>NC_081409.1:908772651-909972651 GCF_030272615.1 Cryptomeria japonica | reverse complement strand
GATATGTATAGTAATAGGGGTTGTTCCAAAACTGGTGGCATCAAGACTGGTGGATTCAAAAGATAATCTTTGAGTATCTGGAAAGCTTGTTGGTAGTTATCATCCCATTTGAGTTTGATGTTTTTGTGTAGCAAGTGCTGAAAAGGATGACATTTATCTACAAGTTGTGCTATGAATCTTCGTAAGGACTGGAGTCTCCCTTGCAAAGATCGAAGTTGACTAATATTTATTGGTGGTTTCATCTCTAGGATGGCCTTGAATTTTGTCAGATCATCTTCAATTCCTCTTTTTGAGACAATGAATCCCAGGAGCTTCCCAAAGGTTACTCCAAAGACACATTTATTGGGATTTAATCTTACTTTGTATTTTTTCAACCGATCAAAAATGATTGAAAGTATGTCTAAATGTGTATCTTTGTCTATTTATTTTCCCAAGAGGTCATCAACATAATCTTCCATAGTAACGTGCATGAGATCATGAAAGATGGTAGTCATGGCTCTTTGATTTGTAGCGCCTACATTCTTTAGCCCAAAGGGCATGACATTCCAACAAAAAGTTCCCCAAGGACAAGTAAATGTTGTTTTGTGCTGATCCTCAGATGTGATTTTTATTTAGTTATAGCAAGAGAATCCATCCATCAAAGATAACATCGCATTACCTGCTGTGAGATCTACAATCAGGTCGATATTTGGCAATGGAAAAACATCCTTAGGACAAGCTTTGTTGATGTGTCTAAAATTTGTGCATATTCTAATGCTACAATCTGGTTTACTAATAAGTACTAAGTTGGAGATACATTTAGGATAATCAATTGGGCGTATGAATCTGACATCCAATAATTTTTCAAGCTTCGCTTTGACTAATAATGCCACTTGTGGATGCATCTTTCTTAATTTCTGTTTTACTGGTTTTGCCCCTAGTTTGACTGTCAAATGATGCATTACTAAATCCGGATCTAGTCCAGGCATATCAGCATATGACCATGCAAGATTGATTTGTCGCTCTGTGAATAAACTTATGAACTTTGGTCTTTCTTCCTTTGTCAGAGATTGTGCTAGGAATATGTTATGTGGAATTTCTTCTGTACCAATGTTTGTTTTGATGGTCTCCTCTACTAACATAGATGATTTTTCTTCATATGATGTCGGGAGAATGTCGAGCCTTCCATCTTTGGGTGTCTCAGAGAGGTTTTCTCCCTCAAATACATCCTTTCTTTTTACTTTTTTGGGGTCAGACAGTGCCACAATGTGGTTTTCACCATAAGACCCATGATTTGTTTTTATTTTTATATTTTTGCAACTGGAAGGCCCAACACCCTCACCAAAATATGCCACATTGTTGAGTTCTATAGTGTATCCTGCCTTATGGTCCCCGGGGGGAAGATCATCTCATATGCCTAGATAGTCAATAAAGGCTTCATCATTTTGGAATGTGTCGAACTGTACAGGTCCTTCACAGTCCCAGTCAATAAGTTGGTGGTGAACAAGGGGAAGGCCTTCAATGTTTTCAAAGTCAGCAGGACTAAGGGTGAAGATGCAATTATATTCAGGTATGTCAAGGTAATTATCGAGGCCATCATTGGCACTCTCCTCATCTGTCTCGATTGTAAACGAATCCAAATTGTCATCACTAGTAGCACATTCCAGGATGGGTGTCCTCATTCTTTGTGATTTCGACCTAGAACCTAGAGGCAAAGATTGTGTGGGATCCTTAGGGGTTGTTTCCTGACCAGCTTTGAATTTTCTATAAAATTCCTCCTCTTTTGTGGGTTCACCTAGTTCTCTGAATGTCTCGGTGAGTTCATAGTCACTGGAGGATTTGTACGAACCCCATTCCCATTCATTGGAGTTTGTGGAATAGCAGTTCTTTTGTTGATTTTTGGCAACTTTGATTTGTAATGTTTTTTCTATCTTTTGAGTATTTACCCTAGAAGACATGAAACCAAGTCCTTTCGAGTGCTCCCTTTTAAATGTCAATTCTGGTTGCAAAGTTTGAATGATACCTTCCTTTCTTAAGCCAAGAGGACTTTTACCATCATACCCAAACTTTTGTAGGATCTTGAATCCTTTGCCATATTTTTCACATGGTATGCTGATGTGATCTTGTGTACCATTTTCAAGGTCTTTGTTAAGCATTTTGTATAAATATTCTTCTTCCATTTCACCCCACTTTTGGAAGATAGTAGGATCCCACTTGAGTGTAATGATAGATACCTGTTTAGTAGGATGTGGTTGTCCTTATTATTTTGGTGAACTCATAACTTGTTGTAAGCACATGGTTTGATTCAAAGTGTTTTCACCCATGCCTTTGTCCTGATATTTCCCTTTAAGCTCACATTGTTTTGATGTTGAAGGTTTTAATGATTCAGGATCAATGTATGCAGAAGAAGGGACAACTTCCCTATTACTTGGAATGATTGTCTCAGTTTTTGGTCTCAAGTTATTGCAGTATATAAATGGATTAAGATCACCATTAACTGTTATTTCAACTCCATTGTGAGGAAACTTAATGCATTGGTGGTATGTAGATGGGACTACTCTCATCTTATGAATCTAAGGACATCCTAGCAATATATTGTATGTGAGATCCAGGTCAAGAACTTGACAAACCACATCCTTTGTAACCGGTCCAACTCTGAGAGGTAAGGTGAATATTCCTTTGGATGAACGCTCTTCATCATCATATGCTTTGATGGTAATTTTGTTTGTAGCATTCATAGCTTTGTCTGAATATCCCAATTGTTTAATAGTGCTCAATGTACAAATGTTTAGACCTGCTCCTCCATCTATCAGGACTCATTTTATTTGATTTTTATGTAGGAAGGCTTCAATGTGTAAAGGTGCATTATGTGGTTGGCGTACAGAGGCATCGTCAGCTTCTGTGAATGTATGGGAGTGTGGAATGGAAAGGTATCCCACCATGGCTTGAAATTGGTCCACGTTCACATCAGTAGGGACATAAGTGTCTCTCAAAATTTTGTCAAGAATAGCTTTATGTGCAGGAGATATATGTAAAAGTTCAAGGATGGAGATAAGCGCGGGTGTCTTCCCTAACTATTCTACAAGGTCATACTTAGGTTGGTTGATGAGGAAGCGGTTTTTTTAGCTGGAGCACCTTGCAAGGTGAATTTACCTCGACGAGTTGTAACATTACATTCAGAGGTAGGTTCAAAAGAAGATCCAGTGCCTTTTAGGACAATCTTGGGTCTTTGGGCAAAATTCTCAGGTGTTTTGTCCTTGATGATAATGGTAGAGATGTAATTACCCATCAAAATGTGATTGACAGTTGAATCATAGTTATAAGATGCTTTGGTTTAGTTGGTTTGGTCATCTATGGCTTTAGCTTTTCCCTTGTCATGTTTTTGGAATGGTTCTTTAAACATTTCATGTTCTTGATTGGATGAGTGTCCTTCGATCTTAATGTCGCCTCTATCAATAAGATCTTGTATGATGTTCTTCAACCAATGATAATTTCCTATTTTATGCCCTTTTCTCTTATGAAATTCACCATACTCATCATTGTTCCACCAATTTAGTTTAACCTTTGGCTCATATGGAGGTAAATCTAGAATTGTTATTATTTTGTTTGCCACTAGCTTTTTGAAAGCTAACTCAAGTGGTTCTCCCAATGGGGTGTACTTCCTTCATGATTTGGAAGTTGTTTGAGTATTCACTTGATTGTTTGTAGAGCTTGATCCCAAAAAAATGATTTTGGGTCGTACTGTATTAGCATCAACAACACCATCATTGACTGTGTTCTTATTTTTATTCCAAAATCTTGGCTTGTCTTTTCCTTTAAAGTCCTCTTTGTTTTCTTTGAATATCTAAATTACTCCTTGTTCAATTAGGACCTTCTCCGTTGCTAAGCCTTTTTCAATGACGTCCTTGAAGGTGGACAAACAAGCTTTTCTCAAGTCATAACCAATGTCTTTGTTAACATTCTGGGTGAACATCTCTACCATTTGTTTATGTGGAATTTCACAAGAGCATCTGCTGGCTAGATTCCTCCATCTTTGTAAAAATAATGAAAAAGACTCTCCATCCCTTTGTTTGGTGTTGCACAGGTAGTGACTGATATGTCTGTCTCTATGTTCTATGAGAAATGTTGGATAAATGTCTCTGCTAAGTCACCCCATGACTTAATTCCAGGTGGGATTTGGGAAAACCATTCCATAGCTTGATCACCTAAGCTTTGTGGGAATAATCTCATCAAATATGTCTCTTTTTCTGCTACCTCAATGCAAGCTGTGAAAAATTGTCTTATATGTGCCTTAGGTTCTCCTTTTCCTCTGTACTTATCGAACTTAGGCGTCACGAAATGTGTAGGAAATGGAGGCATCGGAATGCTCTTGTCAAATGTATAGGGACATATGTCTCTCATTGTGTAAGTTGGCTTTGGTGTATTTATGTCTTCCATTTTCTTTTGTAAGTCCTTGATTTGTTGTTCCAAATTGTTCTTAGGTGGAGACCGACTTCTTGGACCATATCCCATGATTGAACCATTGGGTGGAGGAAGAGCATGTTGCCTATATGGATGGTATTGATCATACACATGTTCATATGGAGGAGGTCTATAGCGATGTTGTGTATATGGACCACTTGGTATAGAGTCATGATGAGGAACGAAATATCTGCTTTGTCCATGTATACCATACTCTACAGGCATGTCATGAGTTTGTTCTAGTGTGTTGCCCCCAAATTTGAAGCGAGGTTTCCTTGTGTCCAAATTTTGAACATGCCTTTGGATATCCAATTGCTTTGGTGGTTGGTCCTTAGCATTGGTATGTGATTGAGTATATTTTTCCGCATAAGACTTCCATAATGGTCTGCGAAGGTGAGTATCATATGCTTGACCATGTGTGTATGGGACCTTAGGTTTTTGAAACAAAGATGATGGTGATTAAGGCACCATATGTGGTCCTCTATTGCCTCCGCTATTAGGCCTCCTTTGATCCATGTTGAGGTGAGGTTGTTGCAAAGGTCGATTTTCCATTATTTGAGACATGTCAAAATCATGAGAGATCTTGGCTCCACTTTGTGCCATCATTTGTAAGAAATATTGTCTATCTCTCCTCATTATTTCCTCGACCAATCGATTGAAATGGGGATCCATAATGGAGTCTTCCACTTCTGTTGAATGTACGAAAAAGTTGTCCATATTATCATTGTGTTTATCATTGTTGTTTGTAGTGTCCATGTTCTCAACATTTGGAATGTTTCTATAGGCATCCATGTCAGGTAATGTGGTATGATCAGAATTGAAAAAGACATCATTATCATACTCATAGGCACTCATGTGTGCAGCCTCTTTAGCTTCTCTCCTATATTTTTGGGAACGGGTTTCAACCATGAACTAGGTCTTGACCAAGATGTGTGAGACTTGATGAAAATGGAAAAGAGTATGGAAGACCAAGAGTTGGATGGAATGTAAATAAATCTGAAGTGTACTTGCAATGTCCAAAGTGTAAAACCAAGTATATATGTAGTAGAGTAGGTGTGGCTTCCAAAGAGATGATAGTTTCTCTTGCTGAGGTAAGTTGACCTTGACTCTAAGTAAGACCAAATGAGACCCAAAGGTGATAGACCTTGATGAGGGACCACTTAGAAAAATGTTGTTGTATGTAGTGTGTTGACAAAGCAAGATGAGGACAAGCAAGTGACCTTTTGACTCAAGTTTAGACATATGTGAATGTAATGTAAGGTGTAAAGCAATGATGAAATTTGTGAAACCCAAAGATAGGTTAAATGCTAGATGAAAACCCGGAGAGATAACCTAGGAAGCTCAATAAGTCTGAAATTGACTGTTCTTGTTGGTTTGACTCTAAATTTTTCCAATTTGTGAAGTTGTTTGTTGTGACCAAATCTGAATTTTTTTGACTGTTTTTCGTGACAAGAGGACACAATGTTGTTGAAGGCTCAATGTTTGCAAGTTTTTAGACTCAAAAATGACTCAAAAATGAATCCAAAGAAAGTGTGTTGTTTGATGTAAAAATGTTTTGCATACACTTGAAGACACCAAAGACACAATGTTTTGATGTTTGGTCTTGAATGTTTGAATGTTCAAAAGAAGACAAGCACAATTCCTATGGCTGGCCAAGACAATAGTTGTTAATCCCACATGGGGTTTCCCCTGAGGCTACACTATTCAGAGCGGATACTTAGATGCTTGACCCCACTGGCTCCACCCTCAGCACTCACTTCTTTGGGGCAACCAAGCACCAGTCCCCACGAAAACTCCCCATGGCAAACTTTGCATCTCTACTAAGAACTGTATGTGTGTGGGTCGCTCCAAAGGTCTGACCTCCTGACCCAACAACTAGAAGGATTTTGGCTTTCTAAAATAAAAAGGTGCTAGTAAGGGCATCCGCTCGTGTGGCCATACATGCGGCACTTTCAGCTCTGTAAATACAGAAGGCTCCCAACCAGTAGGGGTTATGCCCTACAAATGATCAAATAAATTTGATCAAACGGGTTTATGGGGAGACATAGTGTCGGTATGAACTAATCAACACACATTACCCATGGTTTTCACCATGAATACAGTTGTTTATAGTGGTTCGGAAGAGGTGGATTTTCCTTACTACCACTTGGGTCGTTCTATCCTCACTAGTAGTCCTAATGACCACACGAGAAGACAGACCCTCTAAAGATTAAACAAAAAAGAGCCTATTGCTCAAGACACAAAAGACACTGATTCAATTTTAGTGTGCCAATTGAAGTGTTTGATAATCTATGAAAACAAGGCACACAATAAAGATCAAAAGAAAATCCTTGTCAAGGTCCTACAACACAGATTTGTTAGTAGTTTGGATTGTTTCAAATGATCACCCCTTCCTGCAAGCACACAAGTAAATTTTAGATCCAAAAGACTTTGTGAAATAGGGGCCTTTGACAAAACAATTTTTTCTTTCAAGACAAGCTGCACTGGTTTCGTTAGCTAGATCAGAAGATGTTAGCTCAAAATAAACCAAATCTGAAATCTGAATGACGAAATAAAACCTCAAAACTAGATAAAAAAACTGAAATGCAAAAGGTAAAACACAAACGCAGTTAAACCTAACACAAACGCCACAGAAAAACACAAACGCGTCTAGATACGTCACAAACACGTCTTCTAAACACAGATGCGACTACCGAACACATACGTGTCTGAAGGCTTCACAAACACGATTTAGGAACACAAACGTGACCCTATAATCTGCAAAAAAAAATAAACTAGTGTCAAAGACGCAGACGTGAGTCCAAAGATTACAAACGCGGCAAAAAATAAAAAACGCGATCTCAAAATGCGCAAACACGAAAATGTCAAAATGTTGTCGGAAATGTCAGATCTGCAACTTCAAAAACACAAAATCTGCAACAAAAGATGTTAAATGCAAAAGGGACAAGGGTTCCACTGGGCGTGCCAAAATGTTTATGGTGAAAAGTGGAAACAACAATATTGAAAGACTAAGTGAATTCAACCACAAAACCCTAGCCTAACAACAACAAAGATCCACCATAACATATGAAGATTACCTAAGACAATGCAAATCAAATGAATCACAAAGATTATACCATCACATGTCCAATAGGGTGTGAATCTTCATTATTCCTATCTCCATTGATCTTGCTTGATATATTTCCTCTCAGATTTTATGTGTGCATAAGAGCTCAACAAAGAACGGAAATGTGGTCGCAAGTAGGCTTGATCGCATATGAAAGTTCGAATGCTAGAACAGTCGGGGGTTGATAATGGAGGAAGCATCTCCTTATATAGAAGACACTATAAGAAATGAAAGGATAAGATTGAGAGGTGTAAAAGATAAATGGTTGGCTATGATTAGAGGGTAGGTAAAAGAAATAAGAAAATAATAAGAGGGTAGGTAGTGTAGGAATTAAGAGATGAATGACATGTGTCATAGGTAGAAAAGGCTAATGAATTAATTAAATAAATAAAGATTTATTTAATTAATAGAGAAAGTGGGATCAATTAAACAAATAAAAGTATTTATTTAATTTAGGGAAAAGATAATTTAAATAAATAAATTTATTTATTTAAATGAGAAATAAGACTAGAAGAGGATAAATGAATTAATTAAATAAATAAAGATTTATTCAATTAATAGAAGAATTAGGCTAAAATAATTAAATAAATAAAGATATTTATTTAATTAGGCTGGACAATTTTAGGTGTCTACATATATAATAAATTTGAGTAGTCAAAATTAAAGTGTCTACACCCTTAAACTTCTATTAAATTATTTTCACATCTACAAGTATATTAGTAAATTTTGCAAACACCATATAATTTTGGATACCGCCTTCATAATATTTTAGAGAATCACAGTCAAATGACACAATCATCTATCTAAGGGTGGACAAGAGTACTTGAATAATGTCACAAGTGTGTACTCTCATCATAATAATTCTTGATAACTTATTAAATTATTTATTATGATTTCCAAAACTTGTGCATGCCTCTAGAACATATCCCAAGTGCTCCTTCAATACTTTATAATTTGTCGTTATTGAGCTAAATCAACTTAAAATATTAAAAATAGATGAACTTCTCTATTTCAAATCCTTTTTTATTTTTCAAGACATTTCAACTTTTACTCTATACTTTATTTTACTTAATATACAAATCCGAATTCATTTAAATTATTATTTAATAATAAAAAAAATTAGATTCCAACAATCAAGTGGATGTAATGCTCATTGAACATGCAAGTATTCATGGAAAATTGTGAATAGAATTCAAAAAGACAATGACCACTAAAATAAGATGGGAAATGACTAGACATGACCACATTAATTCATTTCAGCAATTAATTTGGTTAGATAGGGTCTTACTAAGGTGTTTAAGAACACATTGCTCGTCTTTTTGATGTTAAAGCATGTGACACACAATGAAAATGAAACAATCTATTCCTGAGGTTAGGACTAAAATATACCATTTTTGCTGGGAATATGAACGCATACATCTTATTCCCCACCTCCCTATCATTACGGAGCCAAACCCTCTTTACTATTAAAATGCTTAAGCATATGAACATGGTTATAGGCATATCATTCAATGTTATTAAATCTACATGTATGATCATTATATCTCAAGTGAAATCTTTTTAATAGCTAAATGTTAATTCACAATTTAAATATTTTGATACTATTTCATGAAATATTTTAATATAATTATATATTGACAAGTGATATATTTATGTGTTAGTTTTGTCTATGTCTCAATCCCTATCTACCTTTAATTACTTGCACTTGCTCTTATTCTTATATTTTTACCATTTAAATCTCATTATTGCATTAATATTCACACTCATTTCTATATATTCACTATTCATCTTGAGATTTTCATTTTCCTATAAAATTCGATCTCATCCTACTTAAGTTTGATTCTAATCATTTAAGATTAATACTAGAATTTATAATAAGATTGGTCACAAAAATAAAGGTGATCATTCTAGATGTCTAGTCTAGAAGAACTTGACTCAAGCAATATGTTAGATTCTTCTAAGATATTTTAAAACACCAACATCTTTTCAAACTTATTGAACATCAAAAATAAAAATAAAAAAACTTTGAAAGTTTACATTTTACCCATCAGATTTATTTATCATATAATAATTTCATATGAAAAATCAAACCTGTAGCAATAAGAATTAAACCTAGGACACTAAAAATTAAAACATTTTTGAATTTTAAAAACAATAAAAATTCTATAGATATGATTTGATGAAATTGAAATTATTGTATTTATCTGTAGATATTTCTAATATGAGTGATGGCCGATTCAATTGAAATTTGAGTATTGTACTTGTTTATACGTGTAACTATGAGAGTCCTACTATTTTTATAGTCTCAGACACGGAAGAAGACAGTTACTGGATTTATTAGAGTACATGTTTTGGAACCTATTATAAAATTTTGACAGTTTTGGCAAATATACGTTCAATTATGAGATAGAATATGAAATCTCATGGAAGTTTGCTGCATCGACAATCTGGATCCGTGGACTGTAAGATACGCTTAAAAGATAATAGCATGGCTCTCATAATTACACGTATCTATACTATCATTCTTTTGTTTCTTTAAACCATTTTAAGCTCTATATATACACATCTTTCTCTCAGATTATAAACACAAGTTCTCAGTTAATTGTTTCAGGGTTGACACCTTGATCTTAAGGTCTTGTGAAAGTTCCAATTCTCATTATGTGTGGAATATTTTGAAATTGGATTCATGGATGTATGATATGAGATGTATACTCTTTAGTGCTTTATAATTCCTTGAATTGAACCTTAGGGTATGGGTAACTAGATGCATTAAGGGAGACTAGCTCTCAATGGGGGTTGAGGCCGTAAAGAGGTTGTAGATAACTCATTGGAGAGTTTCTTAATCAAGTGATAACCTAATTAATGAACTAGGGTAAAACATATTAATAAGATAAATATGGTTCCCTACCCATGGCCTTCAATTCTTGTATATACTAATGATGGGATAAAGAAGGTCTGACCTTCTGAGGGGCATAAATTTGGCATAATTGAACCTCCTTGTCTTCATGAAAGGACTGTTTCAATTTTGCATGAGTTTTCAATGGGGGCTAGGGCCCTAGAGAGGTTGCTAGGGTAATATATATTGTGTTATGTGATGACACTCTTCCCTTCTTGTTCTCTAGTATCTTAGCTCGTTGGTGGTGAGTGGGAGTATCTAATGGATCCTTGTTATGTTTCATATTTTTCCTTGTATGTGCTTTGTACTAGTGTATACCTTTTGTTTCCTTGGATGTTGGTGTTGTGCTTGAGAGTAGACCTTGTTTCCCTTCCTTGTTTTCTTGTGTGTATGGGACCCTATGTCTATCTCCTAAGCACAATGGGGTGGACCTGAAAGTTCCACATGGTCAAGTAGTTGTTGCCAAACTCCTTGGGGACTGATGACTTGTTTGTGTGCATTTGGGAAACATGTACTCTAATAAATCCAGTAACTGTCTTCTTCTGTGTCTGAGACTATAAAAATAGTAGGACTCTCGTAGTTACACATATAAACAAGTACAATGCTCAAATTTCAATTGAATCGGCCATCACTCATATTAGAAATATCTACAGATAAATACAATAATTTCAATTTCATCAAATCATATCTATGGAATTTTTATTGTCTTTAAAATTCAAAAATGTTTTAATTTTTAGTGTCTTAGGTTTAATTCTTATTGTTACAGGTTTGATTTTTCATATAAAATTATTAATGAGGTGATATATTTATATGGATTGAGACATAAGACAAAATTAACACATAAATATATCACTTGTCAATATATAATTATATTAGAATATTCCATGAAATAATACTATTTAAATGCAAACTAACATTTAGCTATTAAAAAGATTTCACTTGAGATATAATGATCATACATGTAGATTTAATTATATTGAATGATAGTCCTATATAACCATTTTCATATGGTTAAGAATTTTAAAAGTAAAGAGGGTTTGGTTTCCTAACGATATGGAGGTGGGGAATAAGATGTTTAGGTTCACATTTTCAACAAATATGTGATATTTTAGCCCTAACCTTAGGCATAGATTGGTTCCTTGGCATCGTGGTCTATACGCTTTAACATAAAAAAGATAAGTAATTTATTCTTAAACACCTTAGTAAGGCCCTTGTCTTATAACAACCCTTAAAACTTCATGTAACCAAAATTGCTGAAATGAATTAATGTGGTCATGTATAGCCATTCTTCATCTTATTTTAGTGACCATTGTATTTTTGAATTATATTCATGACTTTCCATGAGTACTTGCATGTTCAATGACCATTACACAAACACCAACATTTTTCAAGGACACGGGAGAAGATAAAAATGAAGCTGCGTGGAAAGAAGAGCTTAGGAAAGTATTTCTCCATGGCATAATGAATAATGTGTTTCATGATGCTGACAAAATAGAAGAAAACCTCCATAAGCAACTAGAAGGAATGTCATAGTTGGAGTACACTATGAGGATCTTGAATAAACAAAATGCTTTGGTGGCTAGTCAAAATTATGAAGAGCATCTAAGACTAGCACCAAATTATTGCATAAGGAGAAATGATTTCTTATGAAGAGCATATTCTGGTTGAGGCTAATTAGATTTTGACACGTGCAGATGGACCAAAGCTTGTTTGGCTCCTTTGTTATTATAAAAAGGAATTCAAGGTCATCTACAAGGGGTTCTAAAAATTCTCTTGGGCAGGTAGAATATATTAGGTTTGAGCTTTTTGACAATAGAAGATAGTTGCAAAGTCTTTACTACTTTACTAAATTATATACACCATTGAATTGAATGAAATGAATACAAGAAAATTCAGATTGTCTCCTATTTTATGTGTTAATTTTAGGATCAAAATACTCATATAATATTTTAATTTTCATGTTGTAGGAGTAGAATTAGCTTAATTCAAGATGGTGAATGAAAGAAATTGAACCAAGAAGTATACGTATAATTCAAGATGAGTAATATTTCCCTGGTATATGAAACAACCAGCTTAGATGAGAGCAAAAAGTAAAGACAACAATGAGGAATGTTTTGCAATTTATCAAGCTATTTATTATTATGCAGAGTTGAAATAGGATACAAATTAATGGTGCAATGAAGGGATGGAAAAACTCACATCTACCTTCAATAGTTAACACCAACAATCAACTTGTAATGGGACAACCTAATTGGTCTCGGTCAAGTTCATAGAGGGCATTTCCTTGATTTTATATACATGCAAATATATAGTCTATATAGTTGTATAGATTATGCACCATTGACATTAGTGCAACATCATCAATAGTATTGAGAAAGGAAATTTGTGGGTAAGTCGGCCATCTTCCACGATGCCAAGTTGTTTGATTCATGACCTTCTTGTTGGATATTGTTGGTCATTGTTGCGAATAGGATATGTTGTTGTCATTGATGTCAACATATTCCTATGTATTTCTTCGGTGTGTGTAGATTGAGAAGATATTATGATCCGATTTGCAGCGTTGTTTTGTTGATCACTATTTTCAGAGTTCAATGTATCCTCTGGTAAACTCCTATGTGATCAGATCTTGTGCTGATATTTTGGGATATTGTTTGGGATAGTCTTGTGTATCTTCATTTCAGATGGATCATGATTTGGTGCTCCATAAGTTATCTTTCTTCATGACAATTATCGATTGGTTGTGTTCTTGAGCTTTCAGACGTTGACAAATGAAGATTTGATAAGTGGTGTTGCTGCAGTTGTTCTTGATGATTCTAATGTGCTTACTAGTCTTTCCCAATCGTGACCTATTTGTTTTGTTGATCCGCATTGATCGAAGTGTGAGTTTTTTATAGTTTCTATGAACTAGTGATGTTTTTTATGTTATGCAGATTTTCTAATGGTGTAGCGTGTTGCGATTGTTCTTGGCATGATTTTTGGTCTGGTGGAGTTGATTTAGGTCCATGCTATACTATGTAAATCATTCTATTGGTCTGGTGGTCGATCTTTGTATCATGTGATGTAATTTTGTAATTGAGGGTTGAGGATTTAGCCAACCTTGTTATCAAGGTTGATGAATTATATATATAGGTGGCATATTCATGTAATTTACGTGTCGATGTTATGTCTGCATTATTAGAGAGTGGTGTATGTACAAACAAGAGATTTATCCTTCAATGTTGAGATTGAGAAGAAATTGGTGTTGCAGAGCAGACAATTGTGCTTAACCGGAACTGTGATCAGGCATTTAGAGATGCTATTCTTTCAGTTCATTTCTTTCGGATTGTAGTCTGAATCTTATTGTAAGTCACTGAGACTTCCTTGAGGGTCGTAGCCCTCTGGGCCATCATATTTGAGCAGTGATCTCTAGGCAATGTACCTGAATGCATGTGCATTCCCCATTGTAATATTTTCACATACTATTGCAGAGTATCATCTTACTATGGGTAAGTTCCCACTGTGGTTTTTCCCTTAACTGACATTTCCATGTCAAAATCTTGGTGTTGTGTGTTGTTCTTCCAATTTTCTTATCTTTGTTGTTACTGTAGTTTATAAGATCTATGTTTTGTGATTAAGTTTATTGAAGGCCATGCTAACAAACTTAACAGCTTGAGGAGATCCGGGATGGCAGCTCAATGTGTTATCTTTAAGAAGGACTATCTGATATTTGATGGAAGTAACTATGCTATATGGAAGGACCGGATGGAAGTGCACTTGAAATGTCTTGGTGAAGATTACTAGAAGATTACAAAGAATGCCTATACTACTCCTCTGAATGGACCAACTACTCCTGATGAGATCAAGGAAGTTGAACATAATATTAGAGCGAAGGAAGCATTGCTTAGTGCCTTGACTAATTCTGAGATGACAAATGTAATGGGACTTCAGACCACGCATGAGATCTAGGAGAATCTTGAGATCTTGTGTGAAGGTGATAAACGAGTGAAACTTGCTAAGTTGCAGAGTTAAAAAGGAAAATATGAGATGTTGAAGATGTCAGATGATGAGAACATACACTCTTTCATGGCTAAGGTGAATGATATTGTCCTAAGTATCAGATATGTCGATGGAACCATTGAGGAAGATGAGATTGTTGCTAAGGTGTTGAGATCTTTGCCTCCTGCTTATAAACATAAGGTTGTTGCTATTGATGAGATCTGAAGTGTGACTACAATGACAAGAGATATGTTGGTTGGAAAGATTACTGGATTTGATTTGAGCGAATATGGAGAATCACATGGAAAGTTTGAGATAGCATTTAGAGCATCAGAATATGTACTCAATAAGCAGAAGTATGATCCTAGTGAATGCAAAATATCTAGATATGAAAGAGATAGAAGAGAGATGGAAGAACAAGAAAGAGAGTTGGATGAACTCGAAGCACTGATTGCCTGGAGATTTTTTAAAGGAGTTGGTAAGTATGATGGAAAGTTGCCTCTGAAATATTTCTCTTGTAATAAGATAGGACATTTTACTTCTAGATGCTTAGAGAGAATGGATAAGTATGGCAGGCATGATAAATTTGATAATTATGATAGGAATGATAGATATGAAAATCATGAGAAGTATGATAAGCCTTACAAGCCTAACCGGAAGTATAAAAATCAGAAGAACTGTTATTATGTTGCTAATGAAGGTTTACAAATGAAGAATCAGAAGGAGATGAAATTGTGTTTATTGTAATTAAAGAAGAGAGACATGTACCTGTTGATTCCACAAGTTGCACAATTGAGGAGAAAGCTTTAGTTGATAAGGTTGAAGAGAAAGATGAATGGGTAATTAATAGTGGTTGTTCACATCATATGATCAGTGATAAAAGAAAAGTTATGAGTATGGAAAGATATGATGGTGGAATAGTTAGATTTGGAGATAACAAAGCCTATGTGATCCATGGGAGAGGTTATATTTCTTTTGATGGTAAGCATAATACTGATGATGTCTTGTATGTTGAAGGTTTGAAGAATAATCTTTTGAGTGTTGGATAGATGGTTGATAAAGGTTATGATCTACAATTCAAGGATGGAAAATTCAAGATCCTAAATGCCTTCGGTATAGAAATTGCATCTGGAACTAAGACTGAAGGTAACATTTTTCATTTGAATGTTGATTAGAAAAGTTGTTTGATTGCTTAGATTGATTAAAGTTGGTTGTGGCATAGGAGAATATGTCATGTGAATTTTGATTCAATGATTAATATTTGTTGAACACAAGTTGTTAGAGATCTGCCTAAGATTGTTAAGCCTGCTAATTTGGTATGTAAGGAAAGTTGGCTAATAAAATAAAGATTTCTTTCAAGAGAAAATAGTATACATCAGATGGACTACTAAATCTTGTGCATACTGACCTATGTGGACCTACAAATGTTAGAAGTGTGGAGGGTGGTAGATATTTTATGCTGCTAATTGATGATTATTCTAGAACAATGTGGGTTATCTTTTTGAAGGAGAAATCAAAAGCATTGGACAAGTTCAAGATATTCAAAGCTAAGGTGGAGACTAAGTCTGGTTTGAAGGTAAAGTGTCTGAGATCTGATAGAGGTGGATAATTCTATTCCGGTGAGCTCAATTCATTTTGTGAGAAGCATGGGATTATAAGACAATTATCTTCTCCTAGAACCCCTCAGCGGAATGGAGTTGTTGAAAGGAAGAACATAATTGTCTTAGATGTTGCAAGGACTATGTTGATTGAAGGAAATGTTTTGAAGATATACTGGAGAGAAGCTATTAGCACTATTGTTTACACATTCAATAGAGTTCACATTAAAGGTGATACTGGTAAGAATCCTTATGAGTTATGGTTTGGTCATGTTCCTACTGTGAGATACTTCAGAGTATTTGGTAGCAAATGTTATATCAAGAGAGATGAGGATATAGGAAAGTTTGATGCTAGAAGTGATGAAGGAAATTTTTTTGGATATTCTACAAAGAGAAAAGCCTACCGGTGCTACAATAAGAGATTGAGAAAGATAGTGGAAAGTGAAAATGTGAAGGTGCATGAGAACCTTGGAAAAGAGATCAAAGCATGTGGTTACGATGATGGAAAGCATATTGTTTTAGCCCATGTTCAGATTGAAGAGCCTAAGCAGAATGATCTGGTAGAGACATTTAACCTGGATGTTGTTGTTGCTAGTGAAGAAGTGCATGAACCTAATAATCAGAACAATCAGAAGACCCTGAGGTATGTAAGATTGAATCATTCTTAAAATCATATTATTGGTGATAAGATTAAATGTGTAATGACTAGAAGAAAGTTAGCTTCTGAAGAAGTATGTTTGATTTCTAAAGTTGAACCTAAAGATGTTGCTAAAGATTTTAAATATGAAAATTGGATGAGAGCTATGGAAGAATAATTGGATCAAATTGAAAAGAATAATACACAGGAACTTATGCCTAGACCTAAGGATAAGAATATTACTGGTACTAAATGGGTATTCAAAAAAAAATTCAATGAAGCCAGTGAAGTTATCAGAAATAAATCTAGACTAGTTAACAATGTATATACTTAGAAAGAAGGAATTGATTATGAGCAAACTTTTTCTGTAGTGGCCAAACTTGAAGTTGTTAAACTATTGCTTGCATATGTTTCTTATAAATATTTCAAGGTATATCAGTTGGATGTCATAATATCCCTTTTTGAATGGTGATCTTGAGGAAGAAGTCTACATTGAGCAACCTGATGGATTTTCATTATTAGATGATGGAGACATGGTATGTAGACTGTGTTGGCATTATGGATGAATTGATTATGTGTTGCATTGATGTTTTGTCATTGATGTCAACACTAGCTATTATGGATGGTTACCGGCAGATAAGTTACCCGTAGAAGATCTAGTGTTACTGCCAGAAGAGACTATCTGTTGGACACTTCCGGCATGTTTGGATCAGTGGAGTTGATTTCATGTGTTATATGCTCCATGAACATTTTTTGGTCAGTTGGTATTGGCTTGGTAATTGGATGTTATCATTCACCTTGGTAAACCCTTACTGACAGTGGTTTAAGGTTTTCCCGACAGAGCTTTCATTGAGGGATTATTACAGGATGCACAATTGGTGTTGGTGCAGCTTCTTCATAGATTTCATGATGCTAAAGATGTTTGTTGATCGTGCTTGAAGACTTTGCTTTGGCGTGGTAGACCCAGAATAGGTCTGATACTTATCTAGGTTATGGACTGGTATTATGCTAGTGTGTACTCTACATGTTACCAAGATGTTTTATGGATTGGTTATTATTGTTTTGGTCTTGAGCCAACATGGTATATCATTGTAAATGGAATTATGTAATATCTTTTAGGTGGCCGATTTAATTGGTTTAGGCCTTAGGGTTTGTATAAATAAGAGGTAGAAACTCTTTGTAAAGAATCATGGTTATTGGAAAGGTCATGGTGAAGGAATGTAATGTATGAATATTGTAATATCATTCAGGAAGAGGAGTTGATCAATCATTGGTGATCGAATTGGATTCAGAAGAGGATTTAGTCCTCCGGCATTGAGCTTAACTAGGACTATAATCAAGCATGATAGATGCTATTTCCAGTAGTTGATTCTATTGGATTATTGTCCATTTATTTTGAGAAGGTTGTATCCTCTCTGTAGTTAGTTAGACTCTTTTGTAATGAGTCATACGCTCTAGGCAGTGTGCCTTCCTGCAAGTGCAGGCCCCCCATTGTAACACATACTTTCTGCAGAAGTATCATCTGACTATGGGTAGACTTTCCATTGTGTTTTTTCCCTTTCCGAGTTTTCCACATACAAATCATGGTGTTATGTGGTATGGTTTCTTTGCATTGATTTTCTGGTCAAATTGTTAAGTTGCTTTGTTTACCGGTATCTATTCCTACTGGCATCTGTCTGTGCTTTACCGGTACTTAATTTATTTAAGATCATATTGTGGATTAAAAGTTATAATCTGTTAACAAATGATTCACCCCCCACCCCCCCTCTCAATTGTTCACCAGTTATCCTAACAATTGGTATCAGAGCTTTGGTCCTCTTTTGTAGAAGCTTAACCGCTTGAGGTAAATCTTATGGCTACTAACAATTCTAATCCATCGGCAACTATTTTTAGAAGAGAAATCCCTAAGCTTGATGGAAAAAATTATGGGATATGGAAAATCAAGATGGAGACTCATCTTAGATGTCTTGGCAAGGATATTTGGGAGATCACTGAGAAAGGATATACACCTTATGATCCGGCATCTGGCAATCCTGCTCCTGTAGACTTGGATAAGAACATTGACAATGATTGCAGAGATAGAGAAGCCCTCTTGTGTGCACTTACTAATCAGCAGATTATGAGATTGACTAACAAATCATCGGCTAAGGTTATATGGGACAAATTGAAAACTCTAAATGAAGGTGACCCTACTGTCAAAATTTCTAAACTTGATGGTTACCGGATAAGATATGAAAATTTGAAGATGGAAGATAATGAAAGAATTGTTGTGTTTATGGAAAGAGTAAATGAGATTGTTATGGGAATTCAATGGTGTGGAGGATTTCTAAGTGAAGATGAAATAGTTTCCAAAGTATTCAGAGCCCTTCCACCAGCTTACAAGATGAAGGGAACTACTATTAATGAGTTGGGAACAATGGAAAACACTTCAGTTAATAGAGACATTCTAATTGGGAAATTATCTACTTTTGAGCTTGAAGAACTTGGATCTTCTGAAGTTGTAAAGTCTGAACCTGCTTTTCATGCATCATCATCAACATCTACCAGTAAAAGTGATTGGAGAGCCCTATATGCGAAAGAACTGGAAGACATGAGAAAAGAAGATGAAGATCTTGAGCAACTTGAAGCCTTATTTGCTAGAAGAATACCTAAATGACCAATTGGAAGTAAGTATGAAGGAAAAGCACCTTTTAAATGTTTTGCATGTAATAAGATTGGTCATTTTGCATCTAGATGTCCTGAAAGGAATGCAAGGTTTGAGGAAAGAGTTCAGAAATCTTTTAAGCCTAACCAGAACATATATAGATTCAAGAAGTATAAGCAGTGCCACATAGCGGATGAGGAAGGAGTAAGTGATGACTCTGGAAATGAACCGGTAGAAGACTCTGCTAGTGGATCTAGAAATGGAAAAGAATGGGTGTTCTATTGCTTTGAACGAAGCTGAACCAAAACCGGCTATCAAAAATAAAGAAAAGGCCCTGGTAGCAAAATTTGAAGATAAAAATAAATGGGTAATTGATAGTGGATGCTCACACCATATGACTAGAGATAAAAGTAAATTTCTATCACTACAAGAATACAATGGAGGTCAAGTTAGATTTGGAGATGACAAGGCATGTATGATCAAAGGTAGAGGTGTTATTTCTTTGGATGGTAAGGATGATACTGATAATGTCTATTATATAGAAGGTTTGAAGCATAATCTTTTAAGTGTTGGTCAATTAGTTGATAAGGGTTTTCAACTTCATTTTAAAGATAGAAAATGCAAAATCATTAACAAGACTAGTTCAAAAGTTGCAACCGACCAATTCAAATTGGAAGTAACATCTTTCACTTGAACATTGGTAATAAGACATGTTTGATTGCTCATATTGATGAGAGTTGGCTATGGCATAAGAGGTTGTGTCATGTTAATTTTGATTGCATTGTTAAGATCAGTTCAACTAAGGCAATTAGAGATATACCTAAGATTATGAAGCCTCATAATCTGGTATGTAAGGAATGTCAATTGGGAAAGAAAGTAATAAATTCTTTTAAGAGCATACATGATAAATCTAATGTACTTGATTTGATTCACACTTACTTATGTGGTCCAGCAAGGACTAGAAGCTTTCAAGGTGATAGGTATTTAAGGTTGATTATTGATGACTATTCTAGAATGATGTGGGTGACTTTTCTGAGGGAGAAGTCTGAAGCTTTTGATAAATTTAAGATCTTTAAAGCGAAGGTTGAAACAAAAACTGGATTTAAAATCAAATGTCTAAGATCATATCATGGCGGTGAGTTCACTTCTCATGAATTTAACAGTTATTGTGAGACAAATGGAATCAGGAGACAACTATCTGCAACTAGGACTCCTCAGCAAAATGAAGTATTTGAAAGAAAGAACATAGCCATTTTGGATGCAGCTAGATCTATGATGATGGAAACAAAATTACCTCATATCTACTGGAGAGAAGCAGTGAGTACGGTAGTCTACACATTCAATAGAGTTCACATCAAAGGTGAAACCGATAAGACCCCTTATGAACTATGGTTTGGACATACATCTACTATTAAGTATTTCAGAATTTTGGGAAGTAAATGCTATATCAAAAGAGATGATTCAATTGGAAAGTTTGATCCTAGATGTGACGAAGGGATATTTCTTGGTTATTCAATTCAGAGAAAAGCATATAGATGTTATAACAAAAGATTGTAGAAAATTGTTGAGAGTGCTAATGTGAAAGTGGATGAACAGTACAAAAATAATTCTATATCATATGATAGGGAACCGGCAGTGGAAATGATCATAAAAAAACTGACATTACCTCAATCAGTGTAGGAAGCTGAAACATTTACACTGGCACAATCAAAAAATTTGACTATGACTGATGATCAAAGCAGTGAACCTGAAGTTTGGAAGACACCAAGGTATGTAAGATTAAATCATTCTAAAGATCAAATTATTGGAGATAGAAACAAGGGAGTTATGACAAGAAGAAAACTGGAAAATGAAGAGGTATGTCTTATTTCTCAAGTTGAACCAGCAACTGTTATTGAATCTTGTAAGGATAAACATTGGTTAAAGGCTATGGAAGATGAATTAGATCAAATAGAGAAGAATGAATCTTGGTATTTAGTTCCCCGACCTAAAAATAAGAATATTATTGGAACTAAATGGGTTTTTAGAAATAAACTAAATGAGGATGGTCAAGTTATAAGAAACAAGGGTAGATTGGTTTGTAAAGGATATTCACAAATGGAAGGAATTGATTATGGTGAGACATTTGCACCTGTAGCTAGAATTGAAGTTGTTAGACTATTTCTTGCCTATGCAGCTTATAAGAACTACAAGGTTTATCAAATGGATGTTAAATTTGCATTTTTGAATGGTGAGCTTGAGGAAGAATTTTACATTAAGCAACCTGATGGATTTTCATTGACAGATGATAAAGATATGGTTTGCAGATTGAGGAAAGCTTTATATGGTTTGAAACAAGCTCCTAGAGCTTGGTATGCAAGATTGGATAAACATATTTTGAAGCTTGGTTTTACTAAAGGCAGTGCTAATAGTAATCTATATTATAAGATCACTGATAATGATATTTAGATTATTGAATTTTTTGTTGATGATATCATTTTTGGAGGAGAAGATAAAATGAGCATGGAATTTGCTAACAACATGAAAAATGAATTTGAAATGTCCATGATTGGTGAGATGAAATTTTTCTTAGGTTTGTAGATTACTCAAACTGATAAAGGGATTTTTATTTGTCAAACTAAGTATTTAAGGGAATTTTTGAAAAAGTTTGGTACCGAGAATTCTAAACCGATAAGTACTCCTATGGTTACAAGTGAGAAATTGTCTATCAAGGATACTTCTACACCGGTAAATCCGACAAGGTATAAATCTATGATTGGTGGCCTATTATATCTAACTCAAACTAGAATTGATATTATGAATGCAGTATGTATTATTTCAAGATATCAAAGTAATCCTAAAGAAAATCATGAATGTGTTGTAAAAAGAATATTTTGGTATTTGCAAGGAACAACAGAATATGGTTTATGGTATTCCAGAGATGATGATTTCACTTTATGTGCATATATTGACTCGGATTGGGCAGGTGATACTAATGATAGGAAGAGCACTTTTGGTGGAGCTTTCTTTCTTGGAAAGAAACGGGTTTCATGGATAAGCAAAAAATAGTCATGCATTTCTTTATCTACTGCAGAAGTTGAGTATGTTGCAGCAGCAACTAATTGCACTCAAGTTTTGTAGATGAAACAAATGTTGAAGGATATCAGAGTAAATTGTAGCAAAATGGTAGTTATCTCCTGTTATAACTCTGCAACTATTGACATGTCTAAGAATCCGGTATTCCACGGGGGCAGACTTGTTTGGCATTTGTTGGTACTTAAATGTTTTTCACATCTAGTATTGACATCAATGTCAAAGAGGGATATTGTTGGTGTTATGGATGAATTGATTATGTGTTGCATTGATGCTTTGTCATTGATGTCAATACTAGCTGTTATGGATGGTTACCGGTAGAAGCTCTAGTGTTACCGACATAAGAGACTATCTGTTGGACACTTTTGGCATGTTTGGATCAGTGAAGTTGATTTCATGTGTTATATGCTCCATGAGCATGTTTTGGTTAGTTGGCATTGGCTTGGTAATTGGATGTTATCATTCACCCTGGTAAACCCTTACCAGCACTAGTTTAAGGCTTTATTGACAAAGCTTTCATTGAGGGATTGTGACAGGATGCACAATTGGTGTTGGTACAGCTTCTTCATAGATTTCAGGATGCTGAAGATGTTCGTTGATTGTGCTTGAAGACTTTGCTTTGGCATGGTGGACCCAGAATAGGTCCAGTACCTATCTAGGTTATGGACCAGTATTATGCTAGTGTGTACTCTTCACGTTATCGGGATGTTTTATGGATTGGTTATTATTATTTTGGTTTTAAGCGCATATCATTGTAAATGGAATTATGTAATGATCTAATTGTAATATCTTTTAGGTGGCCAACCTAATTGGTTTAGGCCTTAGGGTATGTATAAATAAGAGGTATAAACTCTTTGGAAAGAATCCTAGTTATTGGAAAGGTCATGGTCAAGGAATGTCATGTGCAAATATTGTAATATCATTCAGGTAGAGGAGTTGATCGATCATTGGTGATCAAATTGGATTCAAAAGAGGATTTAGTCCTCCGGCATTGAGCTTAACTGGGACTGTAATTAGGCATGGTAGATGCTATTTCCAGTAATTCATTCTATTGGATTATTGTCCATTTATTTTGAGAAGGTTGTAGCCTCTCTATAGTCAGTGAGACTCTTTTGTAATGAGTCGTACGCTCTAGGTAGTGTGCCTTCCTACAAGTGCAAGCCCCTCATTGTAACACATACTTTCGGCAAAAGTATCATCTAACTCTGGGTAGGCTTCCTACTGTGGTTTTTCCCTTTTTGGGTTTTCCATGTACAAATCATGGTGTTATGTGGTATGGTTTCTTTGCATTAATTTTCTGGTCAAATTGTTAAGTTGCTTTGTTTACCAATATTTGTTCCTACCGACATCTATTTGTGCTTTACTGGTACTTAATTTTTTTAAGGTCATAGTGTGGATTAAAAGTTATAATATGTTAACAACTGATTCACCCCCCCCTCTCAGTTTTACACCGGTTATCCTAACAAACTGAAGAAAGCCCCTAGAGCCCGGCATGCTAGATTAGATAAGTATTTGTTGAAATTGGGATTTAGTAAAGGTGCTACTAATAGTAATCTGTATTTTACGATAGAAAATGATAACATTCATATTGTTGAAGTCTTTGTTGATGATATTATCTTTAGAGGTGATGATGACTTGAGTATGAAGTTTGTCGGTGATATGTAGAAAGAATTTGAGATTTCTATGATTGGTGAGATGAAAGTTTTCTTAGGTTTGCAGATTTCATAGATTGAAACAGGTATATTCATATCTCAAACTAAGTATTTGAAGGAATTGCTAAAGAAGTTTGGGTTAGATGACTCCAAACTAGTTGGAACTCCTATGGTGAATGGTTGCAAATTGTCTACGAATGATGAATCTCTTAAATCTAATCAGATTTTGTACAAATCTATGGTTGGTGGACAGCTATATGTTACTTAGACTAGGACAAACATTATGCGTGTTGTGTGCATGGCTGCTAGATATCAAGCTGATTTGAAAGAGAGTCATCTCACTGCTATGAAAAGGATATTCAGATACTTGAAAAGAACTATGAATTATGGTTTGTGGTATCCAAGGAATGATGATTTCATGTTATGTGCCCACACTGATGTAGATTGGGCTGGTGATGTTGATGACCGGAAGAGCACTATCGATGGAGAATTCTTTTTGGGAAAGAAATTGGTTTCATGGGCTAGTAAGAAACAAGATTCAATGTCCTTATCTACTACTTAAGCTTAGTACATTACTACTGCTACTAATTGCACTCAGGTAAGTGTTGAAGGATATCAGAGTTATTTATGATGAGCCTACAATTGTATACTGTGATTATTTCAGTGTTATTAACATGTCAAAGAATCTGGTGCAACATTCAAAGGCTAAGCATGTGTCAATCAAATATCATTACTTGAGAGAGAAATTCAGTGAAGAGAAGGTGAAGCTGGAGTATGTATCTACAAAGGAACAAATAGTTGATATTTTCACTAAGCCTTTGCCTATAGATACATTTGTCTATTTGAGAAATAAGTTAGGGGTATCTACCCCTCCTATTGAGAACTAGATGCATTGAGTTGCATCAATCTGGTGGACTTTAGAGCCTTATCTATTTATCCAAATTGATGAGTTGGTGTTGCTCCTCTGGTGGAGTAGTTTGTGTTTTAAGGGGAGAGTAAGTTTGATTATCTATTTTAGAGATCTTTGGCATTGTTGTCAAAGGGGGAGAGAGATCATGTGAAATTTTTCTTTATATGTCTTGATCTTAGGGGGAGTTTGTTGGATATATCTTCTTTCCTTGCATTGATTGTTTTTCACATTCATATGTTACCATCAATTCCATTGTCCTTATATGATTTCCTCTTAGGTGAATCACTTTGTTGTGGAGAGGAGGATTATGCTCCATCTTGTTGTGGCTTAGACTTAGGTTGCTTTGATTCCCTTTATTAGCCACCAAAGCTTGTGACTTTGAAGATTTGAGAATCCCCATCTTAGTCAACTTAGATTGCTCAAGAATCAACATCTCCGTGAATGAATCAAATGAGGGAGAAGCGTATGAGTAACCTTGAGATAACCTATGGGTGTGAAAGCTAGATACAAAGGTTGCATACTCTAAAGGAAGCTTGTCCAACAAGTTATAAACCAATTGAGCATCCTTTTTGTCAATTCCACAATCATTTAGCTTTGCTCTTAGCTCAATTGCTTTTGTGACATAATCTTAGATTGTATCAAAATCCTTGGGATCCAAAGTTTTGAGTTCAATATCAAGCTTTTAGCACTTAATCTCGTCAACTTGGCCATACAATTTCTCATAAATATCCCAAGCCTCTTTAATTCTAGTACACTTATCAATGTGAAAAATGAGGTCATCTGATACATACTTTCTAAGAATTCCAAGTGCCATAGAATTCTTAGTGAGCCATTCAATTTGAGCATTCGGATCAGCCTTAGTATCAGCTGGTGCTATAATAGTTCCATTTACATAATGAATGAGTCATTTTTCCATTAGTTTACTCCATGCCTTTATCTTTCATGATGCATAATTATGAGGAGTTAAAAGTGGAAAATTAGGAGAACCCATAGCACCAAAATGAAAAAACATAAGATAGAGAGAGGCACAATCACACAAGACACCCCCCCCCCCAAAAAAAAAAAAAAATGTTGATTTGGCACTTTATATTTATTGTGTATACAATGGGCCACTTGCAAAACAAGGAAAGGTGGACTTCTGATTTCAACTTTATAAACTCTAAAAATGAGATATAAGAGACTTCAACAAATACTGCAAGTTATCTAATCTAAGATCCAAGCAAAATGCAAGTACAAAATAGGCCAAAAATGACCAAATACTGAAAGTATAATATCCACTCAAAATCACTACAAACTAATGGCAAATTATGAAAGTAGACAAAAAATTATGCACTTTCAAAAAAAATGGCACCTGAAAAGGAGGTCGTATGACCCCAAACGAAGCCTCTGAAGTTGCAAAATCTAGGATTACACGGGTACAGTCATGAAGATCTGCAAATTCTGAAAAATCCATCCATCAAAATAAGAAAATTCCTCCACCACTACGAAGAGCACAAAATTCTAGCTCATTTCAAAAAAAAATTACACCAAACAAGGAGCAAAAATGAGCAAGATATGGCCTTCCAAAGTTGAAGTACAAAACTGAAAAGCTCAATGAGAGGGGGGTAAAAAAATTTCAAAATACTGCTAACACAGTTATGATGATGTCATTTGACGGGTTTAAATTTGATGCTCGTCTAGCCATTAAAAAAATCTTCACCTCCACCCCTGCGCGGCCTCCGTATCGTACAGACATGTTGACGTGTCAAGCTATGAATGGATCCGTATTGTACGAAAATGCTGACGTGGTGTGATCCATTTTGTCTATACAGAGGGCGTGCAGTGACATGTCATACTGACTTGGCGATGAGCTAGCAGACCTACTTGTACTGTGTGGCAGTCGAGGTGGTGCCCTGTGTCACTGGCTTGCAAGGTGTCAGAAGGGTTGGGGCAGTCACCATCCAGCAGCAAGGAATTCAGGGTCAGAAGGGCCAAGGTCGAGTTGAGGAGTTAGGCATCAATGGGTACAGGGGTCATCGACGGGGCAGAGATCAGCAGGAGCCAGCGGGACGGAGCACGGCAGGGGCCCAGAAAGGTAGGTCGTTGTTGCCAAAAAAAATGGAGTACGGGAGCACGACAAGGAGCACGGCGGGCCCTGCAAAATTGACGCAAGCGAGACGGAGTATGGGGGGGGTCTATGGACCCCAAAAAAACAATTGTTTTTTTTTTAATTAAAAACTTTTCAACAAAAAAACTATGAAATTAGAAAATAGGGAAATTAAAATAAAAATTTCGTAGAAAAAATTGAAAATTTTTTTTGTTTTTTTTTTTTGAAAAAAAATCCGTACCACTAGCCTTATAGGCTAAATTTTTCCTCCAAAATCAACTTTCTCCAAAATAGGCCCAGTTTATACTCCATTTTTTATGGAAACGACTTGCCAAACTCAACCGTGATGTCCAAATCATTGTAGGACACACCTAGAAAGAGCAACTCCCCAGATCCGAAAATTGAAACCTACAAAAATGATTAATCAAAGAAGCCCTTTAGGCTCTGATACCATGTGAGATTTTTCCAAGATCAAGACCTCAATGAAAAGTACAAAATAGAGACAAAATAGATGATAGGAATAAATTGTATTGTATCAAGATGAAAATACTGATCAACTGGATCATCAAATGTTAAATACAATGAATATGGGCTTGCTTATATAGGAAAGGCCATATGGATATGTGAGCACACAAACATGACATGTGGCTCAACAAGAAACAAGGTTGGGTAGGAAATAGGTGTGGTAGGTAGGAGAAACAATATAATATTCCATATGAGGTGGATCACCCACCGAAGGTGGAATGTAACAACAAGATAGGACCACAAAAGGTTGAAATTCTCCTACACACACTATCCCAACGTGGATCAAACACCCAAGTACCTCATACCCAAACTACTATGATATGCATGTACCTAAGTAAACTTAAGTAAGGTGTAATAATATACAACATGAATAATTAATTACACCAACAAATCCAAATCCACAACGCTAAACTCTCAAACATGAAGAAATGCCATGATCTCCAAGAAACTCTATAGTTAACTGCTCATACCAGTATGAACTACACTAGTGCTCCTACATCAATCCCAAAAAATCTCCCAAAATCTCATCTCAAGATCTGATCACACCGGAATATACCAGAGGAAATACTGGACTCTGCAAAGCACTGATCAGATAAACAAACTACAAAACCAGATCATATGATATGATCAATTAAGCTTTCTGGATCACCAAAACTAATATTGAAGGCTATAATGATACTAGAAATACTCCATGCACCAAACCATGATCCCAATAAACCAATCAGAAATCATCGGAGCAAGAATATGTTGACATCAATAACAACAACATATCCTAGCAACATCAATGTCCAACAACTTATGCATTGTGTCTGGTGCATTTATGACAAAGCTTATGATTAAGATTTCACTACTTTGACATCATGAGCTCAAAAGAAAAAGTGTCCCCAATTTCTCTTAAAGCTCATTTGGGACTATCTTGGTATGGATGGTAGCAAAACGTGCATATGTCTACACATCACGCTAATGTCCCAACAGATTCTCAAATGTCGAATCACATATCCTGCATTAGGATTTTTTGAATACATGTCCCTTCACTTGAGCACGTACGTAATGTCTATTCCCACCTATTTTCTGCATTAAAATTTCATTATCTTACTCATTGAAAGCTCTATACACTCTTGGAAAGAAAGCTCTCTAAAAGACTACTCTCTCATATTCTTGGCTCTCATGTTTTGGCTCTCATTATGATCACTTGGCTAATATCTTGCAACAACAACATTATCTTTAGCTTTGTCATGATCTCATCTCAAGAGAGGGTTTTGGCTTGAATCCTTTGTCTTCTCTCTTATCTCTTATTTTCTATCTCGAACATTACATATTTTGCATTGTTGTATCTTTGAATGTATCTATTATCTAGGTGCATTTAATCTATCATTTATCATTTATCCTACATCTATTGCAATAAGATTTTTCCTCCATTAAGTGAGATTTGTTTCTATTGTGTTTATCACTTATATTATGCCTCATGTAGTAGGGGTTTTCCTCCATTAAGTGGGGTTATTTTCTATTACAGTTATCGTTTTTATCCAATCTATCTATCTACCTATCTGTGGTGGTGTAAACCAAAGCGGACCCCAATATTTTCTATCGTCTTTGTGTGCATATGTGGTGAACAGGATCTACATGGCTGAGGATAGATTCTTAAATATTTTTGGTGCATTTGCAGGTCTTTATCTGTATAGATGACAACACGGTGCGCAAATGTTCCCATGGCGCACTAGCGTCTAGAACCTGAGACTAAATGGGTTCTCTGGTATAATTTATTTTCTATCTGCACATTTCCATAATAGTTAGAATTTCCTTAATCTATTGTGTGTCGCAATATTTTGTAATTTTTATAGTTTAATCTAGTGGTTATTTTATATATATTTTCATATGTTGGCTCACCATTAGTGCCAGTCTAAGTGAGGTAGTGGTAGATAATTTGTTCTCTGAGATTCATCATCTTAGAGGTAACAAATTCCCTCTACTTTTTGGTGAGCTCGATGTGAATGAATCATGTCAGATCTCTTTCTTTTATAATTTGATGTGTTTGACAAGGCAATCTCTAAGGATGACTTTGATATGTTAGATGAGGTCTTAGACAACTTCTTGGAAGCATTTCCTTCTACTAACGAAGCTATAAAAGATGATCAGTCTTTGAATTGCTCTTCGTCAAAGGATGAAAAGTCCATGAATTTCATTGTTGTCTCTATAGCTCCATGAAATCCTAAGAGACCATGCATTTATGTGACTATAACTAGTCCTTCACCTAAGAAAGTCAAAACCATTGGTGGGAAACCATTCAAGGGAGATTTTATTGATTTGTATACTAAGTTTATACAATATAAATAGCCTTCCTACAATACCATTACTCATAGATATAATAGAAGAATAAATAAACATCTTGATCGACCACAACCTTATTTTCCACCTTCTCAACCTCATCTTCCTTAAGAACCTCCACCTATGGTCAAGCATCCTAGTGACTATGATCTTGTTGACAAACTTAAAGTTACTCCCGCTAATATCTCACTATGGGATTTTCTTCAGATCGTCCCGGTGTATCAAGGTATGCTACAGGAAGCCTTGCAAAAGATTTAATTACCTTCTTCTACAAGATCAGTGGATATAAATGCATTGATGGATCATATTCATGCATACATGTCAAATATTACATTCTATCCCCATGAATTCCTACCTCTAGAAGTGAGGAACTCGGTTGATCTATTAATGATAATCATTTATGTTAATGGTGTTGGCATTAGACAAACCCTTGTTGATACAGGTTCCACACTTAATGTGTGTAGCCTGGATCTATTGCAAAAGATTAAGGTTGATCTAATCTTTGTTCATCTAAGGTTTTGATAATAGTGGAAATATTTCTTTGGGAACGGTTATCTTGTCTTTAAAGGTTGGACTAGTCAACATTCCAACTCTTGTTGATGTGAAGCCAGGTCCTTTATCTTACAATCTTCTCCTTAGTAGACCATGGCTTCATTCTTTGGGAGTTGTTTCTTTCACACGTCATGGCTTGCTGAAGTTTGTGGAAAATAACCGAGTACTTATAATCAATGCATACCCTAACACTATGCATTTATATCAAATAGCAACAGTAGGTAAAGCTTCGGTTACACCCTCATTTCATATTTATATTTCAACATTATCCTCCACAGTGATGACTTTTCTACTTCTATCGTGTCTCCAAAAAAGGAAGGTTAGAAGAGAGAAGAAGTCCTAAAGGAGGAATCATCTAAGAAGCAGAATTGTTTGAAAGAGGATCCTCCTGAAATAGACCTCCTAGAAGCACAAAATTTTGAGTCTACCTCTTTTAAACCATCTTCTACTGAATCACTTCCTCCATCTAAGGTGAATGCATGTCCAAGAAATGATTGGGTTTCCTTGGATTTCATTGATTCTCATATTGGTGAATACAAAGTTGACCCCATCCACCTGAGATTTCCTAAGATCCCATTCACCTCAGCTACGAAAGATGATTATGTATCCATAAAGTCAAGTGATACTTATCATGTTGATCATCTTTTCTATAGAAAAAATCCAACTTATAAAGTTGAGGTTAATTTTCTTAAGTTTGGTTAAAATTGATTCCCCCTCCCACCTCTCTTAGTTTTCCTACATTGTTATTGCCAACAATTGGTATCACAGCTAGATCTTCTTGAAGGAGCTTGACCACTTGAGAAGATCCAGGATGGAAACTGTTGTTTTCAATAAGGAGAGTCTGAGATTTGATGGAACTAATTACACTATATGGAAGGACCGGATGGAGTGTCACATGAAGTGTCTTGGAGAAGATTATTGGAAGATCACAAAGAATGCCTACAATGTTCCTTAGAATGGTCTTGTTAATGCAGATGAGATCAAGGATGTTAAACATAATATAAGAGCTAAAGAAGCATTTTTGAGTGCCCTAACTGATGCAGAGATGACTAATGTGATGGGATTGCAGACTGCACATAAGATTTGGGAGAATCTATAAACATTGTATGAAGGAGATAAACATGTGAAGGTTGCTAAATTGCAGAGCTTGAAAGGAAAATATGAGTTACTGAGAATGGGAGAAGATGAGAATATTTCATCCTCTATGGCTAAAGTGAATGATCTTGTTTTGAACATCAGATGTGTCGGTAAAGTCCTTGAAGCAGATGAGATTGTAGCTAAAGTGTTGAGATCTTTTCCTCCTTCTTATAAACATAAAGTTGTTGCTATCGATGAGATCTGGACTGTGACAACTATGATAGGAGATATGTTGGTTAGTAAGCTTGCTTATTTTGAATTGAGTGAACTTGGTGAATCACATGGAAAAGTTGAGACTGCATTTAAAGCTACTGTATCCGAGAAGCAGAAGTATGTTCCAAGAGAGATTTCAACTAGGGTTTTCATATATGAAAGGGAAATGACAGAGATGGAAGAGAAAGAAAGAGAATTGGAAGAGCTTGAAGAACTTATTGGCAGAATATTTCCTAAGTGAGATGATAAGTATGAAGGAAAGTTACCTTTGAAATGTTTTTCATGCAATAAGATTGGTCATTTTGTTTCTAGTCATCTTGAAAGAGAAGAAAAAGTGTCAAAGTATGATAAGCCTTACAAGCCTAACTGCAAGTATAGCTATCAGAAGAAGTGTTATTATGTTGCTAATGAAGGTGTGACAAATGATGAGTCTAAGAAAGGGAATTCATAAGATAAATTTGTGTTCATTGGTATCAAGGAAGATGGTCTAGTATCTAATGATTCTACAAGTTGTATTGTTGAGAAGAAATCCTTGGCTGCTAAGATTGAAGAGAAAGATGAATGGGTGATTGACAATGGTTGTTCACATCACATGACAGGTGATAAAGGTAAATTTGTGAATATGGAGAAGTATGATGGTTGTGCAATGAGATTTGGGGACAACAAAGCTTGTGTAATCTATGGTAGAGGTTCTATTTCTCTTGATGGTAAGCATAATACTGGTGATGTTTTATATGTTGAAGGTTTGAATAATAAGCTTTTGAGTGTTGGATAGATGGTTGGTAAGGGATATGACTTACAATTCAAGAATGAGAAATATAAGATCTTGAATAGCTCTGGTATACAAATTTCATCAGGAACTAAAACTAAAGGTAATATCTTTCATCTGAATGCTAGTGATAAAAGTTGTTTAATTGCTCAGATTTATGAGAGCTGGTTGTTGCATAGGAGGATGTGTCATGTTAACTTTGAGAGCATGATTAAGGTAAGTTCTACTCAATTTGTTAGAGATATGCCTAAGATAGTGAAGCCTATTAATCCGGTGTGTAAAGAATGCCAATTGGGAAAACAAACAAGAATTTCATTAGAGAGAAAATTGTATTCATCTAATGGGTTATTAGATCTTGTGCATACTGATTTATGTGGATCGTCTAGGGTGAGAAGCTTGCAAGGTGATAGAACTTGATGTTGCTGATTGGTGACTATTCTAGAATGATGTGGGTCACTTTTCTAAGAGAGAAATCTGAAGCACTGGATAAATTCAAATTATTTAAAGCTAGAGTGGAGACAGAGACTGGATTGAAGCTAAAGTGGCTAAGGTCTGACAAAGGAGGAGAATTCACTTCAGGTGAGTTTAATTCCTTTTGTGAAGAGCACGGAATCCGAAGACAGTTATCTACTCCGTGAACCCCTCAGCAGAATGGAGTTGTTGAAAGGAAGAACAAAATTGTTTTGGATGTTGCTAGAACTATGATGGTTGAAGGAAATGTTATGCACATCTATTGGAGAGAATTTGTTAGCATTGTTGTGTAAACATTCAATCGAGTGCATATAAAAGGTGATTCCGGTAAGACTCCTTATGGGTTATGGTTTGGTCATGTTCCTACAATTAGATATTTCAAAATCTTTGGAAGTAAATGTTATATCAAAAGAGATGAGGATATAGGCAAATTTGATGCAAGATGTGATGAAGGAATCTTTTTGGGATATTCTACTAAGAGCAAATCCTATCGGTGTTACAACAAAAGACTAAGAAAAATAGTGGAAAGTGAAAATGTGAAGGTTGATGACAGTCGTGAGAAGAAAATCAGAGTATGCGGGTATGAGTCTAATGATAACGATTTTACCTCAAAGAAAGTGCATACTTGGAGCATGAAATAGAGTGATTTGGAAGAGATAGTAAATCCAGATGTTGCTAGCGGTGAAGAAGTTGAAGAGACTAAAAACTAGAATAATCAAAAGACTTCTAGGTTTGTAAGATTAAATCATTCAGAGAATCAGATTATCGGTGATAAAAATAAAGGTGTGATGACTAGGAGAAGATTTGCTACAAAAGAGACATGTTTGATATCTACAATTGAGCCTAAAGATGTTGTTGAAGCTTGTAAAGATGAAAATTGGGTAAAAGCTATGGAAGAAGAGTTAAATCAGATTGAGAAGAACAATGCATGGGAACTTCTTCCAAGACCTAAGGATAAGAATGCAATTGGTACTAAATGGGTGTTTCAAAATAAATTGAATGAAGATGGAGAAGTTGTTAGAAACAAAGCAAGACTGTTGTGTAAGGGATACTCACAAATGGAAGGTATTGATTTTCAAGAGACTTTTGCTCTAGTAGCTAGAATTGAAGTTGTTAGATTATTTCTTGCATATGTTGCTCATAAGAAATTCAAGGTATATCAGATGGATGTGAAATCAACCTTTTTGAATGGTGAATTGGAAGAGGAAGTCTGCATTGAGCAACTAGATGGATTTTCATTGATAGAAGAAGACATGGTATGTAGATTGAAGAAAGAATTTTATGGACTTAAACAAGCCCCTAGAGCCTTGTACACCTGACTAGTCATGTATTTGATGAAGTTGGGATTCTATAAAAGTATTGTTGATAGTAAATTATACTTCAAGATTGATAATGATAATATTTTGATTGTTGAAGTCTTTGTTGATGACATTATTTTTTTAGGAGATGATGATTTGAATAAAATGTTTGTTGATGATATGCAAAAAGAGTTTGAGATGTCCATGATGGGTGAGATGAAATGCTTTTTGGGATTGCAAATTACATAGACCGGTAAAGGCATTTTCATATCTTAATCAAAGTATGTGAAGGAATTGCTGAAGAAATGTGGGATAGATGATTCCAAACCTATTTGAACTCCTATGGTAACCAGATGCAAGATGACAAGAGATGATGAATCTTCAGAGGCTAATCAGACCCTATATAGATTTATGATTGGTGGACTTCTATATTTGACTCATACTAGACCTGACATTATGAATGTTGTACGTCTTGTTGCAAGATTCTAGGTTGATCCTAAGAAAATTCATGTTACTGTTGTTAAGAGAATATTCAGCTATTTGAAGGGAACAGTTGATTATGGTTTGTGGTATCCTAAGAATGATGATTTCATTTTGAGTGTATATACTGATGTTGATTGGGCAGGTGGTTTTGATGACTGGAAGAGCACTACCGGTGGAGCATTCTTTATGGGAAAGAAGTTGATTTCCTGAGCAAGTACGAAGCAAGATGCTCTTTCTTTATCTATTGCAGAAGTTGAATACATTGCTACTACTAACAACTGTACTTAGGTAATTTGGATGAAGTAGATGTTGAAGGATATTAGAGTTGTTTATAATGATCCTATTGTTATATATTGTGACAATTCAAGTGCTATCAATATTTATAAGAATTTAGTGTTGCATTATAATACAAAACATATATCAATTAAGTTTCATTTCTTGAGAGAGAAGGTGAATGAGAAAGAAGTCAGATTGGAGTATGTATCTACAAAGGAACAGATTTCAAATTTCTTCATGAAGCCTTTGCCTACAGAAACATTTGTATATCTGAGAGATAAGCTAGGGGTGATTTCCCCTCTTGGTGTGAACTAGATGCATTGAGTTGCATCAATCTGATGGACTTCATAGTCTTATTATGATATCTGGATTGACGAGTGGGTGTTGCTGCTCTGGGAGAGCAGTCAGTGTGTGGTTCAGTTGTTAAGATTTCTAAGTTTGTTCTAAGAGGGAGAGATTATATGAGAAAGAGAAAATTATGATGTGTATGTGTCTTTGGCATTGTTGTCAAAAGGGGAGAGATGCTTGTGAAAAACTATCTTATCTATATGGGGTAGAGAGTTATGTGTGCATGATCTCAGGGGGAGATTGTTGGGGTTGTTTTCTTTCTTTGCATAATTGATTATTTTTCACATTCATATGTTTCCATCAATGCCAAAGGGGGAGATTGTTGGATATTAGAGTTGTTGGAATGTGTTGTTGTCATTGATGTCAACATATTACTGTATTGTAGAGAATTGGTGTGTTGCAGAGAGTTGAGTTCGTTTGGTTGTAGATGTGCTGATGCGAATTAATGAGTTTTGAGATACTTATCTCTAGTTGATTTAGTATGAGTTTCAGTTCTCCGAAAGGTGATTTGATCAAGTTATGTGATTTGCTAGATGATTTGTTTTTTTGTTGATTATGTATTGCAGAGTTGTTGTTTCTAGATTGTATTGCTCTGGACTTGATTCTTTATGCTGCATAGATTTTGGATAGTTTTTGGGACGTTCATGTGTGTCCTTAGTTTGGATGGTTCATGATTTGGAACTTCACAAGCATATATTTCAGTTTGTTTTTGGTGTTCTTGAGCTCCGATGATGAAATAATGATGATTCTTGTTATTTGAGTTGTTGTGGTTGTTGCGGAGAAATTCATGTTGCTTGTTGATGTTCTTTGGTCATGTTCTATGCGTTTTGGTGGTCTTTGTTGATCGTGGTGCGCGTTATTGAATATTTTATTGGTCTGGTGGTATTCTTTGTATTATACAACTTTCTAGCTGACCTAATGGTTGTTGTGTGTTGTGGATGATCTTGGAGAGATATTTGGTAGTGTTGCGTGTTAGAGGATTTCATTTGGGTCCATGCTATGTCCTTTCCAAGATTGTATTGGTCTGCATATGGATTTGTGTATCGTGTGATGTAATTTTTTAATTAGGTCTTATGTGTTGAGTCGTCCTTAAGGTTAAGATTGATTATTTATATAAATAAGTGGTGTAATCATGTAAGATGTGTGTATGTGGTTGTGTCTACGATCTGTTTGTGCAAACAAGTGAATTGATCTTTCAGTAGTGGAGAAGAGCACATAAGTGTTGTTGTGCAAACAATGTGCTTAACCAAAACTTTGATCAGGCATTTGGAGATGTTATTCTTTCAATTCATGTAATCCAGATTGTTATCTAATCTTTGTAAGGCAATCAGACTTCCTAGGGTTGTAGACCTTTGTTTGTTTTTGAGCAATGAGCTCTAGACAGTGTTCCTGAATGCATGTGCATTCCCCATTGTAATATTTTCACATACTACTATAGAGTATCATTATATTGTGGGTAGGTTCCCACCATGGGTTTTCCCTTAACCGGGTTTTCCACGTCAAAAAATTGTGTGGTATGTGTGTTGTTGATGTGGTGTTTATCTTTGTTATTGTTGTTCTTGATCATATCTAAAGTTGAGGTTAATTTTATTAAGTTTGGTGAAAAATGACTTCCTCCCCCCCCCCCACTCTCAATTTTCTTGAATTGTTGTTTCCAACAAGTACATCGTGGAGAGCATACATTGAGAAGTTCAATGGTGGCAACTACGAGTTATGGAAACTCAAGATGGAAGAATTATTGGTGGACAGAGATCTGTGGGTTGTAATGTCTAGAACTAAACCATCAGACATGAAACAAGAAGATTGGGATCTCACAGATAGGAAAGCCAAAGGGCTGATCATATTATGTCTTGCAGATTTTGATCTCTTGAATGTTCAAGAGGAGAAGGCAAAAACTTCTTTGTGGTAGAAACTTGATGATATTTATCAGGGAAAGTATTTAGTAAATAAGTTGTTCCTAAGGAAGAAGTTATACTCCTTGAATATGAGTGAAGGGACATCTATGGCAGACCATCTAAATGCTTTCAACATGATCACTACATAGTTAACTTATGTGAGAGTAAAGATTGAGGATGAGGATCGTTGTATGCTTCTATTGTGTCCCTTGCCTGACACTTGGGATTATCTAGTGATGGCTATTGGAAGTACAACAACCACCTTCAAAATGGAAGATGTGGTTGCTTCGTTGCTTTCAGAAGAGGCATGAAGGAAATCTTTTGAGATGGCCAAGGAGGCTCTTGTTGTTTGAGGCAAATCAAAGGAAAAGGGTAACCAAAAGAACAAGAAGTCTAAATCCAAATCAAAGGAGAGATCAAAGTCTCTTGGGAAGAATTCCAAGGTGAAGTGTTGGAATTGTGGGTAGTTTGGTCATATCCAAAAGGATTGTGAAGAGGATAAAAAGAAGAAGAAGAACTCTTTTGATACAGAGTCTTCTCATAATGATGTAGATGCCTTCATTATTGCCTTGGCAACTCAGAGAGTTGATAATGTCTAGTTGATCGGTTCAAGTGCATCGTTCCACATGACATCTCACAGAGAATGGTTCTCAAAGTATGAGGAATGTGATGGTGGAAAGTTATACCTATCTAATGATTCAACTCTTGAAATTGTTGGTCGAGGAAGAGTCAGAATTCAGTTTCCTGATGGAAGAATCAAGGGAATTGATGGCGTAATGCACATACAAGGTATGGCTCCAAATTCTATTTTTTTAGTAAGTTGAATGATGTTGGTATACACATTACATTCTCGAGTGGTGGTTGTAAGATGACTAGAGGCTCCATAGTGTTGGCTAAGGGTGCATGACTTGGTACTCTATTCAAGTTGGATGCACAATCTATTCAATGTAACAGTGCCTCTAGAAAATCTAAAAAAGTTACTTGGAAGGAGAATGTTGCAAGCTCTATGGAGGTCAAACTTCTTGCTAAGAAAACAATGTTATGGAATCATAGGCTTGGTTACATAGGAGGGAAGGGGGAAGGGCTTAAAAGCTTTGAAAAAAAAATCTTGTTGAGGGGCTTGATGATTGTAATTTTGAATTCAAATTTTGTGAACATTGCATATATGGAAAGCAACACCATGTTTCATTTTAGTCTAGTCCTCATAAATATTTTGGTTTGTTGGATTATGTTCACTTTGATGTATTCGGTACAGTTAATGTTCTTTCATTATCAAATTCTAGATATTATGTTTCTTTCATAGATGATTATTCGAGAAGGGCATTTGTGTATTTTCTGAAAAACAAATCAAAAGTGTTTAGTTGGTTTAAAGAGTTTAAAAACTTGGTTGAAAATAAAATTGGTACAAAAATTAAATGTTTAAGGAAAGATAATGGTAGTGAGTTTTGTTCTACAGAATTTGAACAATATTGCAAAGATCATGGAATTAAAAGGCATAAGACTATACCTTACACTCCATAGCAGAATGGAATTGTTGAAAGGTTGGATTGAACGTTGATGAAAAAGAAAGTATCATGTTGAGTGGTATTGGCCTAGAGGAGAAGTTCTGAACTAAGGTTGTGTCTACGACATGTTATCTACAAAATAGATCTCCCACTTCAGCATTGGTACACAAGATGCCTATGGAAGCATGGTCTGGTAAGACGCCCTCTCTAACAATATTTGTGTCTTTAGATGTGAGGCATATGCTTATGTGCCTGATGTAAATAGATCCAAATTGGAAAACAAAGTTGTTAAGTGTATTTTCATTGGCTATGGCTCGGGTGTGAAAGGATACAAGATTTAAAATCCTGTGACTGAGAAGGTGTTGTACAATAGAAATGTGATCTTCCAAGAGGGTATGTGCAGGATCTTGGTGTGCCAAAATAGGCCCTTAAGTGGCAATGAAATTTCAAAAAATCAGAGTTATGCGTCTTGACATGAAAAATTGAATAAGTCATGAACATTATTTTTAAAATATGTAAGAAGAGAATCTATAAAAAATTGAATGTAGTTTCTAAGCTACTAGTTGTTTTTTGAAAAAAAAATTCTATTTGATGAAAATTTCAAATTTCAATACAGTGGTACAAAAATGTCAGGAAAAAGATAAGAAGTAGGTGTATGTTTGACCACCCTAATCACAATCAAATCATAATATTTTTTTATAAGATTTATAATATAAGTATTAGACTCATGTCTGGATGTGACACATTTTATTATAAGTTTTTTTATAAAGTAAATAATTATTTATGAATTTTTTACTACAGCTTTTCAGAAATTCAAAAACTCCTAAGTCTGACCACCTTAACTTGGTCAAAACCTTATGAAATTCAATTTTTTTTAATTTTTCCCTATAGTAGACAAAGCATAGGATGTGACGCATGTTTCAGATTAAAAAAATGTTATGCGGTTTGAAAGTTATGAGTATTTTTCAATTAGGACTTTTGTCAGAATTCAATTAGAAAATAAATAATAATTATTTATTAAAGTCGAAATAAGACAAGCCTTATATTGTTGGAAAGCTCAGAACGTCCTTAAAAAACCCTTTTCGTTTTATCAATTTTGGCTATAAAAAAAGTCGTTAGCCACAAGTGTAAAGTTTGGAAAATCAAGGAATACTGAAAAATACGTTTTTTCAGTTGACTTTCCAAGCTTGTTACTTCCAAACCAAATCCCAAAGAAAACCCGAACTAAAATATGGAGGGAAAAATTTATGTTTTAAAATCGGATATCCAATTTTTGAAAAAATAAAAGAATATATTTTAGTAAATTGGGCATAACTTTTGCGTTTTATATCAAAATTTTGATTTTTTACAGGCGTTGGAAAGGTAATTAAGAGCTCTATGATATGGAATAGGTAGATTTTCAATTATTTATTTTTTTAAATAATTATATTTTATTTAAATTCATCCTTCATTTTTAAAACATTAAAAACTCATGATTTTTTCATATGATTCCCCTATTGCATGAATTTTTGTAACAATCATCTCAAAATAAACTAAATAAATAATTAATTAATAATAGAAAATTTATGAATTTTGTTGAGTTCGATAAATTTTGATAAATCATGTTATCTATGTTTGTTCCTTTCTCCACCTCTCTCTCCTAAACCTATCACTCCACCTATTTGTTTCTTCCTCCCTCTCTTTTGTCCATATTTATACATCTCTCTCTAGACCTATATCTCTAACTATCAATGAATGCCTCATTAAATCTCTCAAGCTCTACAAGGTGCTTATATTTCTACCTCATCATAATTTCCTCCTCCATGTCACTCTCTCTTCCCTAAGATCTAGACTAGTCTCTCTGCATTTCCTTCTCATGTCTAGCAACAAAATTCAGAGGGGATAAGGAGAGGCATAGGGAAGTATCAAAAAAAGGAGAGGGGGAGAGAGGTGAGAAGGAGAGATTCAATGGGGGAAAGAGAGAGTGTGAGAGAGAGAGCTATAGGTAATTAGGTGGAAGGCAAAGAGAGAGAGGGAGGGGGTGATTGGGGTGAAGAGAGAATGAGAGGGAGAGTTTGAGATTATTAGGGGGTAGGAGGAGAGGGGGAGAGGGGAAAGTATCAACAAAGAGAAAAGAGAGATGGGGACAGAGGTGAAGAGAGACATAGAGAGTAATTAGGGGGTGGGTAGAGGGGGAGAGGGAAGTATCTATAAACCCATAGGAGGAGAGAGGTGATTGAGGGTAATTGAGGGAAAGAAATAATGTGAGAGAGAATATGGTGTCCTAAAGGGTCATATGGTGTCTCATGAACCTTTAGGACACCATATGACACCTTAGGACACCATATGATGTTGTTATAAGTCTTATGGTGTCCTAAGGGGTCATATGGTGTTCTATGTGCCTTTAGGACACCATATGGTGTCATTAGGGGTCATATGGTGTGTTAAGGGGTCATATGGTATCCTATGACCCCTTAGGACACCATATGACCCCCTAGGTATTGTTAGGGGTCATATTGTGTCCGAACAGGTCATATGGTGTTGTTAGGGGTTGTATGGTGTGCTAAGGGGTCATATTGTGTCCTAAGGGGTCACAAGACATTATATGACCCCTTAGACACCATATGATCCATTAGGTTTTGTTAGGGCTCATACTATGTCCTAAGAGGTCATATAATGTCCCATGACCCTTTAGGACACCATATGACCCCTTAGGACATCATATGGTGTCGTTATGGATCTTATGGTGTCCTAAGGGGTCATATGGTGTTCTATAACCCCTTAGGACACCATATGACCCCTTAGGACATTATATGACCCCTTAGGATACCATACGATACCTTGGGACACCATATGGTGTCGCAAGGAGTTGTATGGTGTCGTAAGGGGCCATATGGTGTCCTATGAACCCTTAGGACACTATATGACCCATTTGGTGTCATCAGGGGTCTTATTGTGTCCTAATGGGTCATATGGTGTCGTATGACCCCTTAGGACACCATATGCTTGGGAGACTATATGGTGCTATGGGTCGTATGGTGTCCTATAACACCTCAAGACACCATATGACCCCTTAGGATACTATTTGGTGTTGTTATGTGCCGTATGGTGTCCTATGACCCCTTAGGTGTCATTAGGTTTTATTTTATGTCCTAAGGGGTCTTATTGTGTCCTAAGGGGTCATACGGTGTCCTATGACCCCTTAGGACACTATATGATGTTGTTAGGGGTCATATTGTGTCTTATGACCCCTTAGGACACCACATGGTGTCGTTATGGTTGTATGGTGTTCTAAGGGGTCATATGGTGTTCTATGACCCCTTAGGACACCATTTTTATGTTGTTATGGGTTGTATGGTCTCCTAAGGGGTCATATGGTGTCCTATGACCCCTTAGGACACCATATGGTTTCATTATGCATTGTATGGTTTCCTAAGGGGTCATATGGTGTTCTATGACCCTTTAGGACACCATATAGTGTCATTAAGGGTCGTAAGGTATGCTAAGGGGTCAAATGGTGTCCTATGACCCTTTACAACACCATATAACCCCTTAGGTATCGTTAGGAATCATTTTGTGTCGTTAGAGGTCATATGATGTCCTATGACCCCTTAGGACACAATATGACCCCTTAGGTGTTGTTAGGGGTCATATTGTATCCTAACGGGTCATATAGTGTCCTACAACCCCTTAGAACACCATATGGTGTCGTTTGGGATTGTATGGTGTGCTAAGGGGTCATATTGTGTCCTAAAGATTCCTAGGACATCATATAACCTCTCAGGACACCATATGACCCCTTAGATATCGTTAGGGGTCATATTGTGTCCTAAGGGGTCATATGGTGTCTCATGACACCATATGACCCCTTAGGACACCATATCATGTCATTATGGGTCTTCTTGTGTTCTAAGGGGTCATATGGTTTTATATGACCCCTTAGGACACCATATGGTGTCGTAAAGGGTCGTATGGTGTTCTAAGGGGTCATATGGTGTTCTATGGGGTCATATGGTTTTTAATGACCCCTTAGGACACTATATAACGTCGTTAGGCATCATATTATGTCCCAAGGGGTCATATTGTGTCTTATGACCCCTTAGGACAACATGTTGTCATTATGGGTCGTATGGTGTTCTATGACCCTCTAGGACATCATATTATGTTCTTATGGGTCGTATGGTCTCCTAATGGGTCATATAGTGTCCTATGACCCCTTGGGACACCATATGACCCCTTAGGACACCATATGGTGTCATTATGCATTGTATGGTGTCCTAAGGGGTCATATGGTGTTATATGACCCCTTAGGACACCATATGATGTTGTTAGGGGTCGTATGGAGTGCTAAGGGGTCATATGGTGTCCTATGACCCCTTAGGACACAATATGACCCCTTAGTACACCATAAAGTGTCCTTAGGGGTCATATGGTTTCCTATGACCCCTTAGGACATAATATGACCCCTTAGGTGTTGTTAGGGGTCATATTGTGTCCTAACAGGTTATATGGTGTCCTACAACCCCTTAGGACACCATATGGTGTTGTTAGGGGTTTTATGGTGTGCTAAGGGGTCATATTATGTTCTAAAGGTTCCTAGGACATCAGATAACCCCTTAGGACACCATATGACCCCTGAGGTATCGTTAGGGGTCATATTGTGTCCTAAGGAGTCATATGGTGTCTCATGACACCATATGACCCCTTAGGAGACCATATCATGTGGTTATGGGTCTTCTTGTGTTCTAAGGGGTCATATGGTGTTATATGACCCGTTAGGATACCATATGACCCCTTAGGAAACTAGATGGTGTCATAAAGGGTGGTATGGTGTTTCAAGGGGTCGTATGGTGTCCTAAGGGATCATATGGTGTCCTATGACCCCTTAGGACACTATATGATGTTGTTAGGGGTCATATTATGTCCTAAGGGGTAATATTGTGTCTTATGACCCCTTAAGATACCACATGGTGTCGTTATGGGTCATATGGTGTTCTAAGGGGTCATATGGTGTTCTATGACCCTCTAAGACACCATATTATGTTGTTATGGGTTGTATAGTCCTCTAAGGGGTCATATGGTGTCCTATGACCCCTTAGGACACCATATAGTGTCATTATGCATCGTATGGTGTCCTAAGGGGTCATATGGTGTTCTATGACCCCTTAGGACACCATATGACTCCTTAGGACACCATATGGTGTCATTAGGAGTCATATGGTGTGTTAAGGGGTCAAATAGTGTCCTATGACCCCTTAGAACACCATATGACCCCTTAGGTATCGTTAGGTGTCATTTTGTGTTGTTAGGGGTCATATGGTGTCCTATGACCCCTTAACACACCATATAATGTCGTTGGGGGTCATATGGTGTCCTATGACCCCTTAGGTGTTGTTAGGGGTCATATTGTGTCCTAATGGGTCATATGGTGTCCTACAACCCCTTAGGACACCATATGGTGTTGTTAGGGGTTGTATGGTGTGCTAAGGGGTCATATTGTGTCCTAAAGGTTCCTAGGACATCAAATAACCACTTAGGACACCATGTGACCCCTTAGGTATCGTTAGGGGTCATATTGTGTCCTAAGGGGTCATATGGTGTCTCCTGACACCATATGACCCCTTAGGACACCATATCATGTCGTTATGGGTCTTCTTGTGTTATAAGGGGTCATATGGTGTCATATGACCCTTTAGGATACGATATGACCCCTTAGGACACCATATGGTGTTGTAAGGGGTCGTATGGTGTTCTAAGGGGTCATATGGTGTCCTATGACCCCTTAGGACACTATATGACCCCTTAGGTGTCATCATGGGTCGTATTGTGTCCTAATGGGTCATATGGCGTTCTATAACCCCTTAGGACACCATATGACCCCTTGGGACACTATATGGTGTTATGGGTTGTATGGTGTCCTAAGGGGTCATATGGTGTCCTATGACCCCTTAGGACACTATATGGCATTGTTAGGGGTCATATTATGTCCTAAGGGGTAATATTGTGTCTTATGACCCCTTAAGACACCACATGGTGTCGTTATGGGTCGTATGGTGTTCTAAGGGGTCATATGATGTTCTATGACCCTCTAAGACACCATATTATGGTGTTATGGGTTGTATGGTCCTCTAAGGGGTCATATGGTGTCCTATGACCCCTTCGGACACCATATGGTGTCCTAAGGGGTCATATGGTGTTCTAGGACCCCTTAAGACACCATATGACTCCTTAGGACACAATATGGTGTCATTAGGGGTCATATGGTGTGCTAAGGGGTCAAATGGTGTCCTATGACCCCTTAGGTATCATTAGGTGTCATTTTGTGTAGTGTCGTTAGGGGTCATATGGTGTCCTATGACCCCTTACGACACAATATGATCCCTTAGGTGTTGTTAGGGGTCATATTGTGTCCTAACGGGTCATATGGTGTCCTACGACCCCTTCAGACACCATATGGTGTCATTAGGGGTTATATGTTGTGCTAAGGGGTCATATTGTGTCCTAAAGGTCCCTAGGACATCATATAACCCCTTAGGACACCATATGACCCCTTAGGTATCATTAGGGATCATATTGTGTCCTAAGGGGTCATATGGTGTCTCCTGACACCATATGACCCCTTAGGACACCATATCATGTTGTTATGGGTCTTCTTGTGTTATAAGGGGCCATATGGTGTTATATGACCCCTTAGGATACTATATGACCCCTTAGGACACCATATGGTGTCATAAGGTGTCGTATGGTGTTCTAAGGGGTCATATGGTGTCCTATGACCCCTTAGGACACTATATGACCCCTTAGGTGTCGTCTGTTGGTATTTTGGATATGTTGATATGGTTTTGTCATTGATTTCAACACCTATTAACACTTATCAACTCTGGCATTTGGATAATTTGCAATGTTCACTGGCAAGCAAAGTGACTAATGCACAGTCATCGGTATTTGGTACACCGGTAGGATATATTATTCACTGGCACTTGGAATGACATGGAAAAGACTTGGTTATGATGAAGACATCATCTGGACACTTTGTCTTGAATATTATTCATTGGTATATTCGTGTTTGCATATATGTTCTTACCGGCAAATAGGTCCAAGATAAGCACCGGCATGTTTATCTATTCCAGATCAGCATGACATGCTATAGAGATGATTTTGTTGTTATTGTAAATGTATTGAGCTGACATCATGCATCAAATATTGCATCAGTTATTGTTTTATTTGTAATTGAATTTATTGTAATATCTTTTAGAGCCGACCTACTAAAATTGGTCTTAGGTTATGATATATATGTAAGATCTTATTTGTAAGATCGATACGTGAATGTGAAAAGGGTTGTAATTCAGTATATGTGAGAATAAGCAGAGCTATACACGCAGACATCATTTGAAGGTTGAAGGAAGGTTTTGTGAAGGCATATCAGAACTAAACCGGTACTGAATCTAGCATATGAAGATGCTATTTTGAGCAGTACATCATTATTGGATTTAACCATCCAATTGTAGTCAGTGTGACTCCTATTTGTGTTTGAGCAGTGAGCTCTAGGCGCTTGGCCTTTCTGCATGTGCAGACCACATTTGTACACACATACTATCTGAAGTAGTATCATCTGATTGTGGATAAGGTTTCCCACCATGGTTTTTCCCCTTAAAGGGTTTCCATGTACAAATATTGGTGTTATATGTTGTGGATGTTATTGTCTTTTTGTTTCATGCATTAACCTTTACTGGTACTGCAATTAACTGATAAACTGTCTACCGGCATAAAGTCTGGTTTACTGGTAATAAGCAATAAGCATTAAGGTTGGTTAAGTAGTTTTTGGTTTGAATTTATTTGACAACTAATTCACACCCCCCCCCCTCTCAATTGTCTCTGGGACCTAACAATGGGTATCAGAGCATAGTCCTCTTTTTGCAGAAGTTTAACAGCTTGAGGAGATCCAATGTCTTCTAACTATTTCAAGAAGGACAGTCCTAAACTTGATGGAACCAGCTATGGCATATGGAAGATCAGGATGGAGACACATCTGAATTGCATTGGAAAGGACATCTGGGATGTTACAAACAATGGCTATACTGCTCCTACTCAAAGTAAACCTAATCCACCTAACTTGGCTAAAGATGAGGAAAATGATTGCAAAGCAAGGGAAACACTTTTGAGCACATTATCAGATCAGAAAATCATGGGATTATCTGATAGATCTACTGCTAAAGCTATTTGGGACCATTTGGAAACATTGAATGAAGGAGATTCCACAGTCAAAATTGCAAAACTTGAAAGCTTTTGGGTTAGGTATGAAAATCTGAAAATGGAAGAAGATGAAAGGATTTTTGCTTTTATGGAAAGAGTAAGTGAAATTGTTTTGGGTATTAAATGTTGTGGAGGAACCTTAAGTGAAGATGAAATTGTTTCAAAAGTTTTAAGAGGATTTCCACCAACTTACAAAATGAAAGTTATTGCTATAAATGAGTTGAGAACAATGCCTAATACATCAGTAACTAGAGATACATTGATTGGAAAACTTTCAGCTTTTGAAATTGAGGAATTTGGTCATGTTGCTACTATAAAGATAGATTTAGCTTTTAAGGCATCAACAACATCTGCATCATCATTTGACAAGTCTGATTGGAAAGCCTTTTATGCAAGAGAACTTGAAGAAAGCAGGAGAGAAAATGAAGAACTTGAAGAACTTGAAGCACTATTTGCAAGGAAAATGCCTAAAGGTCCAATTGGAAGTAAGTATGAAGTTAAAGCACCATTTAAATGTTTTAACTATAATAAGATTGGTCATATGGCTTCAAGATGCCCTGATAGACATGCTAGACTAAAAGAAGAAGCTAGAAGAACATACAAGCCTAACCCTGAATATTAGAGATACAGATTTAAGAAGAATAAAGACAAATCTTGTTATCTTAGTGATGAAGGAGTCACTGATGATTTTGATGAGGATTCAGTAGACAATGGATGGTTTTTTGTTGCTATAACAGAAGATCAACCGACACCTACTGTTCAACCAGTAGAGCAGGCCCTGGCAACTAAATTTGAAGTTAAGGATGAATGGATCATTGCTTCAGGATGTTCACATCATATGACTGGTGATAAAGGTAAATTCTTGACTTTTCAAGAATATAATGGAGGTCTAGTAAGATTTGGAGATGATAAAGCTTGTTTGATCGAAGGAAAAGGTATTATATCTCTTGATGGTAAGCATAATACCGACAATGTTTACTATGTTGAAGGTTTAAAGCATAATCTTTTGAGTGTTGGTCAATTAGTTGAGAAAGGATTTCAGTTACAATTCAAGAATGGGAAATGCAAAATTATGAATAAAACTGATTTGGAAATTGCAACCAGTAATCAAACTAGAGGTAATATCTTTCATTTGAATAACAATGAAAAGACATGCTTGATTGCACATATTGATGAAAGTTGGCTATGGCATAAGAGACTCTATCATGTAAACTTTGATTGCATTGTGAAAATCAATACAACTAAAGCAGTTAGAGGTTTACCTAAGATTGTTAAACCTCACAATCCGGTATGTAAGGAATGTCAATTTGGAAAGCAAGTTAGAGCATCTTTTAAAAGTATTCCAGAAAAATCCAATAATGCTCTTGACTTAATTCATACTCATTTATGTGGTCCAGCTACAACTAAAATCCTACAAGGTGATAGATATTTCATGCTAATCATTGATGACTATTCTAGAATGTGTTGGGTTACTTTTCTCAGAGAAAAATCAGAAGCACTTGGAAAATTCAAACTATTCAAGGTGATGGTAGAAAATGAAACCGGTAAGAAAATCAAATGTTTGAGATCAAATCAAGGGGGTGAATTTACATCTAAGGAATTTAATACATTCTGTGAAGTAAATGGAATTAGAAGACAATTATCAGCACCCCAGACACCACAGCAGAATGGAGTTGTAGAAAGGAAAAACAAAACTATCTTGGATGCAGCTAGAAGTATGTTATCTAAACCTAATCTACATCGTGTATATTGGAGAGAAGCAGTGAGCACAGCAGTCTATACATTCAACAAAGTTCACATCAAAGGTGAAACTGGTAAGACCCCTCATGAACTATGGTTTGGTATTACTCCTACTCTTAAATATCTCAGAATATTTGGAAGTAAATGCTATATTAGAAGAGATGAGTATATTGGCAAATTTGATCCTAGAAGTGATTAAGGAATATTTCTTGGTTATTCATCTAAGAGAAAGGCATATAGATGTTTTAACAAGAGATTGCAGAAAATTGTTGAGAGTACAAATGTGAAAATTGATGAACAGTTTAGAGGAACTTCAAGGTATATAGACTCTGAACCAGCAACAAAGATACTGACAAATGAACCTACATTGAACCCACCAGTACAGAATGAAGATCCAGTTACACTGGTATCATCTGAAAATTCCACTGTATCTAAAGAACTGCAACAAACAAAGACACCCCGATATGTAAGATTGAACCACTCTGAAAATCAGATAATTGGGAACAAATATCAAGGAGTTATGACTAGAGGAAGACTGACAAATGAAGAGGTATGTCTTATTTCTAAAATTGAACTAGTATCAATTAATGAGGCATGTGAAGATAAACACTAGATTAAAGCTATGGAAGAAGAATTAGAACAAATTGAAAAGAATAACACATGGACATTAGTTCCTCAGCCTAAAGACAAAAATGTAATTGGAACAAAATGGGTATTTAGAAACAAACTTAATGAAGATGGTAAGGTAATCAGAAATAAAGAAAGACTAGTGTGTGAGGGATATTCTCAGAAAGAAGCAATTGACTATAATGAAACCTTTGCACTGGTAGCTAGAATTGAGGCAGTCAGATTATTCTTAGCTTTTGCAGCACACAAGAGCTACAAAGTATATCAAATGGATATTAAATGTGCTTTTCTAAATGGAGATCTTGAAGAAGAAGTTTACATTGAGCAACCTAATGGATTTTCTTTGACAGATAACAAAGATATGGTTTGCAAGTTAAGGAAAGCTTTGTATGGGTTGAAGCAAGCTCCAAGAGCTTGGTATGCTAGATTGGATAAATATCTTTTGAAGATTGGTTTTTCTAAAGGTAATGTTGACAGCAATTTATACTATCAAGTGACTAATAATGACATCTTAGTTATAGAAGTTTTTGTTGATGATATAATCTTTGGAGGAGAAGATGGATTATGTAAAGACTTTTCTATTGAAATGCGGCAAGAATTTGAAATGTCTATGATTGGAGAGATAAAATTATTTTTAGGATTGCAAATTTCATAGACTGATAAAGGTATATTCTTGAGTCAATCTAAGTACTTGAAGGAATTACTAAAGAAATTTGGGATGGATAACTCTAAACTGGTAAGCACGCCTATGACTACAAATGAAAAATTATCACTAAGGGATGAATCTACACCTATTAATCCGACTAGGTACAAATCTATGATAGGAGGTTTACTGTATTTGACACAAACAAGACCTGATATTATGAATGCAATATGTATTGTTTCAAGATTTCAGAGTAATCCTAGAGAAAATCATGAATCAGCAGTAAAAAGGATTTTCCGATACTTACAAGGCACTACAAATCTTGGCTTATGGTATTTTAGAGATGAAAACTTTGAATTATGTGCATACACAGATGCAAATTGGGCAGGAGATGTGGATGACAGAAAAAGCACCACTGGTGAAGCATTTTTTCTTGGAAGAAGATTAATTTCTTAGTTGAGTAAGAAACAAACTTGCACATCTTTATCAACAGCATAATCAGAATATGTTGCAGCAACAACTAACTGTACAAGGGTATTATGGCTTAAGCAAATGTTGAAGGACATAAAGGTAAAATGCAAGGAACCTATAACTATCTATTGTGATAACACAGCAGCAACTGATATATCTAAGAATCCGGTACTACATTCTAAAACTAAACATGTTTCTATCAAACTGAATTTTTTAAAGGAGAATGTTGAAGCAAAAGAAGTAAAACTGGTTTATGTGAATACTAAAGAGCAGATTGCAGATATTTTCACTAAGCCTTTGCCTAAAGAGACTTTTGAATATCTCAGAGATTAGATTGGGGTCATACCCCCACCGGTAGAGACTTAGACAGTTGATGTTTGTCAACAACCGACCGAATTAACAGAGAAATCTTTTACTCCGACTTTGATGAGGAGAGCTACTTCTCAGGGGGTGTAGTTGGTATACTGAATAAGTTAGTATTTTGTATTTGAACTTGATTTTTGCATTGCTTTGGCATTTGATGTCAAAGGGGGAGATATTGATATGGAAAAACACATGTTACTCCTAGGGGAGAGATTGTTATTTTGGGAGAGCTTGATTACTCTCTATACTTGAATTTTTGATTTCTGGTTTTGATCTCTTTTTGGGAGATTGTTGATTTTTGGTATTTGGCATTTCTGTTTTGGCACTTTGATGGTTTTTCCATCTTGTGTTGCCATCAATGCCAAAGGGGGAGATTGTTGGTATTTTGGATATGTTGATATGGTTTTGTCATTGATGTCAACACCTATTAACACTTATCAACTCTAGCATTTGGAGAATTGGCAATGTTCACCGGCAAGCAAAGTGACTAATGCACAATCATCGGTATCTGGTGCACCGGTAGGATATATTGTTCACCGGCACTTGGAATGATATGGAAAACACTTGGTTATGATGAAGACACCATCTGGACACTTTGTCTTGAAGATTTATTCATTGGTATATTCGTGTTTGCATATTTGTTGTTACCGGCAAATAGGTTCAGGATAAGCACCAGCAGGTTTATCTATTCCAGTTCAGCATGACACGCTATAGAGATGATTTTGTTGTTATTGTAAATGCATTGAGCCGACATCATGCATCGGATACTGCATCGGTTATTGTTTTATTTGTAATTGAATTTATTATAATATCTTTTAGAGCCAACCTACTAAAATTGGTCCTAGGTTATGATATATATGTAAGATCTTATTTGTAAGATCGATATGCGAATGTGAAAAGGGTTGTAATTCGGTATATGTGAGAATAAGTAGAGCTATACACGTAGACATCATTTGAAGGTTGAAGGAAGGTTTTGTGAAGGCATATCAAAACTAAATTGGTACTGAATCTAGCATATGAAGATGTTATTTTGAGCAATACATCATTATTGGATTTAACCATCCAATTGTAGTCAGTGTGACTCCTATTTGTGTTTGAGAAGTGAGCTCTAGGCACTTGGACTTTTTGCATGTGCAGACCCCATTTGTATACGCATACTATCTGCAGTAGTATCATTTGATTATGGGTAAGGTTTCCCACCATGGTTTTTCCCCTTAAAGGGTTTCCACGTACAAATATTGGTGTTATGTGTTGTGGATGTTATTGTCTTTATGTTTCATGCATTAATCTTTATCAGTATTGCAATTAACTGATAAACTGTCTACCGGCATAAATTTTGGTTTACCGGTATTAAGCATTAAGGTTGGTTAAGTAATTTTTGGTTTGAATTTATTTGACAACTGATTCATCCCCCCCCTCTCAGTTGTCTCCAGGACCTAACATCGTCATGGGTCGTATTGTGTCCTAATGGGTCATATGGCATTCTATGACCCCTTAGGACACCATATGACCCCTTGGGACACTATATGGTGTTATGGGTCGTATGGTGTCCTAAGGGGTCATATGGTGTCCTATGACCCCTTAGGACACCATATGACCCTTTAGGATGCCACATTGTGTCATTAGGGGTCACTTGGTGTCTTAAGGGGTCACTTGGTGTCTTAGGACCCCTTAGGATACCATATGGTGTCATTAGGGGTCTTATTGTGTCTTAAGGGGTCATATGGTGTTTTATGACCCCTTAGGACACCATATGACCCCTTAGGAGACAATATGGTGTCGTTAGGGGTCATATTATGTCCTAAGGAGTCATATGATGTTCTATGACCCCTTAGGACATGATATAACCCATTAGGAGACCATATATACTAAGTTTCAAATAAGAAGAGATATAAGGGTGAAGAGAGATGAAGAACTAAAGAGAGGGAAAAGAACTAAAGGACACGGACATAAATAGAGATATAGATATTAAGGAGTATGAAGTGAGGGGGAGAAAAACTAAAGGACAAGGATGGATAGAAAGAGGTAGACATATCTAGATATTAAAAAGGAGAGAAGACGATAGAGATAAAAAATGAAGATAAAGGGAGAAGGAGATGAATAGATATAGAGAAAGAGAGAGCTAAAGACAAAGATAAATATATGAAGAGATGGAGAAAAAAGGATAGAGAGGGGTAAAGAGAGAGATTAAAAAAGGAAGATATAGAGAGATATAAAGGAAGAGAAATACCGATAGATATAGAGATATAGATAGTGCAAGAGAGTGAGAAAGAGAGATAGAGATTATAGATAGGGATAGATAGAGAGGGAGAGAGAGAAAGAGGAAGATATAGAGATATATAAAGGTACTATAGAGAAGGATGTGGGGAGAGAGCCAGAGATAAATAAAGATGGAGCAAATAAAGAGATAAAGGTAGAGAAAGAGAAAGATACTTCAAGAGGGCAATAGAGGAAGAGACAGAGAAGTAGATTAATCATGTATAGAGGAATATATATAAAGATAGAGGAACATATAAAAAGAGAGATTGATAGGGAAAAAGATGGAGATGTGAATATGGAGATAGAGATAGATATGGATAGAAACTGATAGAGAGAGTAAGACAAATGGAGGGAGAGATGGAGTGAATAAGTGACATTTAGAGATAATGAGATATAAATATACATGAAGACAGATCTATAGGGATATAGAGATAGAGGGGACAAGATAGGGAGACAAAGGAGGTGATAGAGACAAGTAATATATAATTATAGGTAGGATAAGGTAGAGGAGGGAGATAAATAGAGAGAAGATAGATTATTAGATAAAAATATAGAAATAAGGAGTGACAATGATGGAGTGGGAGAGGGAGAGATAGGAATAGAAAGATGGAGATATATGCAGAGATGCATGTAACTTGGGAATTTTTTTATCTAGATGGGATGAGAAAATAAGTGACATAAGTAAAGAAGAAATAGATAGATAAAATATATTATATAAGTATATATAGACAAGTGATAGATAAATCAGGTGATAGGAAAAAAATGAGACTTTGTATGCAAAATTTGTGAGTATTTAAAGTTTTAAAATTGAAGGACTAAATTCAAATGATTATAATTAATTTTTGTTCTATAATATCATCAAACTACCTCATCCATATGATAGGTCTCTGAATTACCTTTCCAATGCCTATAAAAAATCAAAATTTTGATAAGAAACGCAAATGTTATGCCCATTTTACTAAACTATGTTTTTTATGTTGAGAAAAATCGGATATCCGATTTGAAAAAAGTATGACATCACAATAGTGACATCAGAAATTGGATATCCGATAATAACGGATATCAGATATTATCAAATATCCGATATTAATAAATATCCAATTTGGTTTGGTATTACCAAACCAAATTCAAATTTTGGCCAACCCAAACAAAAAGTCAAAGCAAATTTTGGTGTTTGGAAAGGTTTAAAACGCTTTTTTTTTTCCATTGCCACTTTTTGGCCCCCCATGATCTTGCACATACCCAAGAGTTGAAACCTACCTCATTTGATCTATAATTTGAAAAGACAGAAAAAGGAAATAGAAGTTGAAATTCCTCTAACTCCAGAAAAGGAGGAACTTCAAACTCCATGTGTACCTGAAAGAGAGGAGACCTCAAGTAGCTCTGAAAGTTCTTATAAAGAGATAGAACAAAAACCTCCAGCTCAATCATTGAGGAGGTCTACACAGTAGAGGAGACAGCCTGATAGGTATGGTTATTCGATGCTAGATTTGAATTGTGCCTATGGGTTTAATGCAGAGCATATTTTTATTTATTGTGACAGTCTGAGTGCCATTTGTTTGGCAAAAATCCACTTTCCATGCCAAGACAAAACATGTTGCTGTGCAGTATTAGTTTGTTCACAACATGGTGAAAGATGGAAAGGTTCATATGGAAAAGGTGGATACTCCCAAGAATGTTGCAGATGCATTGAAAAAACCTATGAGCTTGGCTAAGTTCAAATGGTATGCAATATCCATGGGCCTTGAAGCCCATGATTCTCTTTAGTCTCATGTGTTCTAAAGGTACCAGTAAGTTCTTCGTCAAGTGGGAGAATGTTGAGGAAGTATGCCTCAAACTTACTGGTTGAAACCTCTCATAAACAACTAGTTTTAGAAATTTCGGTGTGTGACTCTTTCAGTGTCTTAGTGAAGGTGAGCATAGAGGGAATGTTATACTTTGTTGGGTCAATGTCAATGAGACATTTTTGAGTCTTGACAACGAGTTGTATTTTTGGTATAACATTAGTGTCAACAAGACTCTTTCAGTAGTTCACAGAAGTCTCAGTTTTGGGTGACAATCTGGTTTTCAATGAGACATTTGTTGGGTCTTGGTGATATTTGGAATTTTGGTGTAATATGTGATATCGCTAAGATGTTTCAAGACTATAGCCATAGTCACCCTTCTTTCCAACAAACGATGATATCGATAAGACTTTTGGTGTGTTTTGGCAGCAACAGAGATTTCGAGGTGACATTTGAGTTTGCTAAGACTCTTCGAGCTCATAGTCGAAGTTCCTTTCCTTGGCAATAAGACAATTTCAGTATAGTGTTGTTCGGTTTTGGCGATGTCAGGGATATCGGCATGACTTAATGGTTTGGTAAGATGTTTCTCGCAACTAGACGAGGTTCGCTTCTATGTCGATAAGACATGGAATTGTCTTGGCGAACATGGATATTTTGGTATGACTTGTGATTTCAGTGAGTCATCTCAAGGAGTTAACTAATATTGCATTCCTTTGCCAATAAGACCATTTCTATGTAACATAAGTTAGTCTTGGAAAAATAGGAGATTTACGATATGACATTGGAGTTTGCTAAGAGAGTTTTAAGGCATTGACGTAGTGAGGAACTCTTGTTGATAAGCCATGAGACTGAGTGAGGACCACGATGGACTCATGCTGACTTGTTGAGTTGTCTGTTGGCGATTGATCCAAGTTGGAGCCTTCGAAATTCATTGTGAGTTCTCTATGTCTGAACATCGATAGCTCGTGGGTTAGATGATTGGAAACCATGGGCACTGAAACAAACTTTTTTTCTTGATAGAGATATAAACTTCTAAAGAAATAGTGGCAAATGATGATGGTCGATTGGCGGTTTGGTTGGATGTTGAATGCGATGAGTTGCAGAGAAATTTGAGACTGTGATCTGTGGTTTGAATACAATCAGATGTTTGTAATGTTGCATGAATAGAGACTAGAACAGAGCAATTGATCTAAATCTTGTATGTAATCAATTTTACTATAATACAAGTGACTTGCTTTAGTGTGTGGGTTTTTCACCCGTAAGGTTTTTCCCACGTGAATTATGGCGTCAACTCTATGATTGTGAATCTTGTTGTTTACTCTATTATTTCATTTTTGTGCATTTTCATGACTGTAATTGGAATTGAAATACATCCTTGCTTCTCTCCTCTAAGAAATTGAGATTTTGGAAGGTGTTTCTGCACTATGCTTTCCTTACATCTATTGTGTTTATCACTTATCTTCTACCTCATGTAGTAGGGGTTTTCCTCCATTAAGTGGGGTTAGTTTCTATTAAAGTTGTCTTTTTAATCCAATCTATCTATCTGGCTATCCATGGTGGTGGAAACAACAAAGCATGGGCTTGACTGAGGCAAACCTCTATACAGCCCCAACATTTTTCCCCGTCTCTATGTGCGCAGGTGGCAAACAGGTTTTGCTTGGCTGAGGACGAATTTTGGAATGTTTCTAGTGCATTTGTAAGTTTTTGTCCATAATGATGACAGTGGGGTGTGTAAATATCCCCACGACGCGCTAACGTCTAGATTCCAAGATCGAGTGGGTTCTATGGTATAATTTATTTTTTGTCTGCACATTTCCATAATAGTTAGAATTTCCTTTTTTTGTTGTATGTATCAATATTCTGTAATTTTTATAGTTTAATCTAGTGGTTATTTTATCATTATATTTTCATCCACTAGCTCACCCTTAGTGCCAATTGAAGTGATGTAGCGGCGGGTAGTTTGTTCTCTGAGATTCATCATCTTAGAAGTAAAAAATTCCCTCCTCTACAACTTCCATATAAATAGACATATAAATTTATATGTTATTAGATTAAATGACAATAATTATTGTGACATGGATTTATTGGGAAGGGAGGCCCCAATCTATTAATAGTCCAAACTAGACTAAGGCAAGGCACTCAAGTGAGGGAAGGCATTCTTTAGGGAGAGGCACCAAACATGATTGAATTAGTTTAGTAAGATACACATCTAAGGCTTTCAATGCATGTTGTTCTATGATGGATTGAGTCCATAATGATCCATTCATTACTATCTACTAGAGATATTGATTGATCCTCTATAAGTCATCCTAGAACCCAATTTTGATAAATATATATTTATATGTGGCTTAGAAAGTGCTTCATTAGTTTCATATGAACCACCAAAGGTATCATTATCAACCCTATCAACACAATCATCATTATCACTGTACTCTATATGTACGGTTTTAAAACTTAATACTAAAATGAACCTCAAGATACCTAAGTTACCATCTTGATGCAAAACTTTATTATCTGGAGTATCTTAAATTCCAAGAACAACTTGGAAGATCAAATATGAAAAAGTTATAAGATACCTTGATAGAAATATTGCACCAAAGTGTACATGAAACCCTAATTTTTATACATAGTAATCCTTGTTGAACCTGGATTGGTTGTCCACATTCAAAATTGATGAATTAGCAAGAAATATATTATTATCCCCCTTATCGATAATTTTTATTTAATGCTTTTACATAAGTATTGTATCAAAGGTAGAAGAGAGTGTGGGGACAATAAGAGAGAAGACGGTTTGTGATATGTATTCAAACCAAAGAAATAATATTGAAAAAACGTATCTATACAAGTTTTCTAGAACCCTAAAAAAAGGCATGCTATTAAAACACATATTTAAATCAAAGCACTGTTTAAATTTGACATAAATTATATCATCCTCTAATATAAATACCTTGGTAATAGTATTTAAGAAAATAACTTTTGTTAGATGGATCCAACTAGTTAAAACTGACATGCATAGTAAAGCTGATTCGCATGAAGATCATACTACCTTGGGAAGACATAATACTCCGAATGATACAAATTATATTGATAAAGCTTCAACCACGTATTAGGAAAATACATCCTTCTAAAATATCTAGTGCTAATAATTGAATAAAGCAATTATAAGATAACTTGTGTGATTTTTCAAAGTGGTTTTTTAGTCATAAATTATGCATGTTAAAATAGAAATGGAAAGGAAAGGCGAAAGTTTTTTATGGAGGTTTGATGTGGGAGCCTTACAATTAGCAAGATTTGGTTCCTGGTGCGCTTATTAAGAACATTTCAACACCACCAGAAAACCAATTTGTAAAATTTGAAATTAGTAAAATTTATAAAGTTTGATTGATTTCATGTAGCATATAGAAGCTACATAGAGAAGAGTAAAGGATCTTGTTATGATAAATGGGGTCCACGTTAATTGGCCACCTACATTATAGTCTTGGACTTTGTGATGTGTGTTGAGGTGAACATTGTACTAGATTTTCATCTACAGTGTTGTCATCACATGGGCTATGGGTTTAGCCCATAAATCATGGTTCTAGGTGCTTGTGGTTTTGTGAAACTAATTGTGGTTTGTTCTTCTAAACTTTTTATAAATTAGTCACATTAGGTAGGGGTTATGACGTTTTAAAGATTGAGTAATGTTATGAAAATATTATTAAACTAAATAGTTGGAGTTGATGTATTGATGTTACATTATATTTGTGATTAATATTAAATTGTGCTCTCTTTGGTGGTAGATTTTTTGTACATACATCTATTGGCATGGATGTAGTTTTACATGGTTGTTAATTTTATTATTGATATTGCTAATCACATAATACTTCAAGTTTTATTTAAGATTTAATGTTTAATCGTGTGTTTATTTACTCAAGTTTGCACACTTTATTCATATGCATTCATTGTTTGTGTTCACCATTTTTTCAACATTTGGTATCAATGCTAGTGGTTTTGATTTGAGAAGGATGTCTTTCTAGAAGTGTTGTAGCATTTCAATTTTAGTGGGAGTATTTAATTTAGTGTAATTTATATTTCCATGTGTGGTTGAAGTCATGACATCTACTTTGCATTTAGATGTTAACAAATTCATTGGCTTTAGACATGAAAAGTGGAAGTGGAAAATGGAGGATCTCTTAGAAGAAAGACATCAATAGAAAACTTTAAGGGAAATAAAGTATAGGTTTTTTTATGAATGCCTTATAAATTGGATTAAGAAAGCAAGAAAAGTCATTTAATTGCATCTTAAAAAATTTGTTCTCTTTCATGTCTTAAAGAAGGATACCAAACATAATATGCGGAAGAGAACAGATGATAAGTACTAAATGAAGAACAGGTTGTGTTGGTCATAATATTGTCATTCATGACAAAGGTGTAGGTAGTGTTCTCATTGATGTCAAGGTATCAAGGATATCACTAAAGAGTTAAATTACTATCATGTCATATCATTTGAGAACAACAAAGTACATAGTCAAGTATTGTTTGATAGATTTCTTAATGTGATCATAATGGATGGGTAATAGTTGGTCATAATTCTCTAGCATATTTGCAAAGGTTTGGAAGAGTTTGGGATAGGTTTCTAAGGTTTGTTGCTCAAAGACAATATGTACACCTAGATGCACTATTTTAGTTTTTGGTGTCATATTCTATCATAGTTACAATTTGGAAGTAAAGTAAATTTTCATACGATGTATCATATTCCAAATTTTTAGAGGTTGAACTTTAGTAGACAAAAAGTTATAAGTGATAGAGTGTTCATTTTTTTAGGTTATTGACTATTTTGATGTTCCTAATAGATGTGTCAAATACTAGTAAGTGTGTCATTTGAAAGAAGCACGTGAAGGTAGTTTGGGACTAGTTGAGTTCATTTTGGGTAATGCATAGTGTGTCTCCATGCTTGGTGTAACATGCAATTTGTGGGATCGATCCGACTACACATTTGGTTTCATAAAAATGGTTGTAATTCAACTTGCAAATATTGTAAACATGTTCTAAGATAACATAAGAATGTAGTTAATATTCGAATGCATATTTATTATTGATCTAGATTCATTCCAAGGGGTGTAAGTTGGAAAAATTAGCAATAGTTGTGCAAGATATATATTTAGTAGGTAGTAGAGATGAATATAAGTGCACAAATCACATGTTGTAGATCCTATACAAATTGAGAGAGTGTTTTAATGCATATCGAATTAGATTGATGTCGAAGGTTGAATTGTGAACGTTTGCATAGTATATCTTTTGTATCTATTTTCTTTATTTGAGGTTGGTGCTCAATTCTTTGGTTAGGGCATTGGTGTCTCCCATAGATTGGTGTTTGCAAATATGATTGTGGATTGGTGTCTAATTTTGAGGTTGAAATTCCTATGGGTTAGTTCCTACAAAATATTCTAAGTTCTTTATTCTCTTTGTGAGGCTAGATTTGTGTAGTAGATCTAAGCAATCATTCTCTGCATATTTTTCCCCTCCAAGTTTCTATGTAAATTTGGTGTTATCATGTGTTGATGTGTGATTATGTTTATCATTTGCATAGCTTCTTCAATGATAATGTAAGATGTAGTATTTTTTTTAATGTTAGATTATATTTGAAGTTAAAATTAGTATATATTGATTCACTCCCTCTCAGTATATCTTTGTGTCTAACAATTTGTATTAGAGCCAATTTCATTGAAATAAGTTTAACAAATTGAGGTAGATCAAGGGTGGCACACATTGTGTCTCAAGAATTTATATCATCAAACAAGGCACCACTTTTTGATGGATACAAATATGCTTTTTGGAAAGTAAGGAGGGATGCCTATTTGATGGCTTTAGGGTTTGATTTTTGGCAATTAGTTGTAGATAGTTATGAGATTCTAGAAAATCTTCCAAGAGATAAAGAAAGAATGAGAGCATGTGAGACTGATCTAAAAGAGAGGAATGCCATTCTATGTGGTTTATATAACTCCAATTTTGTGAAGATAATGCACTATAGGACTACAAAGAAGATTTGGGACAAGCTATATAATATCTATGAAGGTGATGATAAAGCCATGGAAGAAAAACTTCAAACATATCAAGGACTATTTCAAAGTCTAAAGATGAAGGAGGAAGCAAATATTTTTGCATACCTACTCTAAGGTAATGAAGTCATTAATACCATCAATGGAATGGATGAAGAAGTTAAAGAATTAATAAATATCAAAAAGATACTTAGATCCCTTCCCTCTAAGTTTGATTCAAAATTTTCTACAATTAAAGAAGATAAAGATTTTAATAGTTTTACAATGGATGAGTTACATGAGATCCTAAATGTATGTGATATGAGGATTATGAATGATAAAACCTAGAGAAAGGAGGTATCTTTTAAGGCATCAAAGGTGAATGAAAATTTAGATTGTAGTGAAATATTGGATCCAAAAGAATTAAATTTTGTGAGGGGGTTAAAAAGAGGTTCCAACAAGTATAAAGGTAACTTAAAATGTTTCAATTGTAGCAATGTTGGTCGCACTACTTTGATTTATTGTTCAAGACAGATAGTGATAAGATGTCACAACATAAGAAGATGAATGACTTCTATACTATGGAAGATGGGTACTCATTTGATGAGTATGATTAGTACACCTTTAAAAGTGAAAATAAAAAGGCTCTATTCATTGAAATGGAAACCTTAGATGGTAATGCAAAAAATATGTTTTATAGAAATGAATAAGAAGAAGATGAAATGGATTTTAAAAATAAACTCATTATGCTCACAGAGTGATCAAGAATCTTAGGAAATAGAAAAATTTGATCCTAGATCTAAAGGTTCATATGGAAGAAGCAAAAAGGAGAGAAGAGATCATAAAAATAATTTTAAAGGCCAAGGAGAAGGACTGTGAAAGACTTGAAGAAGAAGTGATATCCATGAAAAAGGAACTTGACAAAGAAAATAATTAGCTAAGAAATAACTTAAAGTTAGAAAGATCACTATGATCTTAGATGAGATTATTAGTGTTGAGGAAGTGTGCCTCAAACTTACTAGTTGCAACCTCTCATAAAGGACTAGTTTTTGAAATATCGGTGTGACCTATTCAGTGTCTTGGTGAATTCAAGTAGAGTAGTGATTTTGGTGTAACATCTAGGTGTGGCAAGACTCTTCAAGAAGTTCGTAGAACTCAATCATCTTATCAATATCATTGAGACATTTGACGGGTTTTTGCAAAGTCGACAATTTCGATGTGAGACTCGATTTTAGTGAGATAGTTCAAGCCAGTAGCCAAAATAATGTTACTTCACTAACAAGTCCTATTTTGGTGTAGCGTTGTTGAGTCTTGGCGATGAGCTATTGTTTTTGGTGTGACTTAAGGATTCGGTAAGACATTTTTAGCAGCTAGCCGAAGCTATGTGCTCATGCCAATAAGACCATGTTGATGACATTTGGTTAAGTCTTAGCGACCAGTTAAGATTTCGATGAGACTTTGATGTTTGGTAATACGTTTCAAGAAGAAAGCCGAAGACATAGTCTATGCCAAAAAGCCAACATCAATAATACATGGAATTGTCTTGGTGACATGTTGTGGATTTTAGTGTGATATTGGAGTTCACTAAGAGAGTTTTAAGACAGTGTCAAGGTGAGAAACTCTTGCCGATAAGCCATGAAATGTGGTTGGACCTCGATAGACTCATGTTGACCTGTTGAGTTGGATGTCGATGGTTGGTCCAAGCTGGAGCTTTGGGAGTTCATTGTGAATTCTCTGTGACTCTTTGTCAATGGTTGGAAGCCATGGAAACTGAATCAAACCAGTTTACATAAGAGAGATATAAACTTCTGTTACTGAATAGATTTTGTCTTTCTTTTAATTGAATTGATTCGAAGCTCTGTTACCCTCTTTGAAAAATAAAAGTTCAACTAATATAACAAAAATGAGGAAATTGAACAAAGAAGCTACCATATCTTTTCACCAAGGCCTGGGCGTCTTCAGACATTCTTTTTGACTTCATGTTCTTCAATTAATAACACAGGTCCTCTAAGAAAGCATTATGCACTTTCCTAAAGTCTTGCAATGCATTATCTCTTTGCAACATGGGGTAAAAGTCATATACAAAAACATCCCCTTCAGCAAGTCGTCTAGGAATTCCCATTATTTCTTTGACACATGCCAAACAATATATCAAATAAGAAGACATGAAGAAGTTTTGTTTGAACTTGTTTTCCATGCTCAGCTGTTCTCTCAAAGAGTCAGCAATAAGCTCTGCCCAGTCAAGGAATTGCTTTTCCTCCAACACCAGTTGTACATAACAGTAAATACAGTCATCAAAGTTGTAGGCTCCAGCTGAACCTGTAACTCGGTGTAACAACAACATAACATCATGAATGTGGGGAAGCATGTGATTTTTGTTGGGATACTTAGGGAGCCTAGAGCCACCTCTCTGAGGAACTCTCAACCAATGCTTCACTATATTATTCCGGTGTCCACTCTTGTCTGCATTGAACTCGATGATTGATTGGGCAGGGGAAAAATTTGAGAACTTGTAGTCTGACAATTTAAAAATAGAAGAAATGACCTCCCTATTAATCGCGAGGAGGGTTTCACCATTGTCCCTCTTGATAGTTTCAGAAATAGGGTCATAACGTGCAATGCACTCTTTAACTAATTCTGGGAAAGGAATAGCAGGTGGGAAAGTTTTTGCCTCTATCAAGCCACTAATTAGAATTTCTAGACCAAAAGAACCTTCAATACCTTTTGATGCTCTGCAAAAAGGAAGGATTAGTAAGAACCTAGTTTTTGTTTAGCTAAACACACACAAGGAAACACAAGAGACAAGAGTTAGTCATTACTATTAGCAAATCAAAGATTGAATACTATCCTAAGCAAGCATATCCAGAAAGACACTACTAAACAAATAGAAAGCTTAAGGAATCTACAAAAAGTAACTAAACTTCTCCATATGCTCTCTACCATGCTAGTAGATTCTCCTTCCTTGTTCCTCTCCTCTCCAAGTTCCAAATTAGTGTAGCTCTCAACAGCTTTTTGCACTATGGATGTCTTATGGAGGTTCAAGATTATAGATGATTATGAAAAGTATGCAAATGCAAGCTTAATAACCAAAGAAAGAGGAGTTATCTAAATGCTATTTGTTTATTTTAACCAAAAGAGTGAATATGACTAAAATATGCTAAATGCTCTCTAAAATTCTCTATAACTTAGATGCATACAAGTTTTCAGGATTTGGATTATGAAGAAATGGGCTCTCTTTATAGGAAAAAATGGAGCAATGGATGGTTGAGATTGAGTAATCTCAACAAGGGTCAGGATTGAATGATATTCAATCCATGTGAGGACTTTCAACCCAATCCCAGGATGACAAGTGTCAAAATGAGATAGGTTGAGATGAGAGGGAATAAGCACTAAATGCTTGACATGACTTGAGAGTTAATTTGGGAGTTAAGGTCAAGGTTGGGTTGAGTGAATAATTTTTTTATTCAAAGAATAAAACTTTTATACAATGGATAAACTCTTGTGCAAAGGTTAAAGGGATAACTATGGTCAAAGCAATAAATGCTTGACGAGACACATGAGTCACATGAGGGTTGAGTTAGGAGTTAACCATAAATGGTCATGTAAGAGCCATAAGTGGTTTGGAAGACTTTAGAGGTTAAATTGTTGAACACACAAAGCATTAAATGTTTTTCAAACACTTTGAAGTCTTTGAGAAGTGACTCCAAGTTGCTTAGGAATGTGACAATAATTAGGGGATGGATTAGGTTAATTAGGAAGGGTTTAGAAGAATCTAGAAAGGGGTTTAGGAGTGAAAGTGGATTTGGTGGGTGAGGGAAAATAGGATTTTAATTAAAATAAAATTAATTTATTTCAACTTGTGGTTGCAACTTGCATTTTTAGGAGAATGCGAGTGGGGGGGATTTTAATGATTTAAATAAATGTTTTTTATTTTTATTTAAAAGAGGAAAGAGAATTAAATTGAATAATTAGAATTTATTCATTTAATTGATTGTGATTTTGGTTTAATGAATTAATTAAAATAAATTAAATAATTTATTTAATTAATAGGAGAATGATTTGAGGATGAATTAATTAAATGTTAATTTAATTAACTGATGGCTAGTGGGTTTTTAATCAAATAAATAGCAAATATTCATTTAATTAAAATGGATAGATTTATGTGACTACACCTTTAAACATTCTTTCCTTCAAGGCTTCCAAATTCTCCCCTTTCAGGTCTGTGTCACTGACAATGGGTTATGTGCAGGCAAGACTAAAAATGTTTCTGAAAAGATGCAGAGTGGACTTCATAATTTATAACCAACAACCCTTCTCTCTCCAAGCAATTTTATTACGAGAGGGAAAAACAGCTAAAAATCACTTAAGAAGACAGGAATCAAAACTCACCTTCATGACTGAAACCAATCGGACAACTACTAGCAGAAAAACCTTTGACCAGACAATCCGCGGCAATGAAGAACAGGTTTCAAAAATAAATCACTTCATACCTTATAACAAATGAAGTGCCAAAGCTCATTTAGTGCATTAATTTTGGTCATCAACTCAAACGAGGCGAAGCATTGGGATTTGACATCATGCATGTGCATTGAATGCATGATAGTGTTCGGCGGCGTAACTGCCAACTCACAAAAATGATTACTTGCCTTCAAAAATCGGCAGGTTGACGTCACTCGAGATATGGTCAGATCTTCATCACACTTAGCAATAAATGCACCATCATGTTATTTAGTCTTATCTATGGGACCCACCTGATTTGAACATCCATGAACCTTTTGAACTAACTTCACGACGGTTCAGGTAGTTCAACGCATATGCTATGCCAAGGAGATTTCCTTTGGAAAAGATTAACTTTTTTGAATGTCGCCGATCTTTGAACTTCATTAAACATTTTGAACATCACTGAACTGTTTGAACTAGGTTCAAATGGTTCACAATCTAGAGAAAGAGGATATGAAACATCATCCATGACCGTGAAATAGAGCTATTGCAAAACACTTGAGTGAATGTTAGCCTGAAAATATCTTAGACACAGCTTAGAACCTGCGGTACCTAAATGAACACTATGAACTCTTTTCAAGATGGTTCGAGGAGGTTCATGAGGTTCAAAAAGTCTATTGAAGTGTAATACTAAGGATTTAGAAATGATTTATAGGAGGATTAGGGATTGAACCAATGAATTTTTAACAAGATAAGGACTCCACTAAAAATTTTGCAAGGCGACTCACTCTTGTTATGAGGGACGAATGACAAGGTAACAACTTCTAGAAAAATAATAGCAAAGTGATGATGGTCGATTGATGGTACTATTGGATGTTGAAGTACAGACCGACAGTGTTTGTAATCTGTTTGATTTGATATTGTTCTGTAATTTGTATTATTTCCTGAAAAGATATTAGGATAGAGCATGAAGACTATAACTTGTATGTAATTTTCAATTATTTTAATATAAGTGGATAGTGCTTTGGTGTGTGGGTTTTTCACCCGTAAGGGTTTTCCCATGTGAATTATGGTGTCAATTATATGATTGTCAATGTTCTTTACTGTATTATTTCATTTTTGTGCATCTTCATGACTATATTTGAAATTGAAATGCATCTATACTTCTCTCCTCTAAGAAATTAACATTTTGGAAGGTGTTTTCGCACTCTAATTTCCTTACAAGTGGTATTAGATCCTGACTAGTTGTGTTATCCTTGTGGGTAGGACGGTTTTTTTGTGTTAATTCTACAATGGGAGTTTTGTAGAGGACTAGTGTGTGAAATTGCAAATTGAAGATGGAGAGCACATTAGGGAGAGTAGATAATGATAATTTTTGTGGTGGCAACTATTATTTATGGAAGCTCAAGATGGAAGACTTGTTGGTTGATGGGGGTCTCTGGGTTGCAGTGTCTGGAGTCATACCATCAAGCATGAAATAAGAGGATTGTGATCTCACATATAGGAAAGCCAAAGGGCTAATCAGATTATGTCTTGCAAATTCTATTCTCTTAAATGTTCATGAGGAGAAGACAACAACTTCTTTGTGGAAGAAACTTAGTGACATTTATCAGGGAAAGTCTCTAGTAAATAAGTTGTTCCCGAGGAAGAATTTGCACTCCTTGAAGATGAGCAAAGGGACATCTGTGATAAAACATTTGAATTCTTTTAACATGATTGTTGTAGAGTTAACTTATATGGGAGTAAAGATTGAGGATGAGGATCATTGTATGCTTCTATTGTGTTCCTTGCCTGACACTTGGGATCATAGATTTATGGCTATTGGAAGTACAACAACCACCTTCAAGATGGAAGATGTGGTTGCTTCAGTGCTATCAGAAGAGGCATGAAGAAAATTTTCTGAGATGGCCAAGAAGGCTCTTACTATTTGAAACAGTTCAAAGGAAAATGGCAAGCAGAAGGGCAAGAAGTCCAAATCCAAATCGAACGAGAGATCAAAGTCTCCTGGGAAGAAGTCCAAGGTGAAATGCTAGAATTGTGGGCAGTGTGTCCATATCCAAAAGGATTTCAAAGAGGAGAAAAATAAGAAGAAGAATAATTCTTCTAATATCGAGTCTTCTCAAAGTGATGCAGATGCCTTCAGTGCTACCTTGGTAACTCAGATAGCTAATAATGTATGGTTAATCGATTTAGGTGCATCATTCCACATGACATCTCTTAGATAATGGTTCTTGAAGAATGAGAAATGTGATGGTGGAAAGGTATACTTGGCTAGTGACTCATCTCTTGAAATTGTTGGCCTAGGAAGAGTCAAAATTTAGTTTCTTGATGGAAGAATTAAGGGAATTGATTGTGTAATGCACATACCAAGTCTGGCTCAAAATTTTCTTTTTGTTAGTAAGATGAATGATATTGGTGTACACGTTACATTCTCTCGTGGTGGATGTAAGATGAATAGAGGCTCCATATTGTTGGCTAATGGTGCACGAGTTGCTACTTTGTTCAAACTAGATGCACAATCTATTTAATGTAACAGTGTCTTTGGGAAATCTGAAAATGCTACCTAGAAGGAGAATGTTGCAAGCTCAATAGAGGTCAAACTTCCTGCTAAGAAAACAATGTTATGGTATCATAGACTCGATCACATAGGAGAGAAGGCCTTAAAAGCTCTAAAGAATAAAAATCTAGTTAAGGGGCTTGTTGATTGTAATTTTGAATTCAAATTTTGTGAACATTGCATACATGGAAAGCAACACCGTGTTTTATTTTACTCTAGTCCTCTTAAATCTTCTAGTTTGTTAGATTATATTCACTTTGATTTATTTTGGTCCAATTAATGTTCCTTTGTTATTAAAATCTAGATATTATATTTCTTTTATAGATGATTATTTGAGAAGGGCATTTGTATACTTTCTAAAAAGTAAATCAAAAGTATTTAGTTGGTTCAAAGAGTTTAAAAAATTAGTTGAAAATCATATTGAAGAAAAATTAAATGCTTAAGGACTGATAATGGCGATGAGTTTTATTTTACGGAATTTGAACAATATTGCAAAGACCATGGAATTAAAAGGCATAAGACAACACCTTACACTCCACATCAAAATGGAGGTTTTGAAAGGTTGAATCGAACTCTGATGGGAATGGCAAGAAGCATGTTGAGTGGTGTTGGTCTGGAGCAGAATTTTTGGGCTGAAGTTGTATCCACAACATGCTATCTACAAAATAGATCTCCCACTTCAATGTTGATAGACAAAATGCCTATGGAAGCATGGTCTAGTAAGAAGGCCTCTATGAGACATGTGTGTGTCTTTGGTTGTGAGGCATATGCTTATGTGCCTTATGTAAATAGATCCTAAATGAAAAAAAAAAATTTTAAGTGTGTCTTCATTGGCTATGCCTTGGGTGTAAAGGGATACAAGCTTTGGAATCTAGTCATTGAGAAGGTATTATACAACAAAAGTGTAATCTTTCGTCAATTGAAGCCTACCTCAGTTGATCTGTAGCGTGAAAAGACAGAGAAAAAGAAAGAAGAAGTTGCAATTCCTCTAACTCTAGAAAAGGAGGAACTGCGAAACTCAAGTGGAACTGAAAGAGAGGAGATCTCAAGTAGCTCTGAGAGTTCTGATCAAGAAAAAGAACAGGAACCTCCACCTTAGCCATTGAGGAGGTCTACACGGGAGAGGACACAACCGGATAGGTATGGTTATTCAATGTTGGATTTGAACTGTGCCTATGCTTTAATTACTAATGTTGATGAGCTGAGGACTATGAAGGAGGCAATTCAAATGTCTAATTCAGATTCTTGGTTGGAGGCTATGAATGAAGAAATCGCTTCACTAAAGAAGAATGAAACCTAGGATCTAGTACCCTTGCCTGAAGGTAGAAAACCAGTTGGTTGCAAATGGGTATTTAAGAAGAAAAGTCTATATGACAATGTGGAAAAGTACAAAGCTAGGTTGGTCATGAAAGGTTATTCCTAGGTAGAGGGAATTGATTATGGATAAATATTTTCTCCTATAATAAAGCTGATGTCTATCAGATTTCTTTTGTCACTCGCAACAGCATATGACTTTGAGATTGAGCAAATGGATGTGAAGACAATGTTCCTTCATGGTGACTTGGAGGAAGAAATCTATATGTCCTAGCTTGATCATTTTGTGGTAAAAGGTAAAGAATCCTTGGTTTGCAAATTAAAGAAATCTCTTTATGGTTTGAAATAGTCACCTAGAATGTGCTACCAGAAGTTTGACACCTTTGTGTTGTCTTTTGGATTTGTAAGATCAGAATAAAATCATTATGTGTATTACGAAACTAAAAATGGTCATTTGTTTATCATTGCACTATATGTAAAATGGCATGTTATTTGTTAGGAATGATAAGAGTATGATTTTTTATTTAAACTCTTAATTGTCAGCACATTTTGAAATGAAAGATTTACATGCAGCTAGGTATATTTTGGGGATAGAAATTAGAAGGGATAGGAAGAGTAGAAAGCTTTGGCTCAGTCAAAGAAAGTACATTAGCATTGTCCTTGAGAGGTTTAATATATCAGATTGCAAGTAGTTAGTTGTTCCATTGTTGCAGGGAATGAAGCTTTCTATTGAAGATTGTACAAAATATTCTACCAAGATAGATGACATGACCAAGGTGCCTTGCGCAAGTGTTGTTGGCAACTAAATATATGCAATGGTATGTACTAGGCTACACATTGATGAATACTAAGAGAGGGGGGTGAATTAGTATGCCAAAAATTACTGTACTTAAACACTTTACTAGACTACTAGTAAACCGGTAAAATAGTTTAGCAAACAAACCAGTTAGCACACATGCAAACCAAATAGCAAATAATGCATTCACCCACAGAAGAACAAACATCATAACACAAGATATTTTGATGTGGAAACCCAAATGGGAAAAACCACGATGAGATGAAACTCACAAGTAACTATCTGCAGAATAGGAACCAGACCGGTTAAGGTCAGACCGGTTAAGATCATACAATGTTCTTTACCAGAACAAATCCTATTTGGAATCTCAATCTCTGTTAGGAGATAAGTCTGATTAAAGACTACCTTGCTAGAGGATTTTAGATCCATAGATGTGAACCACCTTGTTAGAAGATTTACAAAAGGTTTTTTGGGCCTACCTAGTTAAGGGCTTCAGGCTTGTCGAAGATGTGAGTAATTAACAAGTGAGTGATCTAGAAAATAGCATAGATTGCTTGGTTAGATCCTTGATAGCTCATTTCTAATGCATTCCAGCATTACTTCGGTCTTCAACATATTCACACTCTCAAAAACTCATCAACCACCTTAAACCCTAGCAACAACCTAAAACCCTAGACATGATGTCCTTATCAAGGAATCTGATTTCATGTCAGTCCAATAGGATTACAATACAATTTCCTTGGTTCAATGCATCTAGACATATTTGGTAACATGACACAAAAAGCACTGCCAAAGTGTCAGCGCGGCCAAACAATCGGTGGATGGTAACTCATCACAAAATGACAGTTGGTAACTCATCACAGAGTATTACTGGTTCATACAGAATACCGATTTAAGCAAAATACTGGTTTCTGGTTTGACAAAATGAAGACTGGGAAATATGAGTTGTGCCGCTCCATTCCTTCGTACCGCTTTAGATCCTCGAACCACTTGGGGTCTTCATACCGCTTCAGATTGGTAAACACTTTCTGCAAAACACCAATAGTCTAAAGACTATAATACATCATACCAGTTGGAACAAATAGCGGTTGAGCTTTAACTCATACATACAAAGAGTGATCTCAAATCAAGTGTGTGTCCATCAATGACAATCACATCATCAATCATCAAAAATGCCAACAATCTCCCCCTTTGGCATTGATGGCAACACTTAGCAAAATTTTGACATCTAAGTGTTTTACAACAAAAATATGCCATAATCAAAATTACTCCCCCTAAGCATATACATTATCCCTTTTTTGAAAATACAATGTATACTACTCCTTAACAGAAATAACATGAAAGTATACATCAAAACATTCAAAATTTATACTTCTCCCCCTTTGCCAACAATGAGAAAAGTATTGCAGACTAACCCCTGTTTCATTAGTATTAAAATAATAAGTTTTTATGACAGTAAAGAGTAAAACTTGTCAAAAACTGATTTAAAGTCCTACAAAAATTGCTTCATGGATAAGGACCATGAGTCAAGTAGGGAGGTAGCCACCTCTTTCTCTATCTGCATCTAGGAGACTTGTTCTTCCATGGCATCTATCGTGCTCATCCCTTGAGTGACCGTTAGGGCATCAAGATTTAGATAGCACTTCTGGAGAATTTGCAGTCTTGGCAGTAGGACCAATTGAAGTTCTTGCAGATTTCATGTCTGGTTTCTTATCTCTGCCTCTAGTCTTGCAGACTGCAGTTGAAACCGGTGAACAGTTTGACCATATGTGGAAAAGCAATCATATGTCAGCTTGAAGGTGCTAATAAATGACTGCATATCAGATTGCATTTTGTCCTTCTAAGTGAGCACATCATCACAGAATAAATGAGGTTGGCAAATCTTGTTGAGTAGTAGATTGCCCTCATTCATTGCATCTCTAATGTCCTTTTGTGCCTTCTGGAGATCAGACCAAAGCTTTGTTAACTTTCTCACCAAGGCCATGTCTAGAGCCTTTTGATGTTCCTTCTTGGCATTTGCTTCTACAACCTCTTCCAAGCTTTCTACCTGGTCTTCTACAACTGTGCATAGGAGCTTCAACTATGCAAGTGAGGAATCGATACTGGGAAGGTTCATACCGGGTATCAAACTGGTAAGTGTTTCCACCATAGTTTGGATAACATCTTTCTCCTTTTTCCTCCTTAGAGCATCCAATCACTCTTGAGCAAGCTTAATGCTCTGTAGCAACTCCGATTCATTTGTAGACTGGAGGTCAATAGCACTGGTAAAGTCAACCGGTTTAGCCTGACTACCGGTTGCCATTGGGGTCTCCACCTATGTGCACTTTTCCACTACTTCCTTGTCCTTGGCTTTTTGCTGGTCTCCTTGAGCCTTCCTCTGCTCCTCTTCTTCTTTATTTCTTTTCTCTTCTTCTTGTCTCTTCTCTTCATCTTTTCACTTCTTCTCTTCTTCATCCTATTTCTTCTCCTCTTCCTTCTTCCTCTTTTCCTCTTCCTGTTTCTTCTCTTCCTCTTTCCGCTTCTCCTCTTCTTTCTTTTCCTCTTCCTTCTTCCTCTCTTCCTCTTGTTTCATATTTTCCTCTTCTTTTCTCTTCTTCTCCTCTTCTTTTCTTTTATCCTCTTCCTCTTTCTTCTTTTTCTCCTCTTTTCTCTTGTCCTCTTCCTCTTTCTTCTTTTTCTCCTCTTTTCTCTTATCCGCTTCCTCTTTCCTCTTTTCCTCTTCTTTTCTCTTATCCTCTTCATCTATTTGTTTCTTCTTTTCAGCTTCCTGTTGCTTCTTTTCTTCTTCTGCCTTATTTTCCTATCCTGTTCCTTCTGATGGTGTATCCTAAGTAACATTTTCACCATCTAAGGCGTCAACATCAATGGGGTCCATTTGTTTTGTGACTGGTTCTTCTACACTGTTATACACCTCATCTGGTTTGCCAGTTTTCGGTTCTCGCTCAGCTTTTCTATTGGCTTCAGCCACTTGATGCATTTTAAGAGCTTCTTGAGCATGAGTATGTGTATCTTTGATCACTTCATGAACCTTTCCTTCCAGTAACAGGAGTCTTCTTCGTCTCATGAAGAAGAGGCCTTTGTATTTATTCATAACTTTGAAAAGTTTTGAATTTGATACATCAGGAAAATGTTGAGCAAATATTTCCTCCCTCATTTCCTGTTCCTTTTCTATGGCAATGTGCCATTTATTGTCTAGAGAATTATACAAAGAATCTGATGTTTCAGATCTAATTTCTGAAGGCGACCGGTCATTAACACACAAATACTTAATGATTTCTTCTTCAACTTCTTCCTTTTCATCATCATTGAAGTCATCAAAACAATCAATTAAATCATTCAGCACTTTTCACCTAATATTCTTTATAGTTCTTTGACAATGTGTCAAAGGTTTGTAAGAAGAAATATCGATATTTACTGGTGCAGATGATGTCGGTTCATTCTTTGTCTTTTTCTTTGTTTCCCTGATCTTCTTAGGCAGTTCTTCGAACACGGTTTCTTCTGAGTCTGGTTTATTGCTTTTTGTCTTCTGCTTCCTTTCAAATACTTTTGCAGGTTCCGCTTCTGGTTTCTTCTTAGATGGTGACCGCTTAGTCACTTTGGGACTGGCTGCAGTAACCAGTGCCGATGTTGAAGGCACTGCCTTTCCTTTCTTTTCTAAGGGTTCTACAACCGATGTAACCCTTTCCAAATAGGTGTCGATTCTCTTTGCCTTAGGATCAAGGGGTGAGGCGATTAGGGTAGAAGTATACCCGTCCAGCATATCATTCATTACCTCATAGCCCATAGGCTCTACTTCTTCCTGCCTAGGCTCAACGGCCTCCATTATGCATTCATCCACTTCGATGGTGAAGTAGATGTCTTCCTCATACTTTTTGACTAAATCACCAGATATTCTTATCCTTTGGCTCATCTTGCATCTGAACTCATCAAAGTATTTGTTCAGTGCTTTCAAATAGTTGGTTCCAACTGCTTGTAGGCTCTCCTTGATTTGTTTTGTCACCGATTGGTCAGTAGACCACTGAATGTCACCTACTCTTGGAAAGTAGCCTTGGAAGTAAAAGAACAACCCAACTAGTAGTTGTCCGAACTTGAATCTCAGTGCATTGTCCTGTTTGATCGACTTAAGATTCAACATAAGTTGTCTTTGCATACAATTGCACAGATCAAACAATGCATCTTCCTTGATCATCCTGTAAGTGGTGTTTACCACTACAGCAGAGACAGAATTAATTATGCTAGTAGAGAATGTCCAGTAACCTATCACCATGCAAGCATACTTGACCAGATCATCCTTGATTGAGTTGATGGTCATACCACGTGAGTCGCTCACTGAACCGATGCGCTTGGACATTACAGTCTCATTGACCTTCCTTAGGGCTGGCACTTCCCCTGTGTTACAAAAACCAGTGACGGCATGAATCGCTTCAAGTGTGATATCATGCGTCCGCTCTAGGTACATCTTATTACCGTGTATCCTGCTTAGAATAATGCGAATGTGATCATCCAAAAATTCTTCAAAAAAATAAACTGCATTTTGAGGTTTCTTCTTTTCCAAAATGCTGAATTCCGGTTTAATCCTCTTATCCTTTCCGCAGAATAAGCTCAGCTGGGAATGGATTACAAGAGACCATAGGTCTTCAATTTTTTACAGTCTATGTAGTTGGAAATGCCTTCTTCTACTATTACACCAGCAGGTACTTGAGACAGGGCATTGTATTTCAAATTTTGTTGTATGAAGTCCATAGAATCAACAGTTGCACTAGAGCTATCATGAGATGAGGAAGCCATGATAAATGAAGAATTATGAGAAATACCTTTGCAGATTGAAATTTAGGGCTTCGCAATTTGAACTTCGCTTCACACTCCTTCGGTTGCAAAGATATTGCTTTGCATTCTACACTCCTCGAACAGATGTTTGCTTCAGATTCTTTTTCAGGAATTTGATAAATTCTTTGATTTGTAGTGTACATCACTTTCCTTCGCTCTGCACTTGAAAAACTTCTTCGCTCAAAAAATGATAAGTGAGAAATGATTTCAAAATTCTTTTTAAATAGGTCTCCAACTACCATAATAAATGCTCCAATATTAGGTCATAAACCTTAATTTTCCTTTTACCGTTTCTGGTCTTCTGCCAACTGACAGGTATCTCATACCGATTAAGGTTTTTTACCGGTGTAAACTGGGGGTTCGAAGTATTTCGTCGTTTGCTCCCCCTAAGCTTTTCTGATGCTTAGTTTGCTGGTTATGTGGGTTCCACACTAGGTGCGGAAACTGGTTCTTCTTGCAACACTCCTAGCTTCTTTTTCCAGGTTTTGTTCATATCTGCTTGAATAGTTTAAATATCAATCTTTCCTTTCGGAGTGATCGGTATGTCATCTGATATGTTCTTTCTTGTTCTGTAGAATCTGGCAATGTGACCCGATTTGTTGCAATGATAGCAAACCATTCCTGGTGCTCTCCAAGGTCCATTATTCATGTTACTGTTCTTCCTCCTGCATGTTGCAGCAGTGTGACCATGACAATGATAGATCAAACAGTTTTCTCTCCATCAGGTTGCCACTTGATAGCCACCGCTTCCTGACTGATGATTAAAGGCATTAAATCGGTTGTGATTTCGGTTCACAAAAGGTTTTGGACCAACTCCTTGAGTCCTTTGAGGATATCTTCCAGTGTTGTTCATAACAGACCTACATTCAGATGCTCTATGCCCAAACTTGTTGTTGTTGGCAATATTACATTATAACAGACAATGAAAGATTGTTGACATTTCAATAAGGATATTGAGAAGGTTGTTGATGATTATGGACATAACTGATTTAAGATGTTTTACTATCTTGATATTATTATTTTGTCATTGATGTCAAGAAATTGATTTTCTAATTCAGTATGATGTTGCCATGTCTTAAGAAGTATGATATGAAGATTATAAAGAAGTCGGTAAAAGACACAGGAAAGAATATGATGAATAAGGGGATAAGTTATTCAATGGGCAACTACTACCGAGTCAAATAATGATGAGATCATGATGTTTTAGATTGTTTTAACATCATACATATGTTGTAAAATGTAAAGGTTAATACTGTACTATGTTATCAGGCAATGAACCTAGTCGGTAAACCCTAAGGAACCTAGTCGATAAACCCTAAAGTTATCGCTATTGGTTAATGAAGGCAGAATGTCTACCGAGTAAAGTTTAGTATTTACCGAGTTACAACCGAGCTATAATAGAATGCATTAAATGTTTACATGTGATATTTAATGAAGGAAGCTAATGAGCTAGAGCAAATTAAATGATTGGTAAGCCGTGTATGAAGATTGTTAAAGAATCTATGGTAAAGAAAGATCGACAGGAAGATCTACAGCTCAGATTGAACCGCAATACCCTAACACAAGTTCCAAGGCAATTATGCAAGTTCCAAGGCGAGGTAAAATGTTTTCAAATCGAAGGATACATTGAACCTAGACAAGATTGAAGATCTGATGGCTATGATTGATCATGGGAAATGTGATCAATGAGATTAAGCGGTTAGAAGATTGTTTATAAATAGGAAACTATTGATAAACAATGTATGCGGGAAAGTGTATGCATAGGGATGCTACATAGTGATCACTGAGCACAGAAGCTTGAAAACCTGTTAGAATAATAGAGTATAGATGCCCAGCAGATAAACAAGATTAGTTCTATGTCTATATTGTATTGAACAAATAGGAATCTGCTTTAGCATTTTAGGTGTGAATTTGCAGATAGATTTTTATTGTTGTTATTTTGTGAAAGTGATAGAAAATCTCTTAGCCGAGTGGACTTAACAGTCTTATATGTAAATCCTCTAGCAAGGTGACATTCTTATTGAGTGTTTGAAATCCTTTAACAAGGTCACTTCTAACAAAGTGAAGATCCTAACAGATCTGAGGGAAATCCCTTAACCGGGTCACATCTAGCAATGTGTTTGTAATCTTTAACAGATTTGCTTTTAACCGAGCATACTCTAAAAGAATATATTTCTTAGTGGGTCCGAAATCCCACAGTGGTTTTTTCCCTATTTGGGTTTCCACGTTAAATTTTGTGTTATGAGGTTTATATTGTTCATATGCTTTTGAGTTTGCATGTTTGACAATTTTTGGTTATATTACTAATATATATGTTACCGAGGTTGAATCTGATGTTTTTATGGATGATTAAGTTTGTATAATTCACCCCTCCCCCCCCCCCTCTCATCTTGTTGGCTATTGGATCTATACTTATATTAAGTGTCAGAACTATCAATTGGTATCAGAGCTTTGGACTCCGAAAGGAAATTTTAAAGGCACTTGAGTTACAGATCCAAAGATGTATAAGAGGGATGCACCGAAGCTGAATAAGTCAAGTTTCTCTACATGGTAGAAAAGGATGAAGCTACATCTATCAGGAGTTGGAGAATATGTTGTATACTATTTGGAGAATGATTTTGTCACACCGAGCACCTATCCATTGACTATGGAAGAGATAAAGGCAAAGCAAGAACATATTCAAGCAATGATTGAAATAACATCTGCATTGACTGACTCAAAGTTTAATGATGTAGAAGGATGTACTGATGCAAAGGCAATGTGGACTAAGCTCATATCTGTATATGGAGGAGATGAACATGTTCAAAGAGCAAAAGTAGATAGTTTAAGAGGACAACTTGAATCTATGAGGATGAATAAAGGTGAGAACATAACCCAGTACAATACACGACTAAAGGAGATTGTAAATCAAATCAAAGGAGCAGGAGGAACTATTGAAGAAAAGGATGTAACAAGTAAGTTGTTAAGAACCCTTCTACCTGCCTATGCAATCCGAGTCTCTGCAATCACTGAATTGAGGTCTGTACCTAATATGCCAGTTTCTTTGGATGCTACTATTGGTAAGCTACATGCATTTGAGTTAAGTAATTTTGATAACAGTGGGTCATCGGTAAATAAAGTTGAATCTGCATTTAGTTCTTTTCATCTGAATGAATCTAATGATTACAATGAAAGAAAGTATAAGTACTCTCAAGGAGATCACAGTGGAGCAAGTGAAAGATTTTGGAAGAACATGGAAGTACACAAACTGTATGAAGAAATCAGAAACCAAGAAGAGTTTGAAGCACTATTGGCCAAAAGGTTACTGAGAGGCAAAGATAAGTATAAAGGAAAACCACCTTTGAAATGTTTCAATTGTGATAAGATTCGACATATGGCTTCTAACTATCCTGACAAAGATTTTACTGAAAAGAGAGATTACCGAGATGATAGACAAAAAGATAACCATTATAGAGGACACCAAGACTTCAGAAGAAGAGATAGAAAGACATGCTTAATAGCTGATGAGGAATCTGACGATGATAAATCAGATGAGACCGATACAGAGGAAGTTGTTTATGTGGCTATCAAGGATGGATCAGATGAAGAAAGGTATGAAGAAAAAGCCCTAATATCTCACATAAACACTAATGATTCTTGGATTATAGATAGTGGATGCTCACATCATATGACAGGAGATAAACACAAGTTTGTTATGTTAGAAGATTATGATGGAGGCTATGTTAGATTTGGTAATGATGCACCATGTTCGGCAAGAGGTAAAGGATCCATAACACTTCTTGATAATGCAAGATGCAATGATGTTTATTGGGTTGAAGGTTTGAAATACAATTTGTTGATTATAGCACAGCTAAACAACACAGGTTACCGAATAGAATTTCAGAAAGGAATTGTCAGAGTTCATGACAAGAATGGAAAGTTAGCTGCTACTAGGACACAAACAAAAGGTAATACATTTCACCTTGACTCAAATCACAATAAGTGTTTGTATGCAAAGATTGAGGATACCTGGTTATGGCATAAAAGGTTTTGTCATGTTAATTTTGATAATCTGATCAAAATAAGTAAGAAGCACCAAGTAAGAGGTCTACCGAGTCTTGAAAAACCTGAGAATGCTATGTGTCGAGGATGCCAGATGGGTAAGATGACAAGATCAAGCTTTACAAGTAAGTTCTACACTTCTAAGGGAATTTTAGATCTTGTGCACATTGATCTTTGTGGTCCTATGAAAGTTCAAAGTTATTATGGTGATAAGTATTTCATATTATTTGTGGATGATTATTCAAGGATGATGTCAGTAATGTTTTTAAAAGAAAAATCAGAAGCTTTTCAAATGTTTAAATGGTACAAGGCTAGAGTTGAAAATGAAACAGGAAGACAACTGAAATGTCTTAGATCAGATAGAGGAGGAGAGTTCACATCTAATGAGTTCAACCTATTTTGCAATGATCATGGTATAAAAAGATAAGTCTCTACACAGAGAACTCCACAGTAGAATGGAATAGCTGAAAGAAGAAACAGATCTATTGTGGATTGTGCTAGAACACTGATGATTGAAAAGAAAGTTCCACAAACATTTTGGAGAGAAGCAATAAGCACAGTTGTTTACACCTTGAACCGAGTTCAATTGAAGAAAGGTACTTTGAAGACACCTTATGAAATCTGGTATGGCAAGAAACCTAATGTAAGCTATTTTAAAATCTTTGGAAGTAAATGCTATGTTCATAAAGATGATAGAAATGGCAAGTTTGCTCAGAAAAGTGAAGTGTTAAATTCTGTGAGAAGCAAGAATTGAGCCAGGATCTGATGTCGGTCATAGATCACATGCAACTCCAAGCAACGGATGATCGAAGATCAAAATAGCTGAATGAAGATAAATCTGATATGAGAGAAAAATAGAGATAAAGAAGAGAATTTAGAGAAGACTCTCACCGAGCTATCACTTCACTTGTGAAGGTGAGAGTATATTGCTTATTATATAGAAAAATAATAGCATATACAACCAAGAGGTGCATTAACTCCCACCTCCATAAAAAGTGGGAGGTTTTACCTACTACCCCATAAAAGGTGGGAGGTTTTTACCTACTTGGTAAATGCCAAAACATGTGGCATAACCTCCTTACATGAAAACAAAAAAGGAGTTATAAGAGGTGGCACATAAGGCCAAAAGAGGGTGAGAAACCCAACTACCCCATAACCTACTTAGGAAATGACAAAATAGTGGTTATGAGAGGTGGCACAACAAGCCAAAAGAGGGTGTGTAACTCAACTACCCATGTGAGGTGGAGAGTTACACATGTAGCTAATGTATTTCGCCACGTGTCCTCATATTAACCACACCTAATAACCTAAGCAAGCTTAATAATATATGTGTAGGAAAAATAAATACCCCCTAACATAAGGAAAATAAAAAAACCTACACTAACACCCCCCCTTAAGCGTAGCTTAGGTGGGTGAAAAGATGGGTCCCGGCAAATGAGGCCATGTTAGGTACCCATGTACATAAATATCCCCCCCAAAAGAAGAAGACACCCCATAAGAGGAATAGACCCCCCTAAATAGAGAGAGAAAGAATGAAGGACTAAGAAGCCCCTCCTGAAGTAGACACCTTTTGCATCCCAAGCAAAGATCGCAAATGAAGGAACTTGCTTTCGGTGAAAGGTTTGGTGAAGATGTCCGCAGTTTGCTCCGATGTAGAACAATACTTAAGATCAATGATGCCTTCCTGAATGAGCTCCCGAATATAGTGCATATGTATCTCAATGTGTTTCGTCCTCTGATGATGAACTGGATTTCTTGAGATCTGTATAGCACTCTGATTATCACAAAAGATGATGGTAGGCTTTCTAACTGGAATACCAAACTCAGTAAGAATATTTTGAAGCCAAATAGCCTCAGTGGTGGCATTGACTACCCCCCGATACTCGGCCTCTGTCGATGAAAGAGCAATTGCAGACTGCTTCTTGCTCGACCAACAAACTGGACCAGAACCAAGTGAGAAGCAATACCCAGAAGTAGACTTGCGATCCTGAGAATCACCTGCCCAATCTGAATCCGTATATCCTACCAAGTCAATATCCACACCTGCTACATACTGAATTCCATAATTGTGAGTACCCTGAATGTAGTGGAGGATCCGCTTAGCTGCTTTCCAATGCAACTCATGTGGCTCCTGCATGAATCTAGAGACCATGCCCACAGCATAAGAAATGTCGGGTCTCGTATGAGTCAAATAAATGAGGCTTCCAACAAGCTGTCGATATAAAGTGCCATCAACCAAGGGTGAAGAGAACTTAGCCTCAAGTTTGACCCCTGACAAAAATGGAGTAGGTGCAGGCTTACAATCAGCCATGTGAAATCTAGAGAGCATATCAAGTGCATACTTGGGTTGTCCAAGGAAGATTCCTGAAGATGATTGAGTGATCTCAATTCCCAAGAAGTAATGCAGAAGACCCAAGTCTGACATCAAAAATCTATCATGTAGAGCAATTTTCACTGCTTTGATGGTGGATGAGTGACTCCCTGTGAGTAACAAGTCATCAACATAGAGAACTAGAAATGTGAGAGTTTCATCCTATTGCAGAATGTATACGTTCGGATCAGAATGGCACCGAGTGAAACCTACTGTCAGAAGAAATGAGTCCATCTTGGCATACCAAGCTCGAGGAGCCTGTTTGAGGCCATAGAGAGACTTTCGAAGTCGACACACAAGTGAAGGATCCTGAACAAACCCCTGTGGTTGCTCCATGTAGATTTCCTCCTGAAGGTCACCATGAAGAAATGCACTCTTCACATCCATCTGATGAACTTCCCAATGATGTGCTGCAGCTATAGCAAGAACAAGTCGGATGGAATTCATCTTAGCAACTGGAGCAAAAGTCTCAGAGTAATCAACCCCTGGAACTTGGGAAAAACCTTTTGCTACCAAGCAAGCCTTATACTTATCAACTGACCCATCCGCTGCAAATTTTGTTCGATAGATCCACTTGCATCGAACAAGTTTCCTTCCCTTAGGAAGAGGAACTAAATCCCATGTGTGATTCCTTTCCAAGAAATTGAACTCTTCTTGCATTGCAGCATCCCACTCAGGAACACCTGAAGCTTCTCGAAAGGACTGTGGATCAGAAGCTGAAGCAATGAAGAGATGTGGAGCTTGCTGAAATTGTGACCTTGTTCTTCTAGTATCTAATGGATCACCAAGCCAATCTCCTGCTGACTCAAATGTTTGGCGAGCCCAAAGAGGCACTGAGGCTGGAGAGTCTAGGGGAGAATCATCAACCTCTGAATGATGACTATGAGAGGAATGTGAATCCTCATCATCACTGTCACCATCTGAAGTAGAGGAAGAAGACTCCTCATCAAGATTAGGAGGATTAAGATCCTCTGAAGAACTGTCATCATAATGCAATTTCTCCAATGTGATAGTGGATGGAGAAGTGGTATGAGAAGAACTAGAAGAACTCTCCTCAAAATGAACACTCCTCTCAATGAACAACTCATGAGTAGTGGGATGGAGAAGCCTATACCCTTTGACATCATCTGGATATCCAACAAATATGCACGGCTTACTTTGTGGATCCATAGCCTTGCATTTTTCCGCTGGAATGTGGGCCCATGCAAGAGAACCAAACACTCTAAAGTGTTTAACTGTGGGTTTTCGACCAGTCCAGGCTTGAAAGGGAGTTACCCCCTTCACAGCTTTATGAGGAACTTGGTTATGGATGTAACACGCACAGTTGATGGCCTCTGCCCAATACGGAGGTGCCAAAGACTTGGAGTGAATCATACAATTAGCCATCTCCTTCAAGGACCTATTCTTTCGTTCTGCTACACCATTTTGTTGAGGACTGTATGGAACTGTGTGCTGCATGTTGATACCTTCTGAAGCACAAAACTGTTCAAACTGATTATTAACATATTCACCCCCATTATCTGTACGCAGAATCTTGATGAACTTCCCAGATTGTTTCTCTGCAAAAGCTTTGAAATCTAGAAAATTTTCAAAGACTTCAGACTTTTGTTTAAGAAAGTAAACCCATGTATATCTGGAAAAGTCATCAATAAATGTCAAGACATATCTAGCCTTGCTGAAGGATGGTTGTGGAAATGGTCCTGCCAAGTCACTATGTACCAACTCCAATAGTTGTGTAGCTCTCCAAGCTTTACCTTTATCATACTTCTCCTCTGGATGCTTACCAAGAATGCACCCCTGGCAAACTCCATCAGAAAATCGAATAGAAGGTAACCCTGAAACCATTTCTTGTTGACTGAGTTGTTGCAAGTAACGGTAGTTCAAGTGGCCAAACCGTTGATGCCACAAACAACTCACCTCATCTGCATGAGTGAGTAAAATTGTCGAAGGAGAGTCAGGAACAAAGTGAGAAAACTGATATAATCTAGAATGATGATCTGCTTTTCCCACAGCAACAGTAGACCCATTATGCATTTCACTGATTACCACTGCATCTGGTGTGAACTCAACTCGCTTGCCAGAACTAGTATGAGTGATCTGATAAACAGATAGGAGATTAGTTGATAAATATGGAACACAAAGGACATCTTGAAATGTTCCTTCACCCACATCAACAGACCCTCTCCCATGCACTTCAACAGGAGTGTCATCACCCATTAGGATGGAAGGCATAGAACATGGCTCTAAAGATGTGAAATCATCTTCTGAAGAAGCCATGTGGTGTGAAGCACCTGAGTCAATTATCCAAGAATTTGGTTGTGAAGCAATAGCAACTAGGGCCTTACCCTTTCCTTTCCCCTTACTCTTATCTATGTCCTTAGAAGATCCTTCTGATGAACTCTGTTTGACTGAATCAGGAACCTTGATATTATTCTTTTCAAGAAGATTTGAAAGGTGATCAATTTGCTTCTTTAAACGCTTATGTTCATCATGACCAGGCCTCTTACAATAAGAACACTTGACCTTCTCCTTCTTAGGTTTTTCACCTTTTGATGAAGAGGTCTCATTGTCTGCTTTTGAAGTAGCAGATTTCTGATCTTTCTTCTTCTCTCCTTGGTTCTTTTGTTTCTTATCTTGCTTACTAGACCCTTTTTGTTCTTTTATGCCTTGATTTACAACTAAGGCATGTGACTTAGAGGGCTTTATTGTACCCATTTGAACCAATTTGTCCTGCTCCCTAGTGAGTTCTGCAGCAAAATCATCTAAAGAAGGCATTTTGAATGTGGTACCTAGGGCACATTTGGTAGCATAGAATGTAGAAACAAACACTGAATAGTTAGGACCAAGCTTAGAAAGAATACTCAAGATCAGTTGCTTATCATCTTTCTTAATTCCACACTATTCCAACTGCAATCTTATAGACTTAAGTTTAGTGAAGAAGTCTTGTATAGTATCAAAATTGGCTGGATTCAACCCTATGAGTTCATTCTCCAATTGATGACCTCTTAGTTCATCCTGCTTACCAAAGAGGTTTCCCAAAGTAGTCCATATTGCATTTGGTGTAGTAGCAGATTCAATGTGAAAAAGAAGGTCAGGAGAGACTGACATGCACAATGTACCAAAAGCTTCATCACATTTATTAAACCATTTAATCTTTTCTGCAACATCTTGAGGTTCAGTTTCAAGTCCCATAGTAACACGATGATATCCATGTCTTTTCAGATATATTATCATCTTAGATTTCCATTCAAAGTAATTATATGGTGTTAAAAGTGGAACTATAGATGCATCCATGATAGCAGAAAAGAAGATTGCAAAGAGTCAAGAAGAGTGCAAGAAAGAAGACACAAGAGACACCCCCCCCTTTTCACTAGTCTTTGAAATCACCCCCCCCAAATATTACAAGGTTGGCACTTTATAATTAGTTCATTTACAAGGCTTTTATCAAATTACAATGCTTTCTAAGGCTTTAATGGCCAAAATAGAAAGTTTAAATACATATAAATTTAACACAAAATCTGAAAAAATTAGCCTTATAGCTGCTCAATGTATCTTAATACCTTTCCAACAACTATTCGTTTTTGTAAAATAGAGTTGTGAGAAGAAAGATATGATCTATAGAAGGGAAAAAAAACATGCAGTTGATTCAACCTGCAATATCTAACAAAGAAGGGTAGAATATTTCAATAAGACCTGCAATTATGAAGAGTGCTCATTTCCAGCTTTCCGTCAAGTACTCTGATTTTTTTTACTGTGTTCTCCAAACTCTGAATTTGGTGAAATAAAAGTCACTTATGATTTTCACAAGCCTTCTGGACACTCTGGAAATGCTAAAGAAGCCTCCAATATTACCAAAAATGCTGCAATCACCCAGATCTCAAAGAACACATATATAAAACCAGATTTAACTAGAAGCTTATTTTCCTTTAAACTGTTCTGATTCTCCAGATCACACGAAAATGCAGGAGAAGAGCATACTTGGTTTTTAAGAAAAATATTAGCTATCTAACAATCTCAAATCTCTCAAATAAATCAGAAAAGCAATGAGCTATACCAAACAACACGGCTCTGATACCATGTTAAATTTTGTGAGAAGCAAGAATTGAGCCAGGATCTGATGTCGGTCATAGATCACATGCAACTCCAAGCAACGGATGATCGAAGATCAAAATAGCTGAATGAAGATAAATCTGATATGAGAGAAAAATAGAGATAAAGAAGAGAATTTAGAGAAGACTCTCACCGAGCTATCACTTCACTTGTGAAGGTGAGAGTATATTGCTTATTATATAGAAAAATAATAGCATATACAACCAAGAGGTGCATTAACTCCCACCTCCATAAAAAGTGGGAGGTTTTACCTACTACCCCATAAAAGGTGGGAGGTTTTTACCTACTTGGTAAATGCCAAAACATGTGGCATAACCTCCTTACATGAAAACAAAAAAGGAGTTATAAGAGGTGGCACATAAGGCCAAAAGAGGGTGAGAAACCCAACTACCCCATAACCTACTTAGGAAATGACAAAATAGTGGTTATGAGAGGTGGCACAACAAGCCAAAAGAGGGTGTGTAACTCAACTACCCATGTGAGGTGGAGAGTTACACATGTAGCTAATGTATTTCACCACGTGTCCTCATATTAACCACACCTAATAACCTAAGCAAGCTTAATAATATATGTGTAGGAAAAATAAATACCCCCTAACATAAGGAAAATAAAAAAACCTACACTAACATGAAGAAGGAACATTTCTAGGATATTCTTCTAGAAGCAAAGCATTTAAATGTCTGATCAAATCATCTAACAAAATAGTAGAAAGTGCAAATGTGAAAATTGATGAATTTGCAGAAAGAAATGATGAAGGAAATTCCAAAGAACCAGAAGACTATGATGGATTTTTCTATGTGCAACCGAGAAAACTATTGAAGAAAATGGAGAAAATATCCAGTTACCGAGTGATGAATAAGATCATACAGAGCCTACCGAGCCTGTATTAGCCAAGTATGTCAGAAGATATCATGCACCAAGTCAGATTATAGGAGATAAGGATGATCCAGTGATGACAAGGAACAAACTAAGACAGAACACATGTTTGATATCTAAATTTGAATCGAGAATAGTGAAAGAGGCATTTAACAGTGAAGATTGGATAAATGCTATGACAAAAGAGGTTGATCAAATCAAGAAGAATGACACATGGATATTGGTCCCAAGATTGAAGGACAAAAATGTAATCAGTACAAAGTGGATCTTCAGAAACAAGCTAAATGAAAAAGGGGAGGTCATTCAGAATAAAGCAAGATTAGTTTGCAAAGGTTATGTCCAAGAAGAAGGAATTGATTATGGTGAGACTTTTGCACCTGTTGCTAGACTTGAAGGAGTAAGAACATTGTTGGCATATGCTGCTTTCAAGAACTTCAAGGTATATCAAATGGATGTCAAATCTGCATTTTTGAATGGAATATTAGAAGAAGAAGTTTTCATTGAACAACCTGAAGGATTTGTTAAAGACAATAATAAAGATCATGTATGTAAATTGAACAAAGCTTTATATGGTCTGAAACAAGTACCTAGAGCATGGTATGAGAGATTGAACTCTTATTTGATTAAGATTGGTTTTATAAGGACGAGTGAGAACAGCAGCATGTATATGAAGAATGATGAAAATGGAATACTAATCTCAGCCATATTTGTTGATGATATTATATTTTGTGGAAATGACTCTTTATGCAAGAACTTTGGAAATGAAATGAGCAAAGAATTTGAGATGTCATTAATTGGTGAGATAAAGTATTTTATAGGTTTATAGATACTACAAATGAAAAATGAGATTTTCATTACTCAATCCAAGTACATAAAGGAAATCTTGAAGAAATTTGGAATGGAGGATTCAAAACTAGTAAGTACTCCTATGACTACCAACTATAAACTATAAAAGAATGATGAATCTGCATCTATTGATGAGACACTTTACCGATCTATGATTGGAAAGTTGCAATATGTTGTTCACAGCAGGCCAGATATAGCTCATGCAGTAGGTATTGTTGCAAGATTTTCTGCAGATCCTAAGGAAACACACATGACGGCAATCAAAAGAATTTTCAGATAGTTAAAAGGCACTAAAGATTATGGCTTAGTATATCAAAAAGGAAATGATTTTGATTTAAAAGTTTATACTGATGCTGATTGGGCAGGCAACATTGATGACAGGAAAAGCACAAGTGGAGGAGCTTTCTTCTTAGGAGAAAGACTAGTAAGTTGGCTTAGCAAGAAACAAGGATGTGTTTTTCAGTCAACAGCAGAAGCTGAATATGTTGTTGTAGCACTGAATTGTACCAACATTGCATGGATCAAACAATTGTACCTACGGATGAGCATATATGAAATGAGAAAGCTTGAATGTATTTGAGCATAAGTGTGATGCTACAAATTTGAAGGATGATTGTTATGGAGGAATGAGAGCTCTATTTATAGCAAGAATAGGGCAATGGATGGCCAAGATTGAAAGGTTTGATCAAGGGTTGAATTTGAAAGTTGGGGATCCATGTGCACAATTTGCACCAATGTAATGGTGACAAGTGTCAACATAGGGTTGGATTGAGAGAAGGGGTTGGAGACATTGAATGCCTGAGAAGACCTCATGGTTATCTAGAGGCTAAGGGTCAAGTCTAAATTAGGATTACCCACTGGATTAAGAGTTAATCCAAGGATAAACCTTTGTGCAAATGATTAAGAGATAATCATGGTCAAAGCATTAATGGTCTGATGAGACCCTTGGGTTGGATGAAGGTTGAGTCAAAACAAATGTTTTAACCATGTAGGAGGGTTTGAGTTAACCATTAATGGTTATTGGAGACTTTGGGGGATTAAGTGGTTGAAGGTTGAAAGCCTTCAATGGTTTTCAAAGACTTTGAGCCATTTAGTGGTTGAAGGTTGAAAGCCTTTAATGGTTATCAAAGACTTTGAGGGTTTGAGAAGTGACTTCCCTTTGCTTAGGGATGTGACAAAGTTTAGAAGAGGGGTTAGGTTAATTAGAAGTGATTAGAAGATTCTAGAAGGGATTAGAAAGGGGTTTGGGATTTTGCAAGTGGATGGAGGGATAATAAGATTTAATTGAAATAAATGATTTATTCAATTTGGTTGCAATTTGGGGAAATTAAATAAATTAGATTTATTCAATTTAGGATAACTATTTAATTAAATTTGAATTTAATTAAAAGTGGATAGGGGGGTTTTAATTGAATAAAATGATTTATTCATTAAATGGGTATAGTGAATTTAATTTAAATAAATTGAGTAATTTACTTAATTAAATAGAGGAATGTGGATAATTTAATTAAATTGGATTTAATCAAATAGAGAAATGAACATAAAATATTCCTTTAGGAATATGGTCATTTTTATACGTCTACAGGTATAAATGAGAAAATTACCAAGCCAGTAACTATATTCTGTGACAATACTAGTGCCATTAATATTTCAAAGAATCCTGTTATGCACTCTAAGACAAAGCACATATCTATCAAATATCTTTATCTTAGAGAAGAAGTTCAAGAGAAGAAAGTGGTGTTGGAATATGTTAGCACAAAGGAGAAAATAGTAGATATCTTCACCAAGCCACTACCAAAGGACACTTTTGAATATCTCATAAGTCAGTTAGGGGTCCTACCCCTATCTTCTATTCACTGACCGAGTTCGGTGAAAGCATCAATCCGATGACTCTATTGAATATCTTTTGGGAGTTAATGCTGGAGTTATACACTTTAGAATGTTTTCTAAAAGTGTACTGGAATTAATACTGGAATATTACAGAGAATGTTACAGGAAACAGGAATTGAAGACAAATGCTCTGACCGAGACTCAGTTGATATACAACAACAGGAAATAACTTCTTACAAAAAGAAATTATGTTTTAGTTCTTTTCTTTTTGGCATTGTTGTCAAAGGGGGAGAAGACTAATATATGGGAGAAGACCTACCAAAGGGGGAGAAGACTGAGAGAAGACTTCAGATTGAAATAAAGACTGAAAACAGAAGAGAAGTCTAATGTATGGGGGAGAGCATTTCAAGTATTTTAGAATCACAGCAATCCGAATCTTTTAAAGGTCAAATCAATTGGTTTTTCCATCAATGCCAAAGGGGGAGATTGTTGGCAATATTACATTATAACAGACAATGAAAGATTGTTGACATTTCAATAAGGATATTGAGAAGGTTGTTGATGATTATGGACATAACTGATTAAAATTTTTTTACTATCTTGATATTATTATTTTGTCATTGATGTCAAGAAATTGATTTTCTAATTCAGTATGATGTTGCCATATCTTGAGAAGTATGATATGAAGATTATAAAGAAGTTGGTAAAAGACACAAGAAAGAATATGATGAATAAGGGGATAAGTTATTCAATGGGCAACTACTACTGAGTCAGACAATGATGAGATCATGATGTTTTAGATTGTTTTAACATCATACATATGTTGTAAAATGTAAAGGTTAATACTATACTATGTTATCAGGCAATGAACCTAGTTAGTAAACCCTAAGGAACCTAGTCAGTAAACCCTAAGGTTATCACTATCGGTTAATGAAGGCAAAATGTCTACCAAGTAAAGTTTAGTATTTACCGAGTTACAACCAAGCTATAACAGAATGCATTAAATGTTTACATGTGATATTTAATGAAGGAATTTGATGAGCTAGAGCAAATTAAATGACTGGTAAGCCGTGTATGAAGATTGTTAAAGAATCTATGGTAAAGAAAGATCAGCAGGAAGATCTACAGCTCAGATTGAACTGCAATACCCTAACACAAGTTCCAAGGCAATTATGCAAGTTCCAAGGCAAGGTAAAATGTTTTCAGATCGAAGGATACATTGAACCTAGACAAGATTGAAGATCTGATGGCTATGATTGATCATGGGAAATGTGATCAATGAGATTAAGCAATTAGAAGATTGTTTATAAATAGGAAACTATTGATAAACAATGTATGCGGGCAAGTGTATGCACAGGGACGCTACATAGTGATCACCGAGCACAGAAGCTTGAAGACCTGTTAGAATAACAGAGTATAGATGCCCAACAAATAGACAAGATTAGTTCTATGTCTAGATTGTATTGAACAAATAGGAATCTACTTTAGCATTTTAGATGTGAAGTTGCAGATAGATTTTTATTACTGTTATTTTGTGAAAGTGACAGAAAATCTCTTAACCACCGAGTGGACTTAACAATCTTATATGTAAATCCTCTAGCAAGGTGACATTCTTATTGAGTGTTTGAAATCCTTTAACAAGGTCACTTCTAACAAAGTGAAGATCCTAACAGATTTGAGGGAAATCCCTTAACCGGGTCACATCTAGCAATGTGTTTGTAATCTTTAATAGGATTTGCTTTTAAATGAGCATACTCTAGAAGAGTATATTTCTTAGTGGGTCCGAAATCCCATAGTGGTTTTTTCCCTATTTGGGTTTCCACGCTAAATCTAGTGTTATGAGGTTTATATTGTTCATATGCTTTTGAGTTTGCATGTTTGACAGTTTTTGGTTATATGACTAATATATATGTTACCGAGGTTGAATCTGATGTTTTTATGGATGATTAAGTTTGTATGATTCACCCCCCCTCCCCCCCTCTCATCTTGTTGGCTATTGGATCTATACTTATATTAAGTATCAGAACTATCAGTTGCATGCATAAAAATTACCATTGAACTTATTGGATCTAGGTACATTGTTTTTAAAGTAAGGAAAATTATTGTAGGCTTTGCTCCTACACACATTGGCAGTATGTCCTTCTTTAAGATAGTTAAAGCAAACAAGTATAAAATTTTGTTTACCTTTACCTTTGCATGTTTGTTGCTTCTTCAATGCTTCAGCATTTGCACCTAAGGTCTCACCTTCCTCATGACCGGACTTTCCAAGTCCATCAGTATTCTTGACAAGTTTGGCCGATTCAAGCTTTTGCTCTAGCTTAACAGTACTCTTGTTGAACTTAGCAAGTATTTCCTTTGACTCAGAGAGTTCTTTGGAAATAGCAGCATTTGTTTCCATCAAGGTTGCATTCTTAGAGATGGCTATGTTCAGTTCTCCTTGCATGTCTTCCTTTTCCACTTTGCTCGCATGGAGTTGAGCAATTAGGGCACTGATCTCTTGCTTCAGCTTGGAGATTTCATGATCTTTGTCTTTTACCAGATCTTCAGCTTTCCTCCGGTTCTCAAGCTCTTGGCACATTCGAATAGTTAGTCCTTCCAACTCTTTTCTCGGGATGGAATTGGATTCATTCAACTTTTCTACTTCTTGAATTAGGGCTTCCATGTCCGCTTCATCAGAAGAACTATTTTCAAATAGCTCCATCAATTTTTTAGCATGTTCTCTCCTTTTTTCTTGAGAGGCCTTATATTTGACCATAAGATCACCATAGGCTTGCTCAGACTAAGTGAGCCAATGAGTAAGTTCCCTCATAGTGTATTTCCCCATATCTCTTTCCAAGTGGTTAGACTTATAGAAAGGTTGGCTCTGGTACCAATTGATGAATACTAAGATGGGGGGGTGAATTAGTATGCCAAAAATTACTGTACTTAAACACTTTACTAGACTACTAGTAAATCGGTAAAACAGTTTAGCAAACAAACCGGTTAGCACATATGCAAACCAAATAGAAAATAATGCATTCACCCAAAGAAGCACAAACACCATAACACAAGAGATTTTGACATGGTAACCCAAATGGGAAAAACCACGGTGAGATGAAACTCACAAGTAACTATCTGTAGAATAGGAACCAAACCGGTTAAGGTCATACAATGTTCTTTACCAGAACAGATCCTATTAGGAATATCAATCTCTGTTAGGAGATAAGTCCGATTAAAGACTACCTTGCTAGAGGATTTTAGATCCACAGATGTTAACCACCTTGTTAGAGGATTTACAAAATGCTTTTTGGGCCTACCCGGTTGAGGGCTTCAGACTTGTCAAAGATGTGAGTAATCAACAAGTGAGTGATCTAGCAAATAGCACATATTGCTTGGTTAGATCCTTGATAGCTCATTTCTAATGTATTCTAGCATTACTTCAGTCTTCAACACATTCACACTTTCAAAAACTCATCAACCACCTTAAACCCTAGCAACAACCTAAAACCCTAGACATGATGTCCTTATCAAGGAATCTAATTTCATGTCGGTCCAATAGGATTACAATACAATTTCCTAGGTTCAATGCATCTAGACATATTTGGTAACACGACACAAAAAGCGCCGCCAAAGTGTCGGCACCACCAAACAATCGATGGATGGTAACTCATCACAAAATGTTGGTTGGTAACTCATTACAGAGTATTGCCGGTTCATACAAAATACCGGTTTAAGCAAAATACCGGTTTCCAGTTTGACAAAATGAAGAGTGGGAAATATGAGTTGTGCCGCTTCATTCCTTCATACCACTTGAGATCCTCGAACTGCTTGGGGTCTTCATACCGCTTCATATCGGTAAACACTTTCTGCAAAACACCGATAGTCTAAAGACTATAATATATCATACCAGTTGGAACAAATATCGGTTGAGCTTTAACTCATACATACAAAGAGTGATCTCAAATCAAGTGTGTGTCCATCAATGACAATCACAGCATCAATCATCAAAAATGCCAACAAACATTGCCCAAGTAGTGGGAGTATTAAGCCAGTTTATGGAAAATCAAGAAATACCACATTGGGATGCTGTGAAAAGAGTGTTTAAATACCTGAGAGGTACTTACTCAATATTTTATGTGTTATCATGGAAACTCGGTTGGATTGTAGAGAACTATCAGCATTCAGGGATATCTAGATTTTTTTTGGGCAGGGTACATTGACAACAAAAGATCCACCAGTGGATATGTATTCACATTGAATGATGGTGCAATTAGTTAGATGAGCAGTGGCAAGTTGTAGTCCCTTTGTCCACTATAGAGGCAGAGTACATGGAAGCAACTCGTTTCTGTCAAGAGGTTATTTGGCTTAAGCGTTTGTGTTCCAATATTGGTTTTAATGAAGAGCATATTTTTATATGTTGTGACAGTCAGATTGTCATTTATTTGGCACAAAATCCCACTTTCCATGCCAAGACGAAACATGTTGATGTATAGTATCACTTTGTTCGCGACATGGTGGAAGATGGAAAGGTTAATCTCAAAAAGGTGGATACTCTAAAGAATGTTGCAGATGCATCGACAAAACCTATGAGCGTGGCTAAGTTCAAATAGTATGCTAACTCTATGGGCCTTAGAGTCCATGATTCTCAATATTCTTTAAGTGTTCTAGAGGTACCAGTAAAGTCTTTGTCAAGTAGGAGAATGTTGAGGAAGTGTGCCTCAAACTTACTGGTTGGAACCTCTCATAAAGGACTAGTTTTAGAAAGAACGGTGTGACCTATACAGTATCTTGGCAAACTCAAGCAAAGAAATGATTTCGGTGTAACATCTAGGTTCGGCAAGAGTCTTCAAGCAGTTCACAAAAGTCACTCATCTTACAAATATCTTTGAGACATTTGACGGGTCTTGGCAAAGTCAAGAGTTTCGATGTGAGACTCAGTTTCGGTGAGACAGCTCAAGCCGGTAGCAGAAGTCGTGTTACTTCACCAACAAGTCCTATTTTGGTGTAGCGTTGTTGAGTCTTGGCGATGAGATATTGTTTTTAGTGTGACTTAAGGTTTCGGTAAGATATTTCTAGCAACTAGACGAAACTATGTGCTCATATCGATAAGACCATGTCGATGAGACTTGGTTAAGTCTTGGCAACCAGTTAAGAGTTTGATGAGACTTCAATGTTCAGTAAGGCATTCCAAGAAGAAAATCAAAGACATAGTCTATGTCGAAAAGCCAACATCGATAAGACATGAAATTGTCTTGGCAATGTGTTGTGGATTTTGGTGTGCTATTGGAGTTTGCTAAGAGAGTTTTAAGACATTGTCGAGGTGAGGAACTCTTGCCAATAAACCATGAAATGTGGTGGGACCTCGATGGAATCATGTTGACCTACTCAGTTGGATGTCGATGGTTGGTCCAAGCTGGAGCTTTGGGAGTTCATTGTGAATTCTCTGTGAATCTTCTTCAACAGTTGGAAGCCATGGAAACTGAATCAAACTAATTTGCAAAAGAGAGATATAAACTTCCGGAAAAATAGTTGCAAAGTGATGATGATTGATTCATGGTACTATTGGATGCTAAAGTGCAGACCGACTGTGTTTGTAATATGTGTGATTCGAAATTATTTTGTAATCTTTGTTGTTTCTTGAACAGAGATTATGATAGAGCATGAAGACTTTTAACTTGTATGTAATTTTCAATTACTATAATACAAGTGGATAGTGCTTTGGTATGTGGGTTTTTCACCCGTAAGGATTTTCCCACATGAATTATGGTGTCAATTATATGATTGTGAATCTTGTTGTTTACTCTGTTATTTCATTGTTGTGCATCTTCATGACTGTAATTGAAATTGAAATTGAAATACATCCCTACTTGTCTCCTTTAAGAAATTGACATTATAGAAGGCGTTTCCACACTCTATTTTCCTTACAATTAGCAGTCAGAGGATATTGTATATCAAGATCATTATTGAATTGAATGAAATGTAGGGTAGTAAGGCTACTGAGCATTCCATGAAGAAAAGTGTAGAAGATAGAGATGAATATGACTTCAAAATTTCAAGGTCTAAGCGGACCAAGGTGACTTACAATAGAAAAAAGGAAAATCATCATTTCATCAATTTTTATAGACAAAAAGGGAGTTCCAAAATTTTAAAAAATCCAAGAATAGTAGTGACAATACAGGGTTAAATCATTCTTTTTATGCTTACTATTTTTATTGAAATTATTATGGATATAAGGCAGTAGATTGCATAAATTTTCCTACAATGAAGAATAATTGTGTAAGCATAAATATATTTTGCTCCTTTGGTTGATTTCAATGCTATATGTTACAAGTTAAATATTTTTTAACATATTTCAAGACATTATAGATGTAATTTTATGAATAATTATAATTGAATAGAAAAGAAAACATCTATGTTGATCGAAGGAATGAGTCTGACAAGGTGTGAAAAAGAAAGAAAGAGGAACATAATTCCAAAAGTTCAATAATGTTCATATCGCATTTCATGCACAAATTAAGAAGAGTGATGAATTTGGTGATAAAGGCTACAATGCTTCATCTAATATGAAATAATGTGAAATCATAGAAGAAAGTATCGACAAGCCCATTGTGGATAGTTGTAGCATAGAAAGTGATGACCTTAATGAGATCAAGGTAATAAAATGCATGTTGTGAGACAAAGATAAAAGTTTGCCATGGTACAAAAAAGTTGAGTATGATAATATATTTGAGTTTTTTAGATAGAATATGAGACAAATATCTCTCTCCTTTTTAATATTTTAAGAGGAAATGTAGGTTCAAATAGAGTGTTGACTCCTTACCTCAAGTTCACATGGTGGCATTGTGGTGAAATACATAATGTATTAGTACATGGATTATTTCAAACAATAAGAGAGAATGTATCAGAGGAAGGATTCAAGTGTTCCTTTTCCATTGATGTCAAAGGGGTAGAGAGAAAGCCAAAATTCTTGTTAAACAAGGCTTATTAAAAAAGAAAAGTGATAGTCATAAGCAGAGAATTTTGTGGTTTTTCATCAATGACAAAGGGGGAGATTGTTGGACATAGTATTGGCATTGATGTCAAAGGTGTAGTCAACATTGTCATTAATATCAAGATATCAAGGAATTTGTTGAAGCTTTGAATTACTATCATGTCAAATTATTTGAGAATAAAAAGTATAGAGTAAAGTATTGTTGAATAGATATCTTATTGTTCTCATAATGGTCCTACATTAGTTGTTTGTGATTGTCTAGCGTATTTACAAATATTTGGAAGTGTCTACACTAGTTATTTCGGGTATATTGCTCTTACACATCATGTACACCTAGTTGTACTATCTTGATTTTTATTATCGCATTCTACCGCAGTTTAGAGATAGGACTTGTGACTTGGAAGAAAAGTAAAGTTTCATATGATGTATCATATTCAAGAGTTTTAGAACTTGAGCTTTAGTAGACAAAAAGCTATACATGAAAGAGTGTTCATTGTATTAAATTGCTAACTATGTTGGTATTCCTATCGGATTCTCTAGAGATCAATAACATGCACTAGCTAGAGGAATCATGTGTAGTTTGGGACCAACTAGGTTTTTTTTGGGTAACACATTGTATGTCTTCACTCCTCGTGTGATGTGTAGCCTTTAGGAACAAGACAACTATACATTTGGATTAAGAAATATACTTGTGAATGTTTTGTGCATATATTGTAGATACATTCTAGGTTGAAACAAAAATTTAATTAAATTATTAAAATTCATATGTTATTGTTTCCTAGGTTCATTCCAAGGGTTGTGAGTTGGTAGAAGTGGCAAAAGTTGTGCAAGGTGTATATTTATTAGGTAGTAGAGATGAATTAAAGTGTGAAAATCAAGTTGCAAATCCTATACTCACTAAGAAAGTGTTCATATAAAAATCAAATTAGAATGATGTTGAAGGTTGATTTGTGAAAGCCAACATAATATATCTTGTGTATCTCTTTTATTATTTGAGGTTGGTACCTCATAATTTGAGTTGGTTCTTAGTTCTTTCATTAGAATATTGGTGTCTCATATAGTTTGGTGCCTAGAAATCTGATTGGGGATCGATGTCTCTATCTGAGGTTGTAATTCTTATGGGTTGGTGCCTACAAAATATTGTAAGTTCCTTATTATCTTTATGAGGCTTGGGTTTCCATGTATATCTAGTTCTCTTGTGTTGATGTGTGGTTTTGTTTATTAATTGCATAGCCTCTTTAATGATAATGTGAGATGAGGTAATGGTTTTAATACTAGATTAGATTTGAAGTTAAAACTGGTATATAGTAATGTGTCTCCCTCTCAATTTATTTGTGTCTAACAATAGGTATTAAAGTCAATTTCCTTGGAAGAAGTTTAATAGCTTGAGGTAGTTCTAGAATGACACACACCATTTATCAGGAAGGTCTTTAATGAAACAAGGCATCTTTATTTGATGGATCTAATTATTCTTTTTGGAAAGTAAGGATGGGAGCCTATCTGATGGATTTAGAGTTTGATGTTTGGCAATAAATTGTAAATGGTTATGAAATTCCAAAGAATCGTCCAAGAGATCATACATGAAGGAGAGCATGTGAGACTAATACAACAGAAATGAATTCTATTTATGTGATTTATATAACTCTGATTTTATGAAGATAATGTAATGTAGGAATACAAATGAGATTTAGGACAAGATATATAATATCAAGCTCTATAACATCTATGAAGGTGATTAGAAATTCAAGGAAGCCAAATTTCAGACCCACCAAGGACTATTTAAAAGTATAAAGATGAAGGTGGAAGATAATATTGTTGCATACCTACTCTAGGTTAATGAAGTTGTTGATACCATGAGAGGAATTTGTGAAGTAAAATAATTGGTGGTGGACAAAAAGATACCCATATCACTTCCCTCAAAGTTTCATTCAAAAGTCTATTTGGTTAAAGAAGGTAAGGATTTGGATAGTTTGTCAATGGATGAGTTACATGGGATCCTAATCACATATGAGATGAGGATTGTGAATGATAAAACCATAAGAAAAATAAATTAGATACCATTGACTAACCTAGCTCCAAAAATAACCTTCATGTTATACACACAGCCAAAAAATAAAAGACGCAACTAGTTATGCTAAGAAGGGTTGAGATCTGTAATTTTCAACTTACCCTCGTGTTATGCAGAAATCATGGTATTTTTGGAGCCCAATTAGCTACAACCATATATATTAGTAAAATGTGCATGCACACGGTCCAAATAAGTGGACTAGGACTATGTGCACTCTAGTTAGGTACGTGATATCTATGTTATAAAAGTCCTAGTTAATTAAACATTATCATATATGTGTCAATGAGACTTTATGATGTCAAAAAGTATAACTCCATTGTGCTTTTAGTAGAAAAAAAAACATATATGTGGCCAATTTTTGCCCCCTGGTCCATTTACATGACTTATTAGAATATAAAAAAATATAAATAGCTTGATATTATTTAATATCATACAAACAAATACATTGTTCCTAAATCAATTTAATATCTCTCTCATAGTTTTAACATTAACCAGAGTTTAAACTTATTACACATCTCATTAAGAGATCACAACTTATAATAGATCAATATTACATTATTTGTAGCTTCACGGCTTCTATAATCTTTAAGTACATTCTATAGTGTCCCATGATTTTGATGATATAGAAGGATGACTTTGAAAGTAGTATATTCCACTCTTGATCACTCATTTCTCATCCTTCTTTTCCATGGGTCATCATAACCAAATCACCAAGTATTTTAGGACATTCAGTTACCACCTTCAAATTGGGTACCACAGCTTCTAACAATATAAGTTTCTCTTTTTCACCCAAAGCCTTATAACAATTGCCAAGTATCTTCACACAACTCTCATTGTCCCAATCATGTAAAGTGTTTTGTATCACCAAATCACCATATATCAATTTCTAACATATTATGTATTCATCCATTATCTACTACCCAAAGTTGAAGCATTAGAATCAATCAATCAATTAATTACCTTCAAAATTATGTCATCTCCTTGTGCTATGCTCTCAAACATATTGCCTCTTACATGCTCAATACCTAAATACCAAAAATCTAAATTACTTAAGACTTGTAAAACAAATTTTATAGACTATTACATGTTAAAAAGTTGTTGGTCCATTACTAATGGTCCGTCACTATGAGAATTATGTTGCTATTAACCTTAAAATTAGCAAAATCCTTGATCTTAGAAATTTCAAAAATACAAAATAACCACATTAAAAAAATACATTATCTTAGAACCAATTAAGAAGTTTATAAAATCCACAACATACAAAACATAAAACATTTATAACTAAGGTCAAAATTACAATATACCAATAAAGTAAACTTCTTTTTTTAAGAAAAAACAAAAGAGGAGAAAGAAGAGCTTGTGTTATCCATCAAGACATGAAAGTGCACCTTTAATTGTACAGTGTGAAGACTAAACTCATTGAGAAAAAAACTAATACAGTCAAAATTGAAAATAATGAATACTAATAGCGTGGACTGTGGAAATTATATGCCTACAACCCACATTGATTCATTAGAAAAAATATCCACACAATCAAAACCAAAAATATAATGCATACTTATCAAATGGTGTGTGAAAATTATATGTCTATACAACCCACATTGTCTGGTTAAGGAAAAAATTCACACAATCAAAACCAGAAATAATGTTTATTAATATCATAGCCTATGAAAATTATATATGTGCAACCTCAAAAAAAAAAAGTGTATTAATTTCATAGCCTATGAAAATTATATCTATGCAACCCATATTGTCTCATTAGATGTGCAAAACACTATATGATTTTAAAATTAGCAAAACCTATAAATATAAAAAATATCAAGTAAAGAAGAAAAGGAAGGAGAAGAACGTATAGTGTCTATTCATACATCATAATGCACATTTGGTCGTATTAAGCATGAAGACCACACTTCTAAGAGATGAATAGATGGATGGATTCTTTTGTAGTCTAAATAGCGTACACTATTTTTGAGTCCACTCCATATAAGAAGGCACCTAACTATGTTACAAACGAGGCATACATCAAATTGCACCATTGAAAAGACACCACCTCTATGGGATGGATGGGTCCTTTTATAACCCATGATACAGAACGGTTTGTTATTGGATCTACAGATGGCTTATAATTATATAAGACTGCACTGTACTGCATGCAGGGGGCACCTAACTCTATTACAAATGAGGAGTACATACTCTCAATTTGTGACCTCTCTTTCAAGAATGCAAATTCACCACTAGACAAGTCTTAGATGAGATTGTAGAAATGAAAAAAACAAATTCTCCACCACTAGACCAACTCAGACATTAAATCCCAAAAATGAAAAGACCAACTAACCTGAAATAACCGGTGCAGTTTGCACCACATCACATGGGAAAGATCAAAGTTAATTCCCCAAACATGCGGATATGCCTTCACAAATAATCACAATCACCCACAAAGCCGCTCCATTCCCACCGCCAACGTTCACAACCGTCTCCAATTCCTCAAATCCTCTGTAACAACTCACAATCTGTTTCATGGTCGTCATGGTGAAAGACTCCATGCAGTCATTGATGATAGAATTGAGCTCCGGATGATCCTTCCCATAACCCCAAATGTCCATACCGTGAGCCCTCTCGAACGCATGGCCGGCCTTGGAGCACGCATTCATGGAGATGGTGTCATCATTATCTCGTGGGTCTGCATCGAACTGGAGATGTGTGAACTTATTCGTGGGATCTCTTATACCAATCGAATTGGCTTCTTCACCAAGTATTTCAAGACATTTAGTTGGTTTTTTCATATTGGATACCACAAGGTCTGATAATATAAGTTTTCCTTTTTCCCAAAGCCTTGTAAAAATTGTCAGGTATCTTCACATAACACTCATCATCCCAATCATGTAATACATTCTGTATCATCAAATCATAATATATCAATTATCCATTATCTACTACCCAAAGCAAAAGCATTAGAATCAACCAATTAATTAATTAATTACCTTCAAAAATATGTCATCTTCATATGGTATGCTCTCAAACATATTGCCACCGACATGCTTAATATCTTTATATCAAAAATCGAAATTATTTAAGATGTAAAAAAAATTTAACAGACTATTATATGTCAAATTACTATTGGTCCATTACTAATGGCCACTAAAACTATTTCAAGAAGAAATTCTTACAAATTACAATACCAAACAAGGTTGTGTTTGAATTGGAAAGAATAGATAACCTTGAATCCTTTGGTGTTAAGTTGACTGAATCAATTGATTTTGTGCATGGATTCATCTATCCATATACAAAATCTATGTTACCTAATTTTTTTAACTTTACCTTATCCATGATTGATTTGTTATATAGATGCATTATAATCCTTCACTAAAACAGAGACATTATTATATAAATTTAACAAAATAAATAATAAAAAATCATTTCTAGATAAGCTAGTCCAAATAGAAGTTAATCACTCACTAAAATGTATATGAATATGCTATACAAAAACATGATATTTTAAATTTTTTAAGTGTGAATCAAATTTTAAAAATTTAAATACAAAAATATTTTCATATATCAATGTTTTTAATTTAAAGGCTACTTTTTTATATATAACACATATCACAGTTCAATGTTTATATTTCTTCTCAATATTTAACTTTTAATCTAAAGACATTAAAATGGAGTAAACATATAAACAAACTTTCTAAAATTAAATTTTAAAACAATGATGTCATATGTGTCTATAATAAACAATTAAGATTACTAATGTGATGTAATTTTATTTTTTATATTTAAGAAAATTTATAAAAAACTTAAACTAACTTAGATCTTTAGGATTAAAATATCAAAACTAATCAAATAATCACATTTAAAAAAATAAATAAATAAAATTTTTCATTAGACCCAACTCATGTAAACAATCAATATGTTTTGTAAGTTATACAAAAACTATAAGAACTTAAAATTAGTCAAATTATTGAAATAGAAATGTCAAACATTGCCAAATGATCACATTCAAAAAAAATAACTAAATCTGACTTACATAAACAACCAACATTGTTACTATGGATTATCTTTAGCTTATATTATGTTAAGGAAAAACTCACATGCTCAAAACCAGAAATAATTAATAATAATAACATAATACTGATTCATAATAGTATAAATAATTAATAATAATATCACAATATTGATTCATAATAGTATGTCTGCAACCACATTGTCTCATTAGAAAAGGCTCACACAATCAAAACCAAGAGTAATGCAACTCACATAGTCAAAACTGAAATTAATGCATACTAATATCATGATATGTGGGAATTATATGTTTGCAACTCATATTGTCTCATTAGAAAGAGCTCACACAATAAAACCCTGAAATAATGTATACTAATATCATGGAGTGTGAAAATTATATGTTTGCAACCCATATCGACAAATTGAAATAAATTCACATAGTTGAATTTGGTAATAACGCATACTAATATCACAAACTTTGAAAAATATATATTAGCAACCCATTTTGTCTTGTTAAATGTGCAAAGACTATATGACCTTAAAATGAGCAAAATCCTTAAAAATGACAAAAATAAAACCAATTAACAAGTTCATGAAATTTACTACATATGACACATAGCTGACCTTAAAATGAGGAAAAATATTAAAAATGACAAGATTAAAACCAATTAACAAGTTCACAAAATTTACTACATAGGACACATAAATTGTTTAGTTTTTAATCAAATAAAATAGCATTGAAATTATAACATATCAATAAAATAAAATAAACTCTTCTTTTTAAAAGAAGAAAAAGGGAAGAGAGGAACACATACTATCTATCCATACATCATACTCCATGTAATGCCCAAATGCCCTAGAGAAATTAACTATCTAATACGCAAGTCGCGATAATTTTAAAAAAAAATCCTCTAATGCATCACACATGAATCTCAAATAAATATAAACATTTAATCTAGCTTCATTTTAACATACACATAATCAACTTACAACCATGATCACAAGGGCATAAGTACACAAGTAGAAATAAATAACATCTCATAGTCTAACATTCCCTAGGGTATCTCAATGCCATCACTTAACATGACACTAAGAATATAAGCAACGTCATAAACTCCTGCAACATCACTTCCTACATTAACTTGATATTCACTATAATGCCCACTTCTTACCCAAGTGAACATCACCAAAAAGAACTTTTTTTTTACATATTACTCTAATTATAGCAAAGGAGATTGTGGTCATACTCATTATAAGACTCAACTAACATTTAGGATACTAATGAATCTAGTTGGAACAATAGCTTATAACAATACTCAATTAATAAAATTGACATTTCATAGCTAAGTTCATTTTTTTTGTATAGTAAACATTGTGCCTTGTTTCATGTACCTGCATACCTATTTATATGACTAGAGGTACAATATAAAATCTATTAAAGATTAGATACACAATCATCAAGATAAATCATATCATTACTTTAACTGGATCAATCAAATAGCAAATTAGTACAAAACCCACATGGACAAACACGTCACACAAGGAAGGAGTGGCAAGACCAACCATACATAGAAAAGGCTAGACCTAAAGTCTCAGGGGCTCATCACAAATGGTCTTGCCTACATGAAAGTGCAAATACTTCATAGTTTGACTTTAAAAAAAACATATAAGTTTATAAAAGAGGGTACGCAACCAATTCTAGGGCCATATACCCTAGACAATTCTCTCGTTGGCTGCCACCCACTAAGGTGAAATAGAGATAAAGTCTAAGATGGATTAGATAATAAGATTATTCACACCTAGGTCTCCCTACAAAGATACTCAAATAAAAATGCTGCAAATGATCATGAATAGTACACAAAGTAACAGTCATAAGTTATAACCTTCATTAACAATGGATCGACACAAGAGAGATATATCCAACACAAAACTTGCAGAAATGGTCTATCCACAGCCAATACCCATGAACATCACATCACACACTCCATTAATTTAATCTTTTTACATTACCAAATAAGAGGTAGTAATCTTCCTTAACACCTTCCTATTCACAATAGGGTCACTCACTTGACTCCATAGAAAATAGCTAATCTAGAAACACATAAGCATTTTAATATATGGTATTTGAGAAAAATCATCAATTTGTTAGAAACAATACTTAATCAATAAGTTCATATAAGAAATACCCCTTAGTACTAAATTTTAACCAAGATAACAAGTTATCCTTGCCAAAACATTGACACTTATACTACTCTCAAAACATAATAATGAAATTTCCATTTCAATGATAAGAGGAATTTGACCTCGACCTATTGGTATAATATAAATTGAACCTATGATAAACATTGCAAAGGTTAAAGACTTTCTCCCAAAATACTCATCAAGGCTAAATATACACAACATTATGATAAATGTATAACCTTGACTATAGTTTATTAATTCCTTTACATACTAACATATTATTACCTCATCATATTATGATAATTCAACAAAGTGCCTTCTTTTTTTTTATTAAATTGCATGCATTCCTCATTCTGGAATTTCCTTTGAACCCACGCTAACCTTGATTTAGGCTTTATGTAAATAAAATATTATGACTTTTATTTAAGGTTCTATTTAAAATCCAAAGCTTTTCAACACTTGAGTTTTGGTATCAAATATGTTTCACTTCACTAAGGAGGGTTCTTTGAATATAAGTTTGTACTTGAATGTTTCAAATAGAACTAGATAACGTTTTAAAATTATTAAACTTATCATTGTCATAATTCTAAATTAATATTACAATAACATCATTATCCTAGAGTAAAGTTTTAATTGATAAAAATAAAGTAACAAAACAACATTAATATTAACATTGTTGACTAAGAATTAGTTCTAATTATCATTAATAATTTAAATTATCATTTACATTGATCAATATCTAGACATATATATTTGATTACTAAAATATTATTTACATAACAAAACCCATCTCAAATTTTTTTATAATAATTAAACTTAATTTCTTTATTTGGAAAGATTCTGCTAAAATTTGCTTGGACCACCCCAGAGGTAGAGGAGGTGTTGGGCTGCTTTTTAATCAAAAATGGGAGAAACACCTTATTCAGAAAGGCATTTCCCCTTGTAATAGGGTTGTTTGGGCTATTTTCAGTATTGACAACTCTTCTTTCGGGGTTTGTGATGTCTATGCTTCCAATGACTATAAGGAAAGTGTGGAACTACCTTGCCTCCTTGAATGATATACCATGGATTATAGGGGGATATTTTAACATGATTAAGAACCAAGAGGATAAATTTGATGGGAACCCTTTTGAGTGGAAAGGCCCTGAGAAGTGAAGAAGTTGAGGAAATACAACTTCAAAGATCCCAAGAAACACCTGCATGCAAATACCTGTCACAAGAGAAGAATGGAGGCACATAAAGCAAAAAAGCATAAATGCTCTAAAGAAGAAAATTATCATTTAGAAAGGGCATCAATTTTAATGAACAAGTACAATACAATCCTTATTAAAGGATAATAGAAACCCTAAAGATATGCAACCCTACAGAAACCCTAAAGGGATAATGTGTATTTAATAATTAGAATAATTATTAGATACCTACAATATTTATTAAATGCCTAAGTTTAGCTTAAGAGTAGAGTTCAATAGACTAATAATTAAATAAATAATTATTAGCTAATACAAGATAACTCTAACAGCCCCCCTTAAGATGAACTTAGGGAGTAGCTAAAAAACTAAATGCATGAAGCAAAAAAATGCAACTACATGATGAAGGCAAATTTGGGTCCCGACAACAAGGCCTGATGAGGTACCCAATCACAACCAAATCTCTATGAACTGGAGAAATAGAGAAAACCACATGGGAAAAAAACTCTACTCCAAAAAGAGATGGAAAAGTAAGAAGAACACCACTGAAGCAAGAAATAGATGCAAACACTGTCTCTGAGAAACTGTTGATCTGAAGAACCTCCACTGAAATAGAACATGACCAGGTAGAGAAGACTGTAATTTGCATGAGTGCCCTCAAATGACACTACTCGAATCAGAAGGCAAACAAGGCAAACAACTAAAATCGAAGATACAGATGGCATGAGAAACCAAAGCCTGAAGAGCTGATCAATCGAACCACGGAAGCATTAGAACCAATAGGACAAACCTCCCCATAATGCTGAAGAGGGAGAGGGACAGGAACATTGAAAAGAACTGCATGACGAAGAACCAGGAACATCAAAGGTGTTGAGAAAAGTTGAGGAAATACAACTTCAAAGATCCCAAGAACACCTGCATGCAAATACCTGTCACAAGAGAAGAATGGAGGCACATAAAGCAAAAAAGCATAAATGCTCTAAAGAAGAAAATTATCATTCAAAAAGGGCATCAATTTTAATGAACAAGTACAATACAATCCTTATAAAAGGATAATAGAAACCCTAAAGATATGCAACCCTACAGAAACCCTAAAGGGATAATGTGTATTTAATAATTAGAATAATTATTAGATACCTACAATATTTATTAAATGCCTAAGTTTAGCTTAAGCATAGAGTTCAATAGACTAATAATTAAATAAATAATTATTAGCTAATACAAGATAACTCTAACAAGAAGATCTAGTGGGATAGGTTTAAACATCAGAAAAACTTGTTTGACCCTCTAGTGGGTAATAAAGGTGTTGATAGTGGTACATCTGGTTCACCTGGTGTAACCTTCAGAAAGGTGATTCTCGAATTTACTCTAGACTTGACCATTTTTATGCTAACAAGGATTTTTTCTCTTTTGTGTTGGATGAGAGAGGTAATTTTGTTGGTGTCTGTCCTGTTACGCTCTTGGATCATCACCCTATTATTTCCAATTTTAAAATCCCCAACTCCTTGGCATGTACCTCTGTTTGTAACTCTAAGTTCCTCCTTAACATTGCCTTGCTTAAAGATCCTGTGGTGCTTGCTACCACCAACATGATTAGACTTCTTAATAATTAGAATAGGAACCTCCCCTCCCTTGTTAGTAAATGGAACTATAATGTTTCTGCCTAGCAAAAACTTTTTCAAACCATTGGGCAGAAAAAGGCTAAGGATTATAGATTTGTTGAGAAATCTCTTACTTGTCATCTTCTTAAGCTTGAGGAAGAATGGCAGCTTTCCCCTAGTAATAGTGATTTGGTTACTAAAGTGGCTAAGGCTAGAGATGTTCTCAGAAGATATCAACAGGTTAAGATTAGAGGGGCCATAGTTAGGGCTCGTCATCAGTGGCTCCAATTTGGAGACAAAGGATTGAAGTTTTTCTTTAATTTTCTTAAGCATAAAAACACCAGGGAGAGAGTGGATAGGTTGATCATAGATAACCAAGAAATTGTTGATATTGGCAGTATCACTGAGGCTTTCTCCATCTTTTATCAGAACCTTTTTACCTCTGAGAACTCTGACCATGCCAAAAACTTGAGACTTGGATGTAAGGGCATTATCCCATGTAGGATTTTTGTTGAAGACTCTCTTCTTCTCAAACAAAGGATCTCAATTGGAGAGATTGAGTGAGCTATCACTTCTCTTAAAAATGGAAAAGCCCCTGGACCGGATGGTCTCCCTATTGAGTTTTATAAAGCTAACATTGCCTGGATTAGCAAAGACTTGCATGAATTATATTTGGAAGCTTTTGAGAATGGGACCTTAGGTGGTGATATTAATCAAGGAATCATTAAACTTATCCCTAAAGATGGTGACAAAGTCCTTATCAAAAACTGGAGAGCTATTACTCTCCTTAATGTGTCCTATAAAATTCTTGCCAAAGTCCTTGCCTTCAGACTTGAGAAAATTCTCCCTAAGTTCATTTGTTCTACCCAAACCGGCTTCATCAAGGGTAGGTACATCCTTGAAAATCTAATTACTAGCTAGGAGGCCATGGAATGGGCTAGAATTTCTGGTCAATAATCTGCCATGTTCCTCCTTGACTTTGAAAAAGCCTATGATAGGGTTGAATGGGGTTTTATCATCATGATACTGGAAGCCTTTGGCTTCCCTAGAGAATTTTGTAACCTTGTTAAAGTTTTATTCAAAGATGCTTATGCTCTTGTTGAGGTTAACGGTGCTCTCTCCCTGCCCATTAACCTTTCTCGATCCATCAGACAAGGATGCCCTTCAACCCCTACTCTCTTTGTTATTGCTTCAAATGCTCTTTTTTATCTTCTGAGGGATGACTCTCTTTCCCCTAGGGTTAATGGTCTAGTCCTTCCCGATGACTCTCAACTCTTGAACATTCAATTTGCCGATGACACTTCCCTTTTCCTTGACCTCAATAAGAAGAACTTTGATGATCTCAATCATAAACTAAAATTCTTTGGTGAGGTTTCAGGGGCCAGAATATCACAATCTAAATCCATCCTTCTTGGGTGGAAGGATGAGCCTCCCAACTGGATCCAGCAGTTTGGTTTTCAATGGGGTGGCCCTCACAAATTGGTTAGATATCTTGGTGTTCCTTTCTCCATATCTCCTTCACTCAAAGATATGTGGCTCTGGGTTAGAGAAAAATTTGATAAGAAACAGAATAAGTGGAATAATAGGTTTCTTTCCCTGGCTGATAGATTCCAAGTGTGCCAAAAAATCTTCTCATCCTACAACATTTATTATTCTTCGGCTTGGATGTTTAGTAACTATCAAATTTATGAAATTCAAAAGGCCATTAGGTGATTCTTATGGTCTGATGGCAAAGGGGGTAGTAAGAAACATGTTGTTAAGTGTAAGTGGTGTTTTGTTGATAAGAAGCTTGGTGGTCTTGGCCTTAAGGATCTTAAAACCCAAGGTATCTCCCTTGCTAATAAATGGATCTTTCATGCGCTTGAAGGGCAGGAATCTTGGAATATTTTGATTAGGAACAACATTCAAAAGGTTGTCCCTAAGAGTGCTAAGTCCTGGAAGTCCCTTCCATTTAGTGACATTGTGGCTGGTAACTTCCCTGTCTCCGTTCAAGGTACTTGTGTTTTTAAATCTATTTGGAAAGCTTGGGAATCAGTTAGAAGGTTTTTGATTAACATTGAGTTTCATTCTAACAGTGTGGTGCATGGTGAAAGATCCATCTGGTGGAATCTTCTTCACTCCTCCAAACCCCTCGCTCTCACCAGGGGGTGCTCTGCTAGATCTTGGGTTCATAAGGGTATTTCTTGTTTTATGGACATTCTGGAGAATAATTCTCTTATCTCCTGGGAGGAGCTTAGTAACAAGTTTGACCTACCCCTTTCTTAGAAGAGAACTTATAATCCAACTTGCTTGTAGAGATCTTGGCCTTCCTAAAGATTGTCATTTTGATTCTCACAGGTTTCTTTCCTTTAAATGGTCAGATGGCACTCTACTTCATAAGATTAAAGCTCATAATGTTTATTATGTTCTTACTTTTGATGACTCTATTATCCAGCATCTTAATTCTCTCTGGTGTGCTGATTTGGATGTTTCTCAATGGAAAACGTTTCTTAATAAGTTGTGGTTGCTCCTAATTAAATGCTTTAAATGGTTAATGCTTATTGATAGGCTTCCTCTTAGAAGAGATATGTCTTCTCCTGATCTATGCTCTATCTATAAAGTTTTGGATTCTTGCAAGCATATCTTCTTTGACTGTCATATTACTAAGGAAGTCTGGCTTTTATTTGGTTTTTTGATTCATCACTTTGTTAATACTGTGGAAATTATTACTGGTTTTATTCATGGGCTTAATAAGGAAGCTAATCTCTTTTGGTCTATTATTTATGCTAATGTGCTTTGGTATATTTGGAAGATTAGGAATGATGATAGGTATCAAGGCCACACCAGAGCCCTTACTAAGTCCTTTAAAAGACTCACTTTTTATAACATTGTTGTGCAGGTCTCCATTGTCATGGACTTGGAAAGGAATAAGCTTCTCAGGTTTCTGAAGGATGGGTCTGCCACTATGTTTGCCTACGAGATGAAGGATGGTTGCAACTGGATGAGGTGTGTTGAGAATCTTTCCTCCTTTGAGAAGGCTCTCAAGAAGTTGATCAAAGATATTAGTGACAACAAAGAACCTTCTTATGCTCGGGCTTCTATGCTTGCCCAGATTCAAGACCAGAAGAACAATGTTTGGATGGAAGGCCTGGCTGGTTGGACCACGTGGGTTGAGAATTAGGACTACATTCTATGATACTACTCCATTTGTATATGGTGCTTTTTTCTGTGTCTTTAATGGTTGAGGCTCAGCCTCCCAGTTCTCTTTTGTATTTCTCTGTTACTCTCGATGGTTAATATAAAAAAACAACAACAATATTATATAAAAATAAACATCACTAAATTACTTTATAAATTATCCAAATATTAGATAATTATAATATTACAAGATCGCACAGCAGAATCTAAACCAACCTATAATTATAGTTCTATGGTCCGAGCATGGTATGGGATAGGTTAGGGAGGGAACTACAGGGAAAAACAAATAGATATACATATATGCTTAACAGTACATGCTTGCATAAAGTTGGATCTTGCCTAACACATTTCAGAAAAGAAAGCATGTTTGAAACAAATGCATATCAATCAAATCCAACCAAGGCATTTACAGACTGAAATTTCATTTCTATATATTATGTTTCTATAAAATATCATTATTCAATCAAGCATTGTACAGAAGAAGATCGAACCAACCTGGAAACATAGTAAACCAAAACCTAAAAGTTCTGAATCCTTCAAACCGGTGGAATTTTGTTGTCTCCCCCTCTACCTTTCATAATGATTCTATGAACTACATAAAACTCCCCAAATGGTCATAACCATTCTTATTACATTAATTAGCCATTACATATTAATTTACTAATAACTTTTTTAATTCTTTATAATGATTAATTAATTAATTAATCAATTATATTTAACATTTAATTATTTAAATCATTAACTTAATTTAATAAATTTAATCTAGAGAACACATATCCTGAACTCATGGCCATTATCTATCCAGTAATCACAATGCACCTTGATTAGAACTTTTTTCATTTGTTAATTAAACTGAAAATTAGAATGGATCACAATGTACCCTTTTGTATTTATTAATTAAATTGAAAGTCTAATCAACATACATGTTTATATTTAGTTATTTATTGTGTATTTCATTAGTTAGAATCATGGAGATTTATAGGCGCTTCACCCTAGTATGTGATTAATGAGATAAATTTGTGTGTACAAGTTTAGATGACTAAAAGCTATATATTAGTTAATTATGCATGCACACACTCCAAAAAAGTGGACTAGGACTATGTGCACTCTAGTTAGGTACATGATATCTATGTTATAAAAATCCTAATTAATTAAACATTAAGATATATGTGTCGATGAAGCTTTATGATGTCAAAAAGTATAACCCTATTGTGCTTTTAGTAGAAAAAAAAACATATATATGTGGCCAATTTTTGGCCCCCCCCTCGTCCATTTTGCATGACTTATTAGAATATAAGAATATAAATAGCTTGGTATTATTCAATATCATACAAACAAATATAATGTTCATAAATTAATTTAATATATCTCTCATCATTTAAACATTAACTGGAGTTTAAACTTATTTCGCATCTCATTGGGAGATCACAAATTATAATAGATCTTAATTTTACATTATTTTTAGCTTCTCAGCCTCTATAATCTTTGAATGCATTCTAGAATGTCCCATGATTTTGATGATATAGAAGGATGACTTTGAAAGTAGCATATTCCACTCTTGCTCACTCCTTTCTCGTCCTCCATTTCCATGGGCCATCATAACCAAATCACCAAGTATTTCAGGACATTCAATTGGTGCCTTCAAATTAGTTACCATAGCTTCTAACAATATAAGTTTCCCTTTTTCACCCAAAGCCTTATAACAATTGTCAAGTATCTTCACATAGCTCTCATCATCCCAATCATGTAATACATTCTGTATCACCAAATCACCATATATAAATTTCAAAACAGATTATGTATTCATCCATTATCTACTACCCAAAGCTGAAGCATTAGAATCAATCAATTAATCAATTACCTTTAAAATTATGCCATCACCTTGTGGTATGCTCTCAAACATATTGCCTCCCACGTGCTCAATACCTACATACCAAAAATCTAAATTACTTAAGACTTGTAACACAGATTTTTTAGACTATTACATATTAAATAGTTGTTGGTCCATTACTAATGGTCCATCAGCATGAAAATTATGCTAATATCAACCTTAAAATGAGGAAAACCCTTGATCTTAGAAATTTCAAAAATATGAAATGATCACATTAATAAAAATGTGGTATCTTAGATCCAATTAAGAAGTTTATTAAATCCACATAATACAAGACATAAAGCATTTATTTTTAATCAAATAAACCAAGGTCAAAATTACAATATACCACTAAAATAAACTTTTTTTAAAGAAAAATTGAAAGAGGAGAAAGAATAGCATGTATTATCTATGGAAACATCAAAATGCACCTCTAATCGTATAGCATGAAGACTAAACACATGGACTATGTAAGAGAAAAACTAATATAGTCAAAACTAAAAATAATGAATACCAATATTGTGGATTGTGAAAATTATATCTCTACAACCCACATTGAATCATTAGAGAAAAATATCCACACAACCAAAACCAAAAATATAATGCGTACTTATCTCATGGTGTGTAAAAGTTATTTGTCTACAACTCACATTGTTTGGTTAAGAAGAAAACTCACACAATCAAAACCAGAAATAATGTTTATTAATATCATAGCATATGAAAATTATATATGTGCAACCCGTAGAAAAAAATGTGTATTAATAGTATAGCCTATGAAAATTGTATTTGTGCAACTTATATTGTCTCGTTAGATGTGTAAAACACTATATGATTTTAAATTAGCAAAATCTATAAATATTTAAAATATCAAGTGATCACATTAAAAAAAAATATAATCTAGTTTAAACTGGAATTAACAAGTTCATAAAAGAGAAGAGCGTATAGTATCTATCCATACATGATAATGTACATTTGATCATACCAACCATGAAGACCACACCTCTAAGAGATGGACAGATGGATGGATTCTTTTATAGTCCAAATATCGTACACACTATTTTTTAGTGCATCCCACATTCCATATAGAAGACACTCTAGCTATGTTACAAACAAGGCATGCATTTGATTGCACCATTGACTGTATCAAGTGTGAAGACCGCACCTCTACGAGATGGATGGGTCCTTTTACAACCCACGATATAGTACGATCTGTTCTTGGGTCTAGATGGCTTATAGTTATATAGCCATGCAAGGGGCACCTAACTCTACTACAAATGAGGCATACATATTCTCAATTTGTGACCTCTCTTTCAAGAGTACAAGTTCACCACTAGACAATTATAGATGAAATTGTAGAAATAAAAGAGTATAAATTCTCGCCAGCCTTAAACCACACACACTAAACAACATATTAAGCCTAGAAGATGTTAGTCAATTCTGAATGTTTTCACTTTTAAGCTTAGAAATAAAATCACAGAAATGAAGAGACCAACTAACCTGGAATAGCCGGTGCAGTTTGAACGACATGGTGAAGATCAAAGTTGATTCCTCGAACATGCGGATATGCCCTCACAATCACCCCAAAGCCGCTCCATGCCCACCGCCAACGTCCACAACCGTCTCCAATTCCTCAAATCCTCTATAACAACTCACAATCTGTTTCATGGCCGTCATGGTGAAAGACGCCATGCAGTCATTGAGGATAGAATTGACCTCCGGATGATCCTTCCCATAACCCCAAATGTCCATCCCGTGAGCCTTCTCGAACGCATGGTCGCCTTGGAGCACGCATTCATGGAGATGGTGCCACGGGGCCATCATCACCTCGTGGGTCTGCATCACAACTGACGGAACCAGGCTCACCAGATTGTTCTCCCTAACGTACATAACCTTTGCGCACTCACTCAGCGAGAATCGAACCTCCGACGTGTTGTCATCCGCCTGGGATTGAATGAAAACGCCCCTGGCCGAAAGATATCGGAGGATTCGAAAGAGGTAATCCAGATTGGGTGTCTGGGTCGGAAGTCGGGCGGCGATTTGGTGGAGAGAAAGAGAGGCGCACGGGCCTTCGCTTGCAATTATGTCTGGGATTTGCAGGAGGAGGGCTGATTTCAGAACAAGGGCGGGTACAAAGGAGAATATGGTCTCAAAGGCCTCCTGTGTATGCGCTGATGCATTCTCCAGTGCTTCTGCTTCCATTTTTCTGTTGAATTGAATTGAATTGGAGGAATTTTAATGGCGTCGAGGAGACCCAACGGTCTAAAATCTCTAGTATTGGATGCACAGGAATGCCCAGTATTTATGAAGCGAGTGGGATTTGTGTCTTTTCTGATCTGATTACTTGTGCTCTTCTTTTCCTACACCTATGGATCATTCTTAGGTTTCTTTGCTAACACCTTATAACTATGCAACATGGCATCAACATGCATGGAATGCACTAATGCAACTTGGATATACTCCTTATGTTGAATGAAAGGTAACTGAACCTACAGAAGATAAGGAAAAGATAAAATGGATGCTTGAACAAACCAAAGCTCTTGGATGTCTTCATAGTTTTGTTTCCTGATTTAATGTTTCAAATTGAAAAATGTAAAACTTCACATGAAGCTTGGGAAAAGCTAAAAATATTGTATGGTACTACTAATGAAGTAAAAGGCTATCGGATTGATAACGATGTGATGAGCCTTGATCCAAAGAACTTTGACAACATCCAGGATTTCATAACTAAATGATTTTAGAGCACAATGTAAAGAATGTGGTATTGATAAAAAGAACATCCAGCTGGTCTATAATGTACTAAATAAATTGGGTCCTGAGTATGCATCTTTTGTTTCTAGCTTTCATACTCACAGGCTAACTATGGGATCAACTTATGTTAAGCCTTCATTTGCATCTTTTTGTGAGATGTCGATACATGAACAATATAAGCTTCTTTCTATGGGTCTCATTAAGCCATCAAAGAATCAGGCCTTGTTGGCTAATCAACCTAAGCGACAAAAAGAGTCAAGACAATCTGACAAGAAACAAAAGAACTTCAAGAAAAAAACCACATATAGATCAAGCACAAAATAAATCATCTTCAAAAGATGGTTCATCTAAGAAGGAGAAGTCTACTTGTTCATATTACAAAAGGACTAGACATGAAGAACATTCTTGTTATAAGGACATTGATGAACTGAAACGTCTTCTTAAGAAAAATAACATTGATCTTCCTTCTAGAATGGTTGATTCAACTTCTTCTTCCAATTCAAAACAGTCAGGATCTACTAAGATAAAAGGTCACATGAGACTTGCTTCTGAAGCATCTAAAGGTAAAGGTAAATCTCTTTGTGCTACTACAAGTTGTGAATCAAAGAGATGGCTCCTAGATTCTAGAGCTTCTCATCATATGGCTTCTACACAGTCAATGTTCTCTTCTTTTGAGCCTTGTGTTATAACACCTATTATGACGGACAACAACACTTATATGAGTGTGACTGGGAAAGGTTCTATTGATATTAGGGATGGCACTTTCAATTATGTTTTGTGTGTATCTCATATGTCAAATAATATTCTTTCAATCTATCAGATTACCTAAGGTGGAATAGGGAAGATTATGGAGTTCACACTTGATTCAGTTATCATTCGAGACTTGGAAAGCAGAGAGATAATTGCTACAGGGATGGTTGATCCATGAGGGCTTCACTAGCTAGGCAATATTATATCATGTGCATTCATATTGGGGGGTTTAATATCCCCAAAATGAGGGTACAATATACTGCCTATTGGTGAAAATAGGGGGGTTTTAATTCAAGCTATGAAAAATACAATATTTGGTGAAAATAGGGAGGATTTTAATTTGGGTTGTGTATTAGGAGGGGGTGAAAAAAAGGATTTTAGGGAAATATTTTTTAAAAATAGGGGAATTCTTTAATATACCATGAACGCACGTGATATAACCTAGGTTCACTAAGTGAAACCCATGTGGGTTGATCATGCATCTCGGTTATATACCTTTACAGAATTTACACTTGATGATGGTTCTGATCCTTTGGTTGTTCATCACACTCCTAGTGTGAATCTTAATTCTAAGGAGAACTTTGGTTACTTGAATCTAAGTATTCTGACATTAGATCCAGTTCTTGAACCTTGCATTCCTTCTCCTCCATCTTCTATTTCTTCTAAGGATACTTGTATTGCTACATCCATGGCTAGTTGTGATTCAGTGCAACAGGAAATGTATTGTCTTCTAGATCTAGTTTCTTGGGATGACTACTTGATAGACATTGCAGGTTTGTTTGTGGAGTCTCATATTTAAAATTCGAGAGACACTATACATGATGTTCCTCTTCTCTTTGATGAAGTTGATTCTTCTTCATTTGTTATGGAGGAACCTTTGGATCCTCTTGTTCATTCTCCACATGATCATTCATCATAGTTTGACATGAGTGTGGATACTTTTGATCAAAATTTGGAGGCATCTTTATCTTTAGAAGAGATATTGAAACCTTTGGAGCTTGTTTGACATACATCTCTACTTGGTTTTGGATTGTCATCTTCATCAATGCAGCCTAGAATGCCTGATTTGGATGTGACTTTTGGCATCGACATAGAGACACCTGAGCCGTATTCAGAGACTTCATACATTTTGAACTTTCTTCCTTCATATTCCTTTCAGGAATGAGAAGACAGTCTTCATACACCTTTGTTTTATATTTCTTCCTAAGGGGAGGAATGTTGTTCGGCAATCATGGTCCATCTTCTACATCCAGTTTTGACTACTTTGGGAAGGCTACATAGTCTTTCTTATCCTTTCTATCTTGGAGAGGATTTTTTCCTTGCATGGGATTCTTTCTTGTGCTCGAAACCTTGTTTTCTTTTCTCTCTTTTTGGGACGATTTTTGTCCCACTAGGTTTTCTTCGTTTGAGAGAGATTGTTTTGTACATGCGTACACAACATGGCTTTATAGTTGGGACCCATCTTTGTGTGTTTCACCCACCTAAGCTACACTTAAGGGGGGTGCTAGTGTGGGTATTTATTTTCTCTTATGCTAGGGAATATTTATTTTTCCTACACATTATTAAGCTTGCTTAGGTTATAATATAATGGTTAGGGTGAGGACATGTGGCATAATCCTACATTCACATGTGTCATTCACACCCACATTTGGGTGGTTGAATATCACACCATCTTTTGAATTTATTTTCCACCTCCCCATAACCATTTCTTGTCTTTACCTGAGTTGTCATAACCATATACTTGGCATTTACCAAGTAGGTAAAGCTGCCTCCTGTTTTGGGGTACAGGAAGTTATTATTCCTCTTGGTTTTATATGCCCATATTTTTCTATATAAACAAACCCTCACCTCTCCCTATGATAAGTACTAAGAAGTACTGAGTATCATAACACTAGCTCAGATTATGAGACTAGTTTAGTGCTATGAGAGTGTTGAGTTTTGTTCAGCTCTTGGATTCTTGTCGTGCTTTCCTTCAATTGCATTGGTCTTGGGTGGCTTCACAACTAAATTTAACATTTTCTATTGGAAAAATATATCTCTTCCTTCTGAGAATCTATAATACCATTAGAATTCACAAACCATCTAAAACCTACCTAGTAGGGCTCTAAAAGAGTTCAAAGGTTCTATCATTTCTACAACTTCAAAATCAACAAATTATTTTATGCCTTTAATATTAACTTTAGTGTTCTTCCAAGTTTCAAATGTTTCTATTCTATAGTATGCTAAATTGATGTTCATGGGTGCTTTTACTAGTTTTGGCCTTCCCAGATTCTCCCATGTACATTAATATCAACCGTCAAATATTTTACCTTCTGACCATTAAGATGTATATTAATGAGCAAGGGGCCATTCTTCGAGTTTAGTCCTCAATTAGTTTCTCAATCTATATTTTGTTTCTGCATGTTCCAATATTTACCTAGTTGTTTTAACTTGACAACTAGATCATTCTCTTGCAATAGAGATACTAAGTCTTCAAAATTATTACTTTATCCTTTGTAAAATTGGCAACATCATCTTGTTGTTGTGTGATTTGTTGTTCAGCTTGTTCTACAATATTGGATCATGTTGGTTCTTGGTGGACCAAAAATACTCTTGTTATTCTTCTTCTTCTTGTAAAATAGAAAATCATATTCTTCAACAATTTCATTTTTGTTCTTTTCACTGTTATTTGTTTCGTGTTTGGTTTCATCTTAGCTTAATTTTCTTCTTCTTCTTTGTTTCCATCATTATTTCTAAACAGATGGAATAACCAAGGTCAAAAGAAAAGGAAAAAAAAGAGGAGAAAGATGATCTTGTATTATCTATGGAGACATCAAAATGTACCTTTATGTTCACTATAGTGTGAAGACTAAGTTCATGGAATGTGTGAGAAAAAAGCTAATACAGTCAAAACTAAAAATAATGAATACTAATATAATGGACTGTGGAAATTATGTCTACAACCCACATTGATTCATTAGAAAAAATATCCACACAATCAAAACAAAAAATATAATTCATACTAATCTCATGGTGTGTGGAAATTATATGTCTACGACCCATATTGTCTAGTTAAGAAAAAAAAAATCACGCAATCAAACCCATAAATAATGTGTATTAATATCATAGCTTATGTAAATTATATATATACAACCCATATTGTCTCATTAGATATGTAAAACACTATATGATCTTAAAATCAACACTAGCATACCTACATTTATAAATAAAATTTATGTAGGAGACGTTGGGAGATACCAAATTTAAAAAATCGTTGCCTATAGCATAGATTAATTAATTTGATTTGGTTTATATTTAGCATTCAATTATGTTTAGCCTTAGAATTCATTATGGTTTAGTATTAGGGTTTGATTGAAGGGATTAAACATCAATATTAACCTTAGCATTAAGTATTATAAAGGTTATAATTAATAATATCTTAATATTAGTTTTTTATTTTTAAAATTTAGAAACATAGAAATTGTTTTTAATCTATCTAAATTGAAAATTAAAAAAATATATATTCTATAAAGAGATTAAATGTGATGTAAAATACTATATTATTTTTAAAATATGTGTGAATTTAGAAACATTATATTTTTATTTTTAAAATTTAGAAACATATAAATGGTTTTCTATTTGTCTAAATTGGAATTTAAAAATTAAATATTTGTGTATGCATTTAACTTTGGTTTTTTGAATTTAAAAAATATTATCGATCTATGTATGCATATAACTTTAATTTTGTGAATTTAGTGACATTATGTTTTTGTGTTTACAATTTTGTAACATACAAGTTTTCAATTTTTCTAAATTGAAATTAAGACTAGTTGTTTTTCATCTATTTTTTATTTATTATAGAAACAGCACTTTAAAAGCATGTATGTTCATGCTCATTGAAGGAAATGAATCTTTAAAAATATAATTTTTTTTATTTTTATTGCAGCTTTAAATGTTTCATTCGATAATCTATTTTTAAAATATATGTAGATTGAATCTATAATCAACATTTCTCCCAAAAAATATAATATAAAGAATACAATATAATTATAATCTAATTATTAACTCTTGTAGGTGTCTTTCCATTTTTTTCAACAATAAAACTTGATTTACTAATTTAACTCAAACCAAGTTTTTATTTTTTGAAAATTTAAATTAGTTTTTAAAAACATAAAATCAAAATCAAATTTTCATGTTGTGTTTTAATTTCAAATTTTTATTTTTATTTTGATAAAAGTGGATAAAACCACTAAAATGTATTAATTATTTTTTTTTGTTTTTTTACAGTGTCTAGTTCAAAGAGCACTGAAGGGAAAGAACTAGTAAGAAAATCGTTCAGTATCACTCAAGTAAAAAATATTAGCAGTAAAGTCCATTCCTATACCCCGAGTCAGCAGAGTAGGAACTGGCACACAATATAACTGACCCCATGCCTTATCCCACTACGAAGCAGAGTCAAACCTGTGACCTTGACGGATGCAAACCCCAAGCCCCCAACCAACTCTACTACAAGTGGCGGCTAAAATGTTAGCTGTAAAGTCCATTCCTATACCCCAGGTTAGCAAAGCAGGAACTGGCACACAATATAAATAATTTCAAAAATAACTAAATAGGATAACTATTAAATAATTAAATTTAACTATACAATTTTTTTTCAAAAATCTATATGAGATTTCTTTGTTCATATATAATCTTTTATATTTCTAAATCTCAAACATATTTTTCAATATTTATAATCTTTCATATCATTCAATGGATATTTACATTGGAAATTGGTAGACAACCACAGAGAAGAAAATAAGAAACATTTATTTTATATATATATACCTTTTTGTCACAAATAGAAGAAAATAAAACATATTAATATATACAACAGGCTTATTATATTACTCACATTTGAGATTATGTATAATTCAAGGGCAAGACTATTCACACTTCGGTCCAACTCTGTGGGTGACTTTCATCTTTGTATTGAGCAGACTTAAATTCCAAACAGAAAACAAGAAAATTACATTATTAAGAGTACAAATAATAAATAATAATTATATTTAAAAAAAAGTGTGTGTGTGTGTATGTGTGTGTTGCCCTCATGCCCTAATACCTTCCAAAAAACAAAAAACAGAAAAAAGAACACAAATCATGAAAAAGATAACATAAATCATGAATGAATTACCTTCCTTGTACAAAAAAATAGAAAAAAGAACACAAATCATGAAAAAGATAACATAAATCATGAATGAATTACCTTCCTTGTACAAATCAGTGATTAGATTTGCTTACTTTTTCATACATGTTGCTTTTCCTTTTCAATTTGTTATGGTTGTAGAAGGCATGTGGGGGATTGTTTTCCTCATGTATGTGAAGACTAACAAAAAACTAAACTCGAACTAGGGATCTCCCAAAGTCAGGGCTGCAATCCAAGAGAAAAGAATTGTATCTTTCTAAAAAGAATTCAAGATGCAAACCTTTTAAAACAAAATCCCCCAAAAATGGAGATTGTCAATTCTACATTCTAATTTCGATTGAAACATTCCTTATCGAGTTATCCATATTTGATACTTAAATTTGCCTTTTGCATTCTCCATATGTATTCAAAGTTGTTTTAGAATATAAATAAATAAATTTCTAAATTATTGGTTTATCTTATTTCTAGTTGTTCTTATCTTTATTCTTTTTGTTTTTCTTACAGAGCGTTTTTGGTAAAGATAAAAAAAATTCTCATGAGAAATGGAATGTTACCAATTCGATGGCATACTATGCACTTACTAAATTAGAAACTTGCCTCTTTCAAAAAAATGACACAAATAAGATCTTTGGGTGTCATTGTAGTGTTACGCCCCTCGGCATAAAAATCAAGAAATATCAAAAATATCACGTGATCACATAAAAAAATATATATATACGGTGTAAACCAATTTACAAGTTCATGAAATCCACAACATATGACACGTAAAAACATTTAATTTTAATCAAATAAAATAAAGTTGAAATTGCAACATATCAATAAAAAAATGTTTCTTTTCTAAAAGAGAAAAAAGAGGTGAGATAAGAACTTATACTACATATCCATACATCAGAGTGCACTTTTGATCATATAAAGTACAAAGATCATGTCTCTATGGGATGAATGGATCATTTTATAGTCCATAATAGCAAATGATTTATTTTTGGGTCTCCAGATGACTTATAGTAATATGGAACTATTGCTTACTCCATGCAAAGCACACCTAATTGTGTTACAAACAAGATGTACATATCCTAAACTCATGGCCATTGTATATCCAGGGATCACAATGCACCCTAATTAGACTTTTTTGACATTTACTAATTAAATTGAAAATCAAAATGGATCACAATAAATCCTAGTTAGATTTTTTTGCATTTATTAATTAAATTGAAAGTCTAATCAAAGTTCATGTGTATATTTATTTATTTATTATGTATTTCATTAGTTAAAATCATGGAGATTTATAGGCACTTCACCCTAGCATGTGATTAATAAGATAACTTTGTGTGTACAAGTTTAGATGGCTAAGAGTTGTATATTAGTTAATTGTACATGCACACACTCCAATTAAGTGGACTAGGACTATCTAAACTCTAGTTACATACATAATATCTATGCTATAAAATTTCTAGTTAATTAAACATTATGATATATGTGTCGATGACACTTTTTTATGTCAAAAAGTATAGCTTCATTGTGATTTTAGTAGAAAAAATATATATATGTGGCCAATTTTTGGCCCCTAGCCCATTTAGATGACATTAGAATATAAAAATATAAATAGCTTGGTATTATTTAATATCATACAAACAAATACAATGTTTATAAATTAATTTAATATCTCTCATTGGGCGATCACAAATTAGAATAGATCAATATTACATTATTTTTAGCTTCTCGGCTTCTATAATCTTTGAATACATTCTAGAATGTCCCGTGATTTTGATGATATAGAAGGATGGCTTTGAAAGTAGCATATTCCAGTCTTGCTCACTCCTTTCTCGTCCTCCATTTCCATGAGCCATCATACCCAAATCACCAAGCATTTCAGGACATTTAGTTGGTACCTTCAAATTGGGTACAACGACTTCTAACAATATAAGTTTTCCTTTTTCACCCAAAGCCTTATAGCAATTGTCAACTATCTTCACACAACTCTCATCATCCCAATCATGTAATACATTCTGTATCACCAAATCACCATATATCAATTTGTAACATATTATGTACATTCACCCATTATCTACTACCCAAAGCTAAAGCATTAGAATCAATCAATCAATCAATCACCTTCAAAATTATGCCATCTCCATGTGGTATGCTCTCAAACATATTGCCTTCCACGTGCTCAATACCTACATACCAAAAATCCAAATCATTTAAGACATGTAAAATTATAGATTTTATAGACTATTACATGTTAAATAGTTGTTAGTCCATTACTAATGGTCCATCACTATGAGAATTATGCTAATATCAACCTTAAAATGAGCAAAACCCTTGATCTTAGAAAATTTAAAAATATGAAATGACCACATTAAAAAATGTGGTATCTTAGAACCAATTAAGAAGTTTTTTTTCACTAGAAAAAATATTCACACAATCAAAACCAGAAATATAATGCATACTTATCTCATGGTGTGTGAAAATTATATGTCTATACAACTCACGTTGTCTAGTTAAGAAAAATATCACATAATCAAAACCAGAAATAATGAACTCATCAATATCATAGCCTATGAAAATCATATATGTGCAACCCCCAATAAAATGTGTATTAATATCATAGCCTATGAAAATTATATCTATGCAACCCATGCAACCCATATTGTCTCATTAGATGTGTTAAACACTATATGATTTTAAAATTAGCAATATCTATAAATATCAAAAATATCAAGTGATCACATCAAAAAAAATCTTATATGGTTTAAACCAATTAACAAGTTAATGAAATCCACTACATACAACACATAAAAACATCTATTTTTTAATCAAATACGCTAGAGTCAAATCACAACATACCAATAAGATAAAATAAAAGCTTCTTTTATAAAAGATAAAGAAAAAGGAGGAAAGAAAATAACGTATAGTGTCTATCCTTACATCATAATGTGTATTTAATCGTATCAAGCATGAAGACCACACCTTTAAGAGATGGAGAGACAAATGAATGGATGGATGGATGGATTTATTTTAAGTCCAAATATCATAAAATCTAATTTTAAGTCTGTTCCATATTTCATGTAGAAGGCATCTAACTATTTTACAAACAAGGCATACATCAGATTGCACCATTGACTATATCAAGTGTGAATACCACACCTCTATGCAATAGATGGGTCCTTGTATAACCTATGATACAAAACAATTTATTTTTGGGTTTACAGATGACTAGTAGCTATATATATTAAGACTACCTTTACTTCATGGAAAAGGCACTTAACTCTGCTACAAATGTAGCATACATACTTTCAACGTGTGACCTAAATGAAGAAACCAACTAACCTGGAATAGCCGGTGCAGTCTGAACAACGTGGGGAAGATCAAAGTTGATTCCTCGAACATGCGGATATGCCTTCACAATCACCCCCAAAGCCACTCCATGCCCGCCGCCAACGTCCACAACCGTCCCCAATTCCTCAAATCCTCTGTAACAATTCACAATCTCATGGGCGTCATGGTGAAAGACGCCATACACTCATTGATGATAGAATTAACCTCCGGATAAGCCTTCCCATAAGCCCAAATGTCCATCCCGTGAGCCTTCTCAAACGCATGGCCGCCATGGAGCACGCATTCATGGAGATGGTGCCACGTGGCCATCATCACTTCATGGATCTGCATCACAACCGATGGAACCAGGCTCGCCGGATTGTTCTCCCTAACGTACATAAGCTTTGTGCAGTCGCTCAGCGAGAATCGAACCTCCGAGGTGTCGTCACCCGCTTGGGATTGAATGAAAACGCCCCTGGCCGAAAGATATCGGAGGATGCGAAAGAGATAGTCAAGATTGGGTGTCTGGGTCGGAAGTCGGGCGGCGATTTGGTGGAGGGAAAGAGAGGCGCTCGGGCCTTGGCTTGCAATTATGTCTGGGATTTGCAGGAGGAGGGCTGATTTCAGAACAAGGGCCGGTACAAAGGAGAACATGGTCTCAAAGGCCTCCTGTGTAGACGCTGCCGCATTCTCTAGTGCTTCTGCTTCCATTTTTCTGTTGAATTGAATTGAATTGGAGGAATTAAATATCTAGTCTTGGATGCACAGGAATGCCCAGTATTTATGAAGCGAGTGGGATTTGTGTTCAAATTTGGCGATGGCGGATCAAATTTGGTGGACCAAATTTGGCGATGGCAGTCCAAATTTGGTCCACCAAATTTGGCGACGGCGGACCAAATTTGGTCCACAAGACTATGATTGTGAAATCCACTACTTTGCCTTTTACTCCCAAAGTAGAAACTATGATGACCCATTAAATTTCTATGGCAAAATCTTCGCTGCAGGATGGGATTTCTGCTAAGACTGAGCAATGGCTGACCAAAATTGCCCCACAAGATCATTATTAAAAAGTCCATTATTTTCAATTTCACCAGCTCATATCAATGAGGAAAATGATGAAGCTAAAGAAAAGGATGGCCAGGCGTGGGATCCATCCATGCATACCCTGGATCTCATTGATGTGGATAAATAAGTCGGGTATTCAATTGATGAGTGATGAGTAATAAGTGGGGTCAGTTGATCTTATGGTTAATTTTTGTCTAATCTTTCAATTTAGGTTGTCCTCAATTTCGAAAGAGGATATGGATGTGATCTTTCATCTTTTTTGAAAATATATAAATGAGATCAATTTAAAGTCAATAGAGAGAGTAATAGGCATACATCCTTTAGGACAAGTTTTTCAAGTTGTGACATACATCTCGTCTATCGAGTTTGCCTATATCAATTCCCAAATGGAGTCTCATGAGAATACAACTCTCCCACAAGATTGCTCAATTTGGATGGATTTAAGGGCATACATCTCTCTTACAACTTTGCTCAAATTGTATGGATTTTTCTTATATTGAATAAAATGAAGCTTTCCAATGGATTATTGTGTGTTTAGAATGCCATTAATTCTTCTTTTAGCATTGTCCCTCGAATTGACAAAATAATTCAGATCATTGAGACATTTAATCTCCCCTCTATTGTTACTATTATTGTCATGTAGCCATTTGTTTTTATCTTTATGATCTATATCCATGTAGTAGTTTGTTTTTATCTTTATGATTTCTATCCATGTAGTTGTTTGTTTTTATTTTAATGCTTTCTATTCGACATTGTATGAACTTAAAAGGTGTTAAATATCTACTCTCTTTTTTTAATATTTGTACTATTATTTCTTATAAATGATAATTTTAACACCTATTCATCAAAAATAAGCCCACTACTTCGTCTTCTACTTCACAAGAGGGGGAAACTTTATGACTCATATAAATCAAAGATAGTGTTAATGGCATCTCATTATTAAAAAGAATGAGTGTTATAAAGTGTAATAAGAAAGATCTAAAATATTCCAATATCAAAAAAAGAGTGTTGAATTTTTAGTAAAGTCGGTAACATTTTGAAACATATTGTGTGACATAATAATTGAATAAATTCCATTATTGTAAAGTTGACTCTTTGTTTTATTTTGGAATAAGTTATTCTAGAATAAGAAAATCAATTAAATAATTGGAAAACTTTAAAATAAATTGATTACTGTAATAGATATGTGGATCTCTCAAAAGGATAGTTGTGTTAGTTTTTCAAGGGCACAATGTAGACAATTATTATCATTATAATTTGTTGTAATTTTTAATTTCACTAGTTCATATCAATGAAGAAAAAGATAAACTTAAAGAATGGATACTGCATATCTCACTAATGTATGGGATGAATCAAGAGATTGAGACCTCATCCCCCATCTATTGCTAATGTCATTGACATCACCTATTTTCTTGTCATGTAGTTTTTTGTTTCTATTTATATGATTTCTATTCAACATTAGCTCCATATGGACTTTAGGTATGTTTTATATCCACTCTTTTTTTAATATTTGTAATATTATCTTTTAAAAATGATAATTTAGACATGTATTCATATAAAAGGAAGGAAACTACCTTATCTTTTAGTCTCAGTGGGAAAGGAAACTTTATGACCCACATGACTTAAAGGCAGTGTTAGTCAAGTTGATTACAAAAAGGAATGAGGTATATAAAACGTAATAAGAAAGATCTAAAATATTGCAATAATAAAAAAGCAAGAAGTGTGGAATTTTTGATAAAATTGATAACATTTTAAAACATAATGTGTGACATAAGAATTGAATTGATTTCATCATCGTAAATTTGACTCTTTTTTTATTTTGGAATAAATTATTATAGAATAAGAAAATCTATTTAATACTTTTAAAACTTTATTAGTGTAATAAATATGCAAATTTGTCCAAAAAGACACTTGTGTCAACTTTTCAAGAATGTGATTTAGACATATTTTTTTTCAATGAATGTATATAATATATATAATAATCATTTAAAAATTAAAGTAGTAAAGAATATTATAATAGAATTGTATTTGTGGGAGTGTATTTATCATTATAATTTGTTGTCTTTTCTTGGTTTATTATTGTTAAATGTAAATTGGTCACACTTGATCATACGTTGGACCTTTCTATTGTTGTATTTGATCATACTTGATTCAAGTACAATGTGTTGTGTTTGACTTACATACTAACCTAAGTATAAATCAAGGGCAATTTTGAAATCTACATTTTTTATCAAATATCAATATATGTGTGAGTTAAATGATCATTTAAATTCTTTATTGACTGCAAATCTTGAGTTATATAAAATTTTAGAGAAGGAACTCTAAGTCTAGTTTATTTTTTAAGACTTAGTGGATTGTGAAGATGGTGAAATTAATTTCAATTTTCTTAGAGCATAAATAGTCAACTTTATATTTCTTTACACTTTTGAAATTCTACTTAAGTCACCCTAATGACTTAAATGTAAATTTTAAATTTCAAAGAAACTATTTTGAGGAGGTTAAAAAAATAAAGGTTATATATATGAATAAGGAGGGGATGGTTATTTTCCTTGAAAAAAATTATTCATATATGTATGTGTAGGAGTAGAAAGAGACTTTGAGCTCTTCCTTTTTGGATTTCAACAAAGAAGAATATTGTTGGACAACGAACTTGTGTATTGTTTTTATGCTATGTTTTTTTCTTATATATTAATTTTGTAGCTTTTCTCCAAATATTTTGTCATGTGGTGGATGAATTAATGCAATAGTGGATGTAAAATTGGGTCCTATAAGATCTATAAATCAAGAAAGCCTAGGTTAATTTATCTTTTATTATGTTAAGGGGCATTTCCTCATTTAAAGCCTTGTAATTTTTATTCAAATCTACTCATTATTTTTAGGAAAAACTACATTATTGGCCCAACCTTATGCAGTGTTTTATCTTTTAGTTTTATTTTTAATTTATGTAGCTTTATCACTTTCTAGTTAAAATCATAAAAGCCTAAAATTCCATCTTATAAGAGAGTTACCCATGTCAAGTACAAAGGAATGTCATTTTATCTAATATTGATCTCTCCAACTATTACAAACTTTTTTGACCATTGATCATTGGATGATCTATCTATTTTCAATAAAAACATTGCTAAAACTAGGAGTTGGTTTATAGATGAACAATATAAATTCATGTACATAAACTAATATAAGCTATGCTACTAGACTAATACTTAAGAAATACATCCAATGGTATACACACTACTAACATGATATTGGATAGAGGCATACATTAGAAATTAAATTATCCACCAATAACACACAAAATAATGACACTTATCACCAATAATATTTAATGAGAATGACAATACCACAAATAACCATGCAAAGGGAATGGTGATAAATGTCAATAAAGGCATTGAGAATTATGGTAGTCATTAATTTAATTATATAAAAAAATGTAAATGACTAACAATAATGTATAATAAGAACAGTGATAGTCACCTATAATTATGCCAAGAGAATCTTGTATATAAATAAAGAACCAATGACCTAACATTAAATAAGAAAGCATAATAGACACATGGCATAGAGTGTCATCATGATGAAATTTAAATCTGCATGGAAGTTGAAATTTGTTCCTCTATATCAAATTGAGCTTTCTAAATGGCATTCAAGCAGTCATTAATGGAATACAATTAATGTCCCTTGATGTCATTCAAGAACCCTCTCATGCATGTTCAATACTAGAAGTGGATTATATCCTTGTTATATTTATTTTATTTTTTTGATCTCTTGCAAATTTTATCTTAGATATTATTCCCTTCATGTTATCCTTAGAATTTTCATGCCAATTTTGAATGGTTAATAAGGTACACTCTCCTCATAGCTCTACAAATTATCCTAACATAAGAAGGTCCTAAATAAATAAAATATTGTGACACAAAATGTAAGGTACACAACCCTTAAACCATATTGCACAAATAAATAATTTTCTCATAATTACAATAATATAAAAATAAAATCGATATTATCTCAAAATTCACATTAAGTATCAAATACGTCTCAATAAAGTAGTGTTTAATATAGGTGTTAACATATAAATGAGATAAATAATTGTTACAACTTAGGCCCTCATGCCCAAAGGCTAACTCACCTCTCAATAAAGTAGTGCTTGAACTAGGTGTTAACACATGTAAATGAGATACATGTATAATTGTTACAACTTAGGCCCTCATTCCCAAAAGCTAACTCAATTCAATAATAATGTACAAGTATAAGAATATATAGTAAATGATGTATGTTTAATATAATCAAGTGTCTATCAAAACCATCAACCTCAATTGTCATCTACAAGCTCGAGAGAGGAGAACATGGTTTGAGCGCTTTTCTACCCAACCATGAAGCTTACACTCCCCTAAAATATTCCATGACATGAAAGATACTCGAACTTGCATGAAATGTCTTGCTACCTAGAAACAATAAGCATGAGGGAAACCCTAGTGCAACCTAACATATCTACATGCATGTTTGTTTGTATAAAATACATTGTCCTACTATCATGATATGGAACATAATTTTATAAAAAAATTAGGCTAGTTCATATATTTCAATGAATACATGACTTTGTTCAAAGTACTTGCAATATATCATTAGATCCCAAAAAGATGACTGACCTTCTCTATTTACCCATATTCAACACCCATTCCTAGAAACATAAACCCAACACACACCAAGAAAACAATATTCTTTCCTTAAAATAAAACACTAATGCAAACATGTATATGCTTAAATAAATTTACTTCTTTCTCTTTTCATGCATATGATAGTGGTACAGGAGCACCTACCTATGAAAACATGCACCAAGAACAAAATGATTTTCTATTAGCCTAGAAGAAATGTAATAAGACCCTATGGGTCCTTTTTGTAATTCAATGTCCTAGGAGTGTGACAAGTTTGTCCATGTTTGGGTCAAATTGTCATCTAGGGTCTAGTAGAGCACATTGAGTCAATAAGGGTCACAATGGTCTAAATTGAGGCATCAAGTGACCACACGTATTTTTAAGTCATTTTTAATGTTTTAGAATCAAATGTAATCATTTTGGGGGACTATGATAGTTTGGAGTCTAAGTTGGTTGAATAATGCAAAAGTTGTCATATTGTCAATTTGTTGTCATGACAATTTTGCACTTTTTTGTAAGATGTGATTCTCCAGCAGTCAATTCAGTTTGAAAAATAATTGGAGGAGTTTGTGGTCATTTGGGAGATACCTTTAAAGGCCCCAAATACTGAAGGGTGTAAGTTGGTTGATTTGGAAAGGAAATTGAAGCACCAAGAACTGTTGGAAACTTGGAAAACCATCTATTTTTTGTTGATTACATACTGAAGGTGGATTGACAAGAATGCTCATGGCATAGTTTATGTAACTAGATCATTTTATCTTTTTTTTACTTTTAGTGTGAAGTTTTGAAGCGATCGCTGCCCCATTCTACGAGCAAATCTCTATCAAGTAGCCTAAAACCTTCAAACCCCTAGGATTTGACTACAATAACGGGTTTTGGCCTATCAATCCTTAACTGAACACGTTGTCACTATAGGAGATGATAGGCCATTGTATCATATATCAGTTCCAAAAGCCACTAAGAAGATACAACAGGGCGAGGAGGATGGAGAACTAACCCTAGGTCTGACATCTCTATGTAACAAACCGGTTTGATGAGTGCAGTGCGTGAGAATTAAGTGGTAGAGCACTGGAAAGGGGTTTGAATGTGGTAGAAGAGTACTTTGGAGGTTTACATAACATTTCATGGTCAGTGATGGTCACCCATTAGGAGAACCAAACCATCTTGTGGAAGGTGTTCTGTCAAATAGGTCTAATAGCCCTATTAGGTCTGTTAGTGCAGTATTGGTTGGGACATCTGCAAGTTGGTCTAGTATCGAAAACTAAGATATTATTGAGAACTCCCAAAAGGGTATCTAAAAATATAATTTGTTTTCCTATATCCTCAAGGTGTCAAAATTTATCACCCGATTCCTTCAAATGGAGGCCTAATAGCAGTCGGTTCAGTTTGTGGGGAAGCGAGTCAAAATTGATGTTCCAGTGGATTTAAACCATGAAATCCTATTTCATTTGTGTTAAGGTGTAGTGAGAACACCCCTCCAAGGATTGTTGTATTGAATTGGTCAAGTGGGCCATTCAAACCCTAAAGCCTAGTAGTAGCTCACTCATGTATGCAAGGGTGTGGGTAGTCACACAAGAACTTGGGAAGTGTTAATTGTTTGTAAGTGGACATAGTGGAGCCTTTGGGTCTTCCAAGGTTTTTTTTGGTGTCATTGAGCCATTGCTTGACTTGGTATTGTGTAAGGATCTTTGGAATTAGGGATTTTGGTTGAGTTTGTGTGCCTTAGAGATTGGTTGGTTCACGATTATCCTTCTAGTTTGTTGCCTCCTCATCATATTGGTATCAGAGCGGGATTTTGAAGATCACTCAGGTGGTGTGATCTTAGTGTATGTCAAAGGAAGAGATTGAAATAGGGGCTGACAAAATGCCTCCTAAGAGTATGTCACAAGATGTGGTGAAGAAGTTGATTGAAGAGATGCTTGAGTCCAAGCTTGAAGAATTGAAAAAGACTAAGGATAAGCAAGATGGAAGTGAAACTGATGAAGAAGGGGATAAAGAAGATGGTTAATCCTCCAAGAGGGTAGAGAAGATACCTGCAGATCAGAGGGCATTTGTAGACGTCTGAGGTCAATCAATAGGGACGCCATTGATGGGTTGCCTATATATAGTGGAAGTATGGAAGCAGAAGAGGTGATAGACTGGATTGAGGCATTGATCAGTCATTTTGAGTACAAAGAAATCCCTAAAGATAAGAGAGTTAAGTTGGAAAAAGCAAGGTTGAAGGGGTCTCCTCTTACATGGTGGAACTATGTACAAGGGGAGAGAGTTAAGGAGGGAAAGAGTATGATAACCTCTTGGGAAAGGATGAAGGCTAAAGTCAAGGCACAATTCATGTCCATTGACTATGAAGTGCAGATGTACAAAAAATTGTAGAACCTCAACTAGAGAGACCTTGATGTGAATGCATATACGAAGGAGTTTCATAAACTCAGTCTTGGATCAAAGAGACAAGAAGAGGAGTCAGAGAAAGTGGCCAGGTACTTGAACGGCCTAAGGATGAACATCCAAGATGAGATCAACATCTTGGCACCGGAGACAGTGAACAAGTATTTTCAATTGGCCCTAAGGGCATAAGAGAAAATAATAAGAAGAATTGAGTAGGGTAATAGAGGTAAAGGAGGGAGAATTTTAAGAGGCAGAGGCAGTTCTGGAGGAAGAAGTCCTAACCAAAGGTCTAGTGGTGAGTCTAACCAAGGAAAGAAAGTTGGGGACTCAAGTAGCAGAGGAGGCTACTGTGGGAGAAGACTTAATGGAAGAGGTGGGACAAATGGATCAGGGAGAGGATCCAAGTTCTCCAGTATGAGATGCTATAACTACAACCAGATGGGGAACCTGGCCTGCAGGTGTCCAGAGAAGACCTCAACTTCTTATGATGGTGAGAGGAGAACCACTTTTACTCAAGCAGATGAAAGGAGTGTGACATCTCCTGAAGTGAATTTGACATTAGAGATGGGAAAGAACTTGATGATCAAGAGGGCACTGCTCAAGGAACTAGTGAAGACTGAGCCACCCCAAAGAAAGGCTTTGTTTAGAGTTGACTGTAAGATTCAAGGTAAGGTTTGTAAAGTTGTCATAGGTTCAGGGTCTACTGATAACATTGTATCTTTGGAAGTAGCAAACAAGTTGAACTTGGAAAGGACACCCCATATTTGTCCATATAGGGTCAGTTGGTTGAAAAAAGGGCAACACATACTCATGAATGAACAAGCATGGGTAGAGTTCAATATTGGGGGGTATAAGAATAAAATTTTGTGTGACATCCTTCCAATGGATGCTTGCCATCTTTTGCTTGGCAGACCATGATAGTTTGCAAAAAGGCTCATCATGATGGAGAAAATAATGCTTACTCTTTCCAAAAGGATGGTGTGACTTTTAGGATACAGTCAGTGGTAGAAGGGGATCCACAACATGTAGCATCTAGTGTGATGATGTAAGGGGGAAAATAATTCATTGATACACTAAAGGAGGAAGGTGGAGTAGGTTTTGCTTTGATTGTGAAGCCCAAGGAAGAAAGGAAGAAGGGTGTGAGTGAGGTAGGACCTAAGGAGGTCAGGGAGCTTCTAGAGAGGTACAAAGGAGTGGTTGCAAATGACATACCAGACTCCTTGCCACCTATCAAAGATATTAGTCATTAGATTGACCTCAAGAGTGGGTACCATCAGAAAAGGATAAGAGAGGGGGATGAATGGAAGATTGCATTTAAAACCAATGAAGAGTTGTATGAGTGGCTTGTGATGCCTTTTGGTCTTTCAAATGCCCCTAGCACCTTTATGCGACTAATGAATGAAGTCTTGTAGGAGTTTATAGGGAAATTTGTGGTATTCAGTAAGAGAAAGGAGGAGCACTTGAAACACTTGGGGGTAGTCTTGAAGTGGCTGGAAGAGAAGAAGTTGATGATAAATTTAGAAAAGTGTAACTTCATGAAGCAGGAATTGGTGTGCTTAGGCTTTGTCATCTCTAAGGGTGACTTGAAGATGGATTCTTCCAAGGTAGAGGATATTTTGAACTGGCCTACACCTAAGACAACTAGAGAGGTAAAAGTTTTCATGGTTTGCCAACATTTTATAGGAAATTCATTAGAAATTACAGTGATATTTGTGCACCTATGTTAGAACACCATCAAGGGTGGTGGTAAGGTGAAGTTTGTGTGGACCAAAGAAGAAGATAAGATTTTTGAGTGTTTAAAATAGAAAGTTGCCAAGTACCTAGTCCTAGTATTGCCTGATTTCAGTAAGGTCTTCACCATTGAATGTGATGCAAGTGGATTGGCAATAGGAGCAACATTGAGCCAAGAGGGGAGAACGGTGGCCTTTTTCAATGAAAAAAGAAATGAAGCAAAGAGGAGGTATTCCTCATATGATTTAGAGTTGTATGCCATGGTACAAGCTCTGAAAAAGTGGAGGCATTACTTGCTTCCTGAGGAGTTTATTGTGTATACTGACAATCATGCTCTTAGTTTTTTGAATGGACAGGAGAAGCTCAGTCATAGGCATATGAAATGGGTTGAAAGTCTTCAAGTATACACCTTCATCATCAAACACAAGAAAGGGGTAGCCAATAAGATTGCAGATGCTTGTTGGGTGAATATTTCGTCACCAGCATACTAATGACAAAATATAGAATTCACACAAAGCTATGCTAAGAAATTAATCTCTCCTCTCATCAAGGGGAGGTTCCCTATGAAATTTCTCCTCTAATTAATAAGAAATTAAATTTGTTGGTTGGTGTTGCCCACATATAACACTCTTTTTTCAGAGTTTATGTATTCTCCCTTCACCTGGTTACAATTTCTCCATCTCTTTAGATACTTAAAGAAAAGAACTATGAATCTAACAAACTACACCAAGAGGTACTATTAAGCAACACAAAGTCTCCTTGAAGGTAACACTAACTCAAACTGATTATTACAAATCAAACAATTAGAAACTTAGCTTGTAGCTCAAAGTCTTCAAGTATAAATTTCTAATCCTTTAAAGTACAAGTAACTGCAGCAATACAAAGCTTACCACTAACTACTTAATTTATCTGAAGATTTCCCAAATATGCTAAGAGCACACAGTCTACTTGCACGATTTAGGAGTTCTTTAACCCACATAACAATATCTTCAAGATCCAAGAAATAAAGAACATATATATTCAATGGACATAGGAACATTAAATTATATAAACAATTTTCTTGATACAACACAAAGTTTGAGATCAACAAAACTATTTTCTTTATTTGCTTGATAGAATTTTCACCACAAAGCCCAAAGTTTTAGTTGGGATAAAATTCTGCAGAGTTTTGCTAAGCATGAAAAAGATAAATATTTACAAATGAGGTCCTCCTTATATAGGAAAAGAAGTTGAGAAAAAGGTGGGCACAGTTGACTTATTCAACTGCACAGTCCCATTTTACTACAACTACAACATAAAGAAAACGTGCAACTGCATAAAAATTGACAGTATTTTATCGGTGCAATTGCATAAAGAAAAGGTGCCAAAAGGAGTCACTTCATTCTTCATTCTCCTCCTCATTGGATTTCTGAAAATATTTGAACTTAGCTAGGATAGCTTTCATCTCTGCTTCGTTCGACATTGGGGTAGAACTTGTGATCACTCGGACGTGGGAAATTGCATCTTCAATCTTTACCTATTTCTTTTTAACATCCTTCAGCATGGATGCGAGGACTTCAAAACTGGCCTGGATCTCTAACAGCTTATCAAATGTATCAAGTGAGAAATCTTGTCCCGTGCAGTGATCCATCAAGAAAAAGAATTCCTACTTGATAACTTCAGCAGTAACGAGATTTTGATTGTCATCATATAAATAACAAGGAAGATCAGCAACTTTGGCAAAAATGAGATCAACCTCGTCATCACCTTCTTTCTTCTCTTGGTCCAGTTCCACAATCATTAACCTTATTGTCTCTTGCTTATGAGACAATAAAGACGAGATCTGGATGTACTTATCCCTTGTGGGAATTACCTTATTTTCAACAAGGACATCTATCCTGAATTCCTCCATTTAGATCCAAAAGGTAGTACTTTTCACAACTTCCTCAATCTCTTGTGATAAAGAGGTTTTGAGTCCTTGCATCTGACTTTGGATTACTTCATAATCTGACAATAGTCCCACTGTTGAGCTCAGAAGATGAGAGCCTTCTAACCTTACCTGTGAAATCCACTCATCCATCACTCGGCCTTTAGCTCCTACCTGTTCAATCTTCTTTAGAGCTTTGGTGTCGATTGAGGATCCTATGGGCTCGATTTCTTGTGAAGATTGTGTGACTTTGAGAAGAACATTGGTCAGTTGTTCACACTTTTGCTTTAATTCATGCTTTTCATCCCTCTCCTGATCAAATCTTCTCAACAAGGAATCAAAAGTTGTCTAAGAGTCCAATTTGACACTCTCATGTGTCTCCACCCTGAGTTCTACGACTTGCATGGTATAATCCTCAGGTCGTATGTTGCCTTTGTCCTTATCTGATGATGGCACCATGACCTCAATATACTTTCTTTCAGAAGTAGGGTCTACTACCACCTGAGATATCGTCTTTGGCTTCTTTGTTCCCTTAGGCTTTGGAGGAACCAAAAGCTCAAAGTTAAACTCATCTGGAGAAATTACCTATTTTTTCCTCTTAGGGGCCACTGCTTCCATCCAAGGGGGTAATTCTAGATTGGCCGATGGAGTAGTAGCTCCTTGCTAATTTTGAGTTGAAGTTTCGGGAGCAAGTTGACTACAGATCAGAGCAATTATGAGTGTTATTGATGGCACCGATATTGAAGTTTCTAGTGGAATATTTGTTGCTGTTGACACCTCTTCAGTTATAGATGGGAGAGTTGAAGGCGTCGTGAATGCAACTTCAGCACTTACCAATGGTGGAATTTCTATGGTGGTGGTGGTAGTGACAGGTTAGTTACTGAAACCTGTTCTGCAAGTGCCTCTTCCAAGGCTTCATTAAAATCCATCATCGTGGATTCAATGGTAGACGAAGGGATATCATCTAGATTGGAGAAGTTGGTTATTGTGAAAAAATGATTGGCAGACTTTGATTGCGCCATGCCCATACTTAGATCCCCATCCGAAAAATCCTCATCCTCTTGGTTAGAGACAGATTCAATAGAGTGGACGATTACCTGTGAGGTGATCGGGGCATCGACCTTAGTTGGGTGTGATGTTTCTTCAGCTTGTACTTCCTCTTGTCAAGGAATTTCACCTTCTTCAATTTCCTTGGCAGGTGACTGTTCTGGCTCTTTAGTCACTGCTTCCTATACTGCGGATGATGATTCACCCTTTTTGGATCCTTTCACTGTAATTTTAATCTTGGGCCCTTTCCCTTTTGATTGTATCACAGGAGCTAAGGATAGTGCTTGTGGGTCTGCCCTGCTCTTTGTTCTCGTCTCAGCTATAGTTGTCTTGCTGATTGGGCCATCACTGTTATCATCATCTCCTAAACTAGCAGGAAGTTGTTTCATCCTGAGATTTTTCCTTACTAGCCATGCATTGTTGTTTGCTAGGATGGGAGCAATCCTTTGAGTGATTGATTTTCTCTCCTTCTTTGACCATTATACGGGAGGAAGCAGAGAGTCAACAATTTTCTTCTCATAATAGACCGGGTCTATTATGTCATCCGTATCTTCCATGGCCATTGGGATCTTTGCTAAATACAAGTTTTCAATTTGTTCCAGAGTAAGGCGGCTGAAATCCATCCTTCTTATAGCCTCATCATTTTGACAGTCTACCCAAACATCTTCCACCCTATAAACATGAGTATAACTACTTTTGAGTTTGTTCTTTATGCCATGAAAGTCAAAATTGTTTTGGGCCTTGAATCTTCTCATGGTATTCCACTGTATTTCTTCCTCCATGTTTTTGGCCTTAGGGTCGGTTAGCACTAAGTGCCTGTCGATTGATTCTGGGAACTTCAGCCCAATCTTATGTGCTTGTGATTGTTTTTCATGCACATTAATCAGTTCACTGCACAACTCCATGAGAATGATTTTGTCTAAAGGGAACCTTGGTAGAATAAAGGGCTCACCTAAGAAATATCCAATTCGGATGTAAGTGAATGTGGGAAACTGCAGGAATACACAGCCAAAATGAGATACCCTGTTATAAGCAGCCTCTGATATTCTCTATTTTTGCAGGCCCTTATCAAACATGCACTTCCATACAGCGAAGAAGGTGTCATTAACTATTCTGTAATGACTACCTTGATTCTTGATAGTAAATTGATCATAGTAATCCCAAATAGGTACCAACCTCTTATCACCCTTAGTAGATAAGCATGGATATTGCCTCATTGAAGTAGCCGCATAAACCAGGTATGAGGTCATATAAAATTTCAGTGTTACTTTGACCTCCTTCAACTGAGCACAGAGGGCATCACTAATCTATTCACCCCAATCAATTCTTGCTGCTCCTTTCCTAATTATTTTCATGTAGTAGCACATCCATCTTTGAAACTAATGAGAGTCTTTTAACTCTCTCACCCTTGATAACATGGTGACCATGTCGTTGTACTCCTCATTGAAATCACTCCTGGGAAATCCCTTAGGCCATTGTGAGGTTAGGTAACCTCTTGCAGCAGAGAGGAAAATAGTATTGATTACCTTCTTGCATTTATCCTCATTTTTCTCATAGTACTCTTGAGCACTTTCTTGAGTAATATCAACCACCTCTTCAACTTGGGAACCCTTGAAGACACTATTGAAAAATACATTGTCCAGGGTTATGATGACATTCTGATCTTCATCTTTCACCTATCTTGTATTTGGATCAAAGTGATCCACTACTGCAGGCACAAATTCTGGATCATGAGTTGCAACTGGAAAAGATGCATATTTATGCAACTCGGAGTTGATCAGATTAGTTAGGCGAGCAGGAGCCTTCTCAAATCAGTCAATGAATTCTTGCATATTTATGTGCCTGATTTTAGTGTCTCTGATCTCCTTGATATTTGAGTCTACTGAACTCTCTGGGTACAGATTCAAGTACTTGTCGTACTTGTACTTCATCTTTCTTGATGATGTTTTACTTGGAGAAGATTCCATCTGACTTGAGGAAGGCTCGGATTTGTTTTGAGGGAGCTTTGACATTTGTGATGACTACATTCAACACTAAGGATTATCTCTTCATCATTATCAAAACCAAATTTTCTCAAACGGATCAAAAAACGGGACTCAAAACAGGCTTGGGAGTAAAACTGCCAAAAACAGCAGGTCGGGGAAAAAAGTCCAAAATGCTCTTTTGAAAACAAAAATTGCACATCGAACTTTAAAGACTGATGTGAAAGGATAAACACCTTGATCAGCACATTGGACTTTAAAGTCTGATATGCAAGGGTAAATAATGTTGATTAGCACATCAGACTTTAAAGTGTGATGTGCAAACTTGGGGTAAGTTATCAGCACATTGGACTTTGATGTGCAATCCGAGGAAAAAAAATCAGCAAGGGTAAAACCATTGGAAAAAACTAGCACGTTGGACTTTAAAGTCCAATGTGCACACAAAGGGAAAAGCAATCAGTTGACATGTCGGGTTTTAAAACCAGACATGTTAACCAAACCTTCACATCATGATCCCGCATATCGGACTTTAAAATCCGATATGCGGAGATTCCTCCACCCAACTGCATACCGGACTTAAAATCCGCTATGCAGCATGGAAAAAGAAGACTCTAGAGGAATCAAATTTTAAAACTTGATAGTCCTCTCAACAAAAACCAAAAACCAAAAAAAGAACAAAACAAGGAAAAGAAAGCGCAAAACAGGGAAAGAAACCTGAAAAGAAAACACGAAACCCTACCTTAAAAATCCGATGATGGAAAAATCTGATGATGGAGAGATCCAATCTGAGTTGCGGTGAGCAAAGCGATGGAGGGCATGCAGAGAAAAAGAAAACACAAATGATAATGAAGAAATGAACCCTAAAATAAATAAATAAACCCCAAAAATTAGCAATAAATGTGAAATTAATGACTAACATGCAGGATAAAAACCCTTGCAAGTCGGACTTTAAAGTCTAACATGCAATCTCTGGCCAAACAGTCTGCAGTTCAGAGGAAGACTACCTACAGGTCAGACTTTAAAGTCTGAACTACAGGCTTAGACCACCTACAAGTCGGACTTTAAAGTCTGACTTGCAGGCTAAAAACCCTAGCAAATGCACATCAGACTTTAAAGCCTGATGTGCATAAAGCAAAGAAAGACCCTGCAGTTCGGACTTTAAAGTCCGAACTGTAGGTAAAATTGCAAACTTAGAATAACTAAGAAAACACTAAAAATGAAAAGCAAGAAGCTAAACGAACTAACCAACAAAGTCGATTAAGCTCTCCCGGAGACCGTGAGGTATGAAACAGACCAGTTTCGTAGGGTTGCCTCATGATTTTTGGCCGCGCTGAAATCGAGGACAACACTACTCTAAGTAGAAGGGTGTTGACAGTGCAAGAAGCGCACTTGCAGAGTATGGGTGTTGAAGCACTCAAAGGATTGTATGAAGAGGACCAAGATTTCAAGGAAATATATGAAGTATGTTGTGAGTTTGCAAATGCTTTTCATGGAGAGATTTATGACTAAACCTTGCAGGATGGTCTTTTGTTCAAGGGGTGTCAATTATGTATCCCTAGGTATTCAATGAGGGATAATATAGTAAAGGAGAAACATAGTGATGGTTTAGGAGGTCAATTTGGGATAAATAAGACTTTGGACCTAGTTAGGAGATTTTACTTTTGATCAAAGATGCAGACTAATATCAGAAAGTTTGTGGAGAGTTGTATTGTGTGTCAGAGAGCAAAGGGGGTCTCAACCAATGCAGGGTTGTACCAACCTTTACCTATACCATGTAGACCATGGAAAATTTTGAGTATGGACTTTGTGATGGGATTACCCAAGACAAAGACAGGTCACATGATAGTGTGTTTGTTGTGGTAGATAGGTTCGGTAAGATGGCTCACTATATTCCTTGTAAAACCACAAATGATGCTAGCTATATTGAAGGATTGTTTTTCAGAGAGATTGTTATAATCCATGGGTTTCCTTTGAGTATCGCATCTAACCGAGACAACAAGTTTGTAGGGCATTTTTGGAGAACCTTGTGGAAAAGGTTGGGTACAAATTTTTCTTTTAGCTCAACCTATCACCCTCAGACTGATGACCAAACTGAGGTTGTGAATAGGTCATTGGGAAATCTTCTTAGGTGTTTGACAAAGGATCATGGCAATAGTTGGGATGTGGTGATACCTCTGGCAGAGTATGCCTGTAATGATTCAACAAATAGAAGTACAGGTCTGAGTCCTTTTTAGATTGTGTATGGTAGTCATCCAAGAGGAGTTTTTGAATTGAGAGATGTCCAAGGGTTGGACAAGAGGAGTGGGCATGCTGATGAATTTGCAGAGGCTATGAAAGAGGTGCACCAACAAGTCATAGATACCTTACAACAGAACAATCAAAAGGTTAAAGAAAGAGTGGATTAGAGAAGGAGAGATGTGCAGTACCAAGTGGGTAACATGGTCATGGTTCATCTTAGCAAGGATAGGTTGCCCAAGGGAAGCCATAGAAAGTTGATGATGTGAAAAATTGGACGTTGTAAAATTTGGGATAAATATGGTCCTGATGCTTACAAAATTGAACTCCTTGATGATATTGCTATTTCACCTATATTTAATCTGTACGATCTAACATTGTATAGGAGTCCTACTGTAGGAGAATGTGCAGGTGAATCTGTTCAGGAAAGTGAAGAATGGATAAAGCACTTACCACCTAAGGAGCCACCTTAGATGAAGTGCATTTTAGATAGCAGGGAAACCAAGAAAACAAAGCACAAGACCTATTTTGAGCACTTAGTTGAATGATAGGGCCTTCTTGACTCGGAAGCTACCTGGATGCTGGAGGAAGATATCAAAGAGTAGGGTGGTGATTTGCAGCAGTTGGTCTCTAAGAGGACTTGAGACAAATTTCACCCAGGGAGTATGGTGCAGTAGCACCTACCTATGAAGACATGCACCAAGAACAAGATGGTTCTCTATTATCCTAGAAAGAATGTAATAAGACCCTATGGGTCCTTTTTGTAATTCAATGTCCTAGGAGTGTGACAAGTTTGTCCATGTTTGGGTCAAATTGTCATCTAGGGTCTATTAGAGCAAATTGAGTCAACAAGGGTCACAATTGTCTAAATTGAGGGATCAAGTGACCATACATCTATTTGAGTCATTATTATGTTTTAGAATCAAATGTAATCATTTTGGGGGACTACGATAGTCTGGAGTCTAAGTTGGTTGAATTATGCAAAAGTTGTCATATTGTCAATTTGTTGTCATGACAATTTTGCACTTTTTTGTAAGTTGTGATTCTCCAATGGTCAGTTCAGTTTGAAAAATAGTTGGAGGAGTTTGTGGTCATTTGGGAGATACCTTTAAAGGCCCTAAACACCGAAGGATGTAAGTCGGTTGATTTGGAAAGGAAATTGAAGCATCAAGAACTGTTGGAAACTAGAAAAACTATCTAGTTTCTATTGATTGCACACTGAAGGTGGATTGACAAGAATGCTCATGGCATAGTTTCTATAATTAGATCATTTTACCTTTATTTTTCTTTCTGTGTGAAGTTTTGAAGTGGTCGTTGCCCCATTCTACAAGAAAATCTCTATCGGGTAGCCTAAAACCTTCAAACCCCTAGGGTTTGACTATAATAATGGGTTTTGGCCTTTCGATCCTTAACTGAACACTTTGTCGTTATAGGAGATGATATTCCATTATATCTGTATACACCTAAAAATTGGCTATGAGCAACTAAATAAATATTTTATATTTATTTAATAATTATTCTTCTATTAAATAGTTAATTTGAAAAGATTAATTTATTTAATTCATTTCGTGTCTTTCTATTAGTTAATATTTTATTAATTAATTCATCTATCCTATTCTTCTAATTAATTAAATATCTAATATTTAATTATTCCTCTAACTAAGTTAATTAAATATCTAATATTTAATTATCTTCTCCAATCAATTAAATATCCAATATTTAATAGTTATTCTCTTATCCTATAGTCTCAAATATTAAATAATTCTTAAATTATTTAATCCTTTATCCAACTCACCCTCCATCTCCACTTCATCTTCCCTTTGCCAACTCATCCATCATGTGGCTAAGGAAATTAATATTTCTTAAATATTAATTCATGATTTATCTCCAACCTCCAAACTTAATGAATATTGTGTACGTATACATATTTCATAACCATTTCCTATATTCTCTCCAACACCCCTACATCTTAGGAAGGACTTGAGTCCACTTGTCCTCTCATGCCTAAATCTTCTCCAACCATCCCTAGATTCTCTCAGTCAGCAACCCAGTCAAGGTGAGATGAGTGACACTTGTCTTCTCCTTCCCCCTTTCTCTCAACCTTCATCTTTGCTCACAGCCATTCAAATCTACAGATTTGATCATGACCGTTGATTTGAGCCACATCATCTCATCCTCTCAAAGTCTATAAAATCAAGAGCTTCAGTTGAGAGAGAGTTAGAAAATCAAGAGTCTTCAAAATAGTTTTTCAACCAATCATATGCATTCATGAGTTTTTTTGAAGCAAATAGCAATAGCAATTATCATATAGCATTTTTAGCATAATCATGTAACATTTGCATATCATAGTATCGGTTAACTACAAGTTATCAGTCCATTCTTCATATGCCATATTGGAAGCCAACAGTGCATTGTTTGAGAGCACACCATCTGTAACCAGGAACAGTGGAGTTAGGACATAATGAGACATAAGCCATGAAGGTAAAATAATGTTTTATTTTAATATGTATTTCATGCAGTTTCATTGGTTGAATTTGATTTCTTGTATACATTTCCATTTGTATTTTGTGAAACTAACTTATTACAGGTAACATTTTGAGGATGAAATTCAAGCTCACACAATATCATATGTCAGTTCCAAAATCCATTAAGAGGATACAACAGGGCAAAGAGGATGGAGAACTAACCTTAGGTTTGGCATCTCTATGTGATAGACCGATTTGATGAGTGCAGTACGTGATAATTGAGTGGTAGAGCACTGGAAAGGGGTTTGAATATGGTAGAAGAGTAATTTGGGGCTTTAAATAATAATTTCATGGTCAGTGATGGTCACACATTAGGAGAACCAAACCAGTTTGTGGAAGATGTTCTGTCAAATAGGTCAAATAGCCTTATTAGGTCTGTTAGTGCAGTATTGGTTGGGATATCTGCAAGTTGGTTCGATACCGAAAACTGAGATAATGTTGATAACTCCCAAAAGGGTATATGAAAATATAATTTGTTTTCCTAGATCATCAAGGTGTCAAAATTTATCACCTGATTCCTTCAAATGGAGGCTTAATAGCAATTGGTTCAGTTTGTGGGCAAGTGAGTCAAAATTGATATTCCGATGGATCTAAACCATGAAATCCTGTTTCATTTGTGTTGAGGTGTAGTGAGAACACCCCTCCAAGGATCGATGTATTTAATTGGTCAAGTGCGCCATTCAAACCCTAAAGCCTAGTAGTAGCCCACTCATGTATGCAAGGGTGTGGGAAGTCACACAAGAACTTGAGAAGTGTTAATTGTTTGTAAGTGGACATACTAGAGCCTTTGGATCTTCCAAGGTTTTTTTTGGTGTCATTGATCCATTGCTTGACTTGGTGTTGTGTAAGGATCTTTGGAATTAGGGATTTTGCTTGAGTTTGTGAGCCTTAGAGATTGGTTGGTTCAAGGTTATCCTTCCGGTCTGTTGCCTCCTCATCAAGTAGTCACCATGAATCTACAAAAAACTTCTACCAATTAAAAAATTCATCAATTTGATAAGATTCTTTGTGACACAAAAAATATAATTTAAATTATTTAAATATAATAAGATAAGAGAATATAAGGGTTGCGACACAAAAAATGAGGTCAAAAGCCACAAGACTCTAATTTAAAAAGTAGATAAACATATTGATGCACGCTAAAAAGGAGGCACAAGACACAAGTTCAAACGTTAGTATGTTAGTGACAATAAAAACGAAGCACAAATGAACTTATGAACCTAAACATGCATATCAAGAGAGATAAAAAGCATACAAGAAGAAGCATACATAAATGAAAGAGGGAAAGAAAACCCCCTAAGATGCTCCCCACAATGCTCATAGTTGTTCCTCCCTTGTTCCTCTCCTCTCTAAGTTCCACATGAGTGTAGCCCTCAACTTTTTGCACTATCTATGGATGTCTTATGAAGATTCAAGATGATTACGAAAATAAGAACAAATGCCTATGCAAGTGTAAATAAGCTACTATGAGAAAGAACCTAATTAGTCTATGTTAATTTTAGAAAATTAACAAAGTAAATGCTCCTAAATGCTATCTCAAAATAGCTATAAGTTTGATGCATACAAGATTTCTGGATCTTTTTAAAGAAGGAATCGACTCTATTTATAGAAAAAATGGAGAAATGGATGGCTGAGATTGGGTAATCTCAACAAGGGTCAAGATTGATGGGTTTGTGATCCATGTGATGGCTTTCAACCCAATCCCACGATGACAAATGTCAACATGAGATGGCTTGAGAGGAGAGGGAAGAAGCATTAAATGCTTGAGATGACATGAAGATTACCTTGGGAGGGTTTGGTTAGGCTTTGAGTTAGTGAATAAAGATTTTATCCAATGAATAATGCCTTTATCCAATGGACAAACTCTTGTGCAAGAGTTAGTGGAGATAACTATGGTCAAAGCAATGAATGCTTGAAGAGACCCATGAGTTAAATGAGGGTTTAGTTAGAAGGAAATCCTCTAACCATGTGGGCGAGTTGAGTTTAACCATTAATGGTCATGTAAGAGCCATAAATGGTTTGGAAGACTTTAATGGTTAACTTGTTGGAGAATAAAAGCCTTTAATGTTTTTCAAAGACTTTGGAGGCTTTGAGAAGTGACTTCTCTTTGCTTAGGAATGTGACAATAATTAGGGGATAGGATTAGGCTAATTTGGAATGGATTAGAAGAATCTAGAAGGGGTTTAGGATGCAAGTGGGTTTGGTGGGTGAGAGAAAATAGGATTTTAATTAAAATAAATTTTATTTATTTCAACTAAAATTGTGCAACTTGCATTTGTAGGATAATGCAAGTGGGGGGGGAGTTTAGAGATTTTAAATAAATATTTATTTATTTATTTAAATGAGGAAAGCGGTTAAATTAAACAAATATGTTTTATTCATTTAATTAATTGTTAGAGTGTGGTTTAATGAATTAATTTAAATAAATTGAATAATTTATTTAGTTAATGGATGAAGAGGTTGAGGATGAATTAATTAAATATAAATTTAATTAATTGTTGACTGATGGTTAAATAATCAAATAAATACTAAATATTCATTTAAATAAGTTGGCAGATTTATGTGCCTACACATATTTATACAAGAGACATCTTGTCCTAAAAAAAAGTTAGTAATGTTCTAAAATTAATTTTGACATTTTCATAAGTCGAGAACAATGCAAACTCCTAAAAACACCATTGATGAATTCAAAAATTTCTTCGAGTTTAAAATATAATTTTCCAAAATAAAGAACACCCTTTAGAGCCTACTAATAATTAGATGAATATTTTCCAATCACATAATAAATTTGATTTTTTTTTGTCATAGTTATAGTATTGCTTTTATATTTCAAAAATGAAAGCTTATCGAATTAAATCGTCCCAAAACGGTTTTCACAAATCTTAAGTTTAATTTAACCTAACCAAGGGATCCATATGCAAACAACCTGGTGTAATATATATCCAAACATAAATATAATTAAGTATGTGCATATAGTTTAGAAAGAGAGAATACCTTCAACCAAGGAAACCCTCAAAGATGGAGATGGTCCTTACTTGATTACTACTCTCAATTCTTAATAACTTATTCAAGATCCAATCCAATCTTTCTAATCTACAAGTAACTTGAAATAATCATTTCCAATAAAAGACATCAAGCAATGGAGAAGATGGAGAGAGGGGGGGAGAGAAGCCCAAAAATAATTTAAAAAAAAAAATAGAATTAATATTTTTTAAAAGACTTTCCTTGGTGGACATCTATATTATCATAAATTCTTTCTCTACAATTTCAAACTTATTTTGGGTTCAATTTGGTGGTTTTCCCTCATTCCATTGATTCATGATTGATCGTGCTCAATCCATGGCCAAATATAGAAGCACAACACAATCTTGAGCTCACTGACCTTAGTTTTGTCTCATATTTCCAGGACTATGGTGCCTACCACCATAGACCTCCTAGAATATGACGTTTAGCACCACAAACCTTCTAGACTATTGTGCCTAACATCATAGTCCAATCATTTTGAGAGCAAATTTGAACCTCTAAGGATTGGAAAAATGTAGAGTAGGAAAGTTCTCCCTGATGTTGGCCTTTTCAAAATTTAAACATGAAACATGTAAGTTGTGTATAAATTATACAATTCCCTCCCCCTCATTTGGACATCTCTCTATAAGCATTCATTCTCCTATCACTCTAATTGAGTAATACATTCTCGCATCTTCAAAGCATTACAATAGAATTAGGAAGTTAAGCATTCAAGTCCAACAATCACGATCAAGTTTATGTGTTCCTCCATGAATGGAGGCATGCATTAACTCTTATCAAGCAACATCAACCTTTTGTAATACTTCAAGGCAAGAAGTTTGTAGCAAAGGTATCATTTGTCAATACATTTCCTTAATGTTTTCAGCCTTTTCCCTACTAGGAGTAAGATCTCTCACATCATATCATAGTTGTAGTGGAGGTTTTAATTCCTACTCGAGGTTTGACCTAGACAAACTCTTTAACAACACAATATCTTCCCTCTTTTTGTGTGTGTGGGTTTTAGATCCAACAATTGAAAGTCGTAGAGTCATAGAGAGTAGACTAAGACATGTAACTCTAGTTTTTAAATAGGTGATAACTCATGGTCTATGTCTATTTGTACATGCATCGGACACTTTTTGGTTGAATTTTGGAGGGAGTGATCTATAGAGCATCTTCATCTAAGATCTGAAGTGTTATCTAATGGAAGAATCTCTAGGTCTAGGGCACGTGGCACACTTGACTGACATTTTTAGGTTCATATTTTAGCAGCAGGGTCCTCTTTGTATCTCATTTCCATATCTATATTTCTATGCTTGCTTTCTGATCTATTTTTGTTTGTTTATGTTGAATCCTGACAATTTCCTAGAATCTTACCTAATCTCTTGCAACAATAAAAAGGGAACAATTGATCATTAATTCTCATCTCTTCTAAGAAACTGAAGTTGAGCCTAACTGATTGTTCCTTAATGAAGTAAGTTTGGGAATGCTTCCTAGTTTGCATATTTAAGCTAGTGAACTATCACTTTCCCCTACATTTCAACATGTACCCTAGAATCTAAAATATCTCATCCTCCCACATTATTGTATTTCTTTACAAAAAAAATCTTTATATGGCAACAACCATCTTCAACCAAGGAATTATTATTAGTGTTGATAGTTTAGAGGCTCTAAAACATGCCTCACTCGAGCAATAATGATATAAATTAATGATGTAAATTTGTGCCAAAGGCATTCCACAAGGTATTCATTCTAAAACCTCAATGGAGTGGTTTTTCCCATCCTTGAATTTGATATAGTGCATGTAGTTGGTCAAAGAAGTTTACTCTTATAGGTCATTTTTTGGGGAGAACTGCCCCTAAAATCAGGTCAATAAACATTGGGCCCCATATTGGATTTGACTTTATGTCATTCTTTTACTTTCAATTTTTCTAAATTCAACCATTCTCGGGATATCCTAAAGCATGGTCTTTGATATGTTCATTCATCCTTAATGGTTTTCAAACCTTCAACATGGGATTTCATAGTATCAAATAAAAAAACTTTGTGTGTGTAATGATGAAAATAAGGAGTATTAGCCTAAGAATGCAAAGTAAGATGTTATTCATTCACCATTTCTACATGCATTGATTCCTTCATTGGGGAACAACCAACAAGGTTCAACTTCAGTCCAAAGGAAAGTTGAAAACTTTGATTAACTTTTCCCTTTTTGAAGAAGAGTGTGTGTAACTTGATATGATATGATTTAATATGAAAATATAATGTCTAGGTAAAAAGATAGAAAATTGACAAGATTCGGTAGAAATGGAAATATACAAATCTAGAAGCAAACAAGAACATATCTAAAATTAAAAGACCAAGAAGAACCTATGACAAAAACCTGGAACTAAAAGTGCTAAACCAGTGAGCTAAGTACCCTAGTTTGAAGGTGTTTTTGTCAATGGAAATATTTCATGTAGAATACTCATTAGAAATAAACTATTAATGGATGAGTTGTCACCTTTTTCTCTCCAAAATAGATTTCTTATGTTGTTGATGATGCTTTTTATCCTACTCGCTATTTAATTTGGATCCTCTAAAATATGAATAATCATTCTCTAGGAATCATAAATATTTGTAGTCTCAATTATGTTGTTAAGAGATCTCTTTTTTAGAAATGCATTGCAAGTTCAATTCCAATTATCACTTTGGTTATGTTTAGGAAATATAATATGGTTGAGATGTCATATGAAAAAGATGGGGCATTTCCATTTCATTGACAACTAGTTAGAGAGAGGTTTCATGTACACACACAACAAATTAGGCTTTTTCAATTACAACTTGGGTCACCATCACACCCAGACTTTTAGCATACACAGTGTAATTTATAAGCACAACACCTATATGGCCTTATGGTGGAGCTCTTGCGTGGCCTTTTAGTGGTGCTTAAAAACTAGTATGACTCTTTCCTCAACTAGTGTTGGCTATTTCCCTAGCCTGTGATGATTAAGATAAATAGAAAGATGACAAGTGTTAGGACCCTTCTCATGGACACTCTAGAATCCATTGATGTATGAGATAAGCTAGATGACTAAGACCCTATACGTCCACCTTTTTCCATTACTATTACAACCTATCGACTATTTATTTTATGTTTTTTCATCGAACCTCTAGCCCCAGGTGAACTATGGGGGTGTGATTTTATGTCCACCCAACTTTTTATGAATATGTGTACTATTATTTATGTGAGATTTTGCCAAGATCAAGAGCTCAATGAAAAGTACAAAATAGAGAGACAAAATATTGATAGGAATAAATTGTATTCTATCAAGATGAAAATACTAATCAATTGGATCATCAAGTGTTACATACAATGAATATGAGCCTGCTTATATAGGCAAGGCTATATGGATATGTGAGCACACAAACATGACATGTGGCTCAATGAGAAACAATGGTAGGTAGGAAATAGGTGTGGTAGGTAGGAGAAACAATAAAATATTCCACATGAGGTGGATCACCCACCGAAGGTGGAATGTAACAACAAGATCACACCATAAAAGGTGGAAATTCTCCTACACACACTATCCCAATGTGGCACAAACACCCAAGTGTCTCATACCCAAACTACTATTAAATGCATTTCCTAAGTAAACTTAAGTAAGGTGTAATAATATCCATGGTGAATAATTATTTATACCAACACCCCCCCTTAAGTGCAACTTAGGGGAATGCACTTAAGTCTACAATGCAACTAAGCAATGTAAAATGGGTCCCAGCTACAAGGCCAAGTTAGGTACCCATGTACAAATGCAAATGCATGCAAACCAATGCAATGAAATCTCCCACAAAGCGGGGAAAGAGAGAAAAACCCAATGGGAAAAAACCCTCCCCCAAAAGAGAGATGAAAACGATACGAGAGAAATATCATAGAAGTATGTGAGGAACAAAACCCCATGTGAGGAAAAAGTCCCCCCCATATAAGAGAAGAAGAGAAGCTAGGCAGCCCCCCCTCAATGCAAAATCTGCACCAATGATAGAAGCTCGAAGGTGAATGAAAAAACTTTTCCACGAACGTCGAACAACATTCCTCCCCTTAGGAAGAAACAAAACCAAAGGTGTATCCATGAAGTCTCCCCAATCATGAAGGGAAGATGTAAGAAAAAAACTCATGATGAATGGAATCTCTGAAAACTGCTCAAGTGTCCCCATGTCGATGCTGAAAGTTACCCCCTCCAAAGGTGGTAAACTGCTCCACACTGCTGAAAAAGGCACTCCAAGATCTAGTGGAGAAGAATGTAGAAAAATATCCAAAGACTCACATGTCTCCTCAAAGAATAAAGAGACCTCCTCCAACTGTTGTATAAAAGCATCCACAATCATGTCAACCTCTAAAGAATGATCATGTAGAGAATGCACAAGAGGGTCAGAGTGGTCCCTCACAACAATCGAAGAAGGTTCATCTTCATCAAAGAGAAGATGAATGTCATCAATGATGTCTCCCAAATCTGCAATGTAGGACTCCACAAACAAACCTTCGATGTCTGTCAAGTAGTCATCCCAATAAACTGAAGCTGGAAGACATGAAATATCTTGCTACACTGAATCACAAGAAGGAAAAATTGTTGCACTAGTTGCATCATCAGGTGTAATAAGTGATGTGATATCAATAGGAGGAGATGACATGCAAGGCTCAAGAACGGGGTCACATGTGACAATCCCCAAGTTCAAGTACCCATAGTTCTCCTCGAAATCTGAATCATCAACATAGGAAGAATCAACTTATCAATAGGACCAAAATGTGAAAAAGAGTACAACCGAGATGCATGATCAACCACCCTAGTCACAATGATAACTCCACTCTCCAAGTCTCTAATGATAATTGAATCAAGTGTGAACTCCACAGTTTTCCTAGTTGCCCCATGTGTGATTTGATAGATGGAAAGAAGATTGTTTGTCAAATGGGGTACACACAACACATCATTGAAGGAGATATCCCCAATGGAAATAGATCCTTTCCCAGTCACATCCATGTATGTATGATTGCCCATCAAAATCTACGGCATGTGGCAAGGCTTAAATGTAGTTGCGAAGATTCTATATGATGAGAAGCCCCTGAATCTAGAAGCCATCTCCCCAAATCATGACTTGTAGTAGCACAAAGAGCTTGTCCATTTCCTTTATCTATCCCAAAAGAGTGATCCTTTCCTTTATCCTTATCCTTGGAAGAAGTCAACGTAGACATTCTAGAAGGTAGGTTGATTTTGTTCTTCTCAAGAAGATTCTTCAACTCATCAATATCCTTCTTGTAACAATGTTGTTCATCATGTCCTAACTTCTTGCAATATGCACAAAAAAGATTGTCCTTATATGATTTCCTCTTAGGTGAGAATGTAGAATCACCTTGTTGTGGAGAGTAAGATTGTGCTCCATCTTGTTGTGGTTTAGACCTAGGTTGCTTTTGATTCTTGCCTTTTCCTTGATTGCTTTGATTCCCTTTGTTAGCCACCAAAGCTTGTGACTTTGAAGATTTGAGAATCCCCATCTTGGTCAACTTAGATTGCTCAAGTGTCCACATTTCTATGAATAAATCAAATGAGGGAGAAGTGTAAGAGAAACCTTGAGCTAACCTATAGGTGTGAAAGCTAGATACAAATGCTGCATACTCTGAAGGAAGCTTGTCCAACAAGTTATAAATCAATTGATCATCCTTTTTGTCAATTCCACAATCCTTTAGCTTTGCTCTTAGCTCAATTGCTTTTGGGACATAATCCTGGATTGTATCAAAATCCTTGGGATCCAAAGTTGTGAGCTCACGCTTGTAGCCCTTAATCTCATCAACTTGACCATACAATTATCATAAATATCCCAAGCCTCTTTAATTGTAGTGCACTTATCAATGTGAAAAATGAGGTCTTCTGATACATAATTTCTAAGAGTTCCAAGTGCCATAGAATTCTTAGTGATCCATTCAATTTTAGCATTAGGATCAGCCTTGGGATCAGGTGGTGTTGTTATAGTTTCGTTTACATAATGAATGAGTCCTTTTTCCATTAGTTTACTCTATGCCTTTATCTTCCATGATGCATAATTATGAGGAGTTAAAAGTGGAAATTTAGGAGAACCCATATCACCAAAATGAAAAAACACGAGATAGAGAGAGGCACAATCACACAAGATATCCCCCCAAATTACTCAATCACGAACCCCCCCCCCCAGAAAAAAAAGGCGATTTGGCACTTTATACTTAGTGCGTATACAATGGGCCACTTGCAAAACAAGGCAAGGTGGGATTCTTATTTCAATCTTACAACTGCCTCAAATAAGCTATAAGAGACTTCAAATACTGCAAGTGATCTAAATTGAGATCCAAGCAAAATACAAGTACCAAATAGGCCAAAAATGACCAAATACTGAAAGTACAACTTCTACTCAAAATCACTGCAAACTAATGGTAGATTATGAAAGTAGACAAAAAATTATGCACTTTAAAAAAAATGACACTTGAAAAAGGAGTCCATATGAGCCTGAACGAAGCCTCCAAAGTTGTAAAAATCAAGATTTCACGATTTCAGAAAAACCCGTATCCGAAAATCAGAAAACTCCTACACTGTTGTACTGATCATGAAATTATACCCCCCCAAAAAAAAATCTCAAAAAAAGGAGTCTGGATGAGTGAGATATCACTATTTGAAAATTGCCTGCGAAATTATAATTTCTGGAAAATTTTTGCCGCAGCTTCAAACTTCAAATGCCTCTAGATTTGGCCTTTGAAGTCCAATTTGGATGAAACAAAAAGCAAAACTGACTTTCTTGGACCTCCTGAATCCAATGGTGACCTCAAATTTGACCCATCAAGCTTTAATAATAACCTACAATAGAAAGCTCCAAAATACACAACCCCAAATAACATCAAATTTCTCTCAATTGGCAAACCAATGACACTCTAATGGTTCTGATACCATGTGAGATTTTGCCAAGATCAAGAGCTCAATGAAAAGTACAAAATAGAGAGACAAAATATTGATAGGAATAAACTGTATTCTATCAAGATGAAAATGCTAATCAATTGGATCATCAAGTGTTACATACAATGAATATGAGCCTGCTTATATAGGGAATGCTATATGGATATGTGAGCACACAAACATGACATGTAGCTTAATGAGAAACAAGGGTAGGTAGGAAATAGGTGTGGTAGGTAGGAGAAACAATAAAATATTCCACATGAGGTGGATCACCCACCGAAGGTGGAATGTAACAACAATATCACACCATAAAAGGTGGAATTCTCCTACACACACTATCTTAATGTGGCACAAACACCCAAGTGTCTCATACCCAAACTACTATGAAATGCATTTCCTAAGTAAACTTAAGTAAGGTGTAATAATATCCATGATGAATAATTATTTACACCAACAATTTCTTTCTAAATGAAGATGTAGATAATTATTTATAAAATTTGATTATCCTTTTCCCTTTTGAATATAAAAACTTGTAAAACCCTCTAGTGAAGTTTCCTTTTGACATTCAAAAATTACTTTTTAATTTTATATATATCACACAACGAAAGAATAATACATTTTCAAAATAAATTTAAATAAATTATGCATAATATATTTTAGTTTCAATACCTAATGGATAAAATTTATATGAAGCAATTAACCTTTCTAAATCCTCATTCAACCTTCAATATTAAATGCACATGACTTTTTACACCAATACGTAAATCACTAAACTCTCTTGATACAAACATAATGGATATTTTGCAAACATAATAACAAGAATCATAAAGCTAATTGAATGCAAGTTCAAGAATAACTAAATAAACCCACGCAAGGAAACAACATATTTTATGAGTTCATTTGTGACACAATAATATAAAATCAACATTGATTTAGATCAAGGTTTCACTAAGTTGAAGAAGACTCATCTCACAACTCAAATCAAGTGAAATGGAGAGTTTAAGAGTAACATATATACCCAAACAAACCACTGTCAACTAACCACCATTAGGCAAACATATGATTGTATATTAGTCCAAATATAAGGTATATTTGTAAAACAAAAGGGTAGCCAAATCATAATATAAATTACCCGAACAATACAATTAAATAATATAATATCAACTAACCATCTAAAAATAAAAACCATATCATCAACATTAATATTATTTTTTCGATCTGTTGATAAGTCTTGGTTTGCCATTTTTGGACAATTAGCTTGCTATTTTTAAAAAGAGGGCATGACAAATTCCTTGTGAGATTTTGAGGTGTTAATTTTTTTTTTTTGTGAAATTTTGATAGTTGGGGTGAAAGTTATGCCCTGTTGAAATTCACATATAATAGTGACTTCAAAGGCCAAAAACATAAAAAAAAAAGAGAAGATAATTTTTAAGTCATCTCGATGTTAAATTGTAGACAACAAAACCACTTCTTGTAAACTAATTAAACTTGAAAAAATAAATACATGTTTGCAAGTTATGGCAAAAAAAAGACCCAGCTCACAAGCTCTTTATAAACTTAATGGTTTTCCTTGTCCACTAAAAAAGAATTAAATGCTAATAATCATAATAAAATGTCATATTTACAACACAAATGTTTGTTAAAAATAACAACAAACAATTAAAAATTTGTTCATTTAAAATGGAATCCCTGTCAAATTTGATGGTTATGTTGACTGCTACATTGAGGGGTGCCTCTATAGGGAAAGGCTAAGTCAAATGAAAAAGCCATTGCAAATGGGGAGAGTTGTTGGATAGAGGGGCCATGTGGGTGTCCAAGTAAATGAGGAAACCTTTAGCACTAGGTGTGGAGGTTGTTAGAGATGCACTAGAGAAGAATGTGCATAAGAGAAGAACTTGTAAAAGAATTCAAAGCCTTCTTAGCCATTCTCTTCCAAAACACCAAAAACCTTGAACGTGTTGATCACGTGGGAAATGTTGTAAGGGTTGGAGGTCACCTCAAAATACAAGGAGCATGGTGTTGAGTGTGGGTGATAATGGCCTTAACATTGATAGAAACAAGTGTTGGTATGCCAATATTCCTCATTAAACCCTCGAGACTTGTAAAAAGACCACGATGTAACAAATGTAACACTTAATTGGTGACTTGGTGTAGCCATGAAAGAGAGAACATACAAACTGGGGCGAAACCTTATTAAACCCTCACCTTGCATAAACAACATGCAAATGTAGAATGTAACACCAACAAAAAAATCCACACGGGAGAAATGGAGTTGCAAATGCGATGTAAGCCACTTACCAAGTTGACGGGGTAGCACAATATATTATTATAAATTATGTGTAATTGTTAGAAGGGTTGTTGAAGAGGCCTTCAATGTGGACTACATGAATATTGGTCATTACGAAAATATCAATTTTGACATTGACGATAAAAAATTGATTGCCATGGAGTAGAGACTTAACAACAAACAACCAAACATAGGTTGTCGTTCCAATTACATAGTTATAATACATCAAATAGTTTCGTAACATAGAATTTTCTTATCTTCAGCGAGAAGTGACAACAATTTCTACCAACAAGAAATAGTCGTTGCGAGTAGATCCAAAAATTGGCATTTGACTAATTGAGGAGAACACACTAGATATTTCAAACTAGGATTAGAGCTAGAGTATGGCTAATAAACTAGATGAAGTGGACTCTTTGAAAACTTAAAAATTGATTTTAACCTTCAAACAAGTCGAATAGGCTAAAATAAACCTATAATAGCCAAACAAAATGGGCAGATGGGAAAAGGGAAATTTTGACCTTTTGCTAATTTTTGTTTTTTTTCAACTTTTTTTGTAACATATGAATTTAATATTGTACAAAACTTAGTAGATCCATTTTTTTTGAAAAAAAAAAAAAAAAAATCATCAAAATTGATGAAATGAAGGGTATTTTTCATTTCTTGGGCCTTCTAGACCTAACGATGTAGTCCATTTGGCTCCATGATGCTTTGATTATATGGATATGTGCTAAAGTCACATTAATGCAAGAAGGAACGTGCATTCATGGCTTTGATACCATGTTGGAGAATGCAAATATTTGAAAGAATAGATTGATAACCTTCCATTTGTGAACAAATCATGCATGATGAGATGTCTATCATATACAAGCAAGAGTGTGTAAGTACAATGATGAACCTTGCATGTATAAGAAAGTCAGAGGAGGTAAAAAGGTAGGATTGAATGATTGACTACCCCTCTAAAGATGAAACACTTGTTTAACTCAAATGACATGTGTGTTAAGTTACATGTACTGGTAGGTGCCTCAAACAATTAGAACACATGTTTCAACCACATGGGGTGCAAGACAAAATCATAAAAAAGTCCAAGTAATTTTAAGCTAAGTATGAATTGGTGAATCCTAAAAGGTGATATCCTAACTAGATACGTAAAGACACTATTTACACTAACACCCTCCCTTACGTGCAACTTAGGGAGTAATGCATATAGTGTTTGTAGGTTCATCGATTTATTATTTGATGCTATGATCTTCTACGTGTTTAATATGATTAGATGTGAATGAATATATATAGAAATGGAATGAACTATTAGATAATAATAATTATTTTATGTAACTTCCACACTCTTAGATTATTGATTGGATGCTTCATTCCTAGATCAATGGTTGGTGATGACAAAGGCATTCTCATGATGATTTCAAGCCTTACTTGTTGTTAGCAAAAGCTTGAAGGAATTAGCTTACATTATTGAACATGAAATCCATCAATTTTGATGTACACATCTATGGTCACTTTGTACATGCGATGTTGACTTTATATATATATATATATATATATATATATATATATATATATAGACACACACTATCATTATGAGGGTTGATATTGAAATTATAAATGATGCTATCTTCATTATTGATGCTTGTTATACATTTATGAGAGTTGCATATGCGTTTTTGCATATCATTGATTCTCATAGATTATGACATGACTAGTTTAAGATATATATTTTTGAGGTATGTTACATCTTTACATATGTAAAACTCACAAAAAACTTTTATTTAAAAAATACAATATGAAACATGGTGGCAAAGAGAAAAAAATTATCCAATAAAAAAACACAAGCCAAACCAAACTAAAATAACAGATAAGAATAACTACATTCTTAAAAAAAGAAAAACAAAGTTTGTGTTTGAAAAATTTAGAATTGTCACGTAGACAAAACAAGTTGGTCGAAAAAAAAACACATTATATTAAAGAGTTCAACCCCTTGAGGAAACATGATGAAAAAGACAATTTAAGGGTGACAATTAAGGGAAAGACTAGACTTATAGTTGCATAATGAGAACTGGTTCTCACCATCTTAGATGTGAGACGAGTAGATGAGAAGTTCCTAAGGAAGAGTGGGATGAAATAATTTGTCTTTTTTGCAATAAAAGAGAGGTGGAAACTGAATGGCACTTCATCTTTGAGTGTGTAGCATATGAGGATGTTCATACACAATATAAAAATAATTTGAAGGTGAGTAGTCTAAATGAACTATTTGAGAAGGCAAGACTTCACAAAGCTACAAGTTTCTTGATCAAGATCCACAACAAAAAAATCAACATTAAAAAAAACCTGAAAATAATCAATAACAACAATGATACAGATAAGTAGAATTCAGTTGTATAGTTTTTGAGTCAAAATTATTGACCCATGTTTAATCCCATAAAATGATGGTCTATTAAATATCATTAAAATAAATTCATTCATTCAAAAGAATCAAAACCAATAAAAGCTACTTATTACCCCCAAAAATGATTTTTTATTTGGTTGTTGGAAAAAACTAAAAAATATTTATATGCATACCTCTCTACGCGTCAAATTCAAAATACTAAATATTTACCTCACTTTTTTCGCCACAGAGAATTTCATGGCGGCAGAGACAATCGAGGTAACAGAGGAAGTAAGTCTGGAGTGTGGCCTGTCACTCGTTCCGAGGCTGAAACTCCTCCTCTCCTTCACGCGCTCAGATATCTCCTCCACAAAAGCCATCGACGAATGGCAGCTCAAGATGTCTCTCCTAAATTATCTCCGCGAAACGCTTTCCATCACTCTGTCAGACGAGCATTTGGTGGTCGAAAAATTCAGGGACCTCAAGAAGAGGAAGAGAGTCGAACCTGTGGCCTCAGGGACGCTCTTTCTGTGGGACTTGTCGTCCGTGAAGAGAGAAATGAGGGAGGACAGGAGGAGCTTGCAAGAGAGGTATGACGAATTGACGAGGTTTGTGGTCGGGAAAATGGATGGCTTCGAATTGAACGTGGAGGGCTTGACATTTAAGGTCTCCGCGGGGTTGCCTGGGGAGGATGATTTCTGTCAAATGGAAGCCGCGTGGAAAGATTTCTTTGCCGCCAGAGGTCGAGGTAAACCCCCTCACAGCAGAAACCCTAGTAGGTTAGGAGTTGTTTGTTTGTTTATGATTTTGTGAGCGCTTTATTTAGTGTTTGATTAAATTCTCCTTTAGATGTTTTCTTTATGAGGGGCATCTTTCCAAATTTACTTGCAACTTGCAGCAGATCTTGTTTGTCGAGTAATCTTATCCATTAACTTGACTTGAGACTTGCACTCAGCTATGTCCACTAGGGAGCCTTCTGTATCAAATTCACCTAAAAATGTGCTTTCCATTTCAAAGATGAATCTCAATACTATGCTCATAGCCAGCCTCATTCATTAGGTATTTATTTTGTCCAATTTTCTTTGGACTTCTACTTGGCCTTGTTTGTCAGGCATCACTTTTGCCAAATTCATCAATACTTGCCCAAAATCTTGTTTGCTAGTTATCTCTTTCATCGAGTTCCCCCAAACATGCACCTCAACTCGTCCATTGGGCATCTCTTCTGCCAAATTCGCCCAAGTATTGCACTTGTCCTCATTCATTGGGTGCATCTTTTGTCTAGTCACCCTAGATTTGCACTTAATCTTGTTGGTTGGCAATTACTTCCATCAGATTCTCCTTGGACTTGATCTTACTTTTGTCCATTTGACATCTCTTTTGTCAAATCCAGCATGGACTTGAATCAATATTGGATCGGAGTTTTGCAATACTTCATTGCATCTGATACTTGCTAAAGACAAGTTTAAATAATAAAGTCTACCTGTTAATTTCATGGGATTTGACTACCTACTTGTTCAACTTACTATTAAAAAAACATTCATAATATAACACTAACAAGGGAAGAGGTGTTCGATAAAAGAGATAAATGCTTCATACATTATTAAAACTAAGTAAAACAAAACCTATTTGGATCACAAGACCCAACAAACCCCCCTTGATCTAATGGGGACCAGCAAATGTTTCGGAGCATATTGTGAAGGTATCCAACAATACTTGCCGCAACCTATTTGGCCTGCTATACATTTGTTATTGATCAACTTGTGTGGGCTTTGTTTATTGTAGTTGTAGCCTAACCTCTCGTGCCTTATGCCAATTCCAAGCCTTGTAACCCCTAATCCTTGGTCCTTGACCTGACACAAAGATGGGCATCATCTTGGGCATACCCATCTTGTTGATCATCATATACATTTGTGTAATGTCCCCTTTTGGAAGGACACTAAATCTTGCTCAATATACTTGTAGAATTATTGCAGGTTATATATTTTTAGTCTGCTGTGGTAATTTGGATAGATTCAATTCGATGTCGTTTCCCTCTTTAAATGCACAGGCCTGCTGTTTATATCAATCTGATCTGCTGCCTATACTCAGATATATGTGTGTGTGGGGGGTGGGGGGAGAGAGAGAGTGTGAGAATCCTTTCTATTTCATCAGGGTCTGATTCTGTGGTTATTGATTTAATGTTTCCCCATCTTTTCCTTCGATGCCTGCTTTTTATTGTTTGCAGATTTGTATTCGTGGTCTGATCTCTTTGATAAATGTTCATATCATTCTTCCAGATTTTCTTATAATTCTGATTTAGGTCTGCTCCTAAATCTGCTTCTAATGCTTCAGATATTTTTGTTCTATTCCATGGATCCTTCCTTCTTGAATGAAAACTTCTCCACTTTATATCCTCCAATGTGAGGGAGAGTCACACCGTTTCACCATGTCTGCCCCTTTGCAAGGGTCACTACCTTTCATAATTACCCCTCTTTGAAAGAGTCACAACCCTTCATCATTTCTGCTTATTGAAGGAACCAATTTCTTATTTTCTTCTCATTCCTCTTACACATCTTCTATTCTTTCCTTTTTTACTCCATCCTTCTCTCCCTTTCAAATGAAGTTCTCTTCTCCCATTTATATCTCATGTTTGAGGGAGTCACAACTTTTCATCTCATTGCCTTTTGACCATTCATTAAACTTAACTAAATTTCAGCTATGGATATGTTTAACTTGATTCTTTTATAGTTATAATTTAAATTTTTTATTTTTTATTCCTTTAAATTTTAATTTTATTATTATTGTTTATTATTAAATCCAATTTCAAAAGGGGACATTACAATTTGCTATTGATCAACTTGTGTAGGCACTGTTTATTGCAATTGTAGCCTAACCTCTTGTGCCCTATGCCAATTCCAAACGTTGCAGCCTCTAATCCTTGGTCCTTGATCTGCCACAAAGATGGGCATTATCCTAGGCATACCCATCCCGTTGATCATTTGTATTTGTATTGTTAGGGATCTTTGTTTGGGAATTTGGAATGTCAGGGATGTCATAAATCCTATCCCAACCCTATTTGGCCTTAAGAGTCTTATTTGGGTTGTTGGGCTTGGTCGTCGAGTGGTTCCTTCATCTTGTACCTCTGATTCCCAAATCCTTGATCGCTTGCCCTTTGTGCATTGAACTCGGTAATGCTTTCCCTTTCTCGACTTCTTGAGATGGTCTTCCTTGGAAAGCTTTTTCATGTTATTTTTTGTTGGAGTTTAGGGTCAACCATTTCCATTTTACCACTTCCATTGATGCTTTGATATCCTGAAAACTTGCTCCTTCGTATTTAGAACTTTGTCTTTAAGAGTTGGGGTATTGAGCATCCCTCGACCCTCATACCATCTCCATCTTTTCCTTGCAACTTCGAGTCCAATAATTTTTGCCTCTAATCGTTCTAAGTATTGGGCCTTTAGACTTCCATCCTCGATTATCCTTTCAATTCATGCTTTGTCTCCTTGGTCCTTGCTAGTTTGAAACAATTGCGTAAGTGTTTTGGTGGTTCGGACTTGGTTGTGTTAGTACACCCTTCCATCCAACTTTGATGCCCCTTGCTTGTTGATGCCATCATTGTATGACGTTGATGTCATACCCATTTTTTTTGAGTTGTGACCCAATCCACCCATATTGATGTCATTGTTGTCTAGAGCTAATGTCGTCATGATGCCACCTTTTAAGCACCCCAAAAATTTACTGTCTTTTGGAGTTGAACTTTTGACCATTCCATATCCCAATATCCATCATAAGAACACCTCATTCCCAACATCCCTAAAGCCTTTCCATTATCGCAGTTTCCTCTTCATGCTTTCCTTTCCTTGCATCCCATTTTGGCATGAACTCCAATCCAACTTTGAAGTCTGATAGACTCAACTACAAGTTTTTTGGCATGAGTTCCTCTTGAACTCTGTAGTCTGACAAGTTTGCCTAGTTTTTATTTTATTTTATCTGTAACACATCGAAATGGCTTGTAGTGCCATGTGGCCATTGGCAAGGACCTAAAATGACAATATATGGTGTAGATAGTGGGTGTTGATATATCATCACAACTGGAGAAGATTAAATTGTGATTTTGTCACATGTTCGAAGTAGTTTTTGCCAGCATTTTGTTGTAGGTGTGTAGTGTTCCATTAAATCTGGCCTCACACCTACCTGAGGAAACCCAGAATGATGTTCATCCTCATTATTTTGTGGATTTGATGTTGTTGGATGCCATGGTCATGCTGATTTCATTGCATGTAATTCATTATTTACTGCAATTGGATTTTCATGCCATTTAGAGTTGTTTCCTTGGTGGATTTTGTGGATTCCTTGTCATCCTTCATGCAATCATTAGTGTGATAGGTGATTGTCTTGGTAGAGCATATTTGTGGTAGGATTTTTCTCGATAGATGGCATATTCTTTGCTTATGGGATGGTGTTTTCAAAGCTTGAGGACATGTCTATGATGTCTGCAACATGGTTTCTCCCTACATACTTTATTGGTTTTATTTGTCTATGTAATGGGTTCACATTCTTTGTTCTTGGGAGGTGTTGCTCTTTGTACTTTGGGAAGGGACTCATTCAGGTCTATCTGCAAATCATTTGTAAAACTAGTGTTCATGGATGCAATGCAATTTTGAATCAATGAATTTGTATACAATTTGAGGTGATTTTGTAAGATTTATTCAATAAATCAATGTGAGAGATCGTTTATGCTGACTTTTTTGGTCTTCATGGCTGTTCAAGAGTTTTAGGGGATTCAAGAATTCCCCAAGTTCATGTTTGTTGTTCTTTATATCAGTCCTTTGTTAGTTCACACTCAAAGGGTGCCATAAAATCATCTTACAGTGTCTAGTTTGTGCCAGGGTATGAAACCTTTCAATATTGATATGTGGGGCTTTTGAACCAATGATGGATTACTAAGTAAAGGTTATATCATTGGGATAAAATGGCTTTTGAGGTTTCGAGGTCTACAAGACAGAGCCAAGTAGATCAAACTCAATTTGAATATTAATGTTTGCTTCATTAGGGTTTTATTCAAATTTGACTTTGTGCTATAGGATTGGGCATTGGTCTGATAGTTGGAAGATGGCTATCTACCTATTTAAAGCAAACAAAAAATTCTTTGCGTAGGTGTTGTGATATAGTAGGCGTTCTTTCCATCATTCACAAATTTGGTGTTATTAATCTACTAAACTTTTAGAGAAACTATTGATGTTGTATCCACAAAGGATTTGTGTGTGATATTAATTATTAAGCAAATGATTGTTGTGAAAAACTCAATGCATACATGTATAGGAATGAATAATCATTTTATATCTAGTCACATCATTTGGCCTCATTGCTTAAATTAGAGATCTATTGTCATGACAGTTGTATTCTTATCTTCAAGATCTTTGGTAAATGCCCTCTCGAGCTTGGTAGGCCTCAAAGAAGAAGACGAAGATTTGTTACCCTCCTGTCTAGTTGCCTTTTTCTTTTCCTTAGTTATGAGTTGCTTCCTTATTGTCTATATTTTACCCTAGATATGGAAATTGTTGTGAATTGCCTTAGGATCAAGGAAGTCCTAGTAAATTGCTCCATGAAATCTTCACCCCTAAACATTGTCCTTACACTTTAGACAATGGCTTTCTCTATAGTGAAATACTTTCTCAATTTCTTTTTCATAACCAGGAGCCATCATTAGAAGCGGTACATACATCCAAAGAAACATTCATTCCTAAGGCAGTTAAAGTAGTGGAAGGAAAACATGTTATGTTATATCATCCATAGGAATCAGGCAATAATTTAAATGTAGAATCCTATCCTACAAAGGAAATGAGACTTGATAAAATATGTTGTGATCAAGAAACTGAAAAAGGTGAAGATGAGGTAAAAGAAATTTCTACTCTAATGCACGTACAATCAACATGTGAAGATGAAAGATTTAGTAGTGATTGTTAGTTTTACTTTTAGATTAACAATAAACTCAGAAAATAGATGTTTGTTGTTAGGGTTTTCAACATAGTGAATGACAGAGAGCAAACAAACAAACAAATGAAAATGAGACAAGACAACATTACCCTGGGAAAACCTCCTAGGAGGAAAAACCCAGCAAGAAGAGATCCTTAGATCTGATTATGAATTATACAATATTCTGATTACAACACTTATCTCTTTAGGAGGTCTGAAATGGTCACACTTTAGGGCTGATGTAGATGACTAATCAGTATCAGGTCCGCACCTCAGATCTGCACTTTTGTCTTCATTGACCAGTAACCTGGTCTGCACTTTTGATGCCTTATTCTTGACAGCTGTTCGCACCTTTCACTGGAGATATTCACACCTAAAGTTTACACCTTGGCAACAGATGTAGTTCACATGTTTGCACAGCAGACAACTGACTATTTTCGCTTCAACTTGAGAGCTAATTCGCATGATGAGAGGAAAGATGTGATTGTGTTAATGAGGTCAAGTAGTTGTTCATTTATATGAGGCAAGAGGACCTATTTGAGGTTGGCTTGGTGCTAATCCCTTTTATTTATTTTATGACTTTTGGTTTATAGGGTCGGCCCTATTAGAGGGAACACGTTTCCCTTAGAGTGGTGTGTGTCTTTTAGTTATAGGGTCGGCCCTATTAGGGGGAACACGTTTCCCTTTAGTGTGGCGTGTGAGAGGGGAGAGAAGGGCCCAGCCCTTGGCGGATTCCAATGTTGCCTTAAGGCAATTGGAATCCGCATCCTACCTAGTTACAATCAACACTCCCTCTTAACTAGGGAGGAAATAATTACATAATCAGAATATCATAATCTTCCATCTTGCACACAAGCAAAGAATGGATTACATAATCAGAATGTTGTAGTCTTCCATCTTGCACACAAGCATAGATTGGAATGACATAACATAGTCTTCCATCTTGCACACAAGCATAGAATGGATCCACCTTACATTGCCCGCAGAGGGTGGAGAGGATCTTTTCTACCATCTTACATTACCTGCAGAGGATGGTTACATTTGCTCTTCTCCCTGAGAAGAATACCACCTTGCATTGTTCGCAGAGGGTGGTTGATACAACACAATGTATCACTGAGGTTGAGACTCCTTTTCAACCAATGTTTCATTTTCCACAACACCAAGTCTGTCTCTGAAGTACACAAACTTCACTCTCGACAGGGGCTTGGTAACAATATCTGCTATCTGATCATCAGTACTGACATTTTTCAGTTGAATGGCGCCTCTTTGCATCATATCTCGAATTAAGTGATAATGAGTCTCCATATGTTTTGACCTTTCATGAAACACCAGATTGACAAACATCTTTATACAACTCCGATTATCACAATGAATAACTGTAGATTTCCAAGATTGTCCAAACAACCTAGCAAGAAGCTTATGAAGCCACACCGCTTCTCTAGAAGCATCACTTGCTGCAATGTACTCAGCTTCAGCTGCACTTAGTGCTACTGAGGACTCTTTTCTTGTAATGTTCCCCAACAAATAAATCATGAAAATAAATATGACATAATATTAATTATTTTATATTAATATTCTAACTTGGATTAATATAAATAATTAATATTGTTAACACATTAATGAATAAAGGTAGTTCATAAAACTAATTTGTGGATGAATAAAAAGGCATGCCTGGAAAAGAAGAATTGAAACTAGTGTATGGTGATTACACACCCTGAAGTACATAAACCTTTCGTCAGCCATTGGCTGGCCTACTGGTCTCGTGGTATGGAAAAGTGACAACATTGAGGGTGCAGAGTGCTGTCCGTGGGGAAGTTCGTGGTATACGTAGCAGATAGGCATGTTCATACACGCGAAGTTAACCAAAGCTATTGTGAGGGAATAGGTGATTGGAAACGGCAGTAAATACATTACCTTTCCGCGTAAGAGGATTCTGCACAGCATCGCATCCGTGTCTAGCAACCCGAAAACGGGTTGAAGATTGAAACGGAAGTCTCGCAGTGGGGTGTTGTAGATTGAGACGAGAGTATCCGTAGTGGGGTATCGTGCCAGTTGAACCACACGGGAGATGGAGCGAATAGGATTTGGCAACGTGACCGAGAAGCTATCATTCTGAATACCATAAACTCAGTGAATGCAATTGAATGGTAATCATTTTCTGGTAAACTCAGTGGAAGTTACCGCAGTCTTGGAGTCTTCTACTTCGAGTTTGGTGTTACGTGAAGTTCTGCAACAACAACCACAGTTATATCATCAAGTGCATCACAACTGATATCTCTCTTCTTTGCTCTTTACAGAATGTTTAATGTCTGAGAATAATAATTACCCACGTCTGCTATGTACTCAATATGAGTTAAGATACTATGTGTTTAATAGACAAGGAAGATTCCAAATTAGAGCTGTATGAAAACATTCATTATCACTGGTTGTGCTGTGTAAATAAGAATCCGTTTTATATTGAACAAGTACTTGTTAGGGAACTTTACATTTTTGCAAGCCCAAGAGATCACTGCAGATCCTAAGTTGAAACAAATGCCAAAAGTGCTTTTCCTGTCCTTGACACTTCCTGCCCAATCTGCATCTGAGTAACCTTCCAAGGTTATTGAAGTGTTAAGTGGATACTTCAGCCCATAACCATCTATGCCTCGCAAGTATCTTAGGATGTGCTTGGCTGCAACAAGATGAATATGTTTAGGCATGCTCGTGAACTGGCTGAGAGCATTCACTGCATAGCATATATTTGGTCTAGTGTTAACTAGATACATCAGGGATCCAATCAATTGTCTGTACTCAGATGGATCTACAAAATCAGAGTTAATTGTAGAAACACTCAACTTCTTTAAGTTAGATTCCATAGGAGTAGACATGGGTTTACAATCCATCATTCTAAATCTTTTCAAGATATCAATAGAATACTTTCCTTGACTTAAGAAATTTCGTTAGATCTTTGCCATACTTCTAGTCTTAGAAAATAATGCATTAGACCTAAATCTTTTATTTCAAATTCTGAAGCTAATTCTTTCTTACATCTAATGATAAGCTCATCTTTACCAGTAAGAAATAAATCATCCACATATAGAACCAGAATTAACATTTCATTATTGGATATTTTGAAGTAAATGTTAGAATCAACATCATTTTTACAAAATCCTAAACTTAACAAGTATTTATCAATTCTTTCGTACCAAGCACAAGGGGCATGTTTGAGGCCATATAGAGCTTTCTTCAATCTGCTCACATGAGTATCTCTTTCATGAATCTCATAACCCTCAGGTTTTTCAATATAGACTTCTTCCTCAATGACACCATTAAGGAAGGCAGTCTTAACATCCATTTGATGTAGCTTCCAACCTCTAGTTGCAGCAATAGCTATTATAGTTCTAATAGAGGTATATGTAGCAATAGGAGCAAATGTTTCTTCATAATCTATGCCTTCCTTTTGAGAAAAACCACGAGCTACAAATCTAGCTTTATATTTTTCAATACTACCATCAACATTATGTTTAATTTTAAATAACCATTTAGAGGAAACAACAGATTTACCTTTGGGTCTAGGCACTATGTCCCAAACATCGTTCTTGATGATTGACTAATATTCTTCATCCATAGCAAGCCTCCAGGCATGATGGTTCAAGGCTTCTTCAACATTGCATGGCTCAGACTCAATGAGATTGCTCATTAATGCAACATAGTTGGAGAATACTTGAGGTCTCTTGCTTTCTCTTGAATGGTGTTTCTCACCCAAAGTGGCCTCTTTTTGCTAACAACAATGTCACTTGGTATATTAGTGGGATTCATGGGCTCAGGTGAGTCATTATGCTCTTCTTGAGGTGGAGGCTCAACAGACTCCCTTTGAATCTCAAGGTTAGTATCAATATTCATATCTTGATTATTATTAACCTCATCAACAACAAGTGAACCTTTTGATTTCTTAAAAGCAATATCTTCTTCAAACATAACATCCCTACTTACCTCAACATACCTTTGACCTGGAATGTAAATCCTGAGGGCTTTGGAAGATTCACTGTATCGAACTAGCATCCCCTTCTTTCCGGAGGCTCCAACTTAGTTTGCTTTTCTTTAGGCACATGAACATATACAGGACTTCCAAAATTTCTCAAGTGGTTGATGTCAGGTTTGGATCCTGAGAAGGCTTCTTTAGGAGTCATATTCTTTAGAACACGGCGGGGACATCTATTCTAAATATAGACCGTTGTTCTAGAATTCTCAGCCCAAAGAAAAGTCTGCAAGTCTTGGTCATGGATCATAGCCTTTGCAGCCTCAACAATAGTCCTATTCTTTCTTTCAGCAACTCCATTTTGCTGAGAATTGTAGGGAACACAAAACTCCCTCTTAATTATTGACTCAACACAGAAGTCATAAAAACTGCCAAAGGTATACTCACCTCCATCGTGAGATCTTAAACATTTAATTCTTTTACTAGAAATGTTTTCAGCCAATGCCTTAAATTCTTTAAATCTACTTAAGACTTCATCAGATTCTTTGTCTTTAAGAAATAAATCCAAGTTTTCCTAGAGAAATCATCTATGAAGATTACATAGTAGAGACATCCACTAGGAGAAGCTACAGACATCGGTCCACATAAATCAGAATGAACAAATTCTAATTTTTCTTTAGCTCTACTTTCACTTCAATGAAAAGAACTTTTAACATTTTTACCCATAGCACAACCTTTACAAGTATCATCATGAAATTGACTGAGTTTAGGCATACCTTTAACTATCCTTCCGAGGGAAGAAAGAGCTTGAAAGTGTAAGTGTCCAAGCCTTCGATGCCATAGCTCACAGGATTCAGGGGTCTCATTAGTGAGGGCTTGAACAAGGTTAGTGGAGAGCTTATACAAACTATCATATCTATTTCCAATAACACGAGCATATTTACAACTAGATTCCTTAGGCCAAGCAAGTACTTTACCCTCAGAAAATGCTACTTGATAACCTTTATCTTCTAGAGCGGAAATAGAAATTAAGTTTTTTTTAATTCCAGGAACAAATAAGATATCACTAAGGTGAATTGAAATACCAGAATTTAAATTTAAAGAGGTAGTGCCAGAACCTTTTACCGAATATCGAGCATCATCACCAATTACCACATGTAGACTGATATCTTTTTCTACTAAGTCTGAAAGCTGCTCACGATAGCCTGTGATGTGTATGGAAGCATCACTGTCAATCAGCCATGTGTTACTATCTGAGGGTATGCTGCTTGACAAGGCAGAAATAAATAAGAAGTTTTCATTTTGTTTTGAGACCTCATTTAAGTTGGCTTCCCTTTGTGAGGGTTCATTCTGACATTCTTTAGCATAGTGACCATATTTGTCACATCTAAAACATCGAACATGAGAGAGATCTCTTGGCTTTTTCCAAGAATTCTGAGAGCTGTGTGGTCTGAAATCTCTATTTCTCTTAGGATTATTCTTCTTCCAATTATCACCTTTCTTGCATTGGGTTGCAAGCATATGCTAATCATCCACTTGAGGACTCTTGAGTTTTCCTCTTCTGGCAAGGCGAGATTCCTCATGAAGGCAATCGCTCTGAAGACGATCAAAGGTTGGGAATTCAGATCTCCCACTTATGGATTGAATGAAGGAATCCCATGAATCTGGGAGACCATTCAATGAGATCATGACAATGTCCTTGTCCTCTATGTTATGACCAATTGAGCCTAGTTGATCCTTTAGTTCAGAGATCTTCATGAAGTAAGACATAATTGAATCCTCTTTTGTCATTTTAATGTGAAGTAATTGTTGCCATAATGCAATTGCTCTACTAAGGTTATTGATCTCATAAATACCTTCTAGATGTTTGAATATCTCTCTAGCTGTAGTGAATTTGGAGATAGAGGTGACAAGGTGATCTCTGACTGAATCAATGATGAGCTTTCTGGCTTTGAGGGCATTCCTTTTAAACTGCTTTAGTTCTTCTTGATCTGTGGGCGCAGTTAGCTCTTTGTCTTGTACAAACTGAAGGAGATCATCTTCCTCAAGAGCAAGTAGGGTGCGAACCTTCCAGGCAGCAAAGTTAAGTGCCCCTTCGAGCCTATCTTCAACTTTCAGCCCTGTCATTGTCTTGACTGAAAATGAAACAACAAACTGGAAATAAAAAACTACTGAAATCTGAAAGTTAATATATATATATATATATATGTTACCTAGGGCTCTGATACCATGTTAGTTTTACTTTCAGATTAACAATAAACTCAGAAAATAGATGTTTGTTGTTAGGGTTTTCAACTTAGTGAATGACAGAGAGCAAACAAACAAACAAATGAAAATGAGACAAGACAACATTACCCTGGGAAAACCTCCTAGGAGGAAAAACCCAGCAAGAAGAGATCCTCAGATCTGATTATGAATTATACAATATTCTGATTACAACACTTATCTCTTTAGGAGCTCTGAAATGGCCACACTTTAGGGCTGATGTAGATGACTAATCAGTATCAGGTATGCACCTCAGATCTGCACTTTTGTCTTCATCAACCAGTAATCTGGTCTGCACTTTTGACGCCTTATTCTTGACAGCTGTTCACACCTTTCACTAGAGATATTCACACCTAAAGTTTACACCTTGGCAGCAGATGTAGTTCACATTCATGCACAGCAGACAACTGACTATTTTCGCTTCAACTTGAGAGCTAATTCGCATGATGAGAGGAAAGATATGATTGTGTTAATGAGGTCAAGTAGCTGTTCATTTATATGAGGCAAGAGGACCTATTTGAGGTCGGCTTGGTGCTAATCCCTTTTATTTATTTTATGACTTTTGGTTTATAGGGTCTGCCCGATTAGAGGGAACACGTTTCCCTTAGAGTGGTGTGTGTCTTTTAGTTATAGGGTCGGCCCTATTAGGGGGAACACGTTTCCCTTTAGTGTGGCATGTGAGAGGGGAGAGAAGGGCCCAGCCCTTGGCGGATTCCAATGTTGCCTTAAGGCAATTGGAATCTGCATCCTACTTAGTTACAATCAACAGTGATGCCTATTGAAAAGATCCATTTTTCCTTGAGCATTAATCTTTGAAAAATACTCCTCATTATATGGACTTATTAGATGATGCTCGTATAAAAAAGGAAGCAATTGTTATTGGTTATCATGTTAACACAATTCAAATGCAAGGTCAAGAAAGGATAAAAGATGAAAATCCCCTAATATAAGTCAAGCCTAGTGAGAATGTATTTTCAAATCCAAGCCCCTATTTGGCATATCCAGTTCAAATCATGGCAATAGAAGCAAAAGAGAGCCAAATATCAAAGGGGAAAGAGATTATTGATGATAATCAATAAGATATGGCATATCTCACAGTGTTTCTATTGGTGTATGTAAGGTATTAATAAAGATTTTTCTTGCTTTGACCAAGCCGCTTAGTTGCAGATCCAAATTGTCAAAGGTGCATTAGAAAGCTTGAAGATGCAATACTTCAGCTCATTCAAGAAGAAGTGATTGATAACATGCAAAGTGAGGTTGGGTTGATTCTAGATTAGTATGCTTTATGCAATGCAATGTAATCACTATGAAACCCGGGTACACGTCCTCGGCCTGAAAACCCTCGTCCCAATTCTGGGGACGTTTCCCCCCGTCCCCAAACTGCCAAAATTTAGAGGGGACGTCCCCGAAACGAGAGAACATCTGCCCTAGCTGTGGGGGACGTCCATACGTTCCAGGGACGGCCAGACGTCCCCCACATCTAGGGCTATTAAAAAATATTAAAAAAATAAAAAATGTCATATTTTCAATTTTTTTTTTTAATTTTCTAACATGGCCCCCAATTAATTCAAATTGTTATTAAAAAAACTAAAAGGCAACATTAATTAAATTTTAAATTTATTAATTCATATCAAACATTTAAAATTGATTCATATTATAAATAGAAAATATTAAATTGTTAAACATTTAAAAATTAAAAATTAATAAATAATAAATTATAAATAGAAAAGCAAACTAATAAAATATCAATTCGTAAGTTAAAAAATAAAAACTTAAAACTTAACGATATAAAGTTATAATATATATGATTAAAACTTAAAATGTAACAATATAAACTTATAATTGACAATGAAACAATATGGCAGCAGTGTAGCCTTTGGGCATTTTGTATGTTATTTCTTTAATATCTATTATGATATGCATATTGAGAGTTCCTTATGTCTTTTCTCTTTCGTATACTTTAAATTATATTCCATATATATTGTCAGGATGTTTGAGAGTGGTTTCGGACCTCCATGAGTTATAATGCAAAATCTAGTTTTTGGAGGATCCTTCAAATTTCCAGACTTAAGTCAAATTTCAGGCCATTTCAGGATTAGGATGACATTCCAGACTTTTAAGGCGAGTTCACTCTGACCTTGATGTAAGGGACGGGACCTAGGAGGACACTATGCATTCAACCAAGGTTTGATTTAGCAACTTGAAGTGTGATCAGATAGTACACAAAAACCCTATGAATGATCTAAATAACCCCTAATCACTCAATTGACCTAACCTCCTTCACTCCACCTTGAGGAGATCCACCTGATTTGATGACCTTTGAGAAACTCAATCCCTTCAATGCAAAGGCTAAGACACTAAAACGACCAACAACAAAACTAAAAGAGCTAACCCTAGAAAGCAAAAAGTGGGGGTCTTCATTTGCAATGGGGCGATGTGTGAGTACCTCACAACAGGGATGTTTCTTAAAATTTTGAAAAAAGGGGGTGAGTTGGGGACATTTCCTACCTGTCCCCATATCCCAAAAAATCCCCCCATGGGGCACAAGGCTAGTTTTGGCAAGGGACATGTCTCTGAGGAGCATATTTTCAAACCCTTTTGGCCTCACAATTCCCCCTTCCATCCAACATATATATAGCCTAAAAACTAAGAGGTCCAAGAAAGACCAAGGTCAACTATAGTTCCAAGGTAAAACCTAAGTTCAACAAGCACACTATTTGATGCTACCATACACAAGCACTCCTTACAGTTTCCAAGTGAAGATATTCATGATGTCTCATGTTGGTGCTCCCAGAATTTCAATTTGGCCAAAGAAAATACTAAACAGAAGCCCCAAACAAGTAGATACTCTACCAGCATGCCTTTCATGGCATAACAAACTAGCACACATTATAATTGGGCTTTATTCAATAATGGGTGCATGAAACAAGTTTTAAATCGTTAAAAATCTCTTAATTTCAAGGGTTTTTTTATTTTGCCGAGTCATTGCCGAGTCACAAGTCGAGTCGGCCTTGCTGAGTCCAAGCCAAGTCCGAGTCTGGGAACTATGATATTGACAATATGAATGAATTGAAATTCTGGATTATGATTGCATATTGAGTATTGAGTCTATTGACAATGTTGTATGTTCAAAGTTTACATTCTAAAATGTTTTCATAGTATCATACACATGCTATATCCATGTTTTCATATGAAGTCAATGTATATATGCATATGCTTTATCCATGTTTTCATATAAACATTTAGAATTTTCCTATATATTTTATATAGCCGTTCCCCCCCCCTCCCATCTCCAAATTTGGCAAAAAATTTTGCCGTCCCGGAAACTCAAGGTAACATAGGTAATCAACGATATGAATATAAACAACAAAATTCTATTTGCCAAAACTTATGGGTTAAACTCTATTTTATTTGCACTCTATATCTCTATGCTATGGAAATTCCCATAAATATTAAAGAGTTTGCTTTTGTCTTTTTGATTTCTTACAATTTTTTATGTTTTTTATAATCTGAGTTTTTCCCAAATTTTTTCAAATAATTTTATACCTTTTGGTTTGCCAATTTTTTCCTCAAATGATTTGCGTTTGTTTTAAACTGGACTTCTGATAGTATATTGTTAGCATATTTGGTTCATTTGATCATTGATTGTGTAACACATGTTAGATTGCATTAAGAGTTTAATTTCTATATTGGATACCTTTGCTTGCTCATTCAGGAATTGGGAAATCTAAAAATGCATTTTATAGCCCTATAAATTCACTTTAATAAAAATAAAAACAAAACACAAAACCGTTGGTTAGGTTTTTTTTAGACTAGGGCTATTACAATCTCTGTCATTTTGACTGGTTTTACATTATCACATGCAAATAGTATTGGTAGTGTATATTGTGCTCTGTTGGGACCTAAGCCTATTCAAATTCAAGTTTTGAACCCTATCTTTTATTTTCTGTTTTACACCCAAGTTTGATTTTATTATTCATAGTAACCATCCATCTTAGGGGATTACTGATACGTGTTAATGAAAATCTGTTGTTCTGTCTTTTGCTCGCCTTTGCTGCCATCTCAGACCTGTGCATATGTTCAATTTTTGGGAATTTCAATCCAATGTCTTGGAATTCAATGTCGGGGCTCTTTTATGAATAGCCCAATACTGTTAGCACTTAATATCATCACATTTGATGCTATAATTTCCTTTACAATTGATTGAGGACTCCCAGTGGACATACTGGAGATCTTTTTTTTTTTGTGAAATTTGGATGAGGTGGTTGGTAGTCATTAAAGTGGTGCTGTGTTTGCTAACCATTCCTGGGCAATACACAGAAGCAGATATAACGATATCTCAGAAAATATTGTATATTGGACTCCAGATCAATATTTTCATGAAAACATTATGATGTTTTTGAAAAAATTGACCTCTATTTTGACCAAATTTGTTCTGATGTTATCTGATTTTTATTTCATATTTTCCGAATTTTTTTGCTCATTTCAACTTTATTCTGCTCTGATTTTTTCTGCAACAAAACAGACTGGTTTATAGGGTTTTGTTGGTAAACGGATTTGTTGCTTTAAGAAATTTTCTTGAAAAACTCTGTTTTGCCCTGTAATTAGCAACAAATCGTTCACAACAGTTGAAGAATCACAAAGAAATGGTAATTCTTCTCTGCGTTTGAGAGGGGCAGCTCCCTCGTATAATGGGGGTATTTGGATTTTTCGAAAATTTAAAGAACGAACAATAAAGAAAGATTGAACGCCAAATAAGGTATGAATCTAGATTAAAATAAATTCCATATAATCAAGTTTGAGATACCACAACTTGAAATAATCTTCTTCACATTCAATGTTAAAGGGAAATCATTAGGTAATCATCAATTAAACATAAGAACATTGATAATAACCCATGAGAATAAGTTGAACACACATCCAAATTGATCTCTATTGCTTAATTTCTTGAATAATACTATCCAAGTCTCTCATACAAGGCTTGTGAAAAAGTGGAATCTCTTCACATTGAATAATAATGAGGTATATATAGGTGAAGTGGTAACCACCCGAGGTAACTACCCTAACCACCTTTATAACTACATTATAACTTCCTCAACCACTTGAAATAACTTCCTCAACTTTGGGAAAAATAATTACTTAAAATAACTACCCAAAATGAGAACCTAGGATAACTACCTCATATGAAAAGAGCCAGGATTATCTTTTATTACAATACAGAAATAGAGATGAGAGAAAGGAAACTCGATCATGAGAGTTATTTACAAAGAAAGACAAAAACATGATGCGAGTAACACAACAAAAATGGAGACTATACAAAATGTAACTCTGCACTTATTCTAAGCTAACTCCTTGTGCTGCCGATGAGGCTGTCGCTTCTGTAGGCACATTATGTTGTCCAGGTCCTTTGTCTCTGAAGATTTTGAAAAGTCGGATGGCTGAAGTGACAGATTTTCCTTTGGGAATTAGGATGTTGGCTATCCTCATTTTCCATGTCTTCAAGTTTCTATGAATGCCACTTAGTTCTGTCACCATGCTGAGTATCTGAGACATAGAGATTCTCAAGGAAGAGTAAATATCAATCAATTTTTCCATGGTATTTTCATTGAAGTTTGTCCTGTTAAAAAGCTGCTGATCTACCATGTTCTGGAAGCTATTCTGTAACACCTGCAAATCTTCCATCAACGTCACATCTGGGAGAAGAGTAGTGAGTTGTCCTTGGAGTTTGGTACACACTTGATCCCATAAAAGCATGAGCTTTTCTAATTCTGATGAAACTTGATCTATGATCACTAGTTTCCAGTTAATGCTTTCTATCCATATTTCTAGATAATCTTTTTCATTACTAGGCAGGATTTTCTCAGTTGCAAGGGTGTCCATTCCAATTTCTATCATTTGTTTGAAATCATTCACAATTTCCTTCCAAGCTGTTTCCTCTTTCTTGACATTCTTCAAGTCTTGCTCAATAGTATTTTTCTTTATTAAGGCCTCATCATGGATAGATTTTGCTTGGACTAGGAAATCACATGCAAGAGTTTTGACCTTTTCTACCCAACCTTCAATTACCTTTCCATAGGCTTGGTACTTTTGAAGATTATCCATAACATTCCTTTCAATTACTCCTTCTGGTGTCAATATAATTGGCTGGCGATCTACACTTAGTGGCATAGAGGAGGTATCAACTACTGTTTTCAAGTAAGAAGACAAAGTGTGCACTTGTTGTTTCAATTGATCCTTGGATTGCTTATCCTTTTCACTTCTCTCCACCATTCTGGCTGCCATCACATTAAAGTTCTGAATATCAGACTCATGAGAAGAAGGTCCCATATCAATCTTTGTCACAACAAAGTCCGCAGAGGTGGCCTCATTTGTATCTTTCTCAGATATGGGTTGACCAGTTTCTAAGCACATATTCTTTGAATTTGGATCAGTCTTTATTCTTGAGGATACTTTGAGTTTCTTTGGTTTTTCAGCTCTTCCAAAGAGATTAGATATGCCACTAAATTCAGGTACCACCAACTTTTCTACCTTCCTCTTCTTCAATTGACTTTGTTCTAACCATGGGAAAGAAGAATTTTTTGTGGACTCTTGGGTGATTTCTTGTCTTGCTACCAGTGTTGTTGTCACCTCTCTGATTTCTTCAAATTGATCGCTTGGATTGCTTGGAAATGATGAATCCATGACTAAAGTATTTTGTTGTGCTTCTTGTCGTAGGGATTCAATAGGAACTGAGGGAGATATGGAATGCATTCCATCATCAAATCTTGTGTCATCCAGAATTTCCACTGGAACTTGATCCTTTACTTGACTTGCAACAGAATTTTCTTCTATGTCTTTTGCTCTGGATTTCTTCCTCTTTTGTCGAGGTTCATCACCACATGTGTTCTGAAGATTGTTCCTCCTTGGAGGGTCTTCATCTCCATCACCTCCTTGAGTATTTTGGTAAGAAGAAGTATCCCTAGCTAGAGTATGGGAAGAATGTAGCGAAGTAGAGCTCTCAAGCTGATTTCCTTTCCTTCTTGGAGTTTCCTTTGTTGGTCTGGTAGCAGTCATTTGAGTAATCTTCTTTTTAATCTAGGCTTCAGAACTCTTGATTACAAAACTTGTTCTTTCTCTGACATCTCTCATTTCCAGATCTGCCCAATTCAAACTAGGAAGTGGCTGGGACTAGACTTGCTCAAAATAGATAGGATCAATCAAATCAGATCCATCATCTTCAATGCCTTCTATGGTCCAATCCATCTTGAAATCATTCATTTGCTTCAAAGTTAACCTTGTCCAATCTCTTTTTCTAACCTCGAACTCATCTTCGCAATCCTCCCAAAAGTCTTCGAGATTAGGAAAATGAAAATAGCCAGGACCTAACTTTAAGCTGTTCTTGACATAATCCTTGCTATCAAAAGGGAACCTCATCTGGTATGGATACAAATTGACCTTGGATAAAGCTTTTTCTGCCTCATCTGCTCTTGAACTTGACTCACATCTATAGTGCCTGAGACAAATAGGGAAAGCTACCCCTTTATTCTTTCTATCTCTACATTTCTTTTGAACTGAAACCAATTCCCGACAAAGCTCAACTAAAATGAGCTTATCATCAACATATCTGGGTAACTTGTGTGGATAACCTTCAAATCCTCCTACTCGAAGATAGGTAAATCTCGGAAACTGGATGAAGAAACTTCCATATTTCTTTATCAAATTAGCGGCTTCCTTTGATATTCTTGTGGCAATGTCGCCTTGTAATAACCTTACTGCCCACATTGTGAAAGCATCATTCACCCGCCTGAAATACACAAAGCTTTCCTCGAGTTGTAATTGCTTGTAATAATGGTAAATTTGAGTTTCTTGATTCAGGACACCATTAGTACTTAACCCTGGCCATGACCTCAAATTAGCAATAGCATATATCAAGTAAGAGGTCATATGGAAGCGTTGACTCGTTTTGAAGTGCACTAACTGGTCATGTATGTAGTTACTGATGAGATGGCCCCAGTCAATGAATTGCTTACTGGCAGAGATGACTGTTATGAAGAGATACATCCACATTTCAAACTCAGTGGAGTTAGGACTTCCTGTCACTCTATGGAGTAACAAAATCAAGTAACAAATCTTTTTGATGAAAAGAGAACGATTGAGTGTTTTTGGAAGCTGAGACTGTCCTCCTCGTGGCGCAACCATCCATTCTTTAGCCAGATTGTTGAGGCATTTGCTTCTATTATCGCTGAAGTATTTGTAAGCTTTTTGCTTATCGATGTGAGCGAACTTTTCCTTATATGGCAAACGAAGAATAATAGCTATTGAAATTCCATCAAGTTTGGCTATTAAGGATCCATCTGCAGCTCTTATCTCTCTTGCATCTGGATTATATCTTTTTGAGCATTCTATCATCAAATTTGTACATTGAATTGATATGGGAAAACATGCTGCTTCAATCAAGCCGCTTCCTGCCACTCTACAAGACAATTTTGATCTGTCACCTTCCATGAAGAACTTTTTGATCTCTTGCAAATTTATGTGCCCAATCTTGGTATCATGAACCTCTGGAATCATGGTGGTGATCATCGGGGCGTACTCATACTCTTGAGCCTTGTATTTCATGATGATGTGTTTTGCAGATTCTTATACTAAGAAGTTCTAAAGCGTCTTTTTATTACCAATTGCAGCAAATTGGAAATTTGTAAACAATGTTTAAAAATATCTCTTGACTCCCTCTTATCCCATAGGGTTGATAACTTGAAAGATCATTTAAAACAATACCATGCTACTGCTAGAATCATTGCATTACGTTTCTTTGGGATAATTTATTAAATAAATCATATCTCTCATTCTCCATATTTCATGATATCTGACACAACTCCTTCTTCAATCTGTATTTGAAAAGGATACTTATAACACATTTAAAGCTCCTTGAGATAGCGAGCATAGGTTTTGAAGTAAACCGACCCAGTCTTCTTCAATGCATGAATAATATCGATTTGAACTGAAACTTACATAAGTTCCTTTTTAATCACAAGGAAGTCTTTAAAGCTCTTTTATAACACATTACTCTGCCAGTGCAGAAAGTAATCATGCATATCTATTCTTTACGTTTGGAGAACCCTCTGCCTATAGCAGGTATCTGTAAGATGACATCTTCTCTGAAATGCTGCAAGTCGAAGGATATTTCAAACTAAAACAAATCTGACAGAAACCTTGCCATTTGATCACTTGTGTTTTTCTAAATTTCTCATTTCATGCATTCCACGAGATAAGATCTCTTTTGAGCCATTCTATAAAGTTAGTCCTCATTGTATACAATATATAAATAACTTTAAAACTTGCTGTGATGACATCTTTAAAATACATTGTCGGCTTTTGCATGCAGGTCGACCGGAGCACATTTCCAACTATAATATCTGACATAAATCTTCCTCCCATCGATGGTTTGGTGGATGTTTACAACCTACTCCAAAGCTCCCATATTCGGTGCAGACACAAAAGAATCGCAGAGCCTGGCACTATTCGTGCAATTCCATTCACTTGAAAATGAATACCTCTACACCCGCCAAGTGCATTTTCTTGAAACTGAATAATGCCTTCACACCGAATCTATTTTCTGCATTTACTTAGTGTAACTGTGGAAAACAATTCCAAAGGTGGTGGTATCTGGCATCAACCTGTCACTTGCATTTGTTTCCAAGTTTCTAAAGCCTTTTTAACAAATCGAATTTTCCTATATCCTGCAATCACAGATCCCATATTGGCAATGGCGTGCTGAATGCTGGAGGAATCTGTGTGGAATTAAGCGCTATACACTCCAATAGCATTTGCTTGCTAGCTTTATGTCTCTTTTCAACAAATCCTTTTTGTGCATATCTATACTTGTTTTATTTCATTCCTAGAGACGACATCTTCTTGAGGTGCTGGATCATGCAATTCGGTTGTAGGCTGGCAGAATATTATTCACAACTGTTTTTATTGCAATGACAGGCATTTAAACTTTGGCGTTTATACTTCACATTGCTTTGAAGAGAACCATCTGATACACATACCACGTATCTACAGAATACAAGGCACTCAAACATCTCATCTTCAATACCTGCGAGTGGAGTTAGGGAGCACGATAGCATGCATATCTATCGGCATGCAAAGCAAACGGTGGAAGTAGTTATAAAACTGATTTCCGCCATTCTTCCAGGCCACGTGGTGTATCCAATCCGCCAGATGGACGTTCAAGGGGAAGGCGTTGTCTTTTGAAATACTCTCATCTTGCCGATGAGAATAGAGAGGATGAAATGAATGGTAAACTTGTTAAAGTTGGCCAACTCACCGATCAATATTTAAACCTTTCTCTGAAGAAACCTATCGGTCACTTGTGTTATTCACCAACTTAGCGGTAACAACCAACTCACTTTTTGAACTTGGTGGATATGGGCGCTTTGATTATTCTACTAACCTGCCGCTAATACTTGGTCAACTGCCAGCTTAGACCGTTGATGATCATGTTTTACTTTAAACTCTTTGAAAATGCCAATAGCAATCCAAGACAATACAATATTATCATTCATTTATTGGCAATTCGAGGGATCATTTAACTTGAAGTTTAGAAGTCAACATGTTACTTTGAATCATATCCTTTACTTTGAAAATGTTCATAGGATTGCAAATACAAATACAAAGAGTTTCTCGATTTTCTCAAAAACATGATTTGTGACCCTTCACCATCATAGCGTGAAGTACAATTATGACTTTTAAAGCTTGGGCGAACTTTGGGAATTCACGTATATTCCTTTTTTTTTTACGAATACATCCAAATATATGACGAACCATTCACACTAAAGTGACCCGTTTTTACATGGAAACAAAGAAGAATTATGGTTGTCAAATTTACAATTAGGATCAACAGGTTTTCCAAGCACCGAATGATTCTGTTGTATTTAGGATGGATGAGGCATTTGATGCAGAGCAGCTGAATCAAATTAAATATGAGCAGAATGTTGGAGCTTCAACATCAGCAACTGTATTGAATTCCTTTATGAGATTGTTTTATGCTGATGTGCTTTTTGCAAACTTTGCATCTTGTGTTATGGTGATATATTAAGGGCACCTCGGTTCTATTCATTTCTTTGTTAGAATTCATGATTGGGAGTAGGAAGATATTTCAGTTTGGGAGTACACATGACCATATTTCCTTTGGTTCCCTTAAAATTTTCAGCACAGATTCTGATGTACTCAGTGGAAGTAAGAATGTGCAAGCTATGTTAGAACCCCTGTACACTCATTGGTAGGGTGTTCTGATGGTGGTAATGTGGAATGCTCTGAGCACTATAGAAATCAGATCTCTGTTGTAAGCAATTGCCTAGGATATGGAAATGGTGGCATGTTTGGTCTTCATGAGAAACATGATGCTTTGCTATTTCTCATGTTTACCAATCAACAACACTGAATTATAACATGAGGATTGACCAAACATTGACAGCTCCCTTTGAACTGGCTTTACTTCAAATGGATGATGAAGGCCCTTGTATTATTTAGCATTGAATAGTGGTACAACTCAGTGCATGACTGAACTAAGTGATTGTAAGCAATGTGGTTTATATTGCACACAATCACGTCTAGCTATTGTAAGACAATTTAATCTATTTACTTTGTTCATATAAAAAAGCTTGAGGATCTAGCATCACTTACTTATGTATACAGTATAATCCATGACAAAAACATAAACTGCAGCCTGTTGTGACCATTTCACACATCGCCCCATTGCAAATGTGGTCCCCCACTTTTTTCGCTTTCTAGGATTGTTGTCTTAGTTTCGTCATCTAGTAGTAGTTTTAGCTATTAACCTTTTACCTGTAGGAGGTGTGATGGCCCAATTAGTCAAGAAGTAATGAGGTCATTTTTCTCTCTTTAGGTGGGATTGAGGCTAGATAGCTCTCAAGGCTTGGCAATGAACGATATGATGATCATTTCATTAGGTCATCGTCATCAGAGATAGTATGAATGAGTGCAAGTAGAGGTCAGTCACAGGAATTGAGATGTTGATGGATGCTGATCATAAGGAGGCTTGTTTGATCATGATGGATCCTTAGAGTCGGAGAGGTGAGTGCTTGATGTTTGAAGAAATTGAGGTGATTGAGCATGCAGAGTTAACATCTTTTTAGTTCACTGTCAGTGAGGGGTGAAAACCCCAACCACTTACAGTCAGTGCCCATCCAAATCTCTGACTTGCCTTATACCCAGCTCGTGACCCTTCAAAAGCCCGATCAAGATGTGGCAGTCTTATACTTGGCAAGATGAACATTGATTGAGGTAAATGCTTGATGTTTTGGGGGGTAGTGATGAATGACTTAGATGAAATCTTCTAGCAAAGACTTGAGATGCTTTAAACCAACTAATGGAGCAAGTGAAGTTGACACTTTTGGGGCATTGTCAATGACCCCCCAAAAGTCCAAACATTTCCCGTCAATGACCCCATAAATCCTCGACCACTTTCGGTTAGTGACACCTCAAAAGTCCGAAATTCCTTGGATGACTGTCAGTGCATGCTTAAATCCTCGCCTGAAGTTAGGTGAGTTAATGAAGTCTATGATGATTGGCAAAACATGAATTCAATGAGTTAAACAAGATGCAAAGGGGAGACCAAACAATGATCAATGAAATTTGATGGTATTTGGAAGTCTTTGCTTCACTTGAAGGCCTAAGACATGGCTAAGGCATTGTCAATGCCTACCCAAAAATCCTGACCTTTCACAGTCAATGCTCCTCCAAAAACCCGATCCTTTTGAGCCACCGTTAGGGACCGTGCAAATGTCTGACCATTTCCAGTCAGTGCCCTGTCAAAAGCCCGACCACTTTTTGTTAGTGCCTCTTCAAAACTCCGATCAGCTTGGCATCCCTGTCAGTGACATATCAAAGTTCCGACTTGCTATATGTTAGTGTCAATGATATTCAAAATCTTGCCCAAGCATGGAGATGGTGTTTATACTGATTGAATGATGATTGATTTCATGGATCAGGCATGTGTATGATCAAATTTGTGGAGAGATGAAAGAGTAAGGAAGGAAGTTATCACTTCCATTTAGCAAGCAAAACCACCCACTTCTCCTTATGCCCAGCTAGTTGGAGCCACTTGCAAGCATTGTCAGTGCCTACCAAAAGGTCTGATCATTTTCAGCCAGTGCTACACTAAAACTCCGACCTGATTACACCACAGTCAGTGCCTCCCAAAAAGTCCGACCATTTCCTGTCAATGCCCTACTAAAAGTCCGAACTTCTTGGGAAGTCACTTCCAATCCACGACTTAGAGAGCTAATGAGGAAGGGTAGGTCTCAGACCTGAAATCAATAAAAATCAGAGAAATCAGACCTTGAAATGTGAAAATCAAAGATCAGATAAAGGGAATTCATTTCAGATTCTAAGAGTGATGTTGTTATCCTCTATCTTGATCAAGTTGTGTTTGCTTTTCAGGTTATGTAAGCAAGCAAGGATGAACTTCATCACTTGAAGCAGATGGGATATGTTGAAGATCAGCTCATGGTGTCCAAGCCCAAGGAAGACAACAAGGTGAAGATGAATGACATTCACACTTCAACATACTTAGGGCGAAGCTAGAGAGGGATTCAAGTTGTGGAAGAGCTTAGCCACACATGATGAGGATCAGCTCCAAGGTGAAGGCATTCACAATGACAAGTGTAGATCAAGAAGACAAGACATGAAGGACAAAGTGATATCTAGTCACACGAAGAGGTGAAGGATTCCCCAAGCATGCTAGCATTTATCAACATTGCAAAGGAGAGATAAAGACTCACCATCATAAAGGAAAAGATATCAGCATCTTGAAGGCAAGATCAAATTCAACATCAAAAGAAGAACATATGACTATCTTGAATTTCCTCCGGAAATCCAAGAATTATGGCCAGTACATCCGGGAGATAGTTCCAGAAGAGTTAATCAAAGTTAGAAGATGAGGCAATTAAGAATATCTCCTATCTTCGTCTCATTCATGATTGAGCTTGGAAATGTTGAGTATCAAGAGATATGCATTAATCACCTACATTTGTGATGAGTTACAAGAAGCAGCCAGCTCAAGTAGCACCTAGTCATCTTCAATCCTATCACATCATTCCAAGTTGAGGCGTCCAGATTTAATGCACCTAACTCATCCAACGAGGCAGATAACTACCACATGTGGGCACAAAGGTTGATGTACCTACCCACATCATCTATTGGTAGAAATTCAAGGAAGGACATGTGTCCTAAAAATGTAATTTTATTATTGGTCAAGCATTAAATGCTTTGTAAGGGGTGTAACAAATCCTAATTAGGGTTTTCATCTTTTAATCTCGACCATTGATGTGGATTTGATCTTGGCCCTTCATTGTAATAAGAGCACTATATAAGGCTCCACTTCTACATCTGTAAAAGTTAATAGTGAATAGCTAATAATTAATAGTTTGCAGGTAGCAAGCAAATAGCTAGAGTAAAGTAGGAGAAAAAAGAGATTGTTGTCAAGATAGCAAGAAGCATTGTTTATTTCATATGTTGATTCTACAATTTGCATGGTCTCCACTTATTTGTTTTCATGTTGATTAGAAGGATGGAAGAACTTTGCGAATGGTTAATAGTGGAATTTTTATGTTCATATTACTAGTATTTCATCGATGGTGAAATATCTTGCGTGGTCGATTGAACCCTTTATAATCTTAACTCCAATTGCTACTTGCTCATTGACATGCATTGCCTTGATGGTGTCTATGTCCATGGTAGTGATTTGAACATCATACGCTTACCTTAGGAAATTGCACTAAATTTTGTGGAGTTGTTGCTTTGCACGACAAAGAAAAGTCTAGTTGAATTTCACTAAGTCATTCATAATTTCTTACATTCTTAGGATTAGATTAGCTTTCTAAACCCCTTATTTTTTTGTCCTTTTTGATTTTTCAAATCAAGTTAATTTCCTCATTCCAACAATATTTCACGCATTTAAGATTCAATGTAAATCCACCTTGTGATTCCAGCAAAATCACATCATACACAATGAGTCTATCAAAGAGCACATCAAAACCTGACATTCGGAACCTTGGAGTCACCTCTTATGATCATGAAGTTTAGCATAAGAGGAGATTTTGTTCAAGAGAGGATAGAATACTTAGTATTTTATTCTGTGTTGCATAGTGCATAAAAACACAGCCTCATAGTAGTTGATCATAGTTTGTAGCAGTTAGTCTCATTGGCTCTGTCTACTTTGTGTTACCTTGCAGCCTGAATTTTGTAGTCTGTGACTCTGTAGTACATAATTGATGCATAATTGATTTTAAGGGTTTGACCTTTGAAGTCAAACTATAAAGTAATACACTGTACAATGGGCACTGCAATTGGTGATCTCAAAATTAATGAGGAAAATCCATACATCAATATTCATGGTGTAGACTCTCATTTACTTTCACTCTCACTCTTGATGCATTTAAGATGACTTTGAATGATTTTTTTTTTTTTTAAATTTTTCTGCCTTCTTTTAGGTTCCTGGTAGTTTCCCTATAGTATCCTGAGAAATCAAAAATATCTTTTTCTTTTCACTTGTTGAGATATTCCCAAGAAAACTATTTGTTTCTTTGGACTGCAATGCATACTGTTGTTGGAGTGTATTTGAGATATGAGTAGAGATAATATGAAAATGATGATAACCATTTATCATACATTCTTCTGTATTTATTAATCCTTCAGAAATGACCATAAAAGGGGCATTAGTCACTTTTCCTTCGATATCCAAGTAATCTACATGCTTGAATGATATGTAATGCTCTTTTTGTTGCCTTTTGGGCCTACTTGTGGGTTTTTCTTACTGTTTCCATCTTTCAGTTTTGATTTTATTCAGATGGCCATGTCTTTAAACCTGTTGCTCAAAATTCAGTGCTTTTTGTACTTCTGGTTGAGTAGGGCTGGCAAGGGCTGGATTAATCCTAAACATGGTCATAAGGTCAGAAGATTCAAAACCCAAGCATGCACAATTTTAACAACAAATAAGTTACATGAACTTCTTCAAGGTGGTTCCACATGCCAAATTGGCATTTGGCTTGCTTGTGACTTTAAAAACAACTTAGGTCTTTTACCTATTTTCTGCAAGCTTTGTGTACTGAAATAATTATGGGCCGTGACAGGTTTTCTAGTTACTTTTGTTGGAGGCATATTTCAGGTCAATGAGACAAATTTTAATACAAATCTCTGAACTTAATTCCTAGATGGGGACACTGGGAGCAAATTTGAATATTTATTAAATGGTCATAAGCAAGCAATCAGACATAGAAGCTTCTGGTGTTTTTAAGTCAACCGTGATTGCTCTTGATTAAAATATCAGTGCTGGATAGGAGTAATCAACTTTTTTTTGTATATGTTGTGCTGCATTTATGTTAATTGGTGTCTATAATCTTTTGACTCAGTGGTACTTGGTAAAGTACATGGCACTTTTCCTCTAATTATATTTCTAACTTATCTTGCAGGGTATGGTTCAAGGAATATGCTACAACCAGATACCCTTATATTGGAAGGTGTTCCATCTCGGTGGTTTGCAGAGCCTAGGGTGTCGTCAAAAGTTTCTGTCCTTGTTACACACACCATTTTTTCAAAATTTGGCAAGATCAGGTCACATGATGTATATATTTTTTTGTGTGGTTGGTCTTGCACTGATAAGTAGTTTCTATTTCTATTTGATTAGGCATTCTTTCAAACATCATGGTATCTTGGATAGAATTTGGCCTTTATACATTCACTTGGGGAACAATTCTTACATAGGTGCTTACCATATTAAGAAAAAAGAGGTTAAAAATCTATGTCTGTGGTTAATTTTGACAGAATAGTTACCTCTCAGATTCTGGCGTCTAAGCCAAGAGAAAGAATGTGGTTATGCATGCACAGCCCAGAAGGATCTATTTCTGCTTTGAATGCCCTAGCCATGTTCATGAAAAATGTTAGTGTTTCTCTGAGTTTCTGAGATGTGGACATGGGGATGGCAAAATTATTAGCAAATTTGGAAATGAAGGGGGTGGCAATTAAAATAATTTAAACAAACTAATAGCAGCTAAAAATCTGAGAAGTAAATACAATGTGCTATATTAACAATGGTGATCCTCCCTCTTTTAGATTTTTAGGGGTCATTAGCATTTGTTTCATTAAAAGGTTATATTTTTAAATTTGTATGTACCAAATGGAACAGGTTGTCTGCTATTGGAAAATGGGGATATGCCCCTTAAGTCCCTGAGGCATTTGGGACATTGAGGATGTCACTTTTGTTTAGTAAATGAACTGTTTGATATTTTTGATGCATATGGCAATGCCACTGTTTTGTGGCAGGCACAAGGCCACCTAATTGCTTCTAATGTAAGTGTCCAGTCATTTCTAACTGTGAAGATAATGACTTTATGATGTCTATACCAAGTCAAATTCCTTGGGAAAACAACTGCTAAACCAAGGAACTTATTGTTACAAATTTCAGGAAGGCATTGCTTGAAAGAAGAGGCAACAATGTATGAACTAATGGGTGTCTTGATCAACAAATGAATTTCTGACACTTGTTCATGACTGTGAAATGTTTGGTCAAAAGCTAACCCTATTTGGTTTGAGTGTCGTCCAAAATTGCAAGAGAAGGGTGCACACAACCCTAAAGGCCCTATCTTGTAAGAGCACAATCAAACTTTGATTGGGTTCACATTATGATTGGCAACAATAATTGAACCTATTACTTCTTCGATCCAAAATAGCTAAAGAACAAATTTTTTGACTTGCACACCTGCTCACAATGGAGAACTATCCCACTTCTATATTCACTCCACTCGAATACGATTATCTTTTTTATTTTGATGTGGGTTTTCTATGGGCTTATGTTATGTCGCCACTCTGCTCAGTTTCAGTGACTGATGGATTAGCCTATTATTTTGGACTCTCGTAGGCTAACATTCTGGATAGAGGGTCTCAGTGGCAGTTCCACTTCTTCAGTTCAGTCTTGGGTTCAGTTCCAAGGACTTAGCAGTTAGTGTGTGGGCTTAGTTGAGGAACTTACTATTTATAGTAAGTCAATCTAGCAGTTGTGCTATTTTTAGTTAGGGCACCTGGACACATGGGGGTTATTCAGTATTGACTCCAGGTTTAGATGACACGTCAAAAGACTGAATAATGAAGGAGATATTAATATTCTAGTGGCTAAGTTATTTAATTAACTTATATGGTTATTATAAAATCATAAAGTGACTTTATTAAATTAAAAAGCCACTTAATATTATAAAGTGATTTCTATTAAATCACTTAAATGATTTGGGTGCCCAAGTTGACTTTTAAACTATGCAAAGTTAATTAAATACATTTTAATGTATTTAAAATGCATTTGGGCGTACTTAGTGAAAATCGTGCCATTTGGAGGTTATAAGGAAATTGTAAGCAATTCAAACTCTATTATTAATTATTTGACATTGTTTGATTTTTCTCTGTGGATTGTCTGAGACAAAGGTTTGAGAGGGCTTGCTATTGAAGAATGTGCATTCTTCATGGATTTGTGATTCTAAGGCTGTGAAAGATCAGCTGAATTATTGCAAACTAAGAGGGCTTCATTCAGGAGTCTTTATGTGCTTCATCAAAGGTTAATGTATTCAGTTATTCATAGATTTTGAATAAGAAGAGGGACATTCAGGTTTAGACATCCCATTTGCAGCATTTTAATTTCAATAAAAGCAGCCGTACACTTCTCCTTCGCTGGCCGTACACTTTCAGCTGCCATGTGGGGGTTCCAAGAAGGACGTTTTTTGATTGGAGGCTGAAATGCCTCCCTATTTTGCATTCTAAGTGCACAGTTCCCAACGCCTAGCCTATTCAAGCTATTCCATCAACTTTTTGGCTTAGAGAAATCACATTCTGAATTTGTATTCTCATTTTGGTTAGTTTCCCAGTTTTGGTTGGCAAACTCTTGAATTCTTCATTTAAAATAAGTTGAGGACCTATGGGTATGCTATTAGCAGTAGAATTAATTGTATCTGTTATCTTATTCATAATTTAGTTGCAGTTGCTCTCAATTCTGTTTCTATTCAGTTTTATGTGCAATTCTTGCTTGGCACACTCGTTATTTTTTGCTTTAAAATTGTTCAAAAACTTTGAAAATCCAAAAACACAACAACAATAGTATTTCAGGAGAGTTAGAACCAGTAGGGTTCCGACAACTTGCTCAATTATGGCTCGAACAAACCTACAGAGGACTTGGGTTTCTCAGAGTGAACCTTTGGCAAACCTTAGATTGTCTTGGACCTGTACCAATACATGTATTAAATTTTTGCAATTTGGTGACCTATTTTAAAGAACTTAGTAACATAGAAATTTTTATAGGAGAGCATGTTCCTGTAGGTGAATTTTGTAGTCAATTGTCTCCTCATTTATGTAGACTTTAGAAATATGAGCAAATGGGTAGAGAGATGGAAAGGATTATCAATTTTGGAAGTATTGCAGAGAAGGTTTTGATTGCTTGAGTTGGAAAAGTTAGCTGCCGGCCAACACTCCCCTCCCCCATGTAATCAAATAACTTGCACAAGAGAAGGATATAGTAGGAAATGTGCTGCAAATCAGACCTTGGAAAATAATTCAGAAAATTCATTGGTTGGCAATGAATTCTAGGATCGTGACTTGGATGGATATGCTGTTACATTTTGGGTGGAATCGTGTGAAGATACTGTAATATCAACAACTTCTACTTTACCAGTTGAGCCATCTTTTGAGGTACAAAGCAGAAGTACCTTAGTTGTTGGTGTGTGCACTAATGATAGCACACGTGATGTGGGTTCAAAGTGGTATGATATGAATCAACATGAAGGTGTTGTTCAGTTTGTGAACAACCCCTTATGATAATCCTCTTTTTGAGTTAGATGTTGACCACTCTTTTGACCCAAGTCTTGAGGTGAGCATTGATTGTAGTGTTTGGACTCCTAATAGTGCATCGGGACTTTAGTTAGGGTTTGCAGAGTAGTTTTCAGGTGTTTACACAATGAGGAGTGCCTACAGTTTTACCTTTGATCCTCATGTGCATGACCCCTTTCAGATGCATAGTTCAGTTGAGTTGCTTCTCTTTGAGTCGTCTCCTCCTGCAACACCAGTTGTTGGTATTGGTTTGGTTTGGCAGCTACTGTCAGTTATTCTGATGTTGGTGGGCAGTTGGTATCAGTAGGGACATTACACAGTTCTTCCCTTGGGACCTGAGTGGACTAGTGTGTTATTTTGTTTCTGAGATTGCTTGGGGGCAAGCAATTTCAGGGAGGGCGGACTGTAATGCCCCCTTTTCCGAATGATATGGTTTATGATTGGATTAGCCTATTATTGGCCCTTGTAGGCTATAAGACTGATTGTAAGAGGGTTCCAGTTGGCAGTGCAGGAGGCTTATTCCCATTCCAGAGGTCAGAAGTGTTCAGGACTGCTCTTCGTTTGGTTCAAATTGGACTTCGTTTGGGCTCAGTTTCATATACTTACTATTTATAGTAAGTCAGGAGGTGATCGAGAGGGACCCTATCTATTTTTAGTAAGTCAGTGGGTTGGACAAAGGACAAAATTTTCAAGTCCCCAGTGCAGACAGAATGAAGAAATATTGATTAATCATGGAGTTATGCTTATTTGATTATTAATAAAGTGATAACTTCATTAATAAATTTTATTATGAGGCCATTTAATGTTATATTATAAGTTATTATTATTTCATAAAGAAAGGGTCATACTCATCATTAAAATGGGGCCATGTTGTAATTAATTATTGAGCGCCTAGCCAAGGAGGCAATTAAATGACATAAAGTGCAAATATAAATTTATATTATTAATGATTTATTAGAAGACTCTAGATGGCTGACTTCATAAGGAGGATTTAGAATTAAAGGAGGATTTATCCCACATTGAGCGTGGAGATTGATTTGGAGTTCGAGGAGTCTTTATAAACAAAGCTTGTCTACCTTCAAGAGCATGTTATGAGATTATTTCTTTGAAGCTATTTCTCCATTGTTGCCCAAAATCAGTGACTGGATTATTCTAAGGACGAAAACCTTTTGATTTCTTGGTGTTGGACGGAAACCCAAGCACCATTGTGAGGTGGTTTCACTCAGGAATAACAATGGAGTTTATTGCAGGTTCTTAATTCATGCTTTTAGCATAATGGCAACTAGGGTCTGCACACAAATTCATATTATCAACTGCATATTTTCGCCAGAATGTTACAGCAGGGTTTGAGAGCAAATTAAAAGGGACAAACATTGCAGCTTGACGAACTCTTTACCAGCAATCGCACCATCAAGTATTTTCAACAGCAAACTGCCATTATGTTCCAGGTTTCTCATTATATATTAACATCACTTAGTTTGGCACATTGTACTTGGCTTTGGCATTCAAAAATAAGGAGTTACAAGGTTGCACAATAATTGTTTGATGAAATGTCTTTGCTGTAGTTATTCATTTCAGCTTATATTGAATCACTAGTATGCATGCCAAGTGTTTGTCTAAATGCCTATTGGTTGTAAGAGACTATTTGCATAGAGTTTTACATGTCATGGCAAAGTGTTGTTGCTGTACCTCCATTTCGGAATTGAATAAATGCTTGCCAAGTGTTTGCATCAATGTCTAGTTGCTGTAGGAGCATATTAGCTAACTTAGGATGCATGCAATATGTTTGACAAAATGCCAACTATCTGAATATGATATTAGTATGCATTCTTAGTCGGTAAATCTATTTTTAGATTCATCGCATTGGATTAATATGACCAAACAGCCAAAACCCAAAGAAAACTGCATAACACGCAGAATTATGCTAGCTGTCCAAACTGCATAACACGCAAGTTATTCAGCCTGAAACTAGAACAGCAGTTTATCAGACAATGGTTTGTTAATATTCCCTACACTTTCAGTCATACAACAGTAGGGTATATTACATTGGGAGGAAGTCCTTTTGGCATATATCCAAAGATTGTTGAATGTTTCACCACAACAGCTTGTAGGGTTAGTGGGGTAGACTCCTTTGTTGGTCGTGCCTCTATTGAAAATAATTGAGCCACAAATCCCATCCACACTTCTTTTTAGAAGCTTTTGTATGTGATGAGAACTCACCAATTGTGGTGATGTTGCACATAGTCCATGAAGTTCAAATTTTCTGCTCTTGTTGGAAATGCATGAAAAGTCCTTGGACTCCCAAAATAATGCCAGCTCACTCCATAGGAATGTTGAACAAAGAATTGCCTAGTTATATTCACCCATGGATCACATAAAACTATGACATTTACCGGAACCATTGGCTATTACACCTTTGCAATCATGACATGAAACTTTGGAGCTTGATGGACAAAACAATTTAAGTGTATAACTAATTTATTATTGATAAAGTTATGAGTACTACTTGAGTCAATTGATACTATCAACTATGGTTTTTTCAATAAGTCAACTTAGACTACCTTGAGGGTTTGTGGACTATTGATTCCTAAAAGTTCATGGCAAGAAATGATTTCAATTTCTTCCTCGGTCTCTTTACCGATCACCCCTACCTAGTTTTCATCCTTTTCTTCTTCATTGGTAACCTCAGTAACAGTTTCTTTTCTCCACACTTTGTCCTCGACTATTCTTGCTATCACAATTAAAGCATAACCCTTTCGCTCTCTTCTCTTCAATTTGTTGTGGAGTGAAATTTGGTAGGCTAAGGGAATGATAGTGTAGGAGTGCTTCTATATCTTATGTTTACAAAGCGTTGCCTTCTATTGGCAACTTTTTTTCCTCTACCTACCTTGCCATAAACATTGCTTGGGACACAAAAGTGGTTTCAACATGCATACCTCATATTTGATGTGATCCTTTAGATCCCCTAGATATAATTCGTTCAAGTTTTACTATGTAATAGGCTCCACTCATAAGGACAAGATTTGGAATTGTTGAATATAGTCTTTGACCATACCTATTTGCTTTAATTTGGGAATCTAGCAGAAGTAGCTATCTATAAGATTGTTAGCATACTGTGTGGTGAGTTCTTCTTGGAAAATTGTCCATGTGACATCACTTCCCTTCTTTTTCTTCTCTTGACAAAGCCAACGATACTAAATGAATTGGTATAATTCCAAGTGTAAGAATATCATTGCCACCTTTAGTTGACATTGAACATGATGAAGATTAAAGAATTGCTCCATTTGGTAGAGCCAATTGGTTGGATCCTTGCCATTAAACTTTAGTATATCCAGCTTTCGCACCAAGTGCGTAGCCATAGAATAATTTGGGTGATGGTCCATCTTTCTATCCGAGTCAAACCCAAAAGCATCATGTCTCTTAAAGAGGCATTTTCTTCCCAAATCTTGTGATGAGAATTTGGTTACGTAGAATCTATAGAACTTACAAAAGAATCAAATCTTCTCATTAATACCTTAATATCGTCTTCAGTAGCAAACCTTGTCATCTCTTCCCATGCCAAAATATCATCCTTGACCTTCGTGGTTTATCCCCTAACAGATTTTGCATCTATGGAACCCATCTCCTCAATTCAATTATTGGATCATCCTTGTTTGGAGATTTTCTAGTTGTGACAGGGTTCCTTTCCATGCCTCTTGTTCAAGCCCCTGCCATAGTGCAGCAAAACAATTTTGCAATAAATTTCAAAAAACAAATCCAAATGACCTTAAATCTTTGTTGTAACGTATAAGGCATACAACTAGAAGAAATTCATTGATAGGCAGTTTTGGGAGTGAATTTAGTCAAAACCCTAATCTCACCATAAATCCAATTCTGCTTCGAATGATCTCAATTCTGGACTGTAGCAGCTTGAATACAAATAACCTGAAATCTTTATTGTAACTTATAAGGCATACAACTACAAGAAATCATTGATAGGCAGTCTTGGGAGTGAATCTAGTCAAAACCCTAATTTCACCATAGATCAATTTTGCTTCAAATTATCTCAATTCTGGACTGTAGCAGCTTGAATGTGTACTTGATCAACCCTCTAAAATTGAAAAAAATTGCTTTGTTTCTTGCCTTTTGAATGCCAAGACTATGCTTTAATGCCAGTTGCAATGAAATAACTTGCACAAGAAAAGAATGTAGTGGGAACTACACTGCAAATAATTGAAAATACTTGAAAATATTTGAGAATAACAAGCCACTTCGAGTGGGCAAACCTCCAAAAGTCCTCAAGAACACAATTCGCAAAATAATGAATTAACCACTACCTCTTATATACTTGTGCCATGGATGCCACCCAAACTAACTTAATTACCTATAAGGACTATAAATGATCATGCATGCCACAATTCACAAACCTTCAAGAATTCTGCTAGCCATAAGCTGTCTATACATATCCTTATGCAAACTATGGGTTAATGGCATGGCACCCTCATCTAAATTCAAATCACCTAAAGCCTTAAACACTTAGCTGCACTGGAGTTAAAATCTGTTAGAGTTTGAGTACTGAGACACAAAAGAAGTTTTTGGGAAGTTTGGAGACAACTTGTGAACACTGGACGCTCTCCTCTTTCCTGCCAAAACTGCACCCAATGCGGGGCAATCAGTCAATGTGGCTGAAAGTGCCTTCTTGTAATGGCAGTCTAGGTGAAGGGAAGAGTTGAGATCCCTATTGTGATTCTTTAAAGACTATTCGCATCTCTCCAAAGGCAAAGAGCATTTTGTTCAAGTAATTCGATATTAATAGAAGAGACGAAGGCTCCTTAAATAGAGATTACATGACGATGCTTCTAAAAAGAAACAATCGGTTAACTGAAGCTAAAACAGAAGCTAAAAATAGTGACAAGCTATTCTAACTCTTAAGACTCTAAAAATAACTTAAGATGACAACTAAGATGACCATTATAGAAATATTACAATATTTTAATAACCTCCCTTAATGGTCATCATTCTAACTCCCCTACAAAAGACATAGGTCTTTTGATCACAAACACAAAGAAGGCTGCCCCTTCTTTTCAAAACACTGCTGCTGTTGAGACCCTCCCTGGATCTGCGGAATGTTAATGATAAAGAGTACCAGAATCCTTCCAACTTGATGTTGGGCAACAAAACTGAAACCCCGATAATAACCTGAAATGACGATTTTTGAGTAGAAAATCGCCAAACCCGATATGGCAAACCCTTGTGCAAACTGTTGCCCTAGCAACTCTAGGAGAAAATCGCACAAAGCCCAGAAACTGAAATATCAAAGTAGCTGGCACAAAATCCAAGATGCGGATCAACATACAAAACTTCGTTTTCGAGGAAAAAACGGTAAAACCCTTCCAAAATTTTTTGAGAAAAATTTTTAAAACCCACCACTAATTTTTATGGAGAAAATTTAGAAAAACCAACACTAATTTTTTATGGACAAAAATTAGAAAACCCATGCAACCAGAGAGCCCTCGTAACCCGTGGAAACCCTAACAAGGGCATACAAGAGCAAACACAAAGATGAAAAGAATTCAAAGGACTTCGTGAAGGTTGCAAGCTCTAAGAAAAAACCGTGAACAAAAGAGCCCAAAAATCCACATTGCAGGCAACAAGGAGGCACCCAAACATAGATAAGGGTGCCTTGATGTGTCTGTAAAATGTGGCCTTTGCCAAAAAAATGGCATGGGTTCAGAGAACGGCTCACAAAACCTTTGCTTAGGCAAGAAAAATTTGAACAAAGAAACCGCATATCAAAAATCCTGTCGTGAACAGAGAAAAGGAGGGTTGTTGCGCACAGCATGAAAACTCGTGAAAAAATGGAGGTAAAAAAAATCAGTCACGAAAATCAGAAGGGTCGACACAAGATCTGGTTCATCTAAAAAATCACTCAATTTGGTGAAAACAGTGCCCAGAAATGGAAGAAAACTAGACGAAATCACAGATGCAAACCGTGCGCAAGCTGTACAAAGAAAAAGCGATGCCTCAAATGCTCACAAAAAACCTTTGCCTTCAAACCAAAAACCAACAGACGTGGGTTTGCAAACAGAAGCCCACAAACACAAAAAACAGTGCTTAAACAAACTCCAACGAATTTTTTATTTTCATAAAAAATCGAAGAACAAATTTCTGGAAAAAAAATCCAGATCAGAAGAGGCTCGAATTATTCTTAAAAAATTCTCCAAATTTTATGAAATCCCATTGACCCGCTCTGATATCATGTTCAGATAATTCGATATTAAACAGAGGACATGAAGGCTCCATAAATAGAGATTACATGATGGTGTTTCTTTTTCACTTAACTGAAGCTAAAAATAGCGACAAGCTATTCTAACTCTAAGACTCTAAAAATAACTTAAGATGACCTTTATAGAAATATTACAATATTTTAATACATTTAGGGATTGAAACATTGTGAACAGCAGAGACAGTGATGAGTGGGAGGCATTGTAGCAATGGACTTTTTTTAGGGGCGAGAATTTTATTTCTGGGGTTAAGAGGTCATGATGGGTCAATAGAAGACAAATGTTGGGATTTACTGCATATTTTCTTAAGATTGCATCATTGGCAATCAAGTTTCTAAAATTATGAAATTTTCAGAGAGATATCACAGGCTTCTCCTTTTGTGCTGGTAAACCTTATTCAGATACTTCAAAGAGCTGCCATCCTTTCAATTAACACAAGTTTCTCTTCAAATTTCATGCATTTTTCTTTCAATGTATAAATTGCACTCTTTTGTTATTCATGAAGCTTGTTTCTTTCTTAGCGATTTGGTAATCTTTAGTAACAATTGCTTGATATGTTTGTTTTACACTCTGAAATAGGAACCTTGATTTTGTTGGAAACAATGATTTGGGTAAAGCTGTGCAAGACATAGGCAGGGATATCACATCTGCATTGCACTGCAAAGTTTGGGTTCAATATGAGAGATACAGCAGTTTTTTCAATGCTGTCAAAGCTTTTTGTGGTCGATCAATGCAAAAAGTGGGTTATTAAATATCTTGTATTTACACTTTTTTGGTATTTTGATTTTTTTCAGAAAAAACCTGTCTCATCACTAGAGGTGACAATTGAATATGCTATTGTGGAAGCAGGAAGGTTCTAGACTCAAGGCAAACTATCGAATTGATTGGGATAAAGAGGGATATTTCATGGAAATAAACGTTAGGAGGAGAGTTCATGAGAATAAAATACAAGCAGACATGGAACACAGGCAACTCATAGGTAGGCCATTTCAAAGTGATCTCATGGTTCCCAAGGCCCAGTTCCCAATTAGTGGCAGGCATGGTCAAAATAGTGAAAATTTCACATCAAGGTCAGTTTAATTTTTCTGTACTAATCAATATTTCTCTCAAAGATATATGGTGCATCTTATGTTTTACTCTTTTTGCTTTGTTTAGGACCAAATGTAATGTGATTGTCTTATACAACTAATCTCAATATTTGATGAGAATGTTAGAGGTAAAAGGAGGAATCAAGAGGCATGGCAATTCCAAGACACAAATGACCGACAATAAAATGTTGGAAGGGGCTAACAATTTGAAGACTAGTGGAGTTGAGTTTGAGGAACGAAGAAAATGGCACTTAATTAGAGGACAAAGGCATGGTCGGGGGCTCAGGCAAGTGAACCAAATTATTATCTTTCTCAAAGCAGCATTTTCTTCATAGATATTATTTTTATTGGATAAAAAATGTCTTGTAAATGCAAGCTTCAATGAATTGTTACAAGGAGCAGCAGCAAACGAGCAAATGAAGAGCTGAAGGTGGGCTGTAATATTATGAACATGATTTTCAAATGCCGTGAAGTTATTTATTACATGGATCAACCATTTTTTTTATCTCACATCTCCTGATCAACAAATGCTTGTTTAAAAAGTATAGCTACCAAGATACTCCATTGTAGGGACATGGACTGTTTACCCGTCCCTATACCCACAAACAATGGTGACTATAGTTATATATAACAGAGCCATCTCCTTGTAAATTTACTTGTGTAGCTTATTTTAATTGGCATCCTCATCCCCATCTGTCCCCCATCATGGAACTCCTGTGTCTTCTGGTAACCATGTTTTAAAAGTAAACAGATTCTCAATCAGTTTTATTACCATATTTATAGAATGCATTGTTTTGTATTTGGGCTCAACAAAATATTAGTATGTTATCTACCGTCTTTAGCAGTGATTTTTTTAGTGGCTAATATTCGCCAATTGGCTATTTTTAAAAATTTGCATATCAAAATTTGGCTAATAATTCAAATTTTAAGGTGCCCTCAATCGCCACAATTTTACAAAATTTTATTTGTCTTATTTAAATCACCAAGTAATTTATTTTATTAAAGTTTTTAACTCAAAGATTCACCAAAATATTTGATACATGATTGGATCAAATTCGACAAAATTTAATAATTTATTGTAAAAAATTAATTTAATTCACCAATAATACATCATAGTTATTAGCTACTTTAGGGTTTTATCAGCAATCTTTAGTTGCCACCATTGATTCAAAATATAATCTAATGACCATCATTTCATTCCATGAGGTAAATTGTACCTACAAGCTATAATGCTCATGGGGTTTGAGTTGTTTTTCAATTGTTGACCTCAATGGAAATTAATGGTATAAAAACAATTTCGGGCTCATGAGTATTACAAATTTTAAGTACATTTTATCTAACAAAATACAAAGAAGGCTATTAGATTAATTTAAATTAATGATAGTAACTAAATAAAGTAGTGTCTACCGTTTAAACTCATTAATGTTTTCCACCTTAGACCTCTACTTTTTTATAAGAATTTAATTTTTTTAATGAAATTATCCACAATAGTAATTAATGCATACATATTGTTTTTTAAGATTCGCCAAGATTTTCTACCAAAAAAATTTGCCAATAAAATTAATATTTTTCTTTAAAAAAATGAAAGATTCGCCTATACAAATTATTATTTTTATCCAAAATAAATAAATATTGGCCGAGATTTTATCTTTTTTGAGGTGGGGAATCTTAAAGTCATCACTGGTCTTCAGAGTTGTGTCCTATTTATTAGTTTAGTAGGGATCAGTTTATGTTTTGTTTAAATTAGAAAAAGATGGTACCAAGATGTATTTAGGGTTTTTCCCCTTGCATAAATTGAGGGCAAATACTTTTGTTATCTTTTTTCATCACGCTGTTTAATACAGGGAGCCATTGTGTAGACGTGAAGTATTTGGTATTTCCAATCAATTATGCAGGTAGAAATCTCTGTTGGGTGTGCAGGTGTTGCTGCTATTTAAATTTTAGTATCATTTGTTCAAATATAGCATACTGTTTTCCCCAGTTCTCTTAGGGAAAGCTGCAAACGTATTTCCAGGATAGAATCTTATTTGGCGAAGTACATAATTTTTTGTTGAAGCTTTTATGCACATTTCAATTAATGCAAAATAATGTATCTTTCGCTATATTGTCAAATGAATGAGTTATGTTCCATGGAAGGACTTTTGATAGAATGTTTTGTAAGGTAACCAATGAAAAATTATGTTCATATGACATCATAAGACAAGATGAAAACAAATCACCGACGGGCTACAAATGTGAGTAGATTTAGCATTTTAAGAAAAAATTGTGGGGTTTCCTTTCACAATGCTTTAAAGAAATCAAAGTTAACTAGAGTTTTAGTTTTACGAGTGGTAAATCAGTAGTAAAACATCTACAAAGTTCATTGATGAAATAATGGAGCACACTTTCTAGAGCACCACCATATGAGGTGTGCTTTAGTGGTAGTTTGTGCGGTGATTAATTTGATGCACTGTCCAAGGGAGGTATGCATAAATCTTATTAGGTGCAAATTAGCTTTCATTATGTTATAAAAAATCAATGTTGTAAACAGTTTTTTAATGGAACCTGGCAAGATTAAAGTCAATGGGGAAGTTACTATCACTCTTAGAATAATAAGATATAGTTATTAGCTTTTAGATCTATTCCTGGTATCTATCTAACCAGGCTCCATTCTCAACCCAAAATGACAATGTAGAATGAGTACACTTATTTAAAGTGATCTACGTTTCTTATGAGTACACTTACTTGAAGTGATTTATGTTTCTTAGTGTTTTCTATCACCCTTCCATAAAATAGGTCCACGTTGTATATTAAGGTCTAAGGCTAGGTAACCTACATGGTGTTGTAGTTGATACATAAATTTTGAAGCTTGACTTGATTCCCCTCTTTTGCCTTATCATGGCACACAATCACCCTTGAGCAATGGAGATGGTCTGAACTTTGAAAATGAAGAATTTTCTTCAACTTCGTTTTAAACTTTATGATAAATGGTCATAACTAAGCTTCTGTCCTAAACCAGGTAAGTAATCATGTTATACTCGTTGCAATCTTCAAGACAAATTCTATAATTGGTGGAGTAATTATATTATGCATGTTGCAATCTTACGCAAATTGAAAAATAGGTTCACTTTGATTCTATAACTATGTTTTTAATGTTACTTGGTACATTTCAATTGGAGCAATGCCTAATCAACATGATTAATAATTTCATCTGGTGTCTCAATGTTTCTTAATTGTTAATTCTTTGTTATAAGATTTTTTTTAAATGCTATTGATGGTTTTGTTTAATGGTTTCGTCATTTATTCATGTGTTCAATCTGTATAGCAAATCTTTTATAGACAAATTAGCATTTAGTTCAATGGTTTCTTCACTTGTTAACATGTTTAATCCTCAATTATGAAAAATCGTCCATTTAACAATTGATGATTTTGTTTAGTTGTTATATGGACATTCTTTTGCAGCTTCTCCTTGCATTATATTGATCATTTGGTACTTTCCTATTATCATTATAAATCATGATTCAACTATTTCTCAGATGCATTTTTCAAAACTTGTGATATGACTAATCTTTACATACACATTAACTTCGGGATTATTAATAATATTTTTTAAATGAAACTGTCTCATAGATATCAATTCTCAATGAAGGCTTAAAGCTACAAACCTTAGAATGAATAAACAATATTGACATAAATTGTTAATACAAGGTTTAAAAAACAATTAAGTAAAATTTAATTTAAATGTGAATTCTTTTGTTTCAATGGTAGAGATCTTAATGATCTTGGATTTGCTTTAAAAATGAAACTCCCAAATTTATTATGACACAAGATTTAGATGAATTTTGTTTCAAAATTGAGTTAAAAGGGTTTAAACAATGTAATTCAATAAATTAAATACACATTTTTAACAAGGATTATTGAACATGATCTTACAAGCAATTTTTGAAGGTTTAAAAAAAATTGAGTTCTCTCTATATGTAGTTCATTCAAAATGAATCACAACCATTCAACAAGAAATAAAAATATTGATTAGATATTTGAAATTGTGGTTCACAAACCTCTTCCCTTTCTTGAGACTAAATTTCATCAAAGACTCCCCCCTTCTATGGTAAAGTGCAAAGGGATATTGATTCCTTTAATGAACAAGAGGCTTTTTGTACATGCAAATCAATGCTATTTTGCGGCCTATTAAATATGACACCATTGCATGTGGTTGTAAGGCTTAATTGGTATTGTGTACAAGGTATTATTATTTGTAGATCCATTTATATTGATCTTGTTACTAAATGAGTTTGCTAAATCTTGTTTACCTTGAACACTAAAAGAACTTGATATCTTTGTTTAAAAGAATCTAACATATGAACGATTAAAAAAAAATCAAGTATTTACAAGTTAGTCTTTCATAATTACTTAAGTAGACCCCATTTAAAAATAATAACTAACGTCCTCATTAGCATTCCAATTGACATGCAGATCAAATAATAAAGACCTTAGAGCAACAACATATTGACACTAAAAAAATAAATGTTAGAATGATTTAGACACATTACATTTTTCACAAATTCTAGTAGGCAAGCCATAGGAATGGAGAACATTATCAGTAGCTAATTTTTTTAATAAAAGCAACCAACGAAAACATATCTTCTTAGGTTCAACTAGGCTATGCCACAGATGGTTAAGACATTTCAGCCATTTGGTGTTCGACCAGCTTAAATTCCAAACATTGTTTAGTCAAGAGTACACTTCATTTGAGTGCACAAGCATTTAATAGATTTTCCATCCTGACATCAATAAATGTAGATCTATCCTACCATCTAATCACCTGTATAAGTTCAAAATCAATGAATATATTGCTTGGGAACCAGTCCCGCAATGCATTATGGATCATAGTATATGTCTTCTTATGAGAAAGAGGCAAATCATATTTCTATCTTAGTTGCTCCCATGTCCCACGCCTGCCATCAATCAGGATATCATTCAAGACTCCAATCCCCATAGAGAACCCCTGTTTAGTAGAACAACCTTGAGTCAACACCAAGGGTTTTCCATGAGCATCAATTCCCCATCAAACAAATCTATTGACCACGGTGTATCGAGGAGCATCACAAAAAACTGGTCAATGAGTTACAAGCATTCCCACTTGTGCCCAAGCTTTCCACGAGGAGGAAAAGACTACCGAGCCATAGGTCTTGACCTCAAATTGGCCAAAGAGGATATCAAACATATTGATAGGATTCCATATTCTCCCTCTTCTTGTCTTAGATAAAGACAAATTCTTCTTAATCAACACTTTCCAAGGCTTATTGCCTTGGATGGCCTTAAATACCCATTCAGAGGTAAGGGCTATGCCCTACAATTTTAAGTCCTTCAGACGTAAGCCACCATGAGATTTGGGGAGACAACATTATTTCTTGGATACATTGTGTCTCTTCTGATTACCTTTTCCATCGGACCACAAAAAGTCTCTTAGAATTTTTTCTAACTTATTAAAATGTACTTTAGCAAAAAGCCAAGAAGAGTAGTGATAAATAACATGTGAGGCTAGGACTTTTTGGATTACTTGAATTCTCCAAGCTAATGAGAGAAAATTTGTTTACCACTTTTTATATTTCTTTTCATTTTTTTAAAAAGTCATTCTCACATATCTTTTAAATAAGGATAAATAGAAAATGGGATCCCAAGATGCTGTACCAACTTATTGGGGTTGGACCAACCCCATCCTTTATCAACAAACTAAATTGGAGGATCGTCAAACCACCCAATAACAATTGATTTGTGAGGGGCAATTTTGGATCTTGAAGTTTGACATTTTTTTTAAGCCTATTAACAACATTATCAAAATTAGTTTCTGAGGTCTCAATAAACAAAGTTGTTTCATTAGCAAACTAGGCATTTAAGAGCATGTCATTATTGGGGAGAGTGATACCCCTAAGAGGAAAAATAGATTCAATTCTAAAAATATACTGAAGAGCATTTTTAGCAATGACAAAGAGTGCAGGGGCAATAGAGCATCCTTACCTAATAGACCTATGGAGAGTAATAGGTTTTGAAAGTTTAGCATTGATGTCTATAACAGTAAAATCTTTGAAAAGTATGGTGATCCATTTACAGAATTTAAGGAGTGAATCCAAATGCCCTCAACATACCAATTACAAAGGATTCAATACGATCACACCACGTTTTGTCCATCTTGTTTAGCCGAGTGCATCTCTTCCCAACTTGTTATTAAGTTTTCAAGAATGAACATTCCTTTAATAAAACATGTTTGAGTTACTAAGATTATCTTCCCCAAGACCTTTGTAAGCCTTCTAGCCAACGTCTTTGCCAAAATCTTATAGAAAAGATTGAGTAAAGTAATTGGATGCCAATTTTAAATTTGGGTTTTATCTCCATCCTTGGGGATGAGCTTAATAATTCCCTAGTTAATATTCTTCCCCGAGGAGTTATTATCAAATACAACAGTATACAGCTCTAGGAGTTCCATGCTAATCCATCCAATATTCTTCTTGTAAACTTCAGTTGAGACTCCATCTAGTCTTGGAGATTTTCCATTGGCTAGGGACCGAATGGTATTTGCTAATTTCTTGCATTGTGATATCTTTATCAAGACTTTGGGCCTAGTCCATAGTAATTTTCTTTGGAATCGATTTAAAACAAAAATCCATAGTTTCATGATCCTTGGAACCTTGTTCTGAAGAGAAGAGCTTTTGAAAAAAATCATAAATGCAAATTTAAGGAATTCCTTATCATTGAAGGTTTGACCATTGTAGTCAATCAAATGAATAAGTTCTCCTTCTTGTTTATAATTGATTGGGTTAAAGAAATGTTTAGACCCTCTATCCCCTTCTTTGAGCCAATTCATCTTGGCTCTAATTTGTTGACCCTGATATTTATAGTTATGTATTTTTCTAATAAGGGATTTAGTCCTATCATTTTAGCTTCTAAAAGACGGTCTGGTCCACTTTCCTGCAATTGCCCTTCTAAGCAAAAGAGTTTTTGATGTAACATTGTATCAATTCTATTCCTATTTATTACCTTCTTTCCCATAATCTGAAAAATTTTCCTCCACATTTCCACCAAAGACTCACATGCTTGGATAGGAGACATCTATATATTAAGAGCTTTAGTGATTATAGTAGTAGACTGTAAAGCCTATAAACAATTTTCATCATTGAGCATGAACACATTCAATTTGAAAAGTTGAGATCTAGGGGCCCACTTAGGAGTGAAAGAGGCATCCCAAGTCAAGTTTACAACTATAGGAGAGTGATCAGGCATAGAAGAAGGGACCATGAAACAACATTACGTCCATTGGGAGGATTAAAGGAAAACACTGACCTATTAGCATATACCTTGTCGTGTCTGCAATAGATCCTATTGAGCAAGGCTTGATTGTTACATGAGGTATACCATATGGAGCAAGAGTCACATTTCTTCTTGGCAAGGGGGTCCACTAAGTTTAGAAATCTTTTGAATTTGGTCTGAAAAAAACATTTCATCACCTTTCCACAAAACTCCTTTCCCATCTTTTATCTTCCTCAAATTCAACCATATTAAAGTCTCTAATACAGATCCATGGTACCTCGAGGAGATTAGCGGTCATCCAATTCCAAAGAGAAAGCTTTTCCCTACAATCATTAGAAGCATACAAGGAATAGATCCCAAAATGATTTTCTTCCACTTTTATGACAATCCACACCAGTCTGTTGCAAGGAGAGGAACCAAATTAAATAAAGCTATTAACCCATTTAGGGTGTATGAGAATAATAGTTTCTCCTTTGCCCTTGTCATGATCAAAGATGATCACCCTAGCTTTGTGCTAGATGAACTTGATTACACTTTGAGCTTGAAAGCTAGTGACCTTAATCTCTTGAAGAGAGAAAAAAAAAGTTTGGCCTAGCATTACAGAAGGCTCAAACAACATACTTTCTATCCCCAGTTTCCATCCCTCTCACATTCTAGTTATAGATGTAATAATTCTTTCAATATCAGAAGGGGGGGTGTTCTCTAATTTTTATACAATTTGTCAAAGCATTTTGGAATTCCTTTTTCTTTTTTACTATGTTTCTTTTTCAGACCTAGACTCTGAATTACCATGTCTATCCTTGATTTTCTTGTTTTTCTTATCCTCTTTGGAAGGAATCGGGGGCTGAGCCACCACTAGGTTTTGCATACCATCTTTTGTATGATTAGAATAAGGATTGGTTAGTATTATTTCCTTACCAAAAGCCTCATCACCAGGTTTGGGGCCAAAATCTATGGCTTGTAGGTCACCAAAACTCATCGGAATAGAGGAGAACATACTCTGTCTAATTCTTATAGCCTTAGCCTCAATAGAATCAAGGACCAATTGTTGTGCATTTTTCCTTGATTGGATGGCGTTCGAGCCCTGTCCAGGTTGGGGGCAGGGGTGGGATATAGGAGCAACTAAACCCAATATTGGAATCACTTAAAGGTCTTCAAAAAGAGGGTCCACTAGGACATTTTCAACTTATCAGGCCTTGAGCCACTAAAATGTATCATTTCCTTCACAGGAGAGTCTGTCATTTCAATCATCTCAATGTCATTAGGGGTAGACTGTTTGGTGGACTGGTTGTCAATAGCCATGCCACAATTCTTTGACTCATTATGTTGAGGTTGCCCTTTATTTTGATCATTAGAAGTATCTTGTTTGCCTTTTTTGGTATTGAAAACCCCAACTTGTTTTGGGTTAATACCAGGGCAATCTTGCCTGAGATGCCCAATTTTTACAAAAGAAATAACCACTGAGATAATCCAAAACTTCCATGTATGTTTTCATCATCAATTGTCAAAGCAATTTTGTTGGGGATTTCAACTTTTGGATATAGGGCAATCAAAACCCTAGCATTTAAATGAGGAAGGGTAACCCTAGACTCGTCAATCTGCATTGCTAAGATCCTACTTGAAAAGGAGCGTGAGTTTTGTATTCGTTTAATTGTGTAGTTCTAGTTTTATCAACTACAAAGGAAATCATGATATTTCAAGTTAATAGACATATGTTACTTCTTATGTAATACAAGACTATTATAAATCAAGCATTTATGGGTATATACTATATTTGTCATTGATGGTTACAGCTCTATTGTCATTGGGTTTCCTTAGCTCTAATAGAGATTATTTGGACAATTTTAATTGAATTTAATATTTTTCAGATGGATGGTGCAGGGGCATAGTTGGGTCCATGGGACCTATTCAGTGTGTTTGTTCTTGGTTTCATGTTTTTTGTTCATGTTGGATGCAATAAGGTCTCAAGGACCATATTCAAACTTTTGGAGTCCTTTTGTCTCATTTTGTAAGGCCTTGGTGCTGATTTGTTGAATGTACTCAAATAGGGATATCTTGGTCAAACTAGGTCAATGCCTCCCAAAGTGTGGTATGGGAGTATCTCTGATGTATTTTTTTGTTTATGTACCCTATTTGAGATGTCTTCAAGGTTCCTAGAGGTCATTGGTGTCAAATATGCAAAATGTGCATTTTTTTGTAAAAGTTGTTTGACAACTTTTCAACGTTGTCAAGACACTTAGCATACCAAAGGTAGTTGTACGACTAACCAATTAAAATGGTGGTTATAGCCGTTGAATTTGGAGTATTTATAGACCCTTCAAATGTTTGTAAGGGGTTGATTGATGGTATTGTATGGAGAACTCAAAGTTTGAAGGCAATTCATGAGTATTTTCTCTGCAATTTCTAGAAAAAACATTGCACTTTGATTCATAACTCTCTATTTGGGATGAATTAGAACTCAAGGATAGACTTGTTGGAAAGGTCTCTGAGCTACCTTTCATTTGGCACTTTTTTGGATTGATTTCATTGGGTTTTGTGCATCCTACAAGTGATTTTGTCCAGACTGGTCTAAAACCCTAAGTTTGGAGGGTTTTAACAAGAATTATGCCTATCCATTCATTCCACTAACGGCTTGAATCAAGACTTAGTATTGTACGTTAGGAAATCGGAAATCATCACAAACAAATAAAAACTAATCTAGCTCAATCACGAAAGCACAATTGCAATGATCTATCCTAAACACATTCAATAGAGACATAAAGACAAAACATTCAAAGTAAATACTATGCAAACCAGATGTGGATATGAATGCTTCCTTCATGCGGCTCCATTGTTCTTCTTTCCTCTTCAAATTGTTTGGTTGTGGATCTCACCTACAAGTGCACATACATGATTGAAAGCAAGTAGGTAAGAAAATTGCTCAAAAGTACTCGAAGCGTGATTGATTAGAAATTCGATAATCTGATTAGGGATTCAAAATGCGATCAATTGGGGATCTTGATTGAAGAAATTCATCCAATTTATAGATAAATTGGAGAAATGATCAAATTAGCATGACATGGATATTAGAAGCAATTGATTTCAAAATGGCAAAATTGAGTGAAAAGAAGAAGGTTATGACACCTTCTATGTCATGAATTATGACATATTGCCAATGCAAAGCTTAGAGGACTAGAACCTTATGACATCTTGCTATGCCAAGTGTATGACGTACGAAGCACAAAAATAGGGAGAACTAAAGACAAGTTAATTAGGTGGAAATTAAAATTAGGAAATTAGAAAATAGGTGGAAATTAGGAATTAGGAAATTGAGAAAATAGGAAATTAGGAAATTAAGAATTAATTAATAATTTCTCATTTATTAATAATTCACAAAGAGGGAATTTAGGAAATTAGGTAAATTAATTAATAATTTGTCATTTATTAATTAATTCACAAAAAAAGGAATAATTAGTTAACCAATTAAATGAAACATTTAATTGCGACATGAAGTAAATACTTTATTAATCCCAAAGGAAGAAATGATAAACAAGGTTAAATGATTAAATCACGAAACCCTAGAAGATGAATTAGCAATGCAAGGATGACAATTAGGTCTTGACAAAGGATAATTGACTCGATCATGATTCTGATTAACAAAGGACCAATGTAATAAATGATTTGATTGATAAATGCGCCAATTGACGAGGAACAATGACTAATTGATCCAAATTGACATAATTGAAACAGACAACGATCGATGACAAATCGATTGCAAAATGACAAAATTGACAAGAGGACAAGGGTCGATGACAAAATAGATTGCAAGACGACAGGATTGAAAATGACCATGATCGATGACAAATCGATCGCAAAATGACAAGATCAAACATGACAACAACCGATGACAAATCAATCGCCAGATGATAAGATTGATCAGAGGACAAAACCCTAATTAGGATTGACGATGTCCAAAATAATGACAAATGAGTACGCACATTGATGTGACATGATAAAATCGATTAAAATCATGACTGGATAGTGTTGTCGACAAGACCAAATTCGAGAGCGAGACGATTGAAGAATGTAGAAGAATGACTCGATGCTCACAAATGATAAAGACCAAGTGCGAAACATAGGAGAAATGTTAATGCGACGCAAAAACCTAAAATGAGGTAATGTGCAAATGTTAAAGTATGATTCCACAAGCGTTGACCATTTTTAGGTGTCTACAAGTATAATGATGGGTATGAGGGTGCTTAAAATGGGTTTTGAACCATTTTTGTAGAGGAGTTCAAGTGGGGCTTTGAGCATTTGAAGGCCTATTATCTCCACGTATTAGGCCAGTTTGACAAGGTTGAGTGATTTGTTGATGGTTTTGGTACCAAAATAATCAAGGTGGCCACAAAAAATATGAAATCCAATTACTTTTTTCATCCCCTTACCTTCCAAATTTGTTGTGTAGGGTAGTGGAGAGTCTAAAAGGTGGCTATAGTGTAGTTGGAGGCCTAATTGGGCTTTTGTAGGACTGTAACAGTCTGATTTTGAGCATCTTGGTCCAAAGTACCCCACCCTGGTTTTCACATGTGTTTTACAAATTCCAAAAGGGTATCTCAAAATTGTTGTCTGTGAATCAAAATATATGATAAACGTTATCTCTGAACAAGGCTACTAGAGTCTAGGCCTATAGGATGCAATTGGTGTTAGATGATCTAGCAGGGCGTGATCCTAAGGGTGAGATTGGTTTTTCTGAGTCCAAATAGGTCAAAGGACATGTTGGAACTCCTGCCCCAAGTCCTTCTTGTGCCCTTTGCTATGTTGTCTCATTAGCCTTAGGTGAAGCGTTGTCTAGGCTAGAGTCTTGATTAAGCATTCAATGTTCAAATTCAGGTGGGTTTTGAAATCCGATTCCTGATTGTTGTGAGACCTCTTAGAACCTCTACATCATAGTGGTATCAAATCCACATTTGGTTTGGTAGGAAAAGCACCAGTGTGTGAAGAAGGGAAATTGATTTTTGAGTAGGCAATATGCCTTCAAAGGTTGGATCAACAATAGCTAGGGAGTTGAAATCCCTAAGAGAAGAGGTAGAAGCATTGAAGTCCAAAGAGAGATGGAGAGATAGGGGTGAAGAGAGTGATAGTGACCCTAAAGAGGAAGGAGGAGAAGGTGAAGGTGATACCCCTCCTGCAAGACCTCGGGTAGAGGAGATCTCTCCTGAAGAAAGAAGGTTCATCAATGCCTTGAAGTCAGTAAAAGTAGATGTTGCTGATGTGAAGATGGAGCTTCCAATGTATGGAGGAAAAATGGATGCTGAGGATTTGATAGAGTGGAGTGATGCCTTGAACAATTATTTTGAGTACAAGGAGGTTCCTGAAGATAAGAAGGTAAAATTTGCCAAGACCAAGTTGAAGGGTTCTACCTTGACATGGTGGAACTACACCCAAGGAGAAATGGTGAAACAAAACAAATCCATAATCAATTTATGGGATAGCATGGTGAACAAACTGAAGGGACAATTCCTACCTTCTGATTATGAGGTTCAAGTGTTCAGGAGGATGCAAAACTTGAAACAGAAAGACATGGATGTGGTTGCCTACACTGAGGAGTTCCATAAACTCAACATGAGATCAGGACATGTGGAGAATGAAAGAGAAAAGGTGGCTAGATACCTAAATGGCTTGAGGTTCAATATCCAAGATGAGATCATCCTTCTTGTTCCTAAGACCATGGATGAGTGTTTTCAAGTGGCATTGGGGTTGGAAGAAAAGTTGAAGAGGAAGAGTGACCAACAAGGTAGAGGAAGAGGTAGGAGTTTCAGAGGAAGAGGAAACTTTGGGGGCAAAAATCAGTCCCAAAGACAACAAGGAGAGTCAAATCCAAATGAACAAAATGGAGACTCAAATAGTAAAGGAATTTTTAGAGGAAGAAGGCCCAATGGAAGAGGAAGAAATGGTGGACTGGGAAGAGGTTCAAGTACTTTTACCGATAGATGTTATAATTGTAACCAAATAGGACATCCGACCTTCAAATGTCTTGAAAAGCAAGCCTCTAGTTCTCATGGAGGAGATGGGAGGAATCAACTAGTGCAAGAGGAAGATAACCAAAGTGTCAATGCACCACCCAAACCCACAGATCCAAAATATGGAGAGAGCCTAATGATGAGGAGAACACTTTTGAAGGTTCTAAGCACCAAGGAGCCACCACAGAGGAAGTCACTTTTTAGGACTTCCTGAAAATCTAGAGGGAAGGTATGTAAAATTATAGCTGATTCAGTATCCACAGATAATTTGGTGTCAATAGAAATGGTTGAGAAATTAGGATTGAAGAAAATTCCTCATCTTACCCCTTACAAGGTGTCTTGGTTGAGTAGGGGCCAACAAGTGCTTGTAAATGAAAAATCTTGGGTATAATTTCAGATTGGGGGGTATAGGGATAGAGTCCTATGTGATGTGATTCCCATGGATGCTTGCCATTTTCTTCAAGGACGTCCATGGCAGTATGACCTTAATGCTCAACATGATGGGCATAAAAATACTTACACCATAACCAAAAATGGCGAGTCTTCACTTTGAACCCTTTACCGGATGAGAATGGGGTTAGACAAGTTGGCTCTAGTGTCATGGTGGTAGGTGAGAAGGAATTTTTGAGAACCTTGAAGGAAGAGGGTGGAAAAGTGTTTGCCTTGATCTTGAAGCCAAAAGGTGAATTTGATTTGCTAACAAGTAAGGGGAAAGACACTCCTAAAGAGGTATTGCAATTGTTGGAGACATACAAAGGTATAGTAGTTGATGAAATGCCTAACAACCTGCCTCCAATCAGAGATATCAACCATCATATAGACCTTATTCTAGGTGCCACACTCCCTAATAAGGTTGCCTATAAGATGACACCTTCCCAAAATGAAGAAATTGCTAGGCAAGTGCAAGAATTGTTATTAAGGGTTTGGTGAGGAAGAGTTTGAGCCCGTGTGCAGTACCCACCGTCTTAGCACCCAAGAAGGATGGTAAATGGAGACTTTGTATAGATTCAAGAGCCATTAATAGGATCACTATCATATATAGATTCCCAATGCCACGGATTGAAGACCTAATGGACTGTTTGGGGGGAGCATGCTACTTTTCAAATATTAATCTTAAGAGCGGTTACCATCAAATAATGATTAGAGAGGGGGATGAATGGAAGACTGCTTTTAAGACTAATGAAGACTTATATGAATGGATGGTGATGCCCTTTGGGCTGTCAAATGCTCCTAGAACCTTTATGCGTCTAATGAATGAGGTGTTGAAACCCTTTATTGGTAAATTTGTTGTTGTTTACCTTAATGACATTCTTGTGTTTAGCAGGTCAAAGGAAGAACATTTGCAACATTTGGACATGGTTCTCAAGAGTCACATGAGGAGAAACTCATGATCAATCTAGAGAAATGTGATTTCATGAAGGAGGAACTAGTGTACCTTGGTTTTGTCATCTCCAAGGGAAATTTGAAAAACGAATCCCTCCAAGGTAGAGGCCATTCTTAATTGGCCAACCCCAAGGTTAGTTGGTGATGTTAGAAGTTTCCATGGGCTTGCTAGTTTCTATAGAAATTTCATAAAGAATTTTAGTCAGATTTGTGCACCTATGTTAGATACTATTAAGGGTGGAAGTAAATGTAAGTTTTCTTGAACTAATGAGGCTGATAGGAGTTTTGAGTATTTGAAGAAAGGGGTAGCACAACAACAAATACTTGTTCTCCCTGATTTTGACAAGATTTTTACTATTGAATGTGATGCTCGCAATCAGGCCATAGGGGCGATGTTAAGCCAAGAGGGCAGACCGATGGCATTCTTCTCAAAGAAACTCAATGATGCAAAAAGGAAGTATTCTTCATATCACTTGGAATTGTATGCTATGGTGCAGGCTCTTAAAAATTGGAGGCATTATTTTCTGCCCAAATAATCTGTTGTTTTTACTGATAACTGATGAATAATGATGAATAACAAATACCCAACCGGTACTGAGAAGGGGGGGGTGTGAATCAGTACAAATAAAAACTCTCTTCAACCACTTTCTCTAGCTAAAGCAATACCAATTGGTTATCATCATTACTGAACTTAACCATGGCAATACCGGTTAAACACAGTAAGACACCAAACACCATAAACTGATGAGTTTGAACACTTCAAATACGATCAGTACTCGACTTCAATTTCACCCATAAACATATGCATGTGGTATACTAGAAATACCATAACCTATAGATTCTACATGCATAGTCTTTCAACCAAATACTTCATAAACATCACATGAAAAATGCATAACACATAACACACAAATTTTTCATGTGGAAACCCAAATGGGAAAAACCATGGTGGGGATGAATACCCACAAGCTTGTTTTGAACTCTTTTGAAGCTCGCCTTGTTAGGATCCTAGTCCGGTTAGAGAGTTTACAATAAGGTTCTGCTAGGAACCGATCCTGTTAGAGATCACCCGGTTAAGGGTTGGCTATATACCCTATTAAAGGTTTGAAACCTTGTTAAAGGTTACCACACTAGAGGATTTAAAGAACTCAATGATCTTGAGTTACCAGGTTACAAGTTTTACAATAAGCCTGTTAAAGCTACCCGATAACGAGATTTTCAAACTGTTGAAATGATTAGAAGACAATAGGTAAAACTCCTGATATGATAACAACACTACATGCCAAGGCAGATCCTTTTCATATCCTCTACTCTTCAATCACACTTTGCAGTTTCCCTCTTACTGGTCTAGCAAGTATCAAGTATCTCTTTACTCGGATACACACACACAACATTTGCCAACAACTTTACAATAAAAAACATCATCAACCTTATAGACAACAGTTAGGTCGGTAACATAAACCCTAAACCCTAAGATGCTTAGGTTTACAACACAAGCGGTCCAATCCTAACCGTCCAAACATATTGCATAGAGTATTACAATTTCAAATAGATCACAAGACAATCTGCATCGTTCATTCATCACCGCTCATGGGAATCAGTAACCCATCACGCTTTCTTCTCATACCATTAAGAAGAATGATCATTCTCGAGGTAGACTTTAAACGCAGTCGATCTTCTCATACAAGATCCTCAAGAAAAACCTTCACATGCACAAAGCTGACGTGACACCTCGATCTCATTCACATCTCTTAGTTAACTCATCATAGAGTATCATCGGTTGCATCACACAAGCTGAATCACCAAACCGATAACCATAGAGCTGAGACTACCAACCAGTAGTCACACTAAGTGAAACCTTGACACCAGTTCACTACATCTCTTCATGATTCTTCATACCAGTTCACCAACTTTATTGACATCAATGACAACATACATTATCATCATATCAACAATCTCCCCATATGCCAACAATATCCAACAATAACCATGCTCTCAATTTCTTGAATGGATAGGATAAGCTTAACCATAGTCATATGAAGTGGGTTGAATCCTTGCAAGCATACACCTTCACTATAAAGCACAAGAAATGTCAAGCTAATAAGGTGGTAGATACTCTTAGTAGGAGACCCCTCATGGTGCAAAAAATTGAACTACAAAGCATGGGGGTAGATGCACTGAAAGGCATGTACCATGATGATGCAGATTTCAAAGAGAATTATGAGGTTTGTGAACAATCCTTAAATACCTTCCACAGTGAGTATTATGATTTTTTACGTTGAAATGGTTTACTCTTCAAGGGGAGTCGGTTATGCATACCTAGATGCTCAATGAGGGACAATATTATAAAAGAGAAGAATTGTGGGAGTTTGGGGGATCATTTTTGGCTTGACAAAACTTTGGATTTGGTTAGGAGGCTCTATTATTGGCCAAAAATGCAGGTTGATGTCAGGAGGTATGTTGAAGGATGTTTTGTATGTTAAAAGGCCAAGGGTACTTCCTCAAATCTATGGCTCTATCAATACTTACCACTTGCCAATAGGCCTTGGGAGAGTGTGAGAATGGATTTTGTACCAGAGCTGCCTAGAACTCCAAGGGGTTTTGACAGTGTTTTTGTGGTTGTTGACCGATTTAGTAAGATGGTACACTTTCTTCCATGTAAATGTACTAATAATGCATCTCAAATTGCAGGTTTCTTCTTCAAAGAAGTGGTGAGAATTCATGGTTTACCATTGAATATTGTCTCTAATAGGGATTCTAAGTTTATTGGTCACTTTTGGAGGACCTTATGAAAGAAACTTGGCACAAAATTGTTTTATAGCTCAACCTATCATCCACAAACCAATTGTCAAATAGAAGTTGTTGATAGATCATTGGGAAATCTCTTGATATGTCTTACCAAAGAACATGGGCAAGCTTGGGATCTAGTCCTACCTCAAGCGGAGTATGCCTATAATAATTCCATGAATTGGAGCATTGGAAGAAGCCCATTTGACGTTGTTTATGGGATGAACCCTAGAGGTGTATATGAATTGAGAGATCTACAAGGGATTGACAAGAGGAGTGCTCAAGGAGAATATTTTGTTATAGCAATTAAGGACATTCATCAACAAGTAAGAGAAACCCTTCAAAACAATGTGGAAAAGTATAAAGAAAGGGCAGATTTGAAGAGGAGAGACCTACAATTCAAGGTTGGTGATTTGGTATTGGCACATCTGAAGAAGGAAAGGCTTCGCAAAGGAAAGTACACCAAGATGATGATAAAAAAGATAGGACCATGCTAGGTGGTTCACGAGATTGGTCCCAATGCATATGAGATTAAGTTACCCCGTGGGGTAGCCATATCTCCAATTTTTAATGTATCAATTTGTTGAATATACTCAGATAGGGATATCTTGGTCAAACTAGGTCAATGCCTCCCAAAGTGTGGTATGGGAGTATCTTTGATGTATTTGGTTTTTATGTACCCTATTTGATATGTCTTCAAGGTTCCTAAGGGTCATTGGTGTCAAATATGCAAAATGTGCATTTTTTGTAAAAGTTGCTTGACAACTTTTCAATGTTGTCAAGATACTTAGCATACCAAAGGTAGTTGTACGAATAACCAATTAAAATGGTAGTTATAGCCATTGATTTTGGAGTATTTATAGACCCTTCAAATGTTTGGAAGGGGTTGGTTGATGGTATTGTATGGAGAACTCAAAGTTTGGAGGTAATTCATGAATATTTTCTCTTCGATTTCCAGAAAAAACACTGCACTTTGATTCATAACTCTCTAATTTGGATGAATTAGAACTCAAGGATAGAATTGTTGGAAAGGTCTCTGAATTAAATTTCATTTGGCACTGATTTGGATTGATTTCATTGGTTTTTGTGCATGCTACAAGCAATTTTGTCTAGACTGGTCTAAAACCTTAGGTTTGGAGGGTTTTAACAAGAATTATGCATATCAACTCATTCCACTAATGGCTTGACTCAAGAATTGGTGTAATTATGGGTATGAGGGTGATTCAAATGGGTTTTGAACCATTTTTGCAGAGGAGGAGTTAAAGTGGGTCTTTGAGCATTTGAACGCCTAATATCTCCATGTATTAGGCCAGTTTGACAAGGTTAAGTGGTTTTTTGATGGTTTTGGTACCAAAACAACCAAAGTGACCACAAAAACTATGAAATAAATTTACTTTGGTCATCCCCTTACCTTCTAAATTGGTTTTGCAGGGCAGTGGAGAATCTAAGAGGTGGATATAGTGTAGTTGGAGGCCTAATTGGGCTTTCACAGGACTGTAACAGTTTGATTTTGAGAAACTTGATCCAAAGTACCTCACCCTAGTTTTCACATATGTTTTACTACTTCCAAAAGGGTATCTAAAAATGGTTTCATTTCATTCCTTGTGTCTGTGAATCAATAGATATAATAAAATTTATCACGGAATAGGGCTACTAGAGTCTAGGCCTATAGGATGCAATTGGTGTTGGATGATCTAGCAGGACGTTATTCCGAGGGTGAGACTGGTTTTTCTAATTCCAAATAGGTCAGAGGACATGTTGGAACTCCTTCCCTGAGTCCTTCTTGTGCCCTTTGCTATGTTGTCTCATTAGGCCTAGGTGAAGCGTTGTTTAGGCTAGAGTCTTGATTGAGCATTCAATGTTCAAAATCAGGTGGGGATTGGAATATGATTCCTGATTGTTGTGAGACTTTTTAGACCCTCTGTATCAATGGGGAATGCTTAGGAAAATAGAGTGTTGACATCAATTCAAGTTTTCTTATCTCATTCGTTCCACCTCATCTTTGTTTAGGATATAGCTTGTGCTTCAAGTGTGATACTTCTTATTAGATGTAACATGTTGAATTTGTCTTGTCATTTTTTGGTGAAATATAGCCCCCCATTAACAAGACTTTTAAAGAAACAAAAATAGTATAAACACTAATTGATGTTAAATCTTTTAACAATAGTGGGGTATATTGTCTTAATTCATAAAACCAATGCCACCATTACTACACCTTACATCATCTATATCCATTTCCTCTATCACCTTATCCCATTATTCATCATATGTTTGTACTTGTATGAATAATGAGGTCCTCACATCTCTCCCTCTTAGGGTGCATCACTCACAACAATGTTGAATAGGGCACAAGGGTGGCATTGTTAGTACTACCCCAAATACGCATGCCACCTTTTGTAACAAAAGTGATATAAGACAGAACTATGCCCACCTCTATTGACCAACATGTTTTCCTAATCTTGGGTAAGAGTTGCATTGCATCCTTAGGTCATCCATGTGTATGTTAATTGGGCCTTAAAATGTTGTCTATACTCACTAGTTAGTCTATTGCCTATTACCACCCTCCCAATCTCCCTACTTTTGAATGACCTTGGTGCACTATTCTCCACTTGTATTAATTACACTATATATAAAGTATAAAAAAATCATATATTATTGGGGGTCTTGTGATAGTGTGTATTTGGGGGTAATATTATATTTTTGTTGGATTGAGTTTTTTGATTAGTCTATTGTGTGACTAAATTTTTAGAGTTTATCATAGTCATAAAAGGACTTCATGTGTAATGAGATTGGAGAGATGAAACTATAAGTCTTAGATAAATGAAATTTTTCATCGTAGGTGGCTTCATCTTTTGCCTTATCTCTATGGATCAATTCCTAAACATACCTCATATTAGAAGAAACTTGTGTTGGATTTTAATACTAGAAAAATATTATGAGTAATTGGTTGTAGTGGATATTGACACCGAGGCATCCATGTGTAGTGTCCTAAAATTGTGACACTTGCAATTTCGACCGCATTTCGGTCTTCACGATGGCGATGCAACACGCAACCTGAATGGAGACCCTGAAACTTGCTCACGACACTGAAAACTGCATTTTTCAAGCACCCTGGCCTGAACCTCCTTGCACCCTGCTGTCCCGGGAGGTGGGACCAGAGCGCCCAGCGCCCTGGTCCCTGGGTCCTATTTTGGGCCCGGTCTCCTAAGGGGTCTCGGGTCTTTTTGTTTGCAAATTGGAAATTAACTTTCCTGGTTGGCCTAAGGTCGGGAAAATCAGTCTATCAGCCCTAAATGACAAGTATATAAACTACATTTTTCTCTCTCATTTGGGAGAGAGGAGGATATGTGTACAAAGCATGGAAATTATACTCAAGCATTCAAGCATTCAAGCATTCCTTCAAGCAATTGATCATTTCAAGTCTCCATTCAAGGCTAAGTGTTGCATTCAAGACAAGGATTCAACCATTGAAGAGGAGATCACATACTACATGCTACAACATACAACATACAACATCTAAACCTTCCCACATAAGAATACAAACATCCTTAGAACAAGGTATTAGTACTTGTTTTACATACATTTACATTTACAGCTCTTGCTCATTTCTTGGTTAATTCCAAAACTGGGGTTTGACCTAAAGGCAAACCCCTAATGCCTAACCCCCCAATCGTCTTCGCTTTTCTGTGTGTAGGTTGTAGGTACGCGGCTGAAATTGAAGATCTGGAATCCTTGTGCAGAGACGAACAGATCCCCCTTCGTTTCGCGGATTTTCCGGAGGACCGTGGCGCCGGGCGCCATCGTCCCGACAACTTTTGCTCAAATTTGCAGGACAGCGCCGTATCGACATTTTACTGCTAATTCCAGGTCCGCAGCTTCATCCTATAACTTGAACTCAGTTTATAAGCGAATCTTTATGACTTTCTATGCATTCCTAGCTTAATTTCCTTAACAACATTCTTTACAAAAGAGGGTAGCCTTGCTTTCCTAACCCTTGAAATTCATTTAGCATCCAATCTTACATTGTGTGGGATTGGATCTTATGAGTTTCAACCCCTCTTTTGAATGTAAAGTCTCTCCCCTAAGTGAAAACCATCGAATCCTAGCGAACCTCCCTTCTCTCTCCTCGAAGTTGGAAGAGGGGAGAACAACTAGGGTTCGATCGCGATTTTTTCCGCTTTACATTTTGGTGAACCCGACGTGAACATCCTTTCTGATTTTTCATGCTTAAATTGATTACATTTCCATGTTTGATCTTTTGCAAAATTTTAGAGGTGATTGCATAAAAACCCTAAATTTTCTTTTTGGTAATTGAACCTGCGAAATGTCTAAATGTTAATGCCTGTTTCAGATCTGCCCTTCTATTACAAATTTTCAATTCATATTTGTGCTTTAATTCTGAAAATTAAGTGGTTAAGTGTTAAAACCCTAATTTTTGAAACCCTCTTGATTCAACTTTTGTCCGACAATTTCACTGATCAAAACATCTCCAAATCAGCTGTAACTTTGGATTCCACAATAAAATTACAATATCTTTCATCCCTGAAAATTTGGAAAAAAGTTGCGAGGACCGTGGCGCCGGGCGCCATCGTCCCCGACATTTTTTCCGAAATTTCGGGAGCGAGATCTTACTATATTTTGCTGCTAAAATCCAGAATTTTGGCTGATTTTATCAATTTTAACACCTTCAAAATTACAGTCAAAGTTGGTCTTGTGATTGCTTGGATTAAGGCTTTTAAACATTTGAAAATCATTGAAATTGAAATTTTGTGTCAAAATTGTGTTCTTACTGTCCTAAATCTGAAAAGTGTGTTATTATTCATTAAAAATTTCAGTGCTTTATTCAAATTCTTGCAATTTGTGACTTTTGAAATTAAGTGCTTAATTACAACAACTTTGATTTCCGCTTTCAAAATTGAATTTTGCGTGAAATTGAGTCAATTTTCAAATTTCAAAATTTGCATTGCTCTTGACATTCCCTCTAAAATCATAAAATTCAAAATTTCAGTTTCCCTCTCTTTTTCAAAATTCAAATTTTGCATTTTTTGACAATCTTGGTAGGGTTCAATTTTGAGATTACAACTTTAATTTGGCCTATCTACAGATCGTAAAATCACTCAATTTTTTCAGATTAGCTCTAAAATCATCATACCTTTCATCCCTGCAAATTTCGAAAAAAGTTGCAAGGACCGTGTTGCACTCCAAGCGCCACGGTCCCGGACATTTTTTTCAAAATTTCGGGAGACTGTCGTGATTGCATTTAACAGCTTAAATCCAGAAGATTGGCTGATTTTACTGAAAATTGCTACCTCTAAATTCAAAAATCTTCTCTCTCTTTCTAGTGCATGAGTTTTACAACAATAAGCCTTACTTACACTATTCCCGTTAGACGAAGCCGTAGAATTAAGTCTTTCCGAGGTTTAACTACTGAGGAGATGGAACCTAATTTGAATAGCCTTTTTAACGAGGACATGGGTAATTCCTCTAATCCTCCTAATGATGAAGAAGCTCTCCATGAGGTTTCTGAAGAACAACTTTCGAAATTGGATAACCAATTTGACGATTTTCGACAATGGATGTCTCAAGAATACCCTGATAGTCAAGCTCTTCCTTTAATTGAGGGTCTAAAACGTATGCTTCAAAGTGATAAGAATGGAATTGATATTTTGCGTGGTATTTCACACATTGTGAATTCGAATGTGATGCCTATGAAGAGTTGTGCTGAAAATTTAGGTTATACACAACCTCCTACTCAAGTCAATCATTCTATTCCTTTGACAACTCCTATTGCTAGTATACCTACCTTTACATCAAACATAATGGCTACTTCTATACAAGACATTCCTCCCGTGATTACTAGTCATGGGGGCAACCCTTCTTCTTCAATTAACCCTCTTCCTTCATTCAATCCGACTTCTTCATTCATTCCTTCAATGAGTGTCCCTATTATATCACCACAAATGAACATGACGCAAGGGGGCAATTCATTTAACCATTCTATTCCTCCTTGTAGTGTTCCTCCTGTCCAATCATCTCCTATGACTAATTATCATAGAGTCCCACCACCTTACTCTCTACCTTCTTTCAATAACATAACACCTCCATCTCAATCTAACACATCCAATATGAACTCTTCGACTGAAGCGACCATTAACAATCTTGCACAAACTATCTCTTCTTTACAGCAACAAATTGCCTCTATGAATCAATCTAAGTTTAGTGTGCCCACATTTGATGTTGCGAGCCCACTTTCTCTTGACATTGTTCGAGCTATCCCTCCTAAACATGTTGAAATCCCGCATTTGGAGCTTTATAATGGTAAAGGTGATCCTCTAACACATGTTAAGACTTTTCAAACAATATGTACCGATTTTGCTTATGACCAAAGATTGCTTGCGAAACTATTTACTAGAACATTAAGAGACAAAGCCCTACAATGGTATTGCTCGTTGCCTTCTTATTCTATTACTTCTTTCGAACAACTTGCAAATGCTTTCATTCAACAATTTCAAAACAATATAAGTCCTAAAGTTACTTTGATTGATTTAATGCATTGTAAACAAGGTGTTAAAGAAAAAGTGACTGATTTCATTGGTAGATATAAGCATTTGTATGCTCAAATTTCTTTTCCAGTGCCTGACAATGATATTCAAAGAATCTTTATTTCTAATTTACAAAGGGATATTCGAGACAAACTTCTGTTTTCTGAGTTTACTTCTTTCCAACAGTTGTGTGCAACTCTTCACAATTATCAACTGACTGTGAGTCAAATGGAACAATCACATCCTATGGCTCCGAGTGATAAGGGTGATAGCAGTCAACAACCATTTGGGAAGTTTAAACCGAACAGAGATTCCATCAAATTCAATGAAAACATCATCAACAACAATGTGAATGCAGCATCAGGTGTGCCTCCTATTTCTAAATTTTTCAAGAAAGAAAGAAAGTATACTCCTTTGAATGAATCATTGCATAGTATTATGAATAAGTTATTGGAACAAAATGTGCTTACTCTTCCTCCTATAAGGCAAATTGATCCTGCAAAGATTACTTCACCTTATTTTGATAACAAAGCCTTTTGTCAATTTCATCGTCAGCCTGGGCATGATACTGAAAAATGTTTTTCTTTAAAGGGTAAAATTCAAGATTTGATTGATAACAATACTATCTCTGTTTCTGGAGTGAATGATAAAGGCAACACATCTGTAGCTCCTCCTAACCAAAATCTTCAGATTTTCACTGATCCATTGCCTTCTCATACCTCTAATGCAATTGAGGCTAATGATTCCTCTCTCTCATCTGATGGTCTTGTGTCTATGACTCCGAATGTGATTAACTTTGTAGAGCAGCAAGAAATCCCTAAAGAACCTTCCATCACATTTGATTCCAGTGAAACCATTAGGGCACCTGATGGTCCTTTATACATAGTTGCAAAAGTTAAGAATACACCTTGCCGTGGAGTGCTTATTGATCCTTCGTGCATGGTTAATGTTATTACTGAAGAATTTCTTTTTACTTTGCAATTGAATCAAGTGATATATGACAAAACAGATGTGATTGTGAAATTATTTGATGCATTTTCTTCTCCTGCAATTGGTTCTATTCCACTGCCTATTGAGGTCTATAACAAATCCCTTGATGTGAACTTTGCTATTATTCCATCTTCCGAACAATTTCGTGTGAAGCTTGGCTATCCTTGGCTATCTTCCATGAAAGCTATTGCTTCTCCTATTCATAAGTGTTTGAAATTTCCCCATAATGGTGAAGTTGTTACTGTCAATCATAGTCTCTTTAAACCAGCTGAAAGAACCTCTAGTGTTCCTATTGATTACTTTTGGCCTAAACAATTCCAATCTCTTCCTCCACGAAGTGATCATCTTTTCAAATCTTATCAAAAGTGGAAAATAGATATGATCCTATCTCTAAGTGAACCTAGAGCACCTAAACTTGATATTCCTATCATTCTTGAGAAGGAAGTTCTTCCTTTGAAAGATAAAACTAATGTCTTTCCTCAAGAAGATTCTCAACCCATCCCTATGGATGTGACTATGTCTATACCTAATAAACTTCCTAAGAGTAGACCTATACCTCCTCGTCATGATGGACTTGGTCTTCTCCCTAAACCAAAAATTCCTCCTTTGTATGGAGCAGTTCCTCCTCCTTCTTTTTATAGAGAGAAGAGACCTTCTTCTTCTCCTATTATCCAGCCTAAGAGACCACAACCTAAACACCCAAGTGCTAAGGATGAGAACATTCCTCCTCCTCAGTCTTCTCCACTTCTTACTAAGACTAGACGAAATCGTTCTGCACGTGAACGCCGACGAAAGCGTCGTCTTAGAGCTCAAACAGCTGCTTCTCAAACTTTACAATCTCCAAAAACACCTTCAACAAGCATTATTCCATTTTCTCCTCAGCCGGACATTGAGCCTAAATCTCCTAAACATAAGATGCATGATGGTCTTGATCCGGTGCGAGTTAAAGATCCTATTTTTATAAATCTTGATGATGATATGGATGAAAATGTTATTCATGATGAAAATGTTACTCCTCTTGCTTCTGATAGTGAATATGAACTTGTTGATGTTGATAACCATTTATCTAATGAATTTTCTAAAGCACTTATCCTAGCTCCTAGACAAGAACAATGTGGCTTGGAACATGAACATAGCCCTTGTTTGGATCTTGTGATAGCTCCATCTGCTGTGTTGGATGTTCCTCCTCTAGCATGTTCCCTGCCTTCCCGAAACATTGATCAGCAAGATCGGGGGGTAGATGACGTGCTAGACTAGTTACGTTAGCATAGCAGATTCTCTCCTCCTCTCTTTTGTTACTTCTTCTATATGTTATTCTCATTCTTCTATTTGTTGTCCTTGGTGTTGTCTACTTGAGGACGATGCAAAGCATTGAGATCTCTCGATCTCTATCATGTTGACTCAAAAGACACATGTGTTCCCTTCTTCTAGGTGACCTTCCTTGATTGGGGAATGAAGAACAATTATGCATACATACATATGATACATATACATGAATTATCATACAGCATACTGACCCCGAGGACAGCGAAGTCACCTTGTGCTTTGTGTTTTGTGTCTATTATCCTTGGGTTTATCTCACACTTGGGGGCTAAATCCTTGCGATAACGTTCTCCTTTCCTTTCTCATTTCTTATGTGTATCACTACGTTAAAACAATCACCCCCGGTGAGGCGTGTGCGATCGCTTTAACGTAGGGGGGCATACATCCCGTTCATATCTTTTCAAGATACTTGAAAATTTCTTGGCAAATTTAGCCTTGCCTTGAAAATTTTTGATATCTTTCTTGCATGACTCATAGTGAGGGAGCCTTACTACTGACAGTCATGGTTCTCCCTCGTGATCTTCCCTTTTAGTTTGTCAATCGAAGTCGTAAGATCCTTAGTCCACTGGGGGCTTGGTGTATCTTGCCTCCTTGACGTGGTGAAAGTCTTTCAATGTTGTTTCCTTGTACTTTACCGGAAGTATGAGCATACATACTCCCGCTAAAGTGGGGGCTAAATGTAGCGTCCTAAAATTGTGACACTTGCAATTTCGACCGCATTTCGGTCTTCACGATGGCGACGCAACACGCAAGATGAATGGAGACCCTGAAACTTGCTCACGACACTGAAAACTGCATTTTTCAAGCACCCTGGCCTGAACCTCCTTGCACCCTGCTGTCCCGGGAGGTGGGACCAGAGCGCCCAGCGCCCTGGTCCCTGGGTCCTATTTTGGGCCCGGTCTCCTAAGGGGTCTCGGGTCTTTTTGTTTGCAAATTGGAAATTAACTTTCCTGGTCGGCCTAAGGTCGGGAAAATCAGTCTATCAGCCCTAAATGACAAGTATATAAACTACATTTTTCTCTCTCATTTGGGAGAGAGGAGGATATGTGTACAAAGCGTGGAAATTATACTCAAGCATTCAAGCATTCAAGCATTCCTTCAAGCAATTGATCATTTCAAGTCTCCATTCAAGGCTAAGTGTTGCATTCAAGACAAGGATTCAACCATTGAAGAGGAGATCACATACTACATGCTACAACATACAACATACAACATCTAAACCTTCGCACATAAGGATACAAACATCCTTAGAACAAGGTATTAGTACTTGTTTTACATACATTTACATTTACAGCTCTTGCTCATTTCTTGGTTAATTCCAAAACCGGGGTTTGACCTAAAGGCAAACCCCTAATCCCTAACCCCCCAATCGTCTTCGCTTTTCTGTGTGTAGGTTGCAGGTACGCGGTTGAAATTGAAGATCTGGAATCCTTGTGCAGAGACGAACAGATCCCCCTTCGTTTCGCGGATTTTCCGGAGGACCGTGGTGCCGGGCGCCATCGTCCCGACAACTTTTGCTCAAATCTGCAGGACAACGTCGTATCGACATTTTACTGCTAATTCCAGGTCCGCAGCTTCATCCTATAACCCGAACTCAGTTTATAAGCGAATCTTTATGACTTTCTATGCATTCCTAGCTTAATTTCCTTAACAACATTCTTTACAAAAGAGGGTAGCCTTGCTTTCCTAACCCTTGAAATTCATTTAGCATCCAATCTTACATTGTGTGGGATTGGATCTTATGAGTTTCAACCCCTCTTTTGAATGTAAAGTCTCTCCCCTAAGTGAAAACCATCGAATCCTAGCGAACCTCCCTTCTCTCTCCTCGAAGTTGGAAGAGGGGAGAACAACTAGGGTTCGATTGCGATTTTTCCGCTTTACACCATGATAACAATGAATACCCTTGTGACCTTTGGATCACAATTTGGGAGATGTATGGACACTTGAATGAATCTCCATTCCTAGAGGATTATGTTGTGAAATATCTTATTCCACTAGATATTTTTTTATCATATGATCATAACACAACTATATTGCTCACTAAATGAGAAGAAATTGATCATCGTGATGACATTAATACTTCTATACATTCTCCTTTTAATCATATAGAGACTTCCATTGAGATTTTAATGTTGGCATAATAACAAACAATGGGAGATTGTTGGCATTTCAATAAGGATATTGAGAAGGTTGTTGATGATTATGGATATAACTGATTAAGGATGATTTACTGTCTTAATATTATTATTTTTTCATTGATGTCAAGATATTGATTTTCTAAATCAGTATGATGTTGCCATATCTTGAGAAGTATGATTTGATGAGTATAAAGATGTCGGTAAAAGACACAGAAAGGATATGATGAATAAGGGGATGAATAAGTTATTCAATGGGAAACTATTACTGAGTTAGACAATGATGAGATCATGATGTTTAGATTGTTTTGATTTCATACATATGTTATTGATTGAAAGGTTAATACTATACTATGTTACCGAGCAAAGAACCTAGTCGGTAAACCCTAAGGAACCTAGTCGGTAAACCCTAGGGTTATCGCTATCGGTTAATGAAGGCGAAATGTCTACCAAGTGAAGTTTAGTATTTACCGAGTTGTAACCGAGCTGTAACAAAATGCATTAAATGATTGCATGCATTATTTAATGAAGGAAGCTGATGAGCTGGCTATGATTAAATGATTGGTATGTCGTGAATGAAGTTTGTTAAAGAATCTATGGCAAAGGAAAATCAGCATGAAGATCTACAACACAAATTGAACCGCAATACCCTAGCACAAGTTCCAAGAAATGTATGCAAGTTCCAAGGCAGGGTAAAACATTTTCAGATCGAAGGATACATTGAACCTTGTCAAAGTTTGAAGATCTGATGGCTATGATTGATCATGGGAAATGTGATCAAGGAGATTAAGCAGTTGGTGAATTATTTATAAATAGGGAACTATTGATAAACAATGTATGCGGGCAAGTGTATGCACAGGGATGCTACATAGTGATTACCGAGCATAGAAGCTTGAAGACCTATTTTGAATAACAAAGTATAGAGCCCAACATATGGACAAGATTAGTTCTATGTCTAAATTGTATTGAGCAAATAAGAATATGCTTTAGCATTTTAAATGTGAAGTTGCAGATAGATTTTGTTATTGTTATTTTGTGAAGTGACAGAAAATCTCTTAACCGAGTGGACTTAACAGTCTTATTTGTAAAACCCTCTAGCAAGGTGACATTCTGATTGAGTGTTTGAAATCTTTGAACAAGGTCATTTCTAACAAGGTGAAGATCCTAACAGATCTGAGGGAAATCCCTTAACCGGGTCACATCTAGCAATGTGTTTGTAATGTTTAACAGGATTTGCTTTTAACCAAGCATACTCTAGAAGAGTATATTTCTTAGTGGGTCTGAAATCCCACAGTCATTTTTCCCTATTTGGGTTTCCACATTAAATCTAGTGTTATGAGGTTTATGATGTTTATATGCTTTTGAGTTTGCATGTTTAACAATTTTGGTTATATTACTGAAATATATGTTACCGAGGTTGAATCTGATGTTTTTATGGAAGATTAAGTTTATATGATTCACCCCCCCCTCTCATCTTATCAACTTGGCATTTGTACTTAACATTACAAGACTAAAGGAGATTGTAAATCAAATCAAAGGAGCAGGTGGAACTATTGAAGAAAAGGATATAACAAGTAAGTTGTTAAGAACCCTTCTACCAGCTTATGCAATCCGAGTCTCTGCAATCAATGAATTGAGATCCGTACCTAATATGCCAGTTTCTTTAGATGCTACTATTGGTAAGCTACATGCATTTGAGTTAAGTAACTTTGATAACAGTGGGTCATCGGTAAATAAAATTGAATTTGCATTTAGTTTTTTTCATCTTGATGAATCTAATGATTACAATGAAAGAAAGTATAAGTACTCTGAAGGAGATCACAGTGGAGCAAGTGAAAGATTTCGTAAGAACATGGAGGAAGTACACAAACTATATGAGGAAATCAGAAAGTAAGAAGATTTTGAAGCACTATTAGCCAGAAGGTTACTGAGAGGCAAAGGTAAGTATAAAGGAAAACTACCTTTGAAATGTTTCAATTGTGATAAGATAGGACATATGGCTTCTAACTATCCTGAAAAAGATTCTACTGAAAAGAGAGATTACCAAGATGATAGACAAAAAGATAATCATTACAGAGGACACCGAGACTTCAGAAGAAGAGATAGAAAGACATGCTTAATAGCTGATGAGGAATCCAATGATGATAAATCAAATGCAATTGATACAAAGGAAGTAGTTTATGTGGCTATCAAAGATGGATCGGATGAAGAAAGGTATGAAGAAAAATCCCTAATATCTCACATAAATACTAATGATTCTTGGATCATAGATAGTGGATGCTCACATCACATGACTGGTGATAAACACAAGTTTGTTATGTTAGAAGATTATGATGGAGGCTATGTAAGATTTGGTAATGATGCACCATGTCCAGAAAAAGGTAAAGGATCTATAACACTTCTTGATAATGCAAGATGCCATGATGTTTATTGGGTTGAAGGTTTGAAATACAATTTGTTGAGTGTAGCATAGCTAAACAATACAGGATACCGAATAGAATTTCAGAAAGGAATTGTCAAAGTTCATGACAAGAATGGAAAGTTAGCCACTACTGGGACACAAACAAAAGGTAACACATTTCACCTTGACTCAACTCGGAATAAGTCTCTGTATGCAAAGATAGATGATACCTGGTTATGGCATAAAAGGTTTTGTCATGTAAATTTTGATAATCTGATCAAAATAAGTAAGAAGCACCGAGTAAGAGGTCTATCGAGTTTGGAAAAACCTTAGAATGCTATGTGTAGAGGATGCCAGATGGGTAAGATGACAAGATCAAGCTTTACAAGTAAGTCTTACACTTCTAAGGGAATTTTAGATCTTGTGCACACCGATCTTTGTGGTCCTATGAAAGTTCAAAGTTATTATGGTGATAAATATTTCATATTATTTGTGGATGATTACTCAAGGATGATGTCAGTAATGTTTTTAAAAGAAAGATCAAAAGCTTTTCAAATGTTTAAATGGTATAAGGCAAGAGTTGAAAATGAAACAGGAAGACAACTGAAATGTCTTAGATCAGATAGAGGAGGAGAGTTCGCATCTGATGAGTTCAACTTATTCTGCAATGATCGCGATATTAAAAGACAAGTCTCTGCACCAAGAACTCCACAAAAAAATGGAATAGCTGAGAGAAGAAATAGATCTATCGTGGATTGTGCCAGAACCCTGATGATTGAAAAGAAAGTGCCACAAACATTTTGGAGAGAAGCAATAAGCACAACAGTTTATACCCTGAATCGAGTACAACTGAAGAAAGGAACTATGAAGACACCATATGAAATCTGGTATGACAAGAAACCTAATGTAAGTTATTTCAAAATCTTTGGAAGTAGATGCTATGTACACAAAGATGATAGAAATGGCAAGTTTGATCAGAAAAGTGAAGAAGAAACATTTCTTGGTTATTCTTCTAGAAGAAAAGCATTTAAATGTCTGATCAAATTATCTAACAAAATAGTAGAAAGTGCAAATGTGAAAATTGATGAATTTGCAAAAAGAAATGCTGAAGGAAATTCCAAGGAACCAAAAGACTACGATGAATTTGTCTATGTTCAACCGACAAGTCTTATCGAGAAAACTGTTGAAGAAAATGAAGAGAATATCTAGTTACCCAGTGATGAAGAAGATCATACAGAGCCTACCGAGCCTATATTAGCCAAGTATGTCAGAATACATCATGCATCAAGTTAGATTATAGGAGATAAGGATGATCCAGTGATGACAAGGAACAAACTGAGACAAAACACATGTCTAATATCTGAATTTGAGCCGAGAATAGTGAAAGAAGCATTTAACAGTGAAGATTGGATAAATGCTATGATAGAAGAGATTGATCAAATCAAGAAGAATGACACATGGACACTAATCCCAAGACCAAAGGAGAAAAATGTAATCGGTACAAAGTGGATTTTCAGAAACAAGTTGAATGAAAAAGGAGAGGTCATTTGAAATAAAGCAAGACTAGTTTGCAAAGGTTATGTCCAAGAAGAAGGAATTGATTATGGTGAAACTTTTACACTTGTGGCTAGACTTGAAGGAGTAAGAATATTGTTGGCATATGCTGCTTACAAGAATTTCAAGGTATATCAAATGGATGTCAAATCTGCATTTCTGAATGGAGTATTAGAAGAAGAAGTTTTTATTGAACAACCTGAAGGATTTGTTGAAAACAAGAATGAAGATCAGGTATGTAAATTGAACAAAGCTTTATATGGTTTGAAACAAGCACCTAGAGCATGGTATGAAAGATTGCACTCTTTTTTGATTAAGATTAGTTTTATAAGAACAAGTGAAAACAACAATATGTACATGAAGAATGATGAAAATGGAATACTAATCTCAACCATATTTGTTGATGATATTATATTTTGTGGAAATGACTCTTTATGCAAGAACTTTGGAAATGAAATGAGCAAAGAATTTGAGATGTCATTAATCAGTGAGATAAAGTATTTTATAGGTTTACAGATACTGCAAATGAAAAATGAGATTTTCATTACTCAATCCAAGTACATAAAGGAAATCTTGAAGAAATTTGGAATGGAGGATTCAAAACCAGTAAGTACTCCTATGACTACTAACTGTAAACTATCAAAGAATGATGAATCTGCATCTGTTGATGAGACACTTTACCGATCCATGATTGGAAAGCTACAATATGTTGTTCACAACAGACCAGACATAGCACATGCAGTAGGTATAGTTGCAAGATTCTCTGCAGATCCCAAGGAAACACACATGACAGCAATCAAGAGAATTTTCAGATACTTGAAAGGCACTGAAGATTATGGCTTAGTATATCAGAAAAGAAATGATTTTGATTTAAAAGTTTATACTGATGTTGATTGGGCAGGCAACATTGATGACAGAAAAAGCACAAGTGGAGGAGCTTTCTTTTTAGGAGAAAGACTAGTGAGTTGGCTTAGCAAGAAACAAGGATGTGTTTCACAGTCAACAGCAGAAGCTGAATACTTTGCTGTAGCATTGAATTGTACCAACATAGCATGGATCAAAAAACTATTGGAAGGTATAAATGAGAAAGTTACTGAGCCAGTAACTATACTCTATGATAATACTAGTGCCGTTAACATTTCAAAGAATCCTGTTATGCACTCTAAGACAAAGCACATCTCTATCAAATATCATTATCTTAGAGAAGAAGCCCAAGAGAAGAAAGTGGTGTTGGAGTATGTTAGCACAAAGGAACAAATAGTAGATATCTTCACCAAGCCACTGCCAAGGGACACTTTTGAGTATCTCAAAAGTAAGTTAGGGGTCCTACCCCTATCTTCTAGTCACTGACCAAGTTCGGTGAAGGCATCAATTCGATGACTCTACAAAATATCTTTTAGGAGTTGATGCTGATTTACACACTTTAGGATGTTTTCTAAAGGTGTGCAGGAAACAATACAAGAAACAAGAATTGAAGACAAAATGCTTTGACCGAGACTAAGTTGATACATCACAATAGGAAATCACTTCATATAGGAAGAAATTATGTTTTAATTCTTTACTTTTTGGCATTGTTGTCAAAGGGGGAGAAGACTGGAGAAGACTGAAGAAAAGAAAGACTGAGAAAAGAGGAGAAGTATAATGTATGTGGGAGAAAACTGATGAAAGGGGGAGAGCATTTCAACATCTCAGAATCTCACAGCAATCTGAATCAATTAGTTCAAATCAATTGGTTTTGCCATCAATGCCAAAGGGGGAGATTGTTGGCATTATAACAGACAATGGGAGATTGTTGACATTTCAATAAGGATATTGAGAAGGTTGTTGATGATTATGGATATAACTAATTAAGGATGATTTACTGTCTTAATATTATTATTTTGTCTTTGATGTCAAGATATTGATTTTCTAAATTAGTATGATGTTGCCATATCTTGAAAAGTATGATTTGATGAGTATAAAGATGTCGGTAAAAGACACAGAAAGAATATGATGAATAAGGGGATGAATAAGTTATTCAATGGGCAACTATTACCGAGTTAGACAATGATGAGATCATGATGTTTAGATTGTTTTGATATCATACATATGTTATTGAATGAAAGGTTAATACTATACTATGTTACCGAGCAAAGAACCTAGTCGGTAAACCCTAAGAAACCTAGTCGGTAAACCCTAAGGTTATCACTATCGGTTAATGAAGGCGAAATGTCTACCGAGTAAAATTTAGTATTTACCGAGCTGTAACAGAATGCATTAAATGATTACATTCATTATTTAATGAAGGAACCTGATGAGCTGGCTATGATTAAATGATTGGAATGTCATGAATGAAGTTTGTTAAAGAATCTATGGCAAAGGAAAATCGACATGAAGATCTACAATGCAAATTGAACCGTAATACCCTAGCACAAGTTCCAAGAAATGTATGCAAGTTCCAAGGCAGGGTAAAACCTTTTCAGATCGAAGGATACATTGAACCTGGTCAAAGTTTGAAGATTTGATGGCTATGATTGATCATGGGAAATGTGATCAAGGAGATTAAGAAGTTGGTGAATTATTTATAAATAGGGAACTGTTGATAAACAATGTATGCGGGCAAGTGTATGCACAGGGATGCTACATAGTGATTACCGAGCACAGAAGCTTGAAGACCTGTTTTGAATAACAGAGTATAGAGCCCAACAGATGGACAAGATTAGTTCTATGTCTAAATTGTATTGAGCAAATAAGAACCTGCTTTAGCATTTTAGATGTGAAGTTGCAGATAGATTTTATTATTGTTATTTTGTTAAGTGACAGAAAATCTCTTAACCGAGTGGACTTAACAGTCTTATTTGTAAAACCCTCTAGCAAGGTGACATTCTGATTGAGTGTTTGAAATCCTTTAACAAGGTCACTTCTAACAAGGTGAAGATCCTAACAGAACCGAGGGAAATCCCTTAACCGGGTCACATCTAGCAATGTGTTTGTAATCTTTAACAAGATTTGCTTTTAACTGAGCATACTCTAGAAAAGTATATTTCTTAGTGGGTCCGAAATCCCACAGTGGTTTTTCCCTATTTGGGTTTCCATGTTAAATCTGGTGTTATGAGGTTTATGATGTTTATATGCTTTTGAGTTTGCATGTTTAACAGTTTTGGTTATATTACTAAAATATATGTTACCGAGGTTGAATCTGATGTTTTTATGGAAGATTAAGTTTGTATGATTCACCCCCCCCCCCCCTCACATCTTATCAGCTTGGCATCTGTACTTAACATTAAGTATCAGAACTATCATTTAACTTATGCAACTCCTAATTTAGATTTAGAGGGTTCATTTGCTTCATATAAGTCAAAATGTTAAGGTTAAGACCTCTAGTAATCCAATATTGGCATATTCATTTTATGTTCGCACTTAGGCATCTTGTGTGCACATATCATTCAAAGATAAGTGGTGTAGTCAAGTGACATTTATTGAGATCGCATCTTCATCTATTATTACTTTTGAGACTAGTATTACTACATCCATGGATTCTAATAATTTGGTGTTGCAAGACATACATCATCTTCTAGATGCAACTACTTGGGATGGGTACTTGATGAAAATTGGAGGTTTATTTTGTGAGTCCTATCATACAAAATTGGGGGAAATTATTAAGGACATTGATTTCCTCTTTGATGTTTGCTCCTATGGAATTGCATCTGGTTTGGATCTTATGAGGGAACCTTTAGGGCCTCTTGTTCTTTCTCTACATCATCTTTTGTCATAGTTTGACATTGGAATTGAGACTCTTAAGCAACATTTGAAGGAGAAATATTTTTATTTGGATTATGTTTTACATCCGTTTCTACAAGGTTCTAGATTATCATATTCATTAGTGTGGCTTGAAACAAGTAAATTGAATATGGAACCTTTTGGCATTTATATGGAAACATTTGAGTAGAGTTAAAAGATGTCACATCTTCCCTTATTCATATTTCTTTTAGAAATGGCAAAACATCCTACATTAATTATCGGTTTTGTTTCTTCTTAAGGGAAGGAATGTTTTTTGAAAATTTTCTAGCATCTTAACATTTAATGTTGAACATCAACCATTACTATAGAATATTATAATTTAGGGGGTGAATGGTCTCTCCTCTTCTCTCTTATAGGGAGACTTCTTCCTCACATGTGATTTCATCCTCATACTTTTGGACATCTTATTATGTTTTCTCTCTTTTTGAGAGGAGTTTTTTGTATTTTTCCCCCTTTTTCTCCATTTGTGAGAGATTCATTCGTATATAGGTAGTTAACATGGCCTTGTAATTGAGACCTACATTAATTTTTAATGTTATTTCTGTAATAACCCACCCATAATTAACTCAACAAAATTGACCATTCTTTTTTTTTTGTTTAATCATTTATGTTTGATTCAATTGCATACTTTGGGCATCCATCCATTTGGATTAGGCATTCATCCCTCTAGGATGAGCATCTAACCATATGGGGTAGGCATTTGTCCATACAGGACATAAGATTTCATCTATCCAATACGGGATAGGCATCTACCCATACAGGGTAGGCATCTATCGAATCGGGATAGGAGGTGCTTTGGCCAAAGACTTAGACTCATCAGGACCATTCGGGTCCTGAGCCACTCACTAAGTACTACACTCTTCTAATAGAAGTGCACCAAGGTCGCCGTCCTTACGAGTAATTAAATAACATAATACAAGCTTGAATTCCACCTTGGAATTTAGCTTAAAGCCTCGGGAAGTCAAGCGAATCCATACATGATTCCTTCTGAGTATGCACTGAATTACTCTTTCCATTTTAATTATCTTTCAAATTATGATTCTATTCAATCCTTCTATACCAAGCCTAGACCCCACCCACGAACGCCTGAGTACGAGGGACAACTCCATCCCAAGACTGCCGGCATACCCGCTTTGGCACGGGATCGAGGCGTAAAGTATGTAGTTCTATTTTTCTACTTTATGGTTTGATGTAAACTGATTAGTGGGTACCCAACTCTTTCTAGGGTCAATGCCCTAGACAGTTTCTCTAAGGTTGCTACCCACGATGGTAGCACTTAAGCAAGGGCTCAAGATGGCCTATTGCTTGTGGCCTAAAACAACTAGATCCTAATTCTTAACATAAGCGTCACCCTTGACCAATTGTCAATTGCCAACAATTCTTCGAGATTAAATCAATTTTATAAAAGCATTTCACTCATCATCCCTATAGGGGTTTACTATAGTTTAACTCAGCGAATGAAAGATCGTTTTAGAATTATCTTATTAAATTATCGATCCAAGGGGGATTACCCGCCCCTTGGATTTTAACTTCCAAGTGTCCCTTATTACTCCCCGACGATTTATAGGGACGATGCCACAGACGTCGTTGATGTAGCTTTATTAGGCATTAAGTGCAGTAGTTCAACACAACGACATTACCCGTAAGCGTGACCCAGAGGCACTGTATATACTGAACACTATTAGGTTTTGGTTTTCCAACTTCCTTTATTTAATTTTCTAACTTATGATAAACATCATGCTTGAAAAATAATTATGAATTGAACACGTATAATTAGACATTGCAAAGCTCAATTAATTGAAATAACTACTTGATGAATTACATGAAATAAAAACCATAACTAACATTATTTATTATTCAAAACTTGAAATATAACTTTGCATAATAATAACGATTAGGAAACTTGCATAATAATATTTAAACGTGAAACTTGCATGGAGATGGAAACACCAATAAATGTAATCAATGTAAAGCAATTTGCATGAGGCGAAGGTAGGGTAAGTTACATGCGAGAATATCGCTTATAAAGTCACTAATCCCAAAATAGAATTTAGCTTCAAGTCATTTAATATGGATTAATTGCTAAGTGGATCTTAAGAGGATCTAAGTATAATTTAATCTACAATTTATAAATTTGTTAAAACTAGTTATAAATCTAAAAATTACCTAAGTTCATTTTTTTTATTAAACTAAAATTTATATATATAAAAAGAAAGAATTTAAATAAACTAAAATTTTATACATATATAAAAAAAAGAATTTTTAAAAATTAACATTGGCTTGGATTTAAAGTTTGATTGGCATTAACAAAGGGCAAGTGGGAGTGGGACCCCACGGGTCCCCTCCACTACCCTGCGGCCACTGCCGCAGTAGTGACCGCAGGCTAGTGGGGGGTACCATTATGGTACCACTCCCCTGCGGAGTATTAACTCCATTCCCCACCTGTGAGCCGATACGTATGGAGTACTATATCGTGCCAGAATAAAAATTAATTACTTCACATAAATTTATTAATACCTTATGCATATATATGAATATATATATTTTTATAGTTTCATTCCAGAATATTAAATTGTATAAAAGGAGAATACATAAACATGTATGTGTATATAAGAAAATATTAATGTAAGAGTGAGAATAACAATTCAATTCCAGGGATGAGAGTGTAACAGAGAAATAAAATAAAAAGAGAATAATTTGCTCCAGATTATCAAGAAGTAGGCAGATGCTTATACAAAGCTCACATAGGGGGTTTGAGAGTTTATTTCCAGTATTCACAGGGAGATTGTTTATTTCTAGTATTCATAGGAAGATTGTTTATTCAACTAATATTCAAAGAGAGATCTTGTTCAACTCATAGGGAGATTTATTTAACTAATAATCACAGAGAGATTTGTTTAACTAAAAATCACAGAGAGATTAAAGAATGAGATTCAGATTTCCATTTGAAGAACCAGAGAAATGAATTAGAGGGAAGAAATAAAGATTCAAATCACACAAGGAAGAATTTTAATCTCAGAAAAGAGATTTTAAACAAATAAAGGAATATGATTTTTTTTTTGCTAAAATCTTTGGAAAAAAAAAAAGCAAGATCATGTGCATATTTTCTTAAGGGAAATAAAATAAATAAATAAACTATTTTTTACATGCACTATATGAAAGCATTATCATTATTATTTATCCCTAAATAAAAGATTTACAATCTAATATAAAAAAAAAATTTCTTTATATAAAGGAAGATCTATAACTATATTTTTGATATTACGAATTCCTCATAAGTGAATGTGAAATAACAAGGAGAGAACCTGGTTTATCGAGCTTGATGTTGAATCCACTAGCTATCCTTATGATCCTTTCTTGCAACTTGAGAGAAATCCTTCAAACAACAACTTAAAATTCCTACAACGAAAATGAGACTACCAAAGAAGATCTACTTCTAAAACTTGGGAAATTTCCTTCAAAACATAATCAACTCCCTTCTTTGAAACTTGCATACAATTTTATAAGAAAATTCCCTCCATTCCACTATCTAGAAAATTTAATTAAAAAGGAGATTCTTTTCCCATATTGGACTCATGCAAAGTGATTAAACTTAGTGGGGGAGTTACATGCAAGGTGGTGGAGAATCCTCTTGAAGCTTCTTATTCTTCCTACAACATGTGCCATAATTGGGAGTGGAAAATAAATAAATAAAAATAATGTATATTCTCCAAGTGTGTGTGTGTGTATTATTATTTTCATTCTTATAATAATAGGAGCAACCACATTTCCACCATTAATCTATCATAAATAACACATCAAGAGGAGCATTAGGTGCACTCTACTTCAATTCAATCATATGAGCGGAGAAAAACAAGGTATAAAGGTCTATTTCTTATGTTTGAATCTTTGTATTTTCCTCACTTTTTTCCTTGTCTTCAATAGATAATGAATATGACTAGTTGAGATGACTTTCATTGATGCATTGCTATAGAACATGTCAATTGTTACTCATAATAATATTATCTCACTCAATAAATTTTAAATAAAATTAAAAATAAAATAAAATAAAATAAATCTTTATATAATTTAAATTCAATCTTTAACCACATTTAGACCATTAAAGACTTTAGATTTCCATATCATAACTTTCAAGAATCCCATACACACTTAGGTCTTGACAATTAAAATTTATTTCAAAAATATAATTTAAAATATTAAAATCGTCTCATTTCGGACTAGATAAAGATTTTCAAAACTCCTTCCCATAGTTGGCTACTGAGTAAGTACTTGTCGAAAAAGAAAAATTGCATTGCAGCCATGCATATTTCTGCAATGTGCAGTTGCAGAAACCTCATATTGCGCCCAAATATACATCCCATTGCCCTCGAATACTTTTCGCGTTTGACAGGCAGGTACAGAACGCATTACTCTGCAGCCAAGGTCTTTTCAAGCATTCCAGTTTCAAGAACCAAAGTTAAGAAAACTGTGAAAAATGATGTTCATAAGTCACCAAAATCCGTTACACAGTCTACAGGGCAAGATGATTTTTTCGCTGAAGGAGTGAGCTGGAAATCCCTCGGTCTCTCGGAAGAAGTTGAAAATGCAGTGAAACAAGCCGGCCTAAACAAACCTTCTCTAATTCAGGCAGGGCTCTTTTGTTTTTTTAACTTTCAGTATATATTTTTGGCATAGAAATATGAAAATATTATATCATTTTTACTCAACAATTTGAGATTTTTGTAACACTGTAAGTATGTGACCTGTTATTCTTTCCTTTGTTTCATCTGTTCGCTTTATATATATATATATATATTTAAACACACACTTTGTTTCATCTGTTCGCTTTATATATATATATATATATATATATATATAAAAACACACACTTTGTTTCATCTGTTTGCTATATAAACACACACACACTTTGTTTCATCTGTTTTCTATATATATATACACACACTTTGTTTCATCTGTCATATATATGTGTGTAATTTTTTAATAATTAAATTCCTCATGCCCGGTGGCACGCAGGACTTGCATCTAGTTTCCATTTGGCTTGGATGTCATAACCACAATTAAGAAATATATCTTTCTCAAATTTATCCAGGGGCTCTGAACATGGGTTTTGACTACGAAAACTCCATGGATTTACCACTTGAGCTTATTCCATTTGACCTAAGTACGGGACATTTACCTTACTTTCGTTCTCATCCTTTTTTTTTTTAACAGTTACGATTTATAATTTGTCGCTTCAAGAATTCTTCTATTCGATGCTCTTTTGGGATATTGGATGCCATCAACCACACCTTGAAAACTTAGAACTCTGACTGATTGTATTACTATTAAAAGCCGGCTGTTGTTTTCAGATTTTTCTTGTTGGAATTGTTATTAGGATGTTACATCACATTCAACAATTATGGATAGAATAGTGGGCGTCGTGAGCTATGAATAATAACTCAAAACGTTTGAACCATAATGGCTTATATTGAATTCAGAAGCGGAAGCTGGTTGTTGTTTTGATTATTTTGGATTTGCTTTTAAGATATTATATCACATTTGACAATTACAGAAAGAATAGTGGGTTTCGTAAGTAACCAGTCACACCGAAAAACATTGGAACTACAATGGCTTGTATTGATGGCTGAACTGAAGCTGGGCAATGTTTTGTGTTAGCATTCTATTACACCATAACCGTCATGACTCGTAACTATTTCATATAGTTATCGTTGGTTGTTTGTTGGTTGTGTTGATTTTTATACTTTCAGATTAATGTAAAACTCAGAAATCAGAATTTAGTTTCTAATTAGATTGTTTGTTGTGAAATTTAGAGATTTCTAGATTTGGGCATAACATAGAAATGAACAAATAAGAACAAAACACAATTACCCTGGGAAAACCTCCTAGGAGGAAAAACCCAGCCAGTAAAGGTCCTCAGATCTGATTATGGATTATATTCAATATTCTGATTACAATACTTATCTCAAGTACTTGTAGAGGTCTGAGATGTTCACTCTTAGGGCTGATGAAATCTTCAGTAAGTCTGCTCTTTAATAAGTATTAGGTCTGCTCCTTTAGCACACTAACCAGCAATCCGGTTCATACATTAGATCTGCACTTTTAGTGCATCTTAAGTCTACACTTATGCTTGAAACTGATTTGTAACCTTAGCGCCTTGAATCTGGAGAAGTTCACACTTCTTTATGATAGTATGTGCTTGATGTTAGCACCTTCAATGTCAGGTATGATTCGCATATGTTCCTTCTTCAGCCTTCGCATTAAGCAGATATATATTTCGCATGAAAGGATATTGTATTGTGTGTTGAATGAGGTGAAGATGCCCTTTATTTATATGTGGTGCAAGAACTAATTAAGTCGGCTTTTACTTAATTGATAACTTTTAATTATTAACATCTCTTTTACCAAAATGCCTTATTAGTATAGGGTCGGCCCTATTTATGGGAGCACATTACCTTGAGTGTGGCGTGAGGATTTAGGGAGTGCCTTGAGAGAGGGCCCAGCCTTACACGTTGAAGGAGGGGCCAGACCTTTGGGCGGATTCCAATGTTGCCTAAGGCAATTGGAATCCGCCATTCCTACCTAATTACAATCATCACTCCCTCTCAATTAGGGAGGAGAAAACATAATCATAATCTTCCATCTTGCACACAAGCAAAGAATGAATTACATAATCAGAATATTGTAGTCTTCCATTTTGCACACAAACACAAGCATATAATGGAACTACATAATATAATCTTCCAGCTCGCACATAAGCATAGACTGGATCCACCTTACATTGCCCGCAGAGGGTGGAGAGGATCTTTTCTACCATCTTGCATTGCCCGCAGAGGATGGTTAACAATAACTCTTCTCCCTAAGAAGATTACAATACCATCTTACATTGCCTGCAGAGGGTGGTTTGATACAACACAATGTATCACTGAGGTTGAGACTCCCTTTCAATCAAGGTTCATTTTCCAAAACACCGAGTCTGTCTTTGAAGTACACAAACTTCACTTTGGACAGAGGCTTGGTAAGAATATCTACAACCTGCTCATCAGTGCTGACATACTTCAGCTGAATGGCGCCTCTTTGCACCATATCTCCAATGAAGTGATAATGAGTTTTCACATGTTTTGACCTGTCATGAAATACTGGATTGATAGACATTTTGATACAACTCTGATTATCACAATGAATAACTGTAGGTCCCCAAGGTTGTCCAAACAACCTAGCAAGAAGCTTACGAAGCCACACCGCTTCTTTAGAAGCAACACTTGCTGCAATATACCAGCTTTAGTAGTACTTAGTGCAACTGAGGATTGTTTTCTGCAAGCCCAAGAGATCATTGCGGATCCTAAGCTGAAACAAATGCCGGAAGTGCTTTTTCTGTCTTTGACACTTCCAGCCCAATCTGCATCTGCCCAATTTGCATCTACCCAATCTGCATCTGAATAGCCTTTCAAGGTTATTGAAGTGTTAAGTGGATACTTCAGCCCATAACCAACCGTGCCTCGCAAGTATCGTAGGATGTGCTTGGCTGCAATAAGATGAACATGTTTGGGCATGCTCATGAACTGGTTGAGAGCATTCACTGCAAAGCATATGTCTGGGCTAGTGTTAACTAGATACATCAGTGACCCAATCAACTGCCTGTACTCCGATGGATCTGCAAAATCAGAGTTAGCTGCAGAAACACTTAACTTCTTTAAGTTAGATTCCATAGGAGTAGACATAGGTTTACAATCCATCATTCTAAATCTTTTCAAAATATCAATAGTATACTTTCCTTGACTTAGAAAAATTTCGTTAGATCTTTGCCATACTTCTAGACCTAGAAAATAATGCATTAGACCTAGTCCTTCATTTCAAATTCTGAAGCTAGTTCTTTCTTACATCTAATGATAAGTTCATCTTTACCAGTAAGAAATAAATCATCCACATATAAAACTAGAATTAGCATTTCATCATTGGACAACTTAAAGTAGATGTTAGAGTCAACATCATTTTTACAAAATCCTAAACTTAACTAGTATTTATCAATTCTTTCATACCAAGCACGAGGGGCCTGTTTGAGGCCATACAGGGCTTTCTTCAATTTGCACACATGAGTTTCTCTATCCTGAATCTCATAACCCTCAGGTTGTTCAATATAGATTTCTTCCTCAATGACACCATTAAGGAAGGTAGTCTTAACATCCATTTGATGTAGTTTCCAACCTCTAGCAGCAGCAATAGCTATTATAGTTCTAATAGAGGTATATCTAGCAATAGGAGCAAATGTTTCTTCATAATCTATGCCTTCCTTTTGAGAAAAACCACGAGCTACAAATCTAGCCTTATATTTTTCAATACTACCATCAATATTATGTTAAATTTTGAATAACCATTTAGATGAAACAACAGATTTACCTTTGGGTTTGGGCACAATGTCCCAAACATCATTCTTGATGATTGACTGATACTCTTCATCCATAGCAAGCTTCCAAGCATGATGGTTCAAGGCTTCTTCAACATTGCAAGGTTTAGATTCAATAAGATTGCACATCAATGCAACGTAGTTGGAGAATACTTGAGGTCTCTTGGTTTCTCAGAAAGTGCCACTGGGAGCAGCAAATCTTTCGGCTTCTTGAATGGTGTTTCTTACCCAAAGTGGCCTCTTTTTGGTAACAACAATGTCACTAGGTATATCAGTGGGATTCATAGGCTTTGGTGGATCGTCATGTTCTTCTTGAGGTGGAGGTTCAATAGGCTCCCTCTGAATCTCAGGGTTAGTATCAACATTCATATCTTGATTGTCATTAACTTCATCAATAACAGAAGAACCTTTTGATTTCTTAAAGGCAATATCTTCTTCAAAAGTAACATCCCTACTTACCTCAACATACCTTTGACCTCGAATATAGATCTTGAAGGCCTTGGAGGATTCACTGTATCTGACTAGCATGCCTTTCTTCCCGGAGGGCTCCAACTTGGTTTGCTTTTCCTTGGACACATGAACATAAACAAGACTTCCAAAAATTCTGAGGTGACTGATGTCCGGTTTGGATCCTGTGAAGGCTTCTTCAGGAGTCATGTTCTTTAGAACACGGCGAGGACATCTATTTTGAATATATATCGCTGTTCTTGAAGCCTCAGCCCATAGAAAGGTCTGCAAATCTTGATCATGAATCATAGCCTTTGTAGCCTCAACAATAGTTCTATTCTTCCTTTCAGCAACTCCGTTTTGCTAAGGATTGTATGGAACACATAACTCCTTCTTAATTCCCGACTCAACACAAAAATCATACAAGCTATCGGAGGTATACTCACCTCCATCGTTAGATCTTAAACATTTAATTCTTTTACTAGAGGAGTTTTCAGTCAATGCCTTAAACTCTTTAAATTTACTTAAGACTTCATCAAATTCTTTAGATTTCAAGAAGTAGATCCAAGTTTTCCTAGAGAAATCATCTATGAAGATTACGTAATAAAGAAATCCACTAGGAGATGCTATAGACATAGGACCACATAAATCAAAGTGAACAAGTTCTAGTTTATCTTTAGCTCTATTTTCACTTTTATGAAAAGGGCTTTTAACATTTTTACCTATAGCACAACCTTTGCATGTATTATCATGAATTTGACTGAGTTTAGGCATACCTTTGACTAGCTTTTCAAGAGAGGGAAGTGCTTGATAGTGTAAGTGTCCAAGTCTTCTATGCCATAGCTCATAGGATTTGGGAGCCTCATTAATGAGGGTTTGAACAGGGTCAGTAGAGAGCTTATATAAACTATCATATCTATTACCAATTACACGAGCAGATTTAAAACTAGATTTCTTAGGCCAAGCAAGTACTTTTCCCTCAGAAAATGCAATTTGATAACCTTTATCTTCTAGAGCAGAAATGGAAATTAAGTTTCTTTTAATTCCAGGAACAAATAAGATGTCACTAAAGTGAAGTGAAATACCAGAGTCTAAATTTAAAGAAGTAGTGCTAGAACCTCTTACCGAATATCGAGCATCGTCACCAATTACCACGTGAAGACTTGTATCCTTTTCTACTAAGTCTGAAAGATGATCACGGTAGCCTGTGATGTGTCTGGAAGCACCACTGTCAACCAGCCATGTATTATTGTCTGTGGGTATGTTGCTTGACAGGGCAGAGATGAATAAGAAGTCATCATTTTGTTTTGAGACTTCATTTAGGTTGGCTTCTCTTTGAGTAGGATCATTCTGACATTCTTTAGCATAGTGACCAAATTTGTCACATTTGAAACATCGTACACGAGAGATATCTCTTTGTTTCTTCCAAGAATGCTGAGAACTAGGTGGTCTGAATTCTCTATTTCTCTTTGGATAATGTTTCTTCCAATTTCCACCTTTCTTGCATTGGGCTGCAAGCATGTGTTGATTATCTACATGAGGACTTTTGAGTTGCCCCCTTGTGATAAGGCGTGACTCTTCTTGAATGCAATCATTCTTAAAGCGATCAAGGGTAGGTAACTCAGTTCTACCACTTATGGTTTGAATAAAAGACTCCCATGAGTGTGGTAAACCATTTAGGGCAATCATAACAAGGTCATTGTCTTCCATGTTATGTCCAATTGTACCTAGCCGATTCTTTAGTTATGAAATTCTCATAAAATAAAAAATAACAGAATCTTCTTTTGACATTTTGATATTAAGTAATTGTCCTACTGAGATTGTTAATTTCATAGGTACCTTGTAGATGACTGAATATTTCTCTTGTAGTAGTGAATGAGGCAATGGAGATGACTAGGTGGTCTTTAATTGAATCAATGAGAAGCTTCCTGACCTTGACAGCATCCCTTTTGAATTGTTTTAGCTCAGCTGCATCCGTAGGTTCAGTTAGCTCTTTCGTTTCTATGAAGTGAAGAAGATCTTCTTCCTCTAGAGCCACCATGATTCAAACCTTCCATGCAGCAAAGTTGAGATTTCCATCAAGCCTATCGTCAACTTTCAACCCCATTGACCTGACCTGTGAATGAGACAACAATCTGGAAATAACGGAGTACTAAATTATGAAATTTGAAAGTTGATTTAGCCTATAGCTCTGATACCATGTTGATTTTTATACTTTTAGATTAATGTAAAACTCAGAAATCAGAATTTAGTTTCTAATTAGATTGTTTGTTGTGAAATTTAGAGATTTCTAGATTTAGGCATAACATAGAAATGAACAAATAAGAACAAAACACAATTACCCTGGGAAAACCTCCTAGGAGGAAAAACCGAGCCAGAAAAGATCCTCAGATTTGATTATGGATTATATTCAATATTCTGATTACAATACTTATCTCAAGTACTTGTAGAGGTCTGAGATGTTCACTCTTAGGGCTGATGAAATCTTCAAGAAGTCTGCTCTTTCATAAGTATTAGGTCTGCCCCTTTAGCACACTAACCAGCAATCCGGTTCATACACTAGATCTACACTTTTAGTGCATCTTAAGTCTGCACTTATGCTTGAAACTGATTTGTAACCTTAGTGCCTTGAATCTAGAGCAGTTCGCACTTCTTTATGACAGTATGTGCTTGATGTTAGCACCTTCAATGGCAGGTATGGGAGCACGTTACCTTGAGTGTGGCGTGAGGATTTAGGGAGTGCCGTGAGAGAGGGCCCAACCCTACACGTTGAAGGAGGGGCCAGACCTTTGGGCGGATTCCAATGTTGCCTAAGGCAATTGGAATCCGCCATTCCTACCTAATTACAATCATCAGGTTGGTTAGTGGACATTTAACTGCCACTATTCATTTGTATACATTTGTTGCTGCTATTTATAATAGATCATCACCTGTTTTATGCTCATCACCTCTGCTCATTATGGTATCAGAGTGAAATTCTTTCCTTTGCCTGTGAAACACTGCAGAGGAGGCATCAATTGCAGATGTTTTTAAGATGCCACTGAAAGATGTTGATAAGGTTTTTGGGCCAGTTGCTGGGCATGACAAATATTGCGTAGCATGAGGAAGAGAGAAGAAAGAAAGAAATTATTTTAACATCCACGAGGTTAAAAATAACCTATGGGACAGATAGCCTCACAAACTGACTTCTGTATTTCAGCCCTTTTCCTATGCAACGTGCTGACTTCTGCATTTCAGCCCTTTTCCTATGTAACGAGCTGTTGAGCGCCCCCAACTTCTCCACAGTAGGCAACAAAACTGTCCCTGCTGTCCTTCAAGGCATCACACTCTAAGATGAAGTGTTTTTCTGTTTCCACTTTTTCGGAGTCGCAAAAGATGCATGCTCTTTCTTTCCAAGCTTCTTTTGGTCTTTTCGAATGCTTGGTTTCACAAACGGAGTTGATGAGAGTTAGTTCTTAACTTAGCAATAAATTTTTTGGCTCTCCAAGGTATATTGGCCCGTATGTACGCTTTTTGATGATGATTACGAGTGGGATTAAACTCTTCAATATAATACTTTTTCTTTCTCCCAAGCCCTATATTCCAAGTACGCTTGCTGAACTTATCCATAACAAAAGTCTTTATCTCTTTACTATTTGTGGGGCACGTGTTTAAGTAAATATCCCATTTACTAAACCATTTGCTATTTTGTCACATTCAAGTCTTCTTTCTTTTGCACAATGTGTCATTGAAGTCAACTTTAGGCCATCTATCCCGTTCCATTCGCTCAATTCTTTTTAAATATCTTATGAGTCTCACCATAGCAATTGCTTCAATAGGTTCAGTCCCCACTTCACTCAGCATTATATCACAAGGGATTGAACTTTTAATTTTGAACTTGTTTGTGATCAAGCATTTTTGAATTTTCTCAATTTGCTTCCACTGTAAATCAGAGGTATTTCTGGCCCACAATGCACAACCATAGAGTACAACCAGAAGCACTAAAAGCCCAAAAAGAGTTTGGGTAGTCTTCCAATCCCATAGCTCAGCTTCACTGCACCTATTTTGAAAAAAATAAAACACTTTCCAGCCTCCCAAATTCTCTTCTTTCTGCAACCTTTCCAACTTAGATTTTTGTTGAAGTCAATTCTGAGGTATTTGTACTCTGCCACTTCTTCAAGAGTACTGCCATCAAATTAGAACTTATGCTGGCTATGTTTTCTTCTATTAAAGAGAACCATCACCTTTGTCTTGCTAATATTGACTTGCATTCCCACCGTTCTACAAAAATGCTGTAGGGAAAGTGGGTGCTCGTGCAAGCCAAGAGCAGAGCTAGCAATCAGAATAAGGTCATTTGCACATAAAATAAGCCTTATAACAAACTCACCCAAATGGACACCATCAGCCCCTTGCAAGTTTAATCATTTGTCAAGTTTGTCAGTAAATAAACCAAAAAGGGAGTGGACAATGGGCATCCTTGCTTGACCCTGATATCACTCTTAAAACTTTCGGAGATGCAAGCTGAAGTTCTGATTTTAACGTTAACCTCCTCATACAGCCTATGAGCAGCTGCTCTAAGATGCACAGGAACCCCAAGTTCCTCCATTCTGTGCCAACGCTTATCCCTAGGGACAATGTCAAATGTTTTTTTGAAATAAACAAAGCAACAAAAGGCTTCCTCCTTTTTCTCCCAAACATTTTCAATAATGTGCCTTAAAGTTATACTGTGATCAATTGTGGAATGTTTAGGTTTGAAACCTGCTTGCCCTCTAGCATGTTTATCTCTTCCTTTTGTCCACTTGTTGATTCTATTTTCTATCATACTACCAAACAACTTCACAAATAAAGGATTGATCATAATGGTCCTATAATTGGAGAGATTATTGACGTCACCACTCTTGAAAAGAGGTATTGCTAGGCTAATTGTCCAATCTGTAGGGCACCCCTGCTGAATGATGATGTTGAAATTTTTTGTAATGTGAGGTGCAAGAGTTTTCATACCCCACTTTAGATACTTTGCTTGAAGTTCAACTAAATATTTTTCTTTTCCAACACCCAACTTCTTAATACCCATCTTGATCTCTTGCACGGTGAAAAATTTAGTAGTGGTACTGACCAAAGGGGGAGGGACGACCTGAAAATCCTGCTCATAAAGCTGCCTTGCATAGTCAAACCATTGAGAAGTTGTTACATTGTTTTCAGTTTGCCTCTTTCTTGGTTGAAGCTCCTTCCAAAATAACTTGGGGTTATTTTTTCCAAGGAAGATTAGCTCTTCCCTCCTTGTGATCATGAAATCAGCTTTTTCTTTTTCAAAATCTGCTTGTACACTTTGAGATTTATTTTTTCCTTGTTTTTCTCTTTCAAAGTTCTCCTTGCCTTTTTGCATTCCTCATCGAACCATGCATTAACCAGAAAGCAATTTGTTTAAAAATTTCTTTTTTTTTGCTCTTTTACTTTCAGCAAGATAAAGGCGCTCCATTTGTATCCATTGCTGGGCGCTTGAAGATGCTGATGAAATATGGCATTGGAAACTGCTGGGAGAAGGCATTTGAAGCTTAAAAAAGGGCTTTGAAATTTGCAAAGTTAAGGCACTGAAATCTGCATTAATAAAGGATTAAATCTTTCATGGTACGAGGACAAAATTTAGCATGATAAAATGTTGCAGAATGCAATAAGACGTTAGAAGAAGATGCAGAAGTTGCCATATGAAAGCATATGAAATGCGAAGGCATTTTTGGTGTTTTCGAAGCTTGAAACAAAGCATAGAAATCTGCAGTCAACAGCAAAACCAATGAAGTGCTTGATGCTAGTCCATTGAAGGTGCATATGAAGCATTTGCATATTGATTTGTAGCAAATAGATAAGAAAGGTTTGACTGCTGGGCATTCAATTTGCTGGAAGTACAAAGTTTTTGGTGAAAAAGTGCAGTAGCAGACCAAATTTGGGTGAAGGAAGCAAGAAAAGGTGCATTTTTTATTTTTAATTTCCCACTTTGTATTTTTCAAAATATAGTTATATTTAAAAACTATATTTGAATTTGGGAGAGAAGTTTACATTAATTCTTTTGTCAAGAAAGCCATTAGTAGTTTTGTAAAACCCTTTTAAAACCAAATATTAGGGAGTTATAAGGATTCTAGAGAGACAAGGATCCCCAAAACATTAGAAAATGGCTAATAATGCACCCAATATCATGCTTTCCAACTCTTAACTTCTGGGAGGCAGTAATTATGTTGCGTGGAAAACTAAAGTCCAAACCCAAGTAGAGTTTGAAGACCTTTGGGATATAGTTTTTGGGAACCATTAGACCTAACCATGATGGTGCAGACCAAACCAGGTTTGACAAGGTCAATCAAAAGGCCGAATTGATCATTTTGTTTGGAGTGTCTAATGAGGTTCAACCTCATATTAGAACAGTCACCACCGCAAAGATGCTTAGGATTGTCTTAAAATAGTTTATGAAGCCAAAAATCCAAATCAAATTCTCCACTTGCAATGCCAGTTTCATTGCCTTCAAATGCAAAATAAGGAGAAAGTATGAAGTTTAGGGAATGGGAGATATCTCTTTGTCCCTCAAAACTCACAAATGTAGAATTACAAAGGTTCTATATGTTCTAGGGCTCACAAAGAACTATCTTTCAAGAAATCAGTTAGTTGAGTACAACTTGAAAGTTGAATTTGATTGTCAATGGCAAAAATCAGGCCCTTGTAGTGAAAACTATTGCATCCACAACTCTATGGCATCAAAGATTTGTCCATCTTAGTTTTGGCTATCTTCTTGCACTGAGTGAAGAGCACTTAGTTATATAGAGAGGGGGGGGGTGATGTGAATCAGTATAACAACAAACTTCTACTTTTCAAAACTTAATTAATCACAATAGCGATGCTTCAAAACTCAATCATCGACAACAGTAACATAAATGCAAGAACTAGCAATTGGAAATACAAAAAGAACACATGATTTTCGTGGAAACCCTTGTGGGAGAAACCATGGCAAAATATTGCTTTTGTATTAGAAATTTCTTACATTCTTTATAGGCACCAACCCATAGGAGACACCAATTCCCTTTAGATGATTCATAACACCAACCCACTAGAGACACCAATCCTCACAACTGAGCACCAACCCACCAAAAGACACCAATCTCTTTTAATGAGAGGCACCAACCTCTAATAACAAAAATTATGTCTTCTTCAAAATCTGTCTTAAGTGGCTGCTCCAAATATCTTTAAGGTCTTCCTTAACACTCTCTCAAAAGTCTGCGCAAAATATCTTTGAAAATCTGCAATATTTCTGCTCACGATCTTGCAATAATTCACCTTAAGGTCTGTTCACAATTCTGCAATAATTTGTCTTAATGTCTTCTCATGAACCTGGATTAAATCTGTTCCAAAAATCTGAACTTTTCTTCTTTAGATCTAGTTTGAAAATAGGAATGATTTTCAATGAATTGGTTGTTTAATGAAGCCCTCTCAATCTTCTTTCTATTTAAACATGCTTTTACACCTTTTTATCCAAACCATGCACCTCTTCAAAAACAGGTTTCCAAGGGCGTTAAATAATAGTTATTTGTTTTTTGTTTGCTTGCCCAAAGTGGGTGTCCAAACTAGGGGCTAGGGGGGGTCAACCACACCCAAAAAATGTGTTACAATAATTGAAATGTAGAGAGGGGGCGCCAAATCCTAAGGGTTGGCCCTTAGCAATAATTAATTTTAGTTTATTTTGATTCAAATTCCTCCAAACATGGGTCGCCCATGCATTAATATTTGTGCAATTTAATATTTAAATTGCCTCCTTATTTTCCCAACGAATTCCTGAAACTGGTGCCATAAATTTGGCACAATCTATGCTTTATTAACTTGGCCTGCGATTTGCCTTATCACATCAATGACAATAATCCAACACCGAGTAAGAGAGATTTGGTGTGAGGACTTCCCCCATGCAGAAAATAGAAGTTCTTTGCTCACATTGTCTTGCTGGAAAGCAACATTGAGCTCCTTTTCTTGTTGTAGAGAATAGAACCTCAAGTCCCTTAGAATTGGTTCACATTGATCTATGTGGACCAATACCACCAAGTACTAACAATACTAAATGTGGTTTATTGTTTGGCTCACAAAAATCAAGCACTTGAGAAATTCAAAGAATTTTGAGCCCTTGTAGAAAGGTCATTAGGTCATTATCTTAGAGCCCTTCGCTTAGATCGAGGGGGGGAACTACCAAGTAAGGAGTTTTCAAACTGCCTTCAAGAACATGGGATCCAAAGACAGTTGAATACATTTTAGATGCCTTGACAAAATGGTGTTGTGAAGAGGTGTGATCGCACTATTGTGGAAATGATGTGATGTATTTTGAAGGATGTAGATCTTGCTCTTGCATTCTGGGCTGAAGTAGCTCACACAATAGTGTATTGTTTGAATCGAGCACCCACCAAAGTGCTTGAAAATTTCACACCAGAAGAAGCTTGGATTGGGAAGGAGCCCTCTATATCACATTTTAGAGTGTTTGGATGTACAACTTACATGCATGTTTTCAAGGTACTTTTGTGACATATTCACACATCGCCCCGTTGCAAATGGGGACCCCTACTTTTTGCTTTCTAGGGTTTTCTTTTTAGGTCTTTTAGGTTCTTGTCTATTGACCTTTTGCATTTGAAGGGTCGCTAGGGGGCTCATTAGGTAGCAGGCTTTGCTTGAGTTAGGTGGATCTACTCAAGAGGTCAGGTCAATTGAGTGATTAGGGGTAATTTAGATCATTCCTAGGGTGTTTTTTGTGTACTATCTGGTCGCACTTCAAGTTGCTAAATCAAACCTTGGTTGAATGCATAATGTCCTCCTAGGCCCCATCCCTTACATCAAGGGCAGAGCGAATTTGCCTTGAGAAGTCTGGAATGTCATCCTGATCTTGAAATTTGACTAAGTTTGGAAAATTCAAGAATCCTCCAAAAACTAGATTTTGCATCATAACTCCTGGAGGTCTGAAACCACTCTCAAACATCCTGACAGTATATATGGAATATAACTTAAAGTATAAGTGACATTTTCTTATATCTTATATTCCATATATGAATCCTGACGGAGAGGCTAAAATGTCAAATTTCGCTCTTGACCCTTCCAAAGGGTCCAGAGAGAAATTTCACAAAGGACCTAAATTCTTCACCTAAATCATTGAATGGTTGAGCAAATTTGCAAGGATATGGAAGGAAATGGATCTAGGATCAAGTCTAAGACAAAGTCAAGTCAGTTTGAAGGTGAATTGAGCCTAGAATAGGAATTTCGCTCTTGACACTTCCAAAGGGTCCAAAGCGAATTCCTCTATAAGACACTCTACATTGCCCAAAGCCATGAGCTAATCCATGTCCTAGGTATGATTCAGGGCAATTCACTTGTTTAAATGAAGAAATGTGGGAAATGGAGTTAGAAATCAACCCAAAATGCAAATTTCGCTCCTAACCCTTCCAAAGGGTCCAGAGCAAAATTCTTGTAAGACCCTATTTCTTCACAAAATCTTGAACTAGATGCCAACTTGAGGAGAAAATGCACTTGATCATGATGGAAGGAGGCCTAAGAAGTTATATCCAAGCCAAAGAAGGGAGGAAAAAGGTGAGAAATGAGCCCAAGTAAGAATTTCGCTCCTGACCCTTCCAAAGGGTCCGGAGCGAAATTCACATAACCTTCTTTTTCTTCCTTGTCATGGCCAATTTTTGGACTTCTAAGGCATGGTTGGAGTGACCTTGAGGTGTTCTAGCCTTTGAAAGAAGGTTTGAGGTGATGAAATGGTGAAAATCAACCTAGAATGGAAATTTCGCTCCTGACCCTTCCAAAGGGTCCAGAGCGAAATTCTCCATAAACCTCATTTTCTTTCTTGTTTAGACTAAAAGCCTTGTTCCTTGGACATAGTAGGGGTAAATGGACATGTTCTTGCCTTAGGAAGAGAATGAAAGCATTGAAAAGTGAGGATTTTGTCCAAGATTGGGAATTTCGCTCTTGACCCTTCCAAAAGGTCCAGAGCGAAAATGTCCATAAACCTCATTTTCTTCCTTGTTTAGACCAACATTTTAGTTCATTGGGCATATTTGGAAGTGGATGAACATGTCTTTGCCTTTTGAAGTGATGGGATGTGAAGGAGTGAAGGATTTTGTCCTAAAACTTGAATTTCGCTGACCCTTCCAAAGGGTCCAGAGCGAAATTCTTGAAAACACCTATTTTCCCTTGGAGGAGGTCAAATCCTTGGTTTTTTATGGCGTGGATGGAAGTGAAGTGACATGTCCTTGCCTTTTGAGGTAATTTGGAGTTGAAAAAATTGAAGAAATGAGCTCAAGACATGAATTTTGCTCCTGACCCTTCCAAAGGGTCCAAAGCGAAATTCTCAAAAGGTCCTGTCCTTGGCCATGATTTGGAGCGAATTTCTCCTTTCAGGCCTTCTTAGGGGTCAAACAAATGTCGCTTTCATGAGAGAGGGATCCAAAGTTGAATGTCAAAGGGAAGCAAGGTATGAAGAATGAATCTAGGTGAAGGAAAATGTTAAAATTAGTCTCAGTTGTAACTAATCTAGTTATTAACGCCCAGAAAGTTGATTTGATATACTTGCGATTTAATTGAGATTTATGTAAGTGAGTATTAAACTAACACATTAGTTTGTTATTGTTATGTTTGGTTAAGTAATCCCGCCGGTGTAGAAGGATCGTGGCTCCACACAGGGGTCACGACCCTATGTGGAACCACGTGGTTCCACATAGGATTGTGACCCCCTGTGGAGGCACGATCCAATGAAGACAAGTAATATATATCTGCCACCCTCGTTGAATGAGATATAGCGTCGGACGATACACGTGGTGAACGTAGAAGATATAATTGCTTGGTCTTCGTATCTACAGAGGCAAACTGATAAGACATAAATAAAATCAGTTTATATTTCTTTAAATCAAATACTAACAGTATAAATTCTTTGTCTCAGAATTTTGATTGTTTTGAAAGTCATCACAGTCTATTTACATTTACAAAAAACAAGCAAATCTTGAATTTCCCTCCTGACCTTTCCAGAGGGTCCAGAGAGAAATTCTCAAAATCACCTAGTTTGCTCATGATTGAGACCAAGACATGGATTCCTAGGCCTTGGTGGAGAGAAGACTAGTGTATGCTTGCCTTGGGAGGCATTTTGGAGTAGAGAAATGATAGAATTTGAGCCTAAGGAAGAATCTTGCTCCTGACCCTTCCAAAGGGTCCAGAGCGAAATCCTTAAAACCTCTATTTTGCTCCCAATTTTGCATCAAACCTAGTGTTGATTGAGATTAGAGGCATCCTTAGGCATGCATTTGATCAAGTTGTGGTCACAAAATGTGAAGATTTTGTCCTAAAATGCAAAATTTCGCTGCTGACCCTTCCAAAGGGTCTTGAGCGAATTTTATTGTAGGCTCTATCCCTGGAGAGGATCTTGAGCGAATTTCATTCTAATGCCTTCTTGTCAAAGATATGAAAGGAAATGCTATGTTAGAATGAATTTATTTGTACTTAATCACCTTTTGGTTTGTTCTGCAGATGGAAGAAAATCAGGCCAAGACAAGGACGACCTATTCTAAGCCCATCATTATCAAGGACACTTCAAAGGCATGGAGGAGGACTCAAGGTGTTTTGAAGCATTGGAAGACTACAAGTGTTCGAAGAGTTCTAGGCTATCCTCAAAAGACTCCATACTACCACACAAAAGACCCACATGATGACAGAGAAGAATGACCTTACTAACACTTCAAGGTGAGGTATGCTACCGGAGAAAGAAAACTTGACTGTAAGGAAGCCTCATCAAGCACATAGAAGATCAAGGAGTGCATCTTTCTTCGCATCAAGGACAGAGGAGGATCAACCAAGATACAAACGTTAGACGAGGTGGCATCCCAGTCACTTTTCCTCTAGTCGGATCGGTACATCTCAACATTGTTGTCGGGTAATTAAGCAATAAGACATTTAATGTAATTAGAGTTAATGACGGCAGTTAACCCGTCGATTGTCGATAGTTGACACCGGGTAACTGACCGGTCACCTTTATATATTAGCGAGTCCTTGGTCATGGGGACGGAGTTAGTATGGTCATTGTCATTGTACTGACATTATTATGAATCAATGAAGATCTGAGTTTCTTAATATTCTGTCATGTCTATTATTTCTGCAATGCATTGAATTACACTTTATTGGCAAAACATTTGGTGCTGTTGCCTAGACAGACTTGAGAAAAGGAGCGGATGGCGTACAGACACGATGGGCCTACCCGTGAGCGAGATTAACCCTGAGGCGGACGACGCACGAACAGAGCTCGACGACGGAAAAGATACTACAATGAGGGAATTTTCAATCCCGCTTCAGGTGGCCATCGAAACCTATGTCCGAAGAGAGGCCACGGAGGCAGAAGTTCCAACAAGTGCCGTGTGGACCGCACTGGAAGTTAGCCCTGCGGTGAATCAGTTGATGAACCACCTCCCCCGATTGCTCGCACAGGCTTCACTCGCACAGCGGGCTCGCCTGGAGGAATTGCTTGCGAAGAACGACGCCAACAAATCCTCCTACAGTATGAAGAAAACAACCGTCGTTGGGAAGCGCAACAGGATGGCATGCGACGGGACACTTGAACCTTGAGCCGTACGGGGCGGAATAAAGAACACCTATTGTAATAATTATGTCATATTGTTGACATAGACTTGTATCCCACAGGATGAATGAATAAAAGTGTTCTACTTTTTATATGTCGTTATATATAAAGCCGTACGGGAATTAATGCCCAATACATTGAATAAAGACAAAAATAAGCAAGAGTATATGGATGAACGTGCAGTAGCCCAATGTGCCTTGATCCTTGAACAGCAAGTGGAAAGGTGACAGAGGTATAAGCGAAGGGAGGAGGAACGCTCCGAAGGGGACGGTGAGGCCAACGACCACCCACGGAGTTGGGAGGAGTTACTTGCGGAAACCCGCCGCAGGATAGAGTGTACTAAAACTCAGTTGAGGGACTTGTCACGCACACCAGAGGCTAGGAAAACTCCATGGAGTGGGGAGGAGGCAAGGGAGGGAGAAGACATCGGGGCTGCCAGGAGTGTCGGAGGGACACCGGGGCACGACGGTCAAGCACCTCTTACAGGATCTAACCCATCCGGAGTAGGAGAGTAGCCACCAGTTTTAAAAAGACAAGGTATGGCGCAAAAACAAAAACTTCCAAAGTTCCATGGGGACGGGAAAGAAGACCTTGTTCGCCACTGTTGCACTTGTGAAACAACTTGGGGAGCGAATGGTGTTATCGATCAGGACGAGTGGGTAACACAGTTTCCCGCAACCCTAAGGGGTGTGGCCATCGACTGGTTCTCCGATACGGAGAAGGCTAAAATTAGCACATGGCCTGACTTGAAGAAGGAATTTCAAGCGGAGTTTTGTCTCCTAAGAGACGATAATGAGATCGTAGCCGAAATTTACGGCACAAAACAGAGGAAGAACGAGATGGTTTGAACCTACAGCCGGCGGCTCAAAGAGCTGCTAGGAAAAATGGAGAACCAGCTCGCAGACAGACTGAAAAAACTGTGGTTTGTGGAAGGTCTGAAGACGTCTCTTAGACGGAAAATGAAGATCGTACCTCCCTCTTCATACATCGATGCCTATAATAGGGCAATGGATTTAGAAAGCGAGCAGAAGACGTCCAAGAAAAAGAAAAAGAAATCCTCGTCAGATGACGATTCCTCTTCTGACAAAAGCAGTAGCAGTGATGACAAGTCTAATTGGAAGGTACGGGCTCTCCAGAAAGATATGGAGCGAATGATGAGAGAGATGAAGGCGACCAAAGGAAGCACAAGCAAAGCCGACGAAGGGGATTTATGGTGCACGGACTGCCGCAGCGACGGACACACCAAGGGGTCTTGTCCGAAGAAAGCATTTTGTGATTTTTGTCAAATTGCCGGACAACTTACCAAGGAGTGTCCGTACAATATGAGGACCCGTAACCAATAGGTTCTCTTTACGGAACCGTTTGCGCCAGCCGACACGTCCCAGCTTGCGATCAACAATGCGTCGTCTGGTGGCTATCAAAACAACAGGCGAGGAGGAAGAGGCAATAATAATAATACAATAATAGAAGCCGAATCCAATACGACGCTAAAGGGCGGCCGATGATACAATGTCGGGCTTGCAACCAATGGGGGCATTTTGCCAGGGACTGTACGGCGGAGGAAGTGCCACAAAAACTTTGCAAGTGGTGCGGTTCGGGGGACCATGACGATGGCAACTGTCCGAAGTCTGGAGTTAATTTGTTGAATGTAGAAACGGAGGATGTGCTCGGCATAACAAGATCCAAGACGAAAACGGCCACTTACCCAGATCCTCATACGGAAAAACGAAAGGCACTAGAGGCACGAGCGGAACTGGAGGAGGAGATGTTGACGAACAAGGATGCACACGGGCTTGCAGGTACTTCTCGCTCTGAAGCAGAAACAAATATTATAAACCAACTGCTATAGGTCGAGATAGCCGTCAAAATGAAGGATCTCTTGGAAAGTATGCCACACTTGCGAACGACACTTCTGCAATCCGTACTGATAACCCCAGTCGACCGACCAACACATGGAAGGGACAACCTTGGCGAGACGGCGGTAGACCCATTAGCCCTGACGATCAACAATGGTAGACACCCAGCAGTGGTGGAAATGGGTATACTGGGCACCATCTTGACCGACACCATTGTCGACGGCGGGTCGGGAGTAAATGTCTTGCCAGAGGAAACATGGAAAAAATTGGGCAAACCTACTCTCTGGCCGTCCACCTTTAATTTATTGGGAGCAGACCAACACGGCATCAAGCCGCTTGGCACACTCATGGCGCAGCCAGTGACGATCGGAACACAGCCGTTCATCTTGAACTTTGTGGTCATCCCATTGAAGAAGAAGGGATATGATGCCATCCTTGGCAGAGGCTGGCTGGTTGCGGCAAAAGCAAACCACAATTGGAAAAAGAACACCTTGTCCATGGAAAAGGCCGGCAGAAGATATATCATTGACCTCAAAACCCAACTGGTCAGTGAAGAGTTGGCATCAGAGTCAGAGTCCGACGGGGACGACGGTACGGATGAAGGGAAGGATGGCAGGGAACCAGATGACGAAGGCATCTTAGGAATTCAAGCCTGTTTTGAGGACGAGACAGATTCTTTGAGAGGGCTCTTCCATTGGCAAATGGAAGACAATGAATTATTGTACGGGTGCAATATGCTGGAGATCGAAGAAGAACCTGACGAGAACGAGTTCCCGCCAGAGTACGGACAATACAAGGAAGGGGATGCCCTGTGGATGATGCACCGGCGCACCAGTTCGACAAGAGTAAGCCCATAAGGCACGAGGAATCCGCACTTAAAATTACAAATCTTGGAGAAACTTTAGAACAGAAAAATATTCTGGTTGGCGATGACTGGAATCCGGTCTTGAAGACGGCGGTGTTCAAAATTTTCACAGAGTACAAGGATGTGTTCGCCTGGACGTATAAAGACCTCAAAGGGGTACCACAAGAACTTTGTGTACACCGGATCCCTCTGGTTCCCGGAGCCGTGCCTGTACGGAAGCGGCCATACAGGATGAACAGAAATTATGCCGCTAGGGTAAATGACGAAATTGACCGCATGCTCGAAGCAGGTATCATCTTCAAGGTCCAGACCAGTGAATGGGTATCACCCATTGTGATATCCTTGAAAAAGGAGGCCAATCAGATAAGAATCTGTGTAGACTTCAGGTGTTTGAATGCTGTCACAATTAAAGATCCATTTCCCATACCATTCACAGACACCATCCTCGAGGAAGTAGCGGGCCATGAAATTTATTCATTTATGGATGGATTCTCCGGATATAATCAAATTTCCATTGCAGAGGAGGACAAATTGAAGACCACCTTTGTCGTAGAAGATGGCGTCTATGCTTACAACTGGATGCCATTCGGGTTGTGCAACGCACCAGCTACCTTTCAACGGATAATCCTCCATATTTTCGACAAAATGTCCGTAGGAAACTTCAAAGCATTCTTGGACAACTGTTCCATTTACAACATGGAAGAGGCACATCTCGCTGCACTTGGCGAATGCATGGAAAGATGCAGACGAGCCTGCCTCGCCCTAAATCCCAAGAAATGCAGATTTATGGTGCCTCAAGGCAAGTTACTAGGGCACATCGTCTGCAAGGCCGGACTGAAGACTGACCTTGACAAGGTACGGGTCATTGTGGAGATGGAGGCGCCCGACGATGTCACTGGCGTCAAGTCATTTCTTGGACACATTGGGTATTATAGGCGGTTTATTAAGAACTTTGCCCAAGTATCATACCCACTTGATATGCTGACACGAAGGGGGGTGCCGTACATCTGGGGGACGGCCCAAGGAGAGGCTTTCCAGGAGTTAAAATCACGGTTGGTAGGTGCACCAATCCTGACATATCCAGACTGGGACAAAGAGTTCCATGTACATGTTGACGCATCCAACTTTGCCATAGGGGCCACACTGGCGCAGGTTGGCAGCCACGGGCTGGACCACCTAGTGTATTTTGCAAGCCGACTCTTGTCAAAAGCGGAGAAGAATTATAGCACGACGGAGAGAGAAGCCCTCGGGATGGTATACTCCATCCAGAAATTCCGACATTACCTATTTGCGACACCATTCACATTTTATGTGGATCACCAGGCGTTGATGTACCTGGTGAACAAGCCAATCATCTAGGGGTGGATTAGCTGATGGCTATTGCTGTTACAAGAATTTACATTCAACATCATTGTCAGACTTGGCAAGAGCCATGTCATCGCCGACCAGCTATCACGGATCAAGTTTGGAGAGCCAGCTGAAGGTGTTAACGAGTATTTTTCGGATGCCCATCTCTTCCGCATTGCCGTCCTTCTTGCCTGGTACACGAGTGTGGGTGAATACCTGTCAACTTCAAAATTTCCTAAGGAAATGTCGTCAGGCGAAAGACGAAAACTTGTACTAAGAAGCAGAACGTTCCAACTTATAAATGGCCTTCTCTACAAGATGGGACCTGACCAGATCCTACGACGATGCGTCTTGGAAGAGGAAATCCCAGGAGTCCTGAGAGAAGCACATGAAGGGGTCGTAGGAGGACACATGGGACCAGACACGACGGCAAGGAAAGTCTTACTAGCTGGCTTATGGTGGCCGACAGTGCATAATGACGCCAGAGAATGAGTGACAAGTTGTGATACATGTCAACGTGCTGGACGACCGATAAAGAGGGATTTTATGCCACTCAACCCGTCGAATGCTCAAGAGCTGTTCGAAAGATGGGGGTTAGACTTCATTGGTTCGTTAAAACCAAGCCGGGCCCAATGATGTAGATACATTGTCCTGGCGACCGAATACTTGACCAAATGGGTCGAAGCGAGGGCCTTGGCAGACAACTCCGCCGTTAGTATGGCGAGATTCATTTATGAACAGATTATCACCCGGTATGGAATACCTATACAGTTGACAAGTGATAGAGGAGGGCACTTCGTAAACCACATTATCCGGCTGTTGACAACTGAATTCAAAATTTTCCATTCTCTTTCAAGTTCATACTATCCTCGGGCAAACGGCCAGGCTGAGGCGACCAACAAAATCATGGTGTTAGTAATTTATAAGTCCTGCGGGGTTGAGAAGGAAGATTGGGAAGAGCGTCTACTGTCGGTACTTTGGGCGTACTGAACAACTTACAAGGTAACCACTAGGCAGACACCATTCCAATTAATGTATGGCCAAGAGGCTGTGGTGCCAGTGGAATTCATGGTGCCAAGTCTCAGAATTGCCATTGACAACAGGTTAGGTGACATGGAAAGCCTCTGGGAGAGACTATACGCCCTGAATAAGTTGGATGAAAGACGGACGATGGCACAGTGGGTGGCGGAGATAGCTCAGCAACAACGGAAAGCCTGGCACGACAAACATTTAAGAAGGATGCAGTTCACCCCGGGGCAATTGGTATTGAAGTTTAATGGTCGAAATGAAATTAAGCCAGGCAAGTTCAGGGTAAAATAGCTAGGTCCCTTTAAGATTCGCGAAGTTGGTGCGAATGGAGCCATCAAGCTGTGGACGATGGACGGGATGGAGGTGCCTGATGCTGTAAATGGCTCCAAGTTGAAAATCTATCACCAACGGAGGCAAGAGACGAGGTCCGCCCAGGCGGACAGGTAAGTGCGGTCGTATGGAAATGACTGTATGGTAGGTCTGTACGACCTCGTACAGTGCCGTAGGAAAAAAAAAACGGAAAATTAAAATATATATATATATATATAAATGCTGTCGTACGAAAATAACTGTACAATGGGTTCATACGGCCGTACAGTATGGAATTTTTTTAAAATTAAAAAAAAAATATATATATATAAATCCGTACGGTCGTACGGAATTGAGTTTAAAAAAAAAACCCGTACGGTCGTACGGAATTGAGTTTAAAAAAAAAAAAAGGGACATACAGAAAAAAGTTGAAGTTATTTTTTTGTCATTAAGTGTTTTATATGGCATGAATACTCAGGAAATTGCCAAGTTAGAAAATTGTCGGGTTATAAAGACGTTCGTACGGACAAATCAGCTACTTGCCAGTTAGAAATTGTCGGGTGATAGCCGTACAATCAAATCAGCCGTACCACATTAGCAAATCCGTACAAAACGAAAGACAGTTAAGACTCGAAATAGTTACAAATCAACCCCAGACAAGGAATTTTTATTTTATTTTGATTAATGGCGACTGAACCTAGGGGATTGAAAAAGCTAGACTAGAGGAAGAAATTGCAGGAAAGAGAAGAGCAAACCAAGAAGGAAGCCAGAAAGAAACCTGCTGTAGCAATGGGCGACCAAGACAAGGGCAAAGCAATTGCACAAGATGCAGGAAAGGGAAGAGTTACGCAGGTCACCGCAGATACAATTCTATTCGAGGGTTTGGCTAGAACGGTGTGTAGGCAATGGTGGGAAAATGCCACGAGCCCGTCAGATATTGAGGTAAAAATCGAATTAACAAAAGCTAGGGTCCATGATGCTATTCAGATGCCCATTTTTAATATTAAGGAATTCGAACCCTGCCTACGACAAATGATTAAAACATATGATCCTGAACTTTGCACATCGTCATTCAATTTCCAGCACACTGACATCATTGTTTCATTTAACTCTGATGATTTTGAGAGAGTATTTGGCATTCCTGACAAGGGTAAAAAGATTGACGAAAAGGTAACAAAGTTGTCCGAGGAAAGAAGAACCCAGCTATTAAAAGAAATGTGTAGGGACAACTTGACTACAGAAGAATGGAGTCGCATCCTGGATCCGAAGGGAAGAGGTCTGAAGAAGACATTTTTAAAATCTGGCATCTGGCAATGTTTACTTGACGTAGTACAGAGCACGCTGACTGGCGCCAGCAGAGCGTCGGTCGCGGCAGTACCTATGATCGCATTGATGGCAAGACTCAGAAAGGGCATGGTGTATGATTGGGCCAGTCTACTGTCAGACAGAGCTCACGACTGTATGATGCTGAAACATAAAATATTTTATATGTCACATCACGCTATCAGATTATTTTTAGATTCCGTGTGGGTACAGGTGCCACCACACCGTAGAGGATGGCAGCTGCGGGATAGCATCGACTCCCTTAAGCCAGCTATATTTTATTGGTCAGAGATGGATATTTTGACAACCGCCGAGGGACAAACTAGCAGGAAGAGGAGACCGGTCCACGTAGTGGTGTCAGCCAATGACACAGATTCAGGGCGACATGGCACTAGTGAGGAGGAAAGTGAGGGGTCGGATGATTCAGAGGAAGATAGCACCTTCAGGTTTTCATAGATCGAGCAGCCAGTACCGCCGCAGGAGACCCCCACCACTCAGACAATATCGTTGGCAAGTGTACCGAGGGGGCATCGTGGAATGCCTGGAGGGGGAGCTGGTAGGACCGGCCAGGTGGTATTTACTCCAGCATTCCTGACCGTCGGAGGAGAGGGAGGACCATTGGCATCATCTGGAGTCACAGTGGGTACCATCTCTACCATCCTCATACCTGGGTTTGGTCAGATGCATCCTCGGCCTCCACCAGTCTAGCCATCGCCAGTCACAGCCAAGATGACGACACCAGCGAGTGCACCGGTACGCATGCCCGTCATCTTGACGGAACCTAGGACAGAGGACGCCTAGAGGACGGTCGAGGAGAGGTCGGCGGGGGATGATGTCGATTCATGGCTAGACAGATATGCGGCTCTACCTTCATCCCCACGCAAGCAGGCACCACCCACACCTTCCTACCCTTGTATTCCTTCACCTCCAGGGGTTATCGACTTGGACAGTGGCACTAGAAAGCAGGGCGATAGAAAGACATTGCTGGTGGAGGAGGGGGCGGTATCACCGCAGTAGCAGCATCAGGTTGGACGGATTGGAGAGGGGAGACCTACTGCCATGGTGCAGTTCTTAGCTAGGATGGAGGAGGAGGTTCAGTTACTGGTTGCCTCGACAGTAGAGGAGTCTGTCGGACAACTCACTTTGCGGAGACTCCTTGCATTTGCTACATTTGGAGTAGCAGTGTCATTTCAGCAGTGTTTTGAGCAGCATGGATGGCCGACGCTTGATCTTCCAGAGATGCGAGCAGAGTGGCAAAGCCAAGAGGTGGCCGGAGGGAGTCAGACACAGTTTGTGGTCAGACAGATTGAGCAGGCTGTACGAGATAGGTATCTCGAGCTTCGAGAGACTCAGTTCAGGGCGGATAGGGCTCAGAAGGAGTTGGCCACTCGCATCCTTGCATTGGAGACAGAGTTAGAGCAGAAGCGCACCCATGCTAGGAGTACAGATGAGATCCTTGCCACCGTGAGAGGAGAATTGAGTGCCGTGAGGGCAGAGTTGGCAATGCAGTCAAATGAGAGAGCCTTAGCAGAATCGAGAGTTGCTACCCTGGCAGCCGAGTTGGAGGCGAAGCATCAGGAATGGATGGAGGCAGTGTTTCGAGTGAGGAGTTCCCGAGAGCGGTAGTTGCAGGCTGAGCAGGACCTCCAATACCGAACCGACCAGGTGGTTCAGCTTCAGGAGCAGTTGGCAGTAGCAGTCCCAGCCCCTCCACCATCAAGGACGCCTCCCTTACCCCCTCAGTAGTCTGTGTGTAGTTGTTATTTTGTGGGGTTCGTAGTTGTTATCTGTTGTAGGCATATCATTCCCATTTTGTTGTTTGTCGTCCGGAGACGACATTTCTTTTTTGGGGGGATGATGTTGTCGGGTAATTAAGCAATAAGACATTTAATGTAATTAGAGTTAATGACGACAGTTAACCCATCGGTTGTCGACAGTTGACACCGGGTAACTGATCGGTCACCTTTATATATTAGCGAGTCCTTGGTCATGGGGATGGAGTTAGTATGGTCATTGTCATTGTACTGACATTATTATGAATCAATGAAGATCTGAGTTTCTTTATATTCTGTCATGTCTATTATTTCTGCAATGCATTGAATTACACTTTATTGGCAAAACAAACATGTCCAGATTCAATGTACCTTACTCATCGGGGACGACACAAACTTCGGTGTACCTACCCCTGCTTCCTATTGGTCCACACTCATTGAATGTAATTTTTTCATTGGCTGAGGTGTTTGTTATAACAAACCCTAATTAGGGTTTTCATCTTGTAATCCTAGCCATTGATTCTAAGTCAATCAGAGCCGCCAATTTGTAAAGGGCTCTCTATATAAATCCCTGGCTTTTCATTTGTAAAGGTTAATAGTCAGAGAATAGTTCGAGTTAGAGAAAAAGAGAGAAAAAGATTAAGATTGTTAGCAACGGAGAAAGTAGTGAAGGAAGAAAGTTGAACAATTGTTGTTTTATTTTTCTATGAGATCAATGAAATATTGAAGTTATGGTGTTTTATTGCAATCCTTGTGGCTATTTTCATGGTTGTTTATCTTCTTGAATCACTCTTAGTAGAGGTAGTACTCAAATTTTAGAATTAGATTGAAGGACGAATGTTGTGTTTGATCTTTGGTAAAACTCATAGTCCAAACCACTAGCTCCTTACTCATTGTAAGCATGCCTTGTGTGGTCAACTGGAGATATTAAGATTGTTTAAGAGTTCAATCATAGTTGGAGATATTGATATGTATCTTATTGATGTTATCTATTCCATTGATGATTTGAAAATCATTGAATCCCCTTAGAATATCGCACCAATTCCAGTAGAGTTGTAATCTTTTGGCAATACTGAAATTGGTAGAGTTTTATCAAGACCAGTCCTCATTTAGTCATTCCTAGGATTAGTTTAGCATCGCCTTCTTAAACCCTTATCTTTTGCCTTTTTTTGAAACATCAGCTAGTATTAGGAGAATTCAGTTTCCTCATTGAAAAGTAGTTGCAAGAACACACTTTCTTAGAAAGTACGTAAGGCCCCTTGTAAAACAGCAAACACAACGACCACTGGTGCTTATCCATGAGTAGAGAACCTACATAACAGAACCTTGGAGTTTCTCCGATTGATCCTTCTACGAAATCTTCAGCATTCGGGGAGCTTTATTCAAGAGAGGATAAGATACCTCTGGGTATTTTATTCTATGTTTGGTCGTGTACAAAAGACACATCAACAGGTACAAAGGACAAAATTGGATGGTCAGTCCTTGAAATGTACTTTCCTTGGGTACATGTTAGAGTTGAAAGGATATCGACATATGGTTGCATTAACACAGAAAGTGTACATTAGTTGGGATGTTTTTGATGAGGAAACAAGATGCAAGACCTTTTTCCCAACATCCCCTACTAGTTTTCAAACACCGAATATTCTTGAACTTGAAGATGAGGACCTTGATGAAGAAGCACAAGAAGAGGCTTTGTTTCCACTGGAATAGTTTCCCCCTCTTTCGTTGGCCCCATCCTCATCTCTTGTGTACAAAAAGCTTCCTAAGTGGTATTGAGCTACAATAAAGGATACTAAAGATGATGCAACTACATATACATCTCTGTTTGGGTCCAAAACTCGCAAGAAGACTTGTGAAAAGGTAAATCTGGCTCTTATTTTTATAGTTATTTAGAGTTCAGAACCAAAAACAATTCTGCAGGCTCTTAAGTCACCACCTTTGGAAGGATGCCATGGATGTAGGATATTAAGCATTACTAACGAATAATACATGGGAACTTGTTGATCTTCCACCAGGGAAGAAGGCTATTGGATGCAAATGGGTTTTCAAAATCAAGTAGATTCTTATCCAATCTTATCCAAATTGTTTCTTCTTGTTTGAATGCATTAATCTCTTCATCAATCTCCTTTTTCTCAGAATTGATATTATGATATAACTCGTTTGCTTCTTCAATGAATGTTTTGTTAAAGATAAACATGGAGAAAGGGCTTGAGCCCATTACAAAATAGGCATATAGGTGAATGGAACAAGTCTCACCAAGGGTGAGAGTCGTGAGACTGAACCAAAACTAAAAACAAATGCAAAACTAGGAAGAACCGACAACAAACACCAAATACAACAGAAGACCAGAAAACGATAGCTACAGATCAGCAAGGAGTTTTAGGCCATCAATGGCCGACCATTACAATTGAGGAATTCCAACTTCTTGAATGAAACCACCTTAGGTTTTCCTCTCATCTTGTCATCTTTGATTAGAGGATCTTTTGGGTGAGCAACCTGTTTACCTCACTGGGTAAACAGGAAGAATACAGAAACTGAACAGCAATGCACAATCCAAATACCAAAGAAGTACCAGAATAAGCTTTCCATTAATGTCAAGAGATGTTCATATTATATTCTGTCGTCCACATTACATGTCCTCCAACACCCGGAGGTGGTACAATATATGACAGCCGAAGGGGTGCGACACAACCGTCGCGACTCCAACTACCTACCCGTCGGCTAACTAACTGACCGCCATAACTCATTATTACCGACGACAACATAAACATAATATACCAACATAACATAATGATTATTCCCGTCAACATCATCCCCCCCAAGAAAAGAAGTCGACTTCGACGACTTAATACAAAATAGAGATGAACGGTAGGAACTACTGACGCCAGTCGGGCCCGGATCTTATACACTTGCTGCGTCCTCGCCTGAAAACCCTTTTCTGCTACCATCTGATGCTCAAGTGCGGATTTCACCAATATTGCTTCCTTTGCCATCACAGTTCTCCTGGGCCTAACCCAAACTTGTCTGCAAAACACGTTTTTCAGTCTCAGCTTCCACCAACTGCTACTCAAATGATTCTGTCTCCCTAGCCAATTTGTCCTCGATAGCCACCCATGCTGCTCTCTCGGCATCCAACTCCTGGGTACGCTGAACTAAGTCTCACGCGACTATTGCCTCCAACCTGGTGGTCAGCTCCTCCCGAGCCCTCTGTGCATCCACCAAGGCAACCTCACGTCCAGCCGAGACATACTCCGAGTTCCTCAAAGCGTACCAGTCATGCCTGGAGGTGGCCACAATCCGTTGGCACAAATGCTAGGAGCCACCTCAAATCCTCCATCACACTCCCCAAAGGCTAAAAACTGAACTGAATAACTCCCTGGTGTCATACAACTGCACAGACTTGCAATGCCTTCCGTCAAACTTTGTTTGTTCCCAACCTCCAAATCCGTCTCCCTCTACGGCTTATGGCTTCCCTGCCAATGCTTAGCTGCAGGCACAACACTTCCCGTGGTCTTCTGTAGCTCAAAATAAACTGGGGGTCGAGGGGCAGCGCCCCAGCGGGGTCGAGGGGCAGCGCCCCTTGCGGGGTCCTGGGGCAGCGCCCTAGGTGCACTCCCTGTCGCAGTACAGGGCGGGGTCGAGGGGCAGCGCCCCCGCCGCCAACACCAATTTACAACCTTCAGAACCCCACGAAAGTCCATGGCGCGCATCATTTCTGTGATATTTTATGATGTCAAAACCCTTCTTCTACACTCCAATATTTTCAGTGTCCAGGCTCCAGATGTCAGCAAAACATTTTAAATCTGGTCGTCGTCGTTTCTTTTTTTTTTTTTTAAGGGCACTGTAATGTCCCCGATGGCTACCCGGCCATACAACCTCCCTATACGGTCAACAACAGCATTGGCACCTCTGATCGTGCGGCTGCTTGGTCTACCTGTGGCGGTCGGCCCGTGCTTTACCCTTCGCATCACGTGGTGGTGCGGTGTTCAGCGTCTTCTTCCCTTTACCCCTTGCTGTGCGGTGGTGGTGGTGTGCGGGGTTGTTTTGTTCTTCGTCGCGGTGGTGTTGTGCGGCGTCTTTGATGTTTGGCGGCGTTTTATTCTTCCGCGGGCTGCTTGGTGACCGCCTTCGGTGGCTCCCACCGTACGGTGTGACCACCGCACGATGGTGCCACCGTCGGTGGTTCCGTGTCATCGTCGGTGGTTCCACCGCACGGTGGTGCCACCGTCGGTGCTTCCATCGCACGGTGGTGCACCGTCCACCGCACGGTGGTGTCACCTTGTCACCTTGGTCCCATCGTACGGTGGCCATTTTCCCCTTCTTTTTCCTTTTTTTTTTGACTGTACGGTCGCTGTCGTACGACCGTGCGATTTTTTTTTTTTTTTTTTGTGAAGTTGTCTAGAGAGTCTTCGGCTCGGGTCCCCTGTCTCTGGGATCGCCCTTCATCCTTCTCGGTTTTTCTCGCCCAAAAGTCTCCTGCTTTTGTCCCATGCCTCTCGAGTTGCTTGCCCAGCCTCTTAGGTCCCCTTCCATCCTCTCGGGTCCCCCTTCGGGCTCTCGGGTGTCCGTCCGGCCTCTCGGGTCCCCTGCGCGCTTCGCGTGATAGGGTTTCAATTTGGCCCCGTTGGTGGCAAGTCTATTTTCAATGGCCATCGGAAGACCTGGAACCCCAAATTCTATAGGGACCACGACCTCCTTCCCGTACATAAGAAGAAGAAGGATAATAAAGATTTTGAAGACTGCGGTCTTCCATACAGGGTTCCAATCGTTGCCGATACTCTTCGGATTATTTATGCCGCTAGGGTTTGGGGCGTCTCCCTTCCAATATTCTCTGTATTCTGGCAGGTACACCTCTGTTGGTTGCTCTGGTTCCTCTACTTCGAGCCTGTAGCTTTGGAACATTTCGTAATCCTCCATTTGCCAGTGGAAGAGCCCGTTAGTCGAGCATACCTCATCTTCAGAACATCCCTCCAATTCTAGCACCCCTTCACTGTTCGGCTCCATCGCGTTCTTGCCCTTGCTTTCATCGAGACCCCCTTCCCCTTTATTAGAATCCTCTGAGTCCGAGTCTGAAGAGGCGAGCTCTTCGCTGACATCTTGGGTGTGTAGGTCAATGGTATATTTCCGCCCTCCCTTCTCCATGGAAAGGGTATTTTTCTTCCAATTGTGGTTTACCCTCGCGTTGATCAACCACGTTCTCCCTAGGATGGCGTCATAGCCTTTCTTCTTCGAGGGAATAACCACGAAATCTAACAAGAATGGTTGCGTACCAATCGTCACTTGCTGGGCCATCAACAGGCCGAGTGGCTTAATGCCGTGTTGGTCCGCTCCCACCAGGTTGAATGTGGGTGGCCATAGGGTGGGCTTCCCCAGCCGCTTCTATGTTTCTTCTGGTAGTACATTCACCCCAGATCCACCATCCACAATGGTGTCCTTCAGAATGGTCCCACGGATACCCATTTCTACCACAGCTGGGTGTCTACCACTGCTCAAGGCTAGTAACATCGGGTCAGTCGAAGGGCTGACGGAAACCTCCACCTGTGGTGTACTCTTCGAAGCGGTGGCGGGAACCCCTACCTGTGGTGCACTCAACGATGCGGTGGCGGGAACCCGTACCTGTGGTGCACTCGACGCTGCGGTGCTTTGCACATTGGTGAGGATGGCAGCCCTCAATTGTGGCATAGAGTCTAGAAGGTCTTTTACCTTTATCGGCACCTCCATCTGCAAGATTTGCCCAATGATGTTATTTTTCGTTTCCGTACGGGATGATGTACTCGCCACCTCGTTGTCCCGTCGTTCGGTCGTCATCTCACGTTCAATATTGGCCTTTGCCTCCCGTAATCTCTCCTTCTCCATACGGGGGTCGGGATAAGTGGCTTTTTTCATCTGGGCGCGGGTGATCGCCAGTACTTCTTTCTCACCAGTCTTCTCAGCCTTCTCAATGTTGAGGAGATTAACCCCTGCCTGTGGGCAATTTGCGTCCTCATGGTCGCCTGGCCCACACCAACGGCAGAGGTGCTGAGGGGTGGCTTCCTTCGTGCAATCACGGGCGAAGTGCCCCCACTGATTACAGGCCCTACATTGGATAATCGGGCGTCCCTTTGCATCGTATTGGACCCTGTTTCTAGTGGAATTATTATTATTCCCCCGTCCGCCTTGTCGGTTTCCTCGGTAGCCTCCGGAAGATGCATTATTGTTTGAATCCGATGTGGAGGGCTGCTCCTGGGCAAAGAGCACTTGCTGGTTACGTGCCTTCAGATTGTATGGGCATTCCTTCGTAGAATGTCCCATGATCTGGCAGATGTCACAGAATGCCTTCTTGGGACAGACACCCTTTGTGTGGCCGCTCTCCTTACAATCCGTGCACCACAGTTCATCATCCTTGCTTGTGGTCCCCTTCATTGTCTTAAACTCTTTTAACATCCGTTCCATATCCTTCTGAAGGGCCGTGACTTTCTTCTTCGGCTTCTCATCACTGCTACTCTCTTCTTCCGACGTATCATCTTCAGAGGATGACGAAGATCTATTCTTCTTCTTTTTGGCCGTCTTATTTTCACTTTCCAAGTCCATGGCCCGGTTGTATGCATCATCGTAGGATGTCGGAGGTACAATTTTCATCTTTCGTCGTAGCTTAGGGTTCAGACCCTCGACAAACCACCGCTTCTTCAAGCCGTCAGCCGGTTGGCTTTCCATCTTTCCGACTAATTCCTTCAGCCGGCGGCCATATGCCCGTACGGTCTCCTTCTTTCCTTGCTTTGTTCCATAGATTTCCGAGACTATCTCATTATCATCTCGGAGAAGCCGAAATTCCTTCTCGAATGCTTTCTTCAATTCATCCCACGTAGTTACCCCGGTTTTATCCAAGTCTGAATACCAGTCAATAGCCACTCCTCTTAGTGTGGCGGGGAACTGCTTCATCCATTCATCCTGGTCAGTCACCCCGTTGGCTGTCTAGATGATTTCGCAGGTACGGCAATGTCGTGCGGGATCATCTTTGCTATCCCCGTTGAATTTGGGCAACTTCTGTTTGGTCGCCATTGATGGAAGTCATCCACTTGGAGGTGGTTGTGGCCGTGTCTGCCCTCCGACGCTGCTCCCTCCGATGCCGCTGATGTCTTTAGTGGTGGTGACCAAAGGTACGGTGTTCTGCCTTGTACCTACCGTGCGGTTAGCTTCCCCTTTGCCGTCGTCACCCGTGCCCGGCTTCCTTCGGTGATCCTCCCTTTGTGGCGTGAGAGCGACTACCGTGCGGTTAGCTTCCCCTTCGCCGTCACCCGTGCCCGGCTCCCTTCGGTGATCCTCCCTTTGTGGCGTGAGAGATAAGTTTTTGAACCGATCTCGAGTCTCTTCAACTAGTTCTCTCCGTAACCTAGTTTCCTCCAGAAACTCTTCGAGGCTTCTCGCTCTACAGTAGTCTGGCGACGCGTAGAAATTCCCCTCGGCTTCTGCACCTTCCGTGACACCTCCTTGGTTCCCTTCGGGCAACCCTTCGGCAGGTCGTCCTTCGGCAAGTTGCCTCAGCCTCCGTCTACGTTCTACACGTTGTTTTAGAATCAAAGCCTTCTGCGCAGCCTCCCACTCGTCGGTTTCTAATTTCTTATTTCTGTCTTTATTCAGTAAATTGGGCATTAATTGTGGTACAATTTCATGTTTCACAACACATAAACCAAAACACAACACGTCTTTATTAATTCATTCTTTTGTATACAATCAACATAATTCTTCTGCTTCTAACAGTGTTCTTTATTTCTCTCCCTTCACAATTTAAGGATTATTTGTCCTTCGTCGGTCTTCCCTACGTCCGTCATCCTGGCGCTCATGAAATTCTCGTAAGATTTGCTGTCGTCGGTTCTCACGGTAGGTGTCTTCTCCTACGTAGAGTTCTGTTTGGGCATCGTCGACTTCTGGGTTTATTTCAGCAACGGGTAGGCCCATTGGGTCTGTGCGCCATCCGTGTCTTCCGTTTCGAGTTCGTCTAGGCAGCGGCGCCAAATGTTTACCTCACTGGGTAAACAGGAAGAATACAGAAACTGAACAGCAATGCACAATCCAAATACCAAAGAAGTACCAGAATAAGCTTTCCATTAATGTCAAGAGATGTTCATATTATATTTTGTCGTCCACATTACATGTCCTCCAACACCCGGAGGTGGTACAATATATGACAGCCGAAGGGGTGCGACACAACCGTCGCGACTCCAACTACCTACCCGTCGGCTAACTAACTGACCGCCGTAACTCATTATTACCGACGACAACATAAACATAATATACCAACATAACATAATGATTATTCCCGTCAACACAACCAATTTAGTTTTGGCATCTTTCTGTATATTGTGGGTTCAATTAGTAGGACTAGAAAGGATAGGATTAGCTTGAGCAGTAATTGCCTCCACCTTTCTTTTGATTTCTTTTTTCCAATTCAACCTTAAACACTAGTAGAGTGATAACAGTATTTATAACTGCATTATTTAAGTATGCTGTCTTCTATGTTGCAAGAAGCAGGAATTTCTTGTGACTTGGCAACTTTCCTTGCTTGTTGATTTTCACCATTCCCTCAAAACCTTCTATTGCACTCTTCTCCCACAAAAAATTTCAAATAAAACCTCTAATAGTAGCCTCAATGTGTGGGTTTCCTATGCTAATTTTGTTTTTTTGGTGTGCCCTACCAACAACCTATTTGCCCTGATCCCCACCCTGAAGCTTGTGGGCTGGGAGGAGGAATAGACTAGAAATCCTTTCTGTGCTTTTGGGCTTGGTCGAGGAGGACGGCCAATCTCCAAGGTGGACCGAGGGATGGAATGCACTAGAAATCCTTCCATGCTCTTGCAATATAAGGACGATCATGCTTGAGATTTCTGTTTGCAAGCATTTCCAATGAATTCCTAATATGGTCGACTATAAGGAATATGACCTGGCCTAAATATTAATTATATTAGGGTGTATTGATTTAGATAAGAATGATGCTTATATGGATTTAGATGCTATCATGGATATGATGCTTAATGTTTTTAATTTCAGTTTCTAGTGATTAATATTGTTTGCACTTTGCAGGCCCTAAACAAGGAATATCCCATAAAGGGCATTACAATTGGTAATTTTATTATAAAGTTATATTGGTAAAGATAATGCGATTTTCATCCTAAGTTGAAATTGCTGTTTCAGGGTTAAATTTAGGTAAATCCCCAAAAAGGGACATGAAAAATGGGCATACCTCTCTCTTTGCCTTGGAACATCAATGTTTCTTGATCCACTTCCAAGATATTCCTTCAAATATATATCTTTTTGATACCATCATGAAGCCTATAGTCTTGTATGGCTTTGAGGTTTGGGGGCCTAGCTTGGGATCCTCTGATTGGGCTTTGTATTGAGAGGGTCCAAATTCTCATGCTGCAATTACTTATCTAGTGTAAGCGAGTTCTTCCTCGGAGCATTGTCAAGATTGAGTTTGTTGCCCTATCGTTGCATCTTGAGACTATCTTTTGACTTACCTTCTACATACATGGACTTAGATCCATGGGGGATTTTACTTCTAGTTGTTACAAATATTTGTACTTGGCTCTTTGCTTCACTAGGTTTTGTCTAGCCCCTTTGTTGGTAATCTAAGACTAGTTTGCTCCTTCATTCCATCAAAATCTCTATTGATAGATTACCTCCCTTCATGTATTCCTTTGCCCTCTCAGGTAAACGGTTAAATGCAGAAAGTAAATGCACAAAACATAATGGAAATATATTAAATAACCAGCCTCTTTATTAATTCCACAGTCCATGTACAATAAGTGCTTATAATATCTAACACGACTCGACTAACATGATCATACTTCGAAGAAAAGGTACACAATATATAATACCCGAAGGGGTGCGACACAACCGTCGCGACTCCAACTACCTACCCATCGGCTAACTAACTGACCGCTGTAACTCATTATTACCGACAACAACATAAACACAATATAACAACATAACATAATGATTATTCTCGGCAACATCATCCCCCTCAAGAAAAGAAGTCGACTCCGACGACTTAATACAAAATAGAGATGAACGGCAAGAACTACTGACGCCAGTCGGGCCCGGATCTTATACACTTGCTGCGTCCTCGCCTGAAAACCCTTTTCTGCTACCATCCGATGCTCAAATGCGGATTTCACCAATATTGCTTCCTTTGCCATCACAGACCTCCTTTGCCTAACCCAAACTTGTCTGCAAAACACGTTTTTCAGTCTCAGTTTCCACCAACTGCTACTCAAATGATACTATCTCCCTAGCCAATTTGTCCTCGATAGCCACCCGTGTTGCTCTCCCGGCATCCAACTCTTGGGTACGCTAAACTAAGTCTCACGTGACTATTGCCTCCAACCTGGTGGTCAGCTCCTCCCGAGCCCTCTGTGCATCCACCAAGGCAACCTCACGTCCAGCCGAGACATACTCCGAGTTCCTCAAAGCGTACCAGTCATGCCTGGAGGTGGCCACAATCCGCTGGCACAAATGCTAGGAGACACCTCAAATCCTCCATCACACTCCCCAAAGGCTAAAAACTGAACTGAATAACTCCTTGGTGTCATACAACTGCGCGGACCTGCAATGCCTTCCCTCAAACTCTGTTTGTTCCCAACCTCCAAATCCGTCTCCCTCTACGGCTTATGGCTTCCCTGCCAATGCTTAGCTGCAGGCTTCTTTCTCACAATACGGACAACCACAACACTTCCCGTGGTATTCTGTAGCTCAAAAATAAATTGGGGGTCTGGGGGCAGCGCCCTCGCGGGGTCGAGGGGCAGCGCCAAAAACCCTTCTTTTCCACTCTGAATTTCCAGTGTCCTGGCTTCAAACTCCAGCGAATCATTTTAAATCTGGTCGTCATCGTTTTTTTTTATAATTTGGCACTGTAATGTCCCCAATGGCACCCCGGCCATACAACCTCCTTGTACGGTCAACAACATCATTGGCACCTCCGATCGTGTGGCCACCTTCCCGTGCGGCCTACACCCCTCCACCGTACGGCGGACCATAACGACGGAGCGGCTTTGTGTGCGGCTGTGCGGGGGTTTATGCTGGGTGTGCGGTTGACCACCGCACGATGGCATCCACCTTCGGTGGCATCCATCGTCGGTGGTCCCACCGCTTGTGTGACCACCTTCGGTGGTTCCACCGCACAGTGGTCCCACCATCGGTGGTCCCACCGTCAGTGGTCCCACCTTCGGTGGTCCCACCTACGGTGGAGCCAGTGGCCTCACGTCTTTCTTCTTCTTTTTTTTTTTTTTCTTTCTTCCAGCCGTACGGCCTCGTGCGATGGTGTTTTTTTCACAATTTTCCCCTACCGTACAGTTAACTGTCTCGTACGATCGTACGGATTTTTTTTTTTTTTTAAAAGTTGTCTAGAGAGTCTTCGGCTGGGGTCCCCTGTCTCTGGGATCGCCCTTCATCCTTCTCGGTTTTCCTCGCCCAAAAGTCTCCAGCTTTTGTCCCGTGCCTCTCGAGTTGCCTGCCCGACCTCTCAGGTCCCCTTCCATCCTCTCGGGTCCCCCTTTGGGCTCTCGGGTGTCCGTCCAGCCTCTCGGGTCCCCTGTGCACTTCGCGTGTTAGTGTTTCAATTTGTACCCATTGGTGGCCAATCTATTTTCAATGTCCATCCGAAGACCTGGAACCACAAATTCTATAGGGACCACGGTCTCCTTCCCATACATAAGAAGAAGAATAATAAAGATTTTGAAGATTGCGGTCTTCCACACAGGGTTCCAATCGTTGCCAACACTCTTCGGATTATCTACGTCGCCAGGGTTTGGGGCGTCTCCCTTCCAATATTCTTTGTATTCCAACAGGTACACCTTTGTTGGTTGCTCTGGTTCCTCTACTTCGAGCCTGTAGCTTTGGAACATTTCGTAATCCTCCATTTGCCAGTGGAAGAGCCCGTTAAGTGAGCATACCTCATCTTCAAAACATCCCTCCAATTCGAGCACCCCTTCACTGTTCGGCTCCATCGCGTTCTTGCCCTTGCTTTCATCGGGACCCCCTTCCCCTTTATTAGAGTCCTCTGAGTCCAAGTCGGAAGAGGCGAGCTCTTCGCCGACATCTTGGGTGTGTAGGTCAATGGTATATTTCCGCCCTCCCTTCTCCATGGAAAGTGTATTTTTCTTCTAGTTGTGGTTTACCCTCGCGTTGATCAACCATGCTCTCCCCAGGATGGCATCATAGCCTTTCTTCTTCGAGGGAATAACCACGAAATCTAACAAGAATGGTTGCGTACCAATTGTCACTTGTTGGGCCATCAACAGGCCGAGTGGCTTAATGCCATGTTGGTCCGCTCCCACCAGGTTGAATGTGGGTGGCCATAGGGTGGGCTTCCCTAGCCGCTTCCATGTTTCTTCCGGTAGTACATTCACCCCAGATCCCCCATCCACAATGGTGTCCTTCAGAATGGTCCCACGGATACCCATTTCTACCACAGTTGGGTGTCTACCACTGCTCAAGGCTAGTAACATCGGGTCAGTCGAAGGGCTGACGGAAACCTCCACCTATGGTGTACTCTTCGAAGCGGTGGCAGGAACCCCTACCTGTGGTGCACTCGACGATGCGGTGGTGGGAACCCCTACCTGTGGTGCACTCGATAATGCGGTGGCGGGAATCCCTACCTGTGGTGCACTCGACAATGCGGTGCTTTGCACATTGGTGAGGATGGCAGTCCTCATTGTGGCATAGAGTCTAGAAGGTCTTTTACCTTTATCGGCACCTCTATCTGCAAGATTTGCCCAATGATGTTATTTTCCGCTTCTGTACGGGATGATGTACTCGCCACCTCGTTGTCTCGTCGTTCGGTCGTCATCCCATGTTCAATATTGGCCTTTGCCCCCGTAATCTCTCCTTCTCCGTACGGGGGTCGGGATAAGTGGCTTTTTTCGTCTGGGCGCGGGTGATTGCCAGTACTTCTTTCTCACCAGTCTTCTCAGCCTTCTCAATGTTGAGGAGATTAACCCCTGCCTGCGGGCAATTTGCGTCCTCATGGTCGCCTGGCCCACACCAACGGCAGAGGTGCTGAGGGGTGGCTTCCTTCGTGCAATCACGGGCGAAGTGCCCCCACTTATTACAAGCCCTACATTGGATAATTGGCCGGCCCTTGGCGTCATACTGGATACGGCTTCCGTTATTGTTATTGTTGCTATTCCTTCCGTCATCGCGTCTGTTCTCCCGGTATCCTCCAGATGATGCCGTTGTGTTAGTATGTTGGCCGGTACTCGCTGGTGCGGATGTTGTGGCCTGCTCTGTGAACAGCACCTGGTTCATTTGTGTACTTCGGGTTTTCATGTTGTATGGGCACTCCTTGGTGGAGTGTCCCATCACTTGGCAAATCTTGCAGAATGCCTTCTTTTGGCAAGTACCCTTTGTGTGCCCTTCCTCTTTGCACTCAGTGCACCATATGTCCCCTTCGTTCCGACTAGTGCTTCTCATTATTTTGAATTCCTTTCTCATTCGCTCCATGTCTTTCTGGAGCGCTTGCACCCGTTTGCCAGCCTCGTCGTCGCTGCTGCTTTCCTGTGAAGAGTCATTGTCCTCGGATGAGGATTTATTACTTTTCTTCTTCTTTGATGTTTTGTGTTCGCTCTCCAGGTCCATCGCCCTATTATAATCGTCGTCATATGACGTTGGGGGTACAATTTTCATCTTCCTTCGTAGGGAGGATTTCAACCCTTCAACGAACCATCATTTCTTCAATCCATCTGCGGGTTGGCTTTCCATTTTACCCAAGAGTTCTTTCAGCCTCCGACTGTATGCCCGTATTGTCTCCCTGGTACCTTGTTTGGTACTGTATATCTCCATTACAATTTCATTGTCATCACGGAGCAACCAAAACTCCCCCGTGAATTCCTTTTGTAGATTGGCCCACGTGGCCACTTTTTGCTTGTCCACATCGGAGTACCAATCTATGGCAACTCCTCGTAACGTGGCTGGGAACTGCTGTACCCAGTCATCTTGGTCTGTTACTCCGTTGGCAGACCAAATGGTTTCACATGTACGGCAGTGCCGTAAGGGGTCTTCCTTGCCCTCCCCTGTGAACTTTGGCAATTTTTGTTTACTCACCATCCCACCGCTGGGTCTTGCTCCTCTAATTCCTTGTGTGCTTGTACCTGGCAATCCTCCGCCTCCTGCAATTGAACCTCCACTCGTGGGTCCTCCGGAAAAAGTTGCTGACACCGAACCGAACAAATTGCCTCTCGTACGGTACCCTTGTGCTCCCTCGGCACCTTCGGTCGTACCGTCACCTTCTGCTGTCTCCCTCCGGTTGTCCTCTGAAATGGACAAATTCTTTAGCAAGTCTCTGGTAGCGTCAATCAGGTTTAGACTTCGCCTTGTTTGTTCCACCAACTCTTCTCGACTTCTTACCCTACGGTGGTATTCTGGCGAACTGTAGAGTTCTCCTTCGGCACCCTCCGTGACTCCTTCTCCGTTCCCTTCGGGCAACCCTACGACAGTGTAATTCTCTCCGTCTATCTCTGCCTCTGCAACCTTCGTGACACCTCCTGGGTTCCCTTCGGGCAACCCCTCGGCCGGTCGTCCCTCGGCAAGCTGCCTTAGCCTACGCCTTCGTTCTATCTACTGTCTGAGATTCAACGTGGTTTGTGCCACTTCCCATTCGTCACTCTGTATCTTTTTATTTTTGTCCTTATTTAGTCTATTGGGCATAAGTCACTTCCATACACAGCAAACACACGCCATGTACACAAAAAAACTTTTATTATTTTTATTTTTATTTTGCCTTTCGGCCACAATTTATATCAGCAGTGTGTCGGGATTATTACAAGGTTCGATTTCCCCTTGGCCTCTTGCCATCATGCTCTGCGTCCCACGACGATTGTTCCCTTTGCGCGTCGTCGGCCTCTGGGTAAATCTCATCGACGGGTAGGCCCATTGTGTCCGTGCGCCATCCGTGTCTTCCGTTCCCGAGTTCGTCTAGGCAACGGCGCCAAATGTTTGCCCTTTCGGGTAAACGGTTAAATGCAGAAAGTAAATGCACAGAACATAATGGAAATATATTAAATAACCAGCCTCTGTATTAATTCCACAGTCCATGTACAATAAGTGCTTATAACATTACATTTGACACGACTTGACTAACATGATCATACTTCGAAGAAAAGGTACACAATATATAATACCCGAAGGGGTGCGACACAACCGTCGCGACTCCAACTACCTACCCATCGGCTAACTAATTGACCGCCGTAACTCATTATTACCGACAACAACATAAACATAATATAGCAACATAACATAATGATTATTCCCGGCAACATTACCTCCCTTCATGTATTCCTTGGATGCTCTTTCATGGATCCTTTCTTCCATCCCTAGAGTTGCTAGAAAGGACCTTTACAAATAGTACATCTAGGTCACTTGGAGCTCCCCTCTTGTGCCACTAAGCCCCAAATTCGCTTTATTTTTTTAAGCATTTTTTATAAGTGGAAGATGGTATATTATGTTGTCCTCACTATCTCTAGCATCATTGGTCACATGGTTTGAGGTTTGGCCTTGGTTAATTGAGGTTGCATTCCCGCTAGCTATGTGTTTAGAAAGATCATCATATTCTTCACTCAGATTAGATTTGCTGTCTTTGCATCCTCTAGGAAGGAGGTGGAGACTAAGGAATATTTCATCTTCAGATGCCTTAATTACTAGGAGATCTGAAGGAGATAATATTGTCTCTACAAGGACTCAAGCAACAATCTTTCTGCATTCTTTAAATATATAGACCAACAGTGCTTGACACTTTATCTTTGGGAGGCTGTCAACCTTCAGCACAGATTCTTACATGGGATCTCTAGGGATTCTGGAGGCCCCATGCTGATCACCTCTTTCTTCTAGTACATTTAAGAGATTGACAAAACTAGATGGCCTTTCCATACTACTACTCACATGGATGTGGATAGACCTATAAGACGATGTCTCTCACAACTACTGCCGTAACATGTTCCTCCTAAGCATCATGGTTCTACTTCTTTTTGATAGTGTGGTTCAGCTGCTTCTTGACAGCATAGATCTGCTCCTCCCTAGCCACCCCCCTAGTCACAGGGGTAGACACATATTACAAGCATTTTCACTATTATGACAGTTACATCGCCTTGGATGTTAGGTGTGATCCTAGGGGAGTACCTTTCTCAACTCTATTGGCCTTTTGTATTCCCCAATCCCCAGTGAACTTTATCAGATCTTGTATTGGTCCCTTCATGGTGATCAATAATGACACTGACGACTTCATCATTTCTAGCCCAGACAGTGATACTCAATGAGACTTTCCCATCTCTCCAGTATTCCTCAGCGTTTGCTTTTTGAGTTTCACATTCTCCCTTCCTCGTTATTTGTACTATTTTCTTGAAAAATTGTGTTTGTGGTCCCCTGCTGTTTTGTATTTCTTTGTTTTTGTTCTTCTCCTCTGTGGGGCCTCTCTAGTTTTTTCATCCTATAACTTTCTATTGCAAACTGCTGTACTTTTGAGTCCTGTTGACCCAGTTTTGGTCATCTGTGGACATTAACATAATTTCTTGCTTTCATTCATTCTGACTTGTTGCAATCATCCTGTGCAACAAGAAGAATGCTGCAACCTGCAACTTTGAAGCTTCAATTTTATTCCTGGAAAACATATTATATAGAGTAATATAATTATTTGTTTGACTTGTTTTTAACTATGATAGTGTGATATTTTTGAACATATCAATTTGTTAACCCTACTTTTTGTGGAGTGAAAATTGTTGGAATTCTTGTGTTAAACAATCTGAGTCGATAACAATATTCAACGAAAAATGAATATATGCAAAGCATGAATATGTGTGATTTCTTTTCATTTGACGAAGTCAAGAGGTCTAACCGATCAATTTCTTTAAAAAGAAAAAAAAAAATTATTATTTAAAGCCATGTTCGTGTCATTCAAGAAATTTAGAAACCTCTTGACAAAACAACCTACTATCAACAATGTCTTGTAAATGTACCAATGACACAAGAAGTGAATTTGCCTATGATAGGGATGGTCTTCCTATTCCGTGGTTAACTATTAATTTTTGGCTTTGAAAGAAAGTAAAATTACTCGGACGGACTTCAAATTGCCGAATGCACCCTTATCCGTCCTTGTGATATGTAATGTGATAATCGTATTATACGATCGAGTTTGAAATATAGATTGCGGGCTTTCACGGCATGGAGGTAAGACACTTCAAAGAATGGTTTTGAGATTCTTACATTAGAAGCGACTCACTTGGGAAATGTACACCATCGGCGGTTTAAGCCGGTAGTTAACCAAGTGTTAGCGGCAGGTTGGTAGAACAATCAAAGCGCCTATATTCACCAAGTTCAGAAAGTGAGTTGATTGTTATCACCAAGTTGGTAAATAACATAAGTAACCGATATGTTTTCACGCAAAGTTTTGACAACTTCTTCATCGGTAAGTTGGTGGAGTTCATATATAAAAAAAAAAGAACAAACTAATTCACTTTATTTCAATATCCCATGGCAACTTGTGGATAGAGATTAAACCATCGATAGATAAAGATCCAATTATCATTAATGAAGTGTTGATGGCCAGATTATCGCTAAGTTGAAAGCATCAAATTACCAATATGTTTCTTCGCATAACGTGGGAAAATTTGAAGTTGTATTGACCCCTCATGATAAATGTAAATAACTTAGCAATCGCCTCCATGCACCGACAAGTTAACAAGATACCAATACATGCTAAGTTGCTGTTCTTATCGGCAAAGGAGAATTTTAAAGAAAGAAGACCAAGAATCCCACGTGGTGCATATATCGTGCTTTAAGAAGAATAGCCACGGTTTTGTTTCATTATCGCTGAGTTGGTGGGAAGCATCAAATTACCGATGCATTCCATTCCTACGCACAAAGTGGAAAATCTTAAAGTCATGTAACTGTTTCATACACCGGTGAGTTGGCCAACCTTAACAAGATGCCGATACACTTCAATTCCTCCATTCTCATTGGCGATATGAGAGTATTTCGAAAGACAACGTCTTCCCCTTGAATGTCCATCTGGCGGATTGAATACACCACGTGGCTGGTGAAAGATAGCAAAATCAGTTTTATAACTACTTCCACCGTTTGTTTTGCATGCCGATAAAGATGCATGCTATCGTGCTCTCTAACTCCACTCGCAGGTATTGAAGATGTTGGGTATGTTGATAAGACGTTAGAAAAGCAAATGAACTCAGTATTCCGCTAGCCTACAACTGAATTGCATGATCCAGCGCCTCAAGAAGATGTCGTCTCCAGGAATGAAATAAAACAAGTATAGATACCACCACCTTTGGAATTGTTTTCCACAGTTACACTAAGTAAATGCAGAAAATAGATTCGGTGTGAAGGCATTTTTCAGTTTCAAGAAAATGCACTTGGCGGGTGTAGAGGTTTTCATTTTCAAGTGAATGGAATTGCACGAATAGTGCCAGGCTCTGCGATTCTTTTGTGTCTGAACCGAATATGGGAGCTTTGGAGTAGGTTGTAAACATCCACCAAACCATCGATGGGAGGAAGATTTATGTCAGATATTATAGTTGGAAAGTGCTCCGGTCGACATGCATGCAAAAGCCGACAAAGTATTCTAAACCTTCAATTTTCTCAACTCGGTCGCAGCCTCTTAGGTCAAATGGTGTGAGGGATGTCAATCGTGCAAAGCTCGGAAACTCAACCAACTCTGGGCAACACTTTATTACCAGCCTTTCAAGGTTTACCAGATCGCAGATGACCCTTATATTCTTCAGATTTTCACAGGATGACAAAGTTATTGACTTGATTGTTGTTGGCAATGCTTCAATGTCCGTTAAATTATAACTATCGACTAGCATGAGTTTTTCAAGGCAGGGATAACAGTGTTCAGAAATTGAAATCTTGTACACTTCAGTGTCCCATATCTCTATTCGATTCAGCTTGCTGAATGCAGAAGAAGTTGGTAATAACAAGACGCTTTAAGAACTTCTTAGTATAAGAATCTGCAAAACACATCAACATGAAATACAAGGCTCAAGAGTATGAGTATGCCCCAATGATCACCACCATGATTCCAGAGGTTCATGATACCAAGATTGGGCACATAAATTTGCAGGAGATCAAAAAGTTCTTCATGGAAGGTGACAGATCAAAGTTGTCCTGTAGAGTGGCAGGAAGAGGCTTGATTGAAGCAGCATGTTTTCCCATATCAATTCAATGTACAGATTTGGTACTAGAATGCTCAAAAAGATATAATCCAGATGCGAGAGAGATAAGAGCTACAGACGGATCCTTAATGGCCAAACTTGATGGAATTTCAATAGCTATTATTCTTCGTTTGCCATATAAGGAAAAGTTCACTCACATTGATAAGCAAAAGCTTATAAATACTTCAGCGACAATAGAAGCAAATGCCTCAACAATTTGGCTAAAGAATGGATGGTTGCGCCACGGGGAGGACAGTCTCAGCTTCCAAAAACACTCCATCATTCTCTTTTCATCAAAGAAATTTGCTACTTGATTATCTTACTCCATAGAGTGACAGGGAGTCGTATGTATCTCTTCATAACAGTCATCTCTGCCGGTAAGCAATTCATTGACTGGGGCCATTTCATTAGCAACTGCATACATGACCAGTTAGTGCACTTCAAAACAAGTCAATGCTTCCATATGATCTCTTACTTGATATATGCTATTGCCAATTTGAGGTCATGGCCAGGGTTAAGTACTAATGGTGTCCTGAATCAAGAAACTCAAATTTACCATTATTACAAGCAACTGCAACTCGAGGAAAGCTTTGTGTATTTCAGGTGGGTGAATGATGCTTTCACAATGTGGGCAGTAAGGTTATTACAAGGAGACATTGCCACCAGAATATCAAAGGAAGCCGCTAAATTGATAAAGAAATATGGAAGTTTCTTCATCCAGTTTCCGAGATTTACCTATCTTCGAGTAGGAGGATTTGAAGGTTATCCACACAAGCTACCCAGATATGTTGATGATAAGCTCTTTTTAGTTGAGCTTTGTCGGCAATTGGTTTCAGTTCAAAAGAAATGTAGAGATAGAAAGAATAAAGGGGTAGCCTTTCCCATTTGTCTCGGGCACTATAGATGTGAGTCAAGTTCAAGAGCAGATGAGGCAGAAAAGGCTTTGTCTAAGGTCAACTTGTATCCATACCAGATGAGGTTTCCTTTTGATAGTAAGGATTATGTCAAGAACAGCTTAAAGTTAGGTCCTGGCTATTTTCATTTTCCTAATCTCGAAGACTTTTGCAAGGATTGCGAAGACGAGTTCGAGGTTAGAAAAAGAGATTGGACAAGGTTGACTTTGAAGCAATTGAATGATTTCAAGATGGATTGGACCATAGAAGGCATTGAAGATGATGGATCTGATTTGATTGATCCTATCTATTTTGAACAAGTCCAGTCCCAGCCACTTCCCAATTTGAATTGGGCAGATCCAGAAATGAGAGATGTCAGAGAAAGAACAAGTTTTGTAATCAAGAATTCTGAAGCTTGGATTAAGAAGAAGATTACTCAAATGACTGCTACCAGACCAACAAAGGAAACTCCAAGAAGGAAAGGACGTCAGCTTGAGAGCTCTACGTCACTGCATTCTTCCCATACTCCAGCTAGGGATACTCCTTCTTACCAGAATACTCAAGGAAGTGATGGAGATGAAGACCCTCCAAGGAGGAACAATCTTCAGAACACATGTGGTGATGAACCTTGACAAAAGAGGAAGAAATCCAGAGCAAAAGACATAGAAGAAAATTCTATTGCAAGTCAAGTAAAGGATCAAGGTCCAGTGGAAATTCTGGATGACACAAGATTTGATGATGGAATGCATTCCATATCTCCCTCAGTTCCTATTGAATCCCTACGACAAGAAGCACAACAAAATACTTTAGTCATGGATTCATCATTTCCAAGCAATCCAAGCGATCAATTTGAAGAAATCAGAGAGGTAACAACAACACTGGTAACAAGACAAGAAATCATCCAAGAGTCTACAGAAAATTCTTCTTTCCCATGGTTAGAACAAAGTCTGTTGAAGAAGAGGAAGGTAGAAAAGCTAGTGGTACCTGAATTTAGTAGCATATCTGATCTTTTTGGAAGAGCTGAAAAACCGAAGAAACTCAAAGTATCCTCAAGAATAAAGACTGATCCAAATTCAAAGAATATGTGCTTAGAGATTGCTCAACCCATATCCAAGAAGGATACAAATGAGGCCACCTCTGTGGACTTTGTTGTGACAAAGATTGATATGGGACCTTCTTCTCATGAGTCTGATATTCAGAACTTTAATGTGATGGCAGCCAGAATGGTGGAGAGAAGTGAAAAGGATAAGCAATCCAAGGATCAATTGAAACAACAAGTACACACTTTGTCTTCTTACTTGAAATCTGTGGTTGATACCTCCACTATGCCACTAAGTGTAGATCGTCAGCCAATTATATTGACACCAGAAGGAGAAATTGAAAGGAATGTTATGGATAATCTTCAAAAGTACCAAGCCTATGGAAAGGTAATTGAAGGTTGGGTAGAAAAGGTCAAAACTCTCGCATGTGAATTCCTAGTCCAAGCAAAATCTATCCATGATGAGGCCTTAATAAAGAAAAATACTATTGAGAAAGACTTGAAGAATGTCAAGAAAGAGGAGGCAGCTTGGAAAGAAATTGTGAATGATTTTAAACAAATGATAGAAATTGGAATGGACACCCTTGCAACCGAGAAAATCTTGCCTAGTAAGGAAAAAGATTATCCAAAGATATGGATAGAAAGCATTAACTGGAAACTAGTGATCATAGATCAAGTTTCATCAGAGTTAGAAAAGCTCATGCTTTCATGTGATCAAGTGTGTGTCAAACTCCAAGGACAACTCACTGCTCTTCTCCCAAATGTGACATTGATGGAAGACTTGCAGGTGTTACAGAATAGCTTCCAGAACATGGTAGATCAACAGCTTTTTAAGAGGACAAACTTCAATGAAAATACCATGGAAAAATTGATTGATATTTACTCTTCCTTGAGAATCTCTATGTCTCAGATACTCAGCATGGTGACAGAACTAAGTGGCGTTCATAGAAACTTGAAGACATGGAAAATGAGGATAGCCAACATCCTAATTCCCAAAGGAAAATCTGTCACTTCAGCCATCCGACTTTTCAGAATCTTCAGAGACAAAGGACTTGGACAACATAATGTGCCTACAGAAACGACAGCCTCATCGGCAATGCAAGGAGTTAGCTTAGAATAAGTGCAGAGTTGCATTTTGTATAGTCTTCATTTTTGTTGTGTTACTCGCATCATGTTTTTGTCTTTCTTTGTAAATAACTCTCATGATCGAGTTTCCTTTTCTCTCATCTCTATTTCTGTATTGTAATAAAGGATAATCTTGGCTCTTTTCATACGAGGTAGTTATCCTAAGTTCTCATTTTGGGTAGTTATTCTAAGTAGTTATTTTTCCCAAAGTTGAGGAAGTTATTTCAAGTGGTTGAGGAAGTTATAAAGTAGTTATAAAGGTGGTTAGGGTAGTTACCTCAGGTGGTTACCACTTCACCTATATATACCTCATTATTATTCAATGTGAGGGGATTCCACTTTTTCACAAGCTTTGTATAAGAGACTTGGATGGTGTTATTCAAGCAATTAAGCAATAGAGATCAATTTGGATGTGTGTTCAACTTATTCTCATGGGTTATTATCAATGTTCTTATGTTTAATTGATGATTACCTAATGCTTTCCCTTTAACATTGAATGTGAAGAAGTTTTATTTCAAGTTGTGGTATCTCAAACTTGATTATATGGAATTTATTTTAATCTAGATTCATACCTTATTTGGCGTTCAATCTTTCTTTATTGTTCGTTCTTTAAATTTTCGAAAAATCCAAATACCCCCATTATACGAGGGAGCTGCCCTTCTCAAACGCAGAGAAGAATTACCATTTCTTTGTGATTCTTCAACTGTTGTGAACACTTTGTTGCTAATTACAGGGCAAAACAGAGTTTTTCAAGAAAGTTTCTTAAAGCAACAAATCCGTTTACCAACACAATTATAGTTTGGAAACACATTGGATATTATGTTTAATTTATATCTTTATACATGTTTCAATATTTTGCAGACTTTTTCATGCCATATTGTATCCATGGTTCTTGTAAAATCTATATTCCCATGCTGGTACCTCATAACCATATCCTGGCAACATAGATTTTACTTTGTAAAATATTTATGTTGCATAGGTATGTATATCAAGGTTTAATGCCACTTCATACAGAATCATATTAAAACTTAATATTCATGGGATATGGTCAACTCTAGGGAGATCACATCTGTGGATAAAACTAAGGTCAAAGGTTCATTGTGTATTATTTGTAAATTTTTGCTGCAGCAATACTGAACTTGGCATCATCTAGGCCAACTAGAGAACAGGATAAATAAATAATGTTATGCAATTCTATGCAGATATTATTGAGACTCTTAATAGATTAAAGTCCTTTGAACTGCAGGCAGCTGCCATTCCATCTATTTTATCAGGCAAAGATGTCATAGTGGCAGCAGAAACTGGAAGTGGTAAAACACATGGATATTTGGTGCCTTTATTTCACAATATGCGCTGTATGGTTGAAGTCCATGAAAATAAGCCAGGAAAATCTGAGCCTCGGAAGTTTGCACTTGTTTTGTGTCCAAATGTAATGTTGTGTGAGCAGGTGGCTCGCATGGCTAGCAATCTTCATGATTCTAATGGTTACCCTTTGTTGACAGTAATGGCAGTATGTGGAAATCAGGTACAAGTTCTAATATCTGGATTCCTGATTAATTAAACAACCATGAGCATTAAAGTGGAACAGGGACATTGTTAAAAGTAATAGTTGAAGCAATCTGTATATTTTAATATTTTCTGTGCATAAATTTATGATTGATGTTATGATGATCATGAGAAGAAAGCAAGTCATTGCTTGAGTAGTCACATTTATGATCCCACACTTTGAAGATTGTTTTTGAGCTTTTATGTTTCAATTTTCTGTACTGAGCCAGAATTGAACTTTTCAGGGTTGGCCAGTTGTTCAACCTGATATTTTGATTTCGACACCAGGTGCACTTCTTAATAGCCTTTTAGCTTTCGATCCAAGGAAACTGCGCCGCACAGTATTTACAAGGGATGTGAAATATGTGGTATCTTCTTCTCTCATTGTTTTCTTTCCATTTTAATTACTATCAAGGGCCTTTTGATGCCTTCAATAATGCTGACATTGTTCTTGTGGATTAGACCATGGAAATAAAGTAAAAATGCTTAAAGTTTCAGCATCAGTATGAAAGAACTGAATTGGAAATGGGTGTTTGATGACTTTGTAATCATTATTAAGCATAATTTGTTCACCACAAAATAAATAAATTTTGTTCACTGAGATTGTAGCTTTCCTAGTGACGCGCTCTAATTTTTATCCTTAAATTTAAAAGGGCAGGTATTTGATGAGGCAGACATGCTTTTGTGTGGAAGTTTCCAAAATCAAGTTGTACGCTTGATAAATATGTTCCGGCTTCAAGAGAAGCAACTTTCTAAAGCAGTGAGGTCAGTAGTTGACAATTCAGTTGAAACAGATTCCATGTCTTGGATAGATATCAAACCAGAAGAAGATGAAGAGCAGTTCGATTCAAATCCAGATGCAGAAACTCAAGATTTAGATGACGACTCTTATAGTGAGGATGAGCTAATAGAAGAGAAAGTTGAGGTACAAGGAGAGAAAATTGAGGGTTCTAACAAGAAAAAAGATTGGTTACGGTCAAGAAAAATCTACAATCGAAGTAAGCAATATATATTTGTTGCTGCCACTCTACCCGAAAGTGGCAAGAAAACTGCAGGAGGGACTTTGAGGCGTCTTTTCCCAGAAGCCACTTGGGTTAGTGGGAATTTTCTTCATCGGCATAATCCAAGGTTGGCCTTTTATTAACAAGATAGTTATTATGCATCAAATTTATTTGCTTGAAATCTTTCCAATGTCTTTCAGTTCTAATGTACAAGAAAAGGATTGCTGCTTAGATAAGTATAAATTAACTTGGTAACAACATGTTATTGGATAGGTGCAAATACATATTTAACATAAATTAGCAAATGTTGAATTTTAAGAAAACTTTGTGAATTCCTTAAACATTTCTTGCATGGCTTTTATTATTATTTGAAGTCTTTGTTAAGGTTTTTTGAGTTTGACATTTATAGCCTTCCACTCCATATTCAGTGGACATTATTAATGTCCTGAAAGATTTAGGGTTCCTGAGGCTGCATTAATTAGAGATCCGTTCTGTACATCAGAGACAATCAGCAAGTACACGGGAGTGTGTATGTATATACATATGTGTACATATATGTCTACATATATGTACTACACATGTACATATGTGTATGCATATATGTATATATATGTGTATGCATATATGTATATATATGCATACACATATGTACTACACATGTACATGTGTATGCATATATGTGTAGTACATGTATGTATATATATGTATATATATGTAGACATATATGTACACATATGTATAAATATACATATATATATACATATGTATATACATACACACTCCTGTGTACTTGCTGATTGTCTCTGATGTACAGAACGGATCTCTAATTAATTAGGGTTCCTGAGGCTGCATTAATTAGAGATCCGCTCTGTACATCAGAGACAATCAGTAAGTACACGGGAGTGTGTAGGTATATATATATATATATATATATATATATATATATATGTATATTTATACATATGTGCACATATATGTCTACATATATATATACATATATATACATATATATATACATATATATACATATATATACATATATACATATATGTACTACACATGTACATATGTGCATGTATATATATACATATATGCATACACATATATATGTATATGCATGTATGTATATATGTATATGTATGTATACATACATATACATACATATATATAGTAAGAAACATGTTTGAAACAAAATAGAACACATTTAAGATTTTCAGTTTCTTAATGTATTTCGGGTGAATATTTACCTCTAGTGTTTATGCTCAGATGATATTTATTACCAGCTTCTATAGCTGTACTACTGCAATCTATTGTTTTCCTAACGTGGGTTAACCTAATAACTCAGATTTATGTACTGCTCTATCTTTAATATATATATTTTATTTTTGTCGAATCTGATCTCATATTGGCTGTGACAGTTCATATAATTCAGCTACATTCGATGCCATAAAGTGATATGCTGAAAATATTCACAATACATTTCAACTATTAAAGGAACCTAAGCAACATTAAATAACAATGACATTTAATGAGGCCTCAGGTTGCCCATTTTACAGTAAAATCCTTGGACTTTTTTGATAGAATAAAATTTGTTACAAGATGAATTGCAGGTTATTGTAACAGCGAATTGATTCTTGAGATAATAAAATATTGTGAGACCTTTGCCCTTGATTTTTTCTTAGTACATTATCAAATTCTCCATGTATATTTGTGTGTTCTTTGTTTATTGTTTTTCAGTGTTTATTTCTATATTGTCTATTATTTTCAACAAAAAAGAGTTATAAAATGGAGTTACAATTGTTGACCAACTTATGATGCATGTTATGGAACATCATGAAGTATCATTGAATGGAGATAATGAAGCCAAAATGGAATGACTAAGTTTGTGAGTGGATTATGACACGCTTATGATAGGTGGGAGGAATATGCTATTTTAGCCTATGAACTAGTCTTGGGATTCGGGTATTGGTTTTCTAATTATTTATTTGGGCACCATTTTTTTGGATGTTTTTAGCTTGGTTTTCTAATTACCATTTAGTGGCTTATATTTATAGGATGCTTGAGATGGAGCTATGGATAATGACTTTGTAGGTACTGCTTTGTTATCTGAATTACTCCAAATCTTTGGTTGGTTGGTGAGATTCTTGTAAAGGCTTGCTCTGCAAGTGTATTGTAACTATGTTTAGATTACTCAATAATATATTAGGCTAGTTTGGAGTGTTCAAAAGAATTTTCTCCACTTACACTTGTGTTGTGGTATGATTTTGTTTATGTTTCATATGCATTTGTCTTTTTTATAATTTAAAGATCTAAAATTTACACAATATTCTTCTCCAAGATTGGTTTAGGAATCATTTCTGCATTCCTTGCTTCCTTACAAACAACAAGCACTTTAAATCTATTTCATTCTACTTGGAAACATGTCATTTTCTTAAATCAACATAGGGCTTTATGCCACAAAGAACTTACACTTACCTATATAGATTGCCTAATCTTTTTGCCTTAGATAACAATGTAAATACTATGTTTTCTGCTCTAATGCAACTAACCATTTGTGCAAATAGTTGAAATACATTATTGTATTCCATTACTATGTAATGTCCCACCCTCTGTAGGACACTGAAAGCTGGAACAGTATAAGAACACGTGCTTGTTCTTTAATTAAATTAATAATAGTATTTTTTTTTTTGAATGTGATCTTTCAGAACTAGACAGAAGTTGCAGAAGGTGTGTTTTATTGTTTTGAAGAGTCCCACTTAGTTATGGTTTTGCAACACATATAGAATAAATAACCAACTGAAATCAAATTGTATACAAGTTGTTGAACTATCGATTTTTCTGACTCTTGAAAAATTTACAACATATAGGCACCATTGAAAAGGATGGCCAGCTTGTAGTCTGAGCCTTACAAGAATTCAGTTAAGCATACCCAATTTTTTAGAATCACTATAGGTTGTGGGTGAAGGTGTCCAAGAGCTTGCTGATGACCAGCTTGGAACTGAGTTGGCAGCCAACCAAGTCACTCAGAAAATGATTTGCAGCAGCTCCTTCGATGATGACTTTCCACTCTTTTGATGTTCCCCTGTTTTGCCACAAGTAGTTCACTAGTTCACACTAAATAAAATATGTATTTCCACTTTTACTATTTCAAAATTGCTCTTGAATGGTACGGCTAGCCAAGCGAGCTGGTTACTCAGAAATTTGATGATGAATCATTTTAAACTCCAAAACTCCAGCATTGAAACCTCTTAAAACTTTCTTCTTGGACACCTAATTTGTAATGTCCCCTATTTATAGGTTGTCAATTCCCAAAGGGAAACATCTATGTTACTACCTTCTACCATGTTTAATTGAGCATAACTAACTAATTCTCTGTAATATAACTTATGATGCCATTAAAACCATGCCTAAATCCAAACCAATCCGACCCCATTCCCAGAAGAGGGCTTAGCTGCCTAGGGCACTTGACACCACCTCCTTAATGTAACCCAGATTACCGGAACTTAGTCCATTCACCCTTGGGGCTTTCTATTGAAGTGGTTTTACTCTGCCCTTCCCTAGCAGCACCCATCTCCCTTGGGGAATAGAAAATACAGAACTGATTATGGTTTAAGACAGTTTTAAAACATTCTATTTATGTTTCAGTAATTATCAATCTATTTATTTATATTTGATGCATTTAGTATCATGGCAAATCTGGTTAAGTACTGTCTACTTATAGTCTTCAAAATGGATTACTAATTATTCTATCTGTGTATATATTCATATAATTGTTCTCTCTCTCTCTCTCTCTCTCTCTCTCTCTCTCCCTCTCTCTTTAAATCCTCTAGCAGCCCCGATCCTTGGGGAGAGACATGGCTTAAATGAGAGTCACGTCCTCCACCAAACTATGCTTGCCTCCAGAAAGTTATGACCCTTGGTGGATCGGTCACATGAGCTTTGTTTAATTAGCACTTGATTTACTTTTGTTAATATTCACTTTTGTTGGTTAGTATCTCATACAAATACTTTCATATTAATTTAAACTAGTGTATAATATAATCAATTAGTGTAGATTAATTTTAATCATTAAATATAATCAAGATTAATTTTAATTTTAATTTTTAATATTTTAATTTTTTTATTATTATTATTTATTATTAAATTCTATTTCAAAGTGGGCACATTACACAATTCTTTTCCAACTTGAGCATAGCAGATTTGACCTCTTAAAACCCTTTAAAATGCCTAGGTAGGGGTCAGCTAAGCAAGCATGGAGGTCACTCAAAAATTCGTCCAAACAACTTCAAAAACTTTGAGTCTTTTGCTGTTGCATACTACAAACCCTCTTCTCTGCAGCTCTACCACACCATCTGTAGATTGGAACTCCTTGGATTCTTAGTTTGTCGAGAAAAGGGGCTGTTGCTAGCAAGCACCTCACTCAGATTTTCTGTAACAGCAACAAAAACTATCCACAGCTGTTTCCAAACTGATATAAACTTACTCAAATTTGCTGGTCATGATGTGACTTGATAACTCAATGCTGAAGATGCAAGGAAAGTACTCTCCTACACTCCAAACTAGTTGAAGTATGGGTCAGCCTCTCAAGCAAGCAGCTCCTTTAGATTTCAACCAGCAAAAAGTCTTCTACAACTGATTTCTTTGTAGCCCAATTGAGATCCCTGAAGTAGAATCTCCTTGCACACTCTTGGCTGGTCTCTCACAGCTGCAAGTGTGTAAGAACAATTGAGGTTTCCGTCTCCAAGGTCTTCAAAACCCTAAGGTTGATAAGCTCCACAAGGAGGCAGAAATAATAATCAGCAAAAACATGAATAGAAATGAGTCTCCAATGACTTTTAAAAACCTTTCCTCAAGTTGCCCTAATTAGGGTTGAAACCCTAACACCTCAATCAAATTTACTGAATTAAATAATAGTTACTTTATCCTCATAACAATTCTCCCACTTAGGACATACACTTTATGTTATATGTTTTGTCCACTTATACTAACCTTTTATCTCTCTCTTCGCCATTCACTCACTAGGAATAGGTACATAGGAAAGGTGAAACTTAATATTATAAATTTGTTTTAAGTGACCCAAGCAGAGATTATAAAGTAATTTGCATCAACTTTAAGATCTCTTTTAATTTGCTTTTTTTATCTCTCCTCATGGATACCTGGCAAGGAAGCACCTCACTCTCTCTCTAGACTCATGTATACCTTTTAAGGAGATATTCTAGGGTTTAATGCAGTTTTAGATTGGCAACTTGGAGATAACAATACTAGTGACTAATTCCACCCACGTTTACTCTAAAGTTTCCTTTGAAATATGAGAAAATCACCAGTCCAGCGTCCTCTACCCGTCCTTATCAGTCTATGAGGACTTCGTTAATAGACTGATCCTAATCTGTTGATTCTGGCTAAGAAGGGGACATTACATACTAGCTTGGGTGTATCAAATAATATTTTCTTTATAAAGCATTACCAGTACCAAAAGCTTTGCTTGCCTGGAAAGCATGGCTTTGGGGCAAAAGTTTGTGGATTTATATGTTAGCCTCCTCCTTTTGGATATCAACATTGCTTACAGTTTTGAACTCATTCCTTGTGGATCTTATCTAGCTTATGGTTGTTATATTTGATGTAATACATGTTTCTAATTATGGCCTGTTTACAGACCAAATGGCATATTCTACTCGTCGAGGATCTCATTCTTATTAAAATTTTTGTCACAATTTTTTGAGGTTGCTTTATCATTGGTGTTTCACATTGGGCGTTGGATCTTTGGTGATTCAATAATTTGGTGTTTAATGAAGCTTGTTGTTTCATTAACTTGGATATCCAGAGTCACATTCACAACTATGTACCCAAGGCAATATTTAAATGACAAATAAGTAGAAAATTAACTAATATCCTAACTTACAGAAGTGAGACTTATTACTTGGTAACGCATGTTAAAACTCTCAAGTTATTTTGCCATCATTTTAATTTTTAGTTTGTTATGCTGTATTTTCTGGGATGTTTTGCAACTCTGTGTGGATCATAAATTTTGACCATAGTTATATGTTTATTCTCTAAAATAGTTTGAATACAAGTATGCACTGCTTAGGTTTGTAGAGGTGAACTCATTAGAACTGTTATAACTCATCAATAGTATTTCTCTGTATAGTGAATGGGAATAATAATGATCTTTAGCTTTCGCTTTAAACACATGATTCTGTGCATATATTCAACAAAATAGAGTTTAGTTTGGATAAAATAAAAAAATAATGTCTGTGTCATTTGACAATTTAAAAAAAAATGTTTCTTTGGGGATCCTAAGATCACTTCTTCCAACGACAAACAAATAGTATTGATAAACAACATTGCCACTAAACAAAGTTATTGACACAGGTGTATTTTGAGAACTCTAAGCTTAGGTTCTTCTCGGTTTTGTGTTGAGCTAAAGCAAGTGCTGGGTGACTTTACTTGCAATAGAGTCTTGTTATTGCTTATCATTAGACAGCATAGGTAGTTCACATGCTGCTAGACCGCATCACTTTCCTTATAAATCTATATTAACATTCTTCCAACTTCAAAAATTCGTTTTTTGTTTTTATCAAATATATAATGAAGGGATATCTACACCTTGCAGTATGGTGCATATGCTGTGATTCTGTTTGAGCCAACATACTTTTTAGTAACTTCTTTGCCATTCCAAAATTATATTTCTCATGGAATCAAGACTTGTAGAATGTGGAAGTCTCAACCGGCTGATATTTTAATTTGAATTTTTTAATCTTGAACAACCATTAAGTTGGACAACCTAATCTGTTTCTTTTGTTTGATTTCCAGATTGGAGCAACGATGGAGAGAAGTTACAGTAGAGACACAAGTTGAAACCCTTTTTAATGCAATAAAAGAGGGTTGGGAGTTCAAAAAGCTGGATTCAGACAACTCTGTAAAGCGTACAATGATTTTTGCAAACACTGTAAATGCGGTTGATTCAATTGCAAAAATACTGATGAAGGATGGTATTGAATGTATCATTTATCATAGAGATACTTTGCCAGAGGAACGTGCCCAGGCTTTGAAAACTTTTCAAGAGGAAGGAGGGGTGTTGGTGTGCACTGATTCTGCTGCACGTGGTCTTGACATTCCAAACATTTGGCATATTATTCAGGTCTTGCTTGTTTCTAAATCAAATTTCCCAGTTTATGGATGCGCTGGCATCTTCATCCAAATTTCTAGAGATTTGTGTTTGTTATGGCCTTTTAATGTAATGTTGAAAATGCTTTAGAAACGTCTCATTTTTAGGGAACAAATGCTAGCTTGACAGTAAACAAAAATATAGTATTGATATGTGACAGTATGGACCTGTTAGGCAGTAGGACCATTGCACAACTATTTCTTACTCAAGTTATTAATAAAATTGGAAAATATGCAAAAGAAAACATTCCAATAGGATGTTTTAGAAACAAGATCAAGGGCTATAAAAAATATTGCAACCCTGTGGATAGATTAAAAAGGATGATTGTAGGCATACCCTTAGATGTCAAGCTTTGATGTGGACTCTGAGGACTACCATATTAATTACCCTTTTATTCCAATTCATATCAGCTGTTGGAGGTGTCAAATGTCTTTTGAAAGCTACAGATATCCATGCAGATGGTGATCAGTTGTTGACAGTGTCCCGTTTCACAAGAAGCTATATGGGCAATTCCTCCTTTTCTTGTACCAAATGTGGTGGTTTTGCTGTCCTTCCATGTAGAGGATCAGCTATACTTACCACATCCCAGGAGATCCAGATGGTTCCATACTATTAGATATTTTTCTCTACTTTTAGTAGACCTCTGAACGTAGATGTTAATGGAATTTCTAGGGGACATTCATTGTGCTTTCACGATTGCATAACCAGGTCCACTTAGTTCAAGCCAATCTCTTATAGATATTATCTGTTCTTGCATGGAATTTTCACTGTTGATAATGTGGATGTCAGCCCTTTGTCTCTCTATTTTGATATAGACTAGGGTCAGTTTCATGTCCAGCCTGAATCTCTATCAGCTTTATGTGCTATCTCTTCCTTTGAGAGGAGTTTTCCTTGCATTAATTCGGATTTAATTTGCATTATAGCGGATAACACACTAAATTGTAGAAACTTAATATGTTATGAAAAAATGAATGAACCAAAGAAAACAAACACAATAAGCACATATGACACTGCAATGCAAATGAAGCTTTATTGAACAATCCACGAGAAGAGATTTGACGCTACAATACCATGAATTTTACATTCCGACAACAATTCCTTTAAATCTATTTTTTAGAAGGAAATAAATAGTCTAAAATAGAAATTGAAGCAACTCCGTGGAAAGTGAAAAGTATATGATAAGCATATTGATTCATGATTTACATATTCTGCTACTTATTTAACCTTAGATGCTCTTACTCCACCATGCTCTCTTCCCTGCACCAGTTCCTACCTATTAAATTACCTTCTTTCTTATTGAGCCAATCTTCCTAAATCAAATATCCTTATTAGCTTTACTGGAGATTCACTTCCCATGAGGAGGCCATGCCCTCCTCATCAACTCTCAAAGTTTTAAAGGCACTAAGCTTCAGAAATATCATAACCTGTTGAAAATGTTGTCATTGATGTCAAAGGCTGGCTATGGAGGGGAGTTTATTAATTGCCTAAATTTGTTGCTATCATATGTTCACCCCTTATAGGTGCAAGGAAATCAGAAATAAAATAAAATGAAATGTATTAATGCTAAGGGCCGACCCTTAGACACTTGGCATCCTCACTAAAGAAAATTAAAAATTGCAAATAAATGTCTATGTCATAGGGCTGATCCCCCTCTGTATGGCGACCTAGTGTGGATGTTTCAAATATGAAAAATAAATTAAAACAAAATGGGCCGACCCCCTTGTGTGGTGTCCCCACTTTGGGCAAGAAAATAAAAAATAAATAAAATTTTCAAATGATAGCTTGGCTGGCAGCATGACGGGTTGCATCCATTGGGTAAAGAGGTGCATTAGCATGTACACAAGCAAGACCATTTGAGGTTTGTTTCAAATTTTCAACAAGCATTCATTGAATATCATTCCAATTTTAGAGCAGATCGAGAGCAAACCTTAGAGCAGATCTAAGGTGCATGCAAAGTTTTAAAACTCGGACTTGCCACGGACTCGGCAAACCAAAAAATTGGACTCGGACTCGGACTCATGAAAGACTCGGCAAAACAAAACCCGTAGTTTTACAAAAAAACATAAAGAAATTAATGCATTTAGAGAACATAAGATCTCTTTTGCTGATTTAATCTTCTTTGCTCTCCTCCTTCAAACCCTACAAACCTGTTTTCACCAAGAAAGAAAGGCAAATTAATGAAAAAATGCAAAAAATCACGTTTGAACGTTGCTGGGCGTCATAACTGGGTCGCGCGAGTCCCTTCAAAAGACTCGCGAGTCCGTGTAATTGACTTGCGAGAGTCCATGAGAAAGACTCGCGAGTCTCTCAAAAAGACTCACTAGGACTCGCCTCGTGAGTCCTTGGCAAGTCGACTCGTGGAGCCACTGGACTCGCGAGTCCGTGGCGAGTCCATGAGTCTTCAAACTATGTGTGCATGTATGAGCAGATTTTAAGGAGAATTATTAATTTATAGCAGACCTATGAGCAGAAAATATTGAAGTTTATGAGCAAATTTTAAGGTGAATTATTGCAGACCTATCAGCAGAAAATATTGCAAATCATAAGCAGATTTAAAGAAGCATTTTTAGAGTAGATTTGTGGAGCAGAGTTAGGTTGGAATTAAGGAGAAGATCAAGGACTCGTCACATCATTCTTTTGGATTTAGGTGCCTCACATTCAAAAAGATTGATGTATCTTGTTGAGTTGGTACTAAGTTGTAGGGATTGGTGTCTTCAGGGGTTTGGTGCCTACGTATTATCTAAAGGGGATTGGTGTCTCTTATGGGTTAGTGCTTACAAAGTTTGTAAGAAGTTTCTAATACAAGCAATATTTTGTTGTGGTTTTATCTTGCAAGGGTTTCCACATAAATCACTTGTACTTCTTGTGTCCCTAATTGCTAGATCTTGCATTTGTATTACAACTGTGGATGGTTAAGTTTCGAAGTATTGCTATTGTGACTAATTAGGTCAAAAAAGGGAGGCAGCCTTTAAAGCATCAAGGAAGGGAAACAATAAAGTATGTGAACTGAGTGATAGGTTCAAGCAGTGAAATGAACGAGGAAGAAGCTCACTTCATGAGAATTCGGGAGACATCAAGGTAAGTTACCATTCAAATGCTTTAATTGTGTTAGAATAGGACATTTTGCTTCTAAATGTTTGTAGGATACAAATAAAAGCAACGAGGATGAATAGGATCACCACATAAAGAAAGGAAGAAAGCATCATCAAAAGAAGAGCCACAAGCAGAGTCAATATGAAAAGAGAAGGATTGTCGCAAATACAAAATGAGACTTATTCAAGAAAAGATGATAGCTCACCGGAGGGGAAGTGAAGAAAGTTCAAATAGTGATGGAGAAGAAATACTCTTCATGGCAATGGAAGTAAAGAATGATGGAGGCAATGAGAAAGAAGAAAATGATTTTAAGAAGGTGTGCAATGAAGACAAAGAGGAAGTAGGTCTTGAGGAAGAACTCCATTATATGCTTACAGAGAGAATGTGAAGCCCAAGAAAAATTTAAAGTCTTGAAAAATCAGATAAAATAATTGTAGATCTGAAAGTGCAATTAGAAGAGGCAAAACTGATCGAGGAGGTTATAGGAGCTCAACTTTAGTCAAAGGAATCTGATTGTGAAAATCTAGAGTTTGAAATTGTTTCTTTAAGAAAGGCGTTGGAGAAATCTATTGAACACTTGAATTGAAGCTTGAAGTTTGACAAGAGCACTGAAATATTGGATGATACCATCAATTCGCAAAGGTCACTATTTATTAAAACTGGTCTTGGTTTTGTTGAAAATCAAAAGAAGACAAAGGAGGATACAAGTTCTAATGTTACGTATCTACCTCAGCAGGTGAGTGAGGAAAAGTTGAAACGGTACATTAAGGCTGTTAAGAGTCCACCAAAAGGGAAGGCAACGAGAAAAAAGAGAACAAGGAGGGGAATAAAGTCCCAAAAGGGAACAATACACCTACAAAGGCAAACAAGGACAACTTCAGAAAGCCTTTTTATCAAAGACAACCACGAATAACCAAGTTCTATCATTCCGTTCATGGACATTGTTTTTCATGCCATTATTTTGTTCGTAAAGCAGTAGATTGTAGGATTCACACAATGGATAATATTGGTTTCTCCAAAAGGAACTATAATATATTTGCTCCTTTGATGGATTATAATATTATATGCTACAAGTGCAACAATTTTGGGCACACAACATAGTTTTGCACAACTATTTTTGTTGAGTCTCCAAGACAATACAAGGAGGATGTTCATGACAAAAGGCAGGATGAATCAACTAAGGTTTGGAAGAAGCGTGATCAAGAAAACAAGGAAGAATCCATGTTTGTTCAAACAACTCTACATACACAAAACAAAGGAGATAAATTGTATGTTGATAGTGGTTGTTCAAGACACATGAACAAGTGAAGGAAGGGACAATGAAATTTGGAGACAATACTAAGGCAAATATAAAAGGAAAAGGGACTCTTAGTCATGGTAATGGAAAAACGAAACTTGAGAATGTTCTATATGTTAAAGGATTGAAGCAAAATCTCCTATGTATGACCAAGGGCACACTCACATTTCATCTTGGAGGATGTGAAATCAAGAAGAATCCTTACATTCTCAATGAAATCAAAAGCGAAAAATGTTATATGGGGCAAGAAGACGAGAGCTGGCTATGGCACAGGAGAATGGGGCACCTAAATTTTGAGAATCCACTGTAAGGAAGTTGTGAGAGACATGCCAAGGATTTCAAAGCTTACAAACATCACTTGAAAGCAATCTCAACTTGGGAAGCGTACTAGAGTGAGTTTTAAATCAAAGGAACACTGCATTGGAACTGTTGGAGACTATGCATATAGATCTTTGTGGTCCAACTAAAACAAGAAGCATGCAAGGAGAAAGGTATTTTATGTTTTTAATTGATGATTACTCTAAAATGACTTGGGTCACGTTTTTAAAAGGAAAATTTGAATCCCTTGTCAAGTTTATGGCATTCAAAGCCTTATTGGAGAAGGAATCAAGTTTGAAGATCAGATGTCTTAGATTAGATAGAGGAGGAGAATTTACTTCCAATAAAATTGTGGACTTCTATGAAAAGCATGGGATAAGAAGACAATTTTCAGTTGCAAGAACTCCACAACAAAATGGAGTTGTGGAATGAAAGAATAGAATAGTCCAAGAAGTGGCTAGAGCCATGTTAAATGAATCAAAGTTATCTGCCACTTTTTGGAGAGATGCAGTTCATAAGGAAGTCTATATTTTAAATCATGCACAAATCAATGTAAATGATAGCAAAACACCATTAGTTATAGAGAGGAAGGCCGACAACAATGAAGCATTTAAAGTGTTTGGAGAATATGTTACATAAGGAGAGATGAAGATCTAGGAAAGTTTGATTCTAGAGCTGATTAAGCAATATTCCTAGGCTACTCTACAAGAAGTATAGAGTAAAAATGCTATAATAAGAGGCTGCACAAGGTCATTGAAAGTGCAAATGTGAAAGTAGATGAAGGAAAACACTATGAAGAAGTACAAGAAGATGTTCCTTAAAATGAAGAAGTTTTTAAAGAAGAGGAAACGAAGAGAGAAATTGAGATAGAGGTAGTTGAGCAAAGCACCCAAAGACACCATCAAGAAAACCATTCTTTCAAGAATCCATCTTGATTTGTCCTAAAGAATCATCTAGATGACTTGATTATTGGGGACAAAAATACAGAGATTCAGATGAGAAGGAGATTTAGTACCACATTAGAACATGTGAATCTGTGCTTTCTCTAAAAAATAGAACCAAAGAACTTTACAAAAGCGAGAACAAGCATTGGATAAAAGCTATGGAAGAGGAATTGAATCAAATATAGAAGAATGAAACTTGGGAACTTGCCCCAAGACCCAAGGATAAGAATGTGATTGGCACTAGGTGGGTATTTAGGAACAAGCTAAATGAGGATGGACAAATTGTGAGAAACAAGGCAAGACTAGTTTGCAAAGGGTATTCCCAAGTTGAAGGAATTGATTTTGAAGAAACATTTGGCTTTGTTCCTTTTATGGAGCCGCTAAGAGGTTTTTAGCTTTTGCCAGCTTAAAGAATTTTAAAGATTATCAAATAGATGTGAAGTTCGCTTTCCTTAATGACAATGTAGAGCAAGAGGTTTACATGGAACAACCAGAAGGTTTCTTGTTGTTAGAAAACAAGGATTTTGTGCAAGTTGAAGAAAGTGCTCTATGGACTAATACAAGCTCCTAGAGCATGGTATGCAAAGCTAGATAAATACTTGCATCAACAAGAATTCAAGAAAGGAGTTGCAGATAGCAACATTTATGTCAAAATAGTTGGCGAAGATCAATTGACAGTTGTAGTGTACATGGTTGATATTATATTCGGGGGGATTATTGACAATGTGCCAAGACTCTTCTAAGGAGATGCAAAAAGAATTCGAAATGTCTATGCTTGATTACTTATCTTTCTTCCTTGGGCTATAGATTTCTCAATTAGATAAAGGGATTTCATTTCATAGACCAAGTATATTAAGGAAATGTTGAAGAAGTTCAGAATAGATGATTGTAATCTCGTTAGCACACTCGTGGTAACAATATAAAAGTTAAGGATGATGAATGACCCAAGGCAAATCAAACATTGTATAGGTCAATGATTTGAAGCCTATTGTATGTGACAACTTCAAGGCTTGACATTATTTAGGCAGTTGGTATGGTAGCAGGTTTCAAGTTGCACCTAAAGAAATTCATGTGCAAGCAGTAAAAGGATATTCAAATATTTTAAAAGGTGCACTAGATTTTGACTTATGTTTTCCATGAGGTGAATATTTCACCTTAACAACATATATAGATGCAGATTGGGTCGGTAGTATTGATGATAGAGTACAACTGGCGGTGCATTATTTTTAGGAGATAATCTTGTCTCTTTGTTGAGTAAGAAACAAGAGTTAGTTTTACTATCCATTGCAGAGGTATAGTACATTGCAGCAGCATCTTATTGCACTCAAGTTTTATGGATGAAGCAAACATTGAAAGATATCAAAGTAGAACATGATCATCCTATATCTATATTTTGTCATAGTATGAGTGCTATCAACATTTTGAAGAATCACTCATGCACTCCGGAACAAATCAAATTCCATAAAATATCACTTCTTGAGGGAATAGGTGGTCGATCAACAAGTAAAGTTGGAATATATCCTATGAAGGAACAAAATGTAGACATCTTCACAAAGCCAATCCTTAAAGAGAATTTTGAGTATCTAAGAGAATTGTTTTGAGTGATATCACTCATCCATTCACTAAGTTGTTCAAGAGAAGCATGTGTTGAGGGGGAGCTATTCATTATATTAACATTTAGCCTTCGCTAACCTTGGCCATTGATGTCAAAGGGGGAGGAATAGAGTAAGGGGGAACATTTTAGTCAAGACGAGATGTATGGCTCTGTTGCATTCCAAGATTATTCACTTTATAATTGTTGAAATTGTTGTCATTGATGTCAAAGGTTGGTTATGGAGGGGAGTTTATTAATTGCCTATTTTTTTTTCTATCATATGTTCGCCCTCTTATAGGTGCAAGGAAATCAGAATAAAAATTAAACGAAATATATTATTGCTAAGTGCTGATCCTTAGACACTTGGCAGGCTCATTAAAGAAATTTAAAAAATGCAAATAAATGTCTATATCATAGCGTAATGTCCCCACTTTGAAATATAATTTAATGGTAAATAATAATAATAAAATTATAATGCACAAGAATAAAAATTATATTAAAATAAAAATATAAGAGAATATAATTAAAATTTAATTAAGTAAATGAATGGTTAAAAGACATGGAATGGAGAGTTGTGACTCCCTCAAACATAAAATATAAAGGGGAAAAACCAAATGATGAATGCCATAATGAAAACCAAATATAATAAAATCATAAATTGTAAATACAATGGCTAAAATTCCAATCCATAATCCTTTTTGTGTACATTCATGTTTGGTCATACATAATTTATCAGTACTAATTACTGATTACTATTTAGTAATTACCAGTTATTGGTTGTATATACTAATTACTAATTCATGATAATATTTAATGATAACAAATCAGTAGTTAATTACATCATACACTAATTTAAAATATACTAAATAGACATTTATATGAGTCTCCTATGATAAAAGAATGTTAACCAAAACAAAATGAATGCTAATCAAAAAACAATTTGAAGTCACGATAACAAAAAGGGATAAGCAGCGATTAAGGGGGGGAGGATGTGACTCTCATTACAGCCACGTCTCTTCCCAAAGGGGCCCTCATATCATATTTAAGGGAAGCCCGATACCTCTCACGGGAGTAGGAAGGGGGAAGAAAATAGAAAAGGGGAGGCACGGTAGAGAATAAGGAGAAGATAATAAGGAAGGAGCACGATAAGAGGAAAACACAAAAGGAACCTCCCAGTCAGCCAGTGGGATAAGCAAAAGCAGTCAGAGCAATAACAGGTACGTATTTTATGATTTTCTGAGTCAGCATTAAATCATATCAGTCAATTCAATATATGTATTAGAGTCCAAAGATGTACATTACTGAATATAAATTAAGGTGGGTGTTCTTAAATAGATTTATGACAATTAAATTAAGTGGAAGGGTAAATTATATATGTATTTATCAGACAGCGTTAAAATCAGAGTATTGTTAGATATAACATTTAAAGGTAAATCTGTGCATAAATCCAAGAATACAGAATACAATCAAAATTCAGTCACACAAGTTATTATAATGCTGTGAACTCATATGATATAATAAGTAATAAATTGATTGTAATGGAATAATGACAGTAAATGGTTAATATCTAAGTTACCGGTTCCGGTTCGGATTCAGGTTCGGATTCGGGTTCGGATTCGCGGATTTGGCAAAAAAAAAAAAATTTTGGGTACGGGTACGGGTTCGTCCATACATATATATATATATTTTTAATATATATATATATGTTCAAACTTCAAACATCAAAATTATATATGTTCACAGTTCAAACATACAAATATGAAACATACAATGTAACTTTCCCATACAATGATACATAAATGATAACAGATAAATGCAAGTAGAATAGGTTGAATGCATGTTTTGATGCATGAAATGCATCATAGAGGGGTGGATTAGGGTTTAGATGTAAAAATAAGATTAAAAAAATTGTTTTTTAATTGTTTTTAATTGCTTTCTAACCCGTGGGCCCCGTTTTTGGGAACCCACGGGCTTGGGTTCACCCGGGTCCTCTTGGGTTCACCCGAGTCCTCCTGGGTTCGCCCTGGGTCCCACCTGGGTCCTGCCCAGGCGGCTGGGTTCCCTGTGGGTCCTGCGGCGAACTAGGCTGGGACCAGGACCGGGCAGGGACCAGGACCAAGACCCAGCCAATTTAGGCAAGAACCGGTAACTGAGGTTAATATTGATACATAGTAACACTAACAGAAAACATTGATGAAAACCCAACACAAAGCACAAATGTAGTGTAATATAATGTAATGATAAATGATTGTCAAAATGGAATGAATTGAATAAATATAATAAATGATTCACTGATGAGGTAACTTGAATAAATATAATAAATGATTCATTGCAAATGAGGGATCCTCTCTTAAGTACACCACTCCATAGTGGATGCCTGATTCCTGCCACATGGAGCCAAGAGGGGTGAATCATCTGCTCTTGAGCTTAAGGGAGAAGGTAGTTGTGATGAGGGGGAACGGCGATAGAACACCTCTCTGGGTATGTGTTGTGACGTTTTCACACATCGCCCCATTGCAAATGGGGACCCGTGTTTTTTGCTTTTTAGGGTTTGTTCTTTAGGTTTTTTAGGGTTTTGTTAGCTAGCCTTTGCATTTTGAACGTCGCCCAGGGGATCACATGGATAAGCAAGTCCGGCTTGAGTGAGGTCCTGATCCTGAAATTTGGCTAAGTCTGGAATGTCCTGATCCTGAAATTTGACTAAGTCTGGAAACTAAAAAAAAAAAACCTCCAAAAACTAGATTTTGCAATATAACTCCTGGAGGTCTGAAACCACTCTCAAACATCCTGAAAGTATATATGGAATATAACTTAAAGTATAAGTGACATTTCCTTCTATGTTTCTTCTTTCTTATATAAGTGACATTTCCTTCTATGTTTCTTCTTTCTTATACTTAAATGTTATATTCCATAAAAATTATCCTGATAGAGAGTGCGAAAAGTCAAATTTCGCTCATGTCCTTCACTGAGGATCTAGAGCAAAAATACTTATTTGAGCTATTCCTGACCGTGTTTGGACGAATTGAGACATCAAAGGCATGGTGAAGGACGAAATGAGCATGATAGAGCATCCAGACTTGATCAAAAACAATGAAATGATGAAGTTTTTGCCTAGAGGGTCAAATTCGCCCCTGTCCCTCACTGAAGGACCAGAGCGAAGTTCTTCATAAGGCAAAATTCAGGCAAAAATCAAGTAAGTTTTATGTTTGAAGGCAAGAAAGGAGATGAATTGAACCCATTGAAGACAAATTGAAGATTATCAAACGTCAACAAGGGTCCCAAATGCCCAAGTTCGCTCCTGTCCCTCTCCAAGGGACCAGAGCGATTTTTGTCTTAGACAAATTTCTTGCCAAGTTACAATGAATTCCAAGGCATGGATGAATGAAAGGGGACATTACGAGACCGTTGAAGATAAATTTGGAAGCTGGCGAAGTGTGATGGAGACTACAAGAGCAGGATCGCTCCTGTCCCTCTCTAAGGGACCAGGGCGATATAATGGTTATATTGTCGTTCCTCCAAATTCAAGGCACTCCAAGACGAAGAACAAGGTGGTGAAGACATTTTAAGACATCTCCATCAAGCGCAAAGCATCAAAAATTGCCAAAGATGAAGGATTTGCACCAAGACATCTAATTCGCTCCTGTCCCTCTCCAAGGGACCAGAGCGAAATCCTCATGAAGCTCTAAATTTTGAAAGTTTATCAAACATCAAGTATCCAAGGGGATCAAAGGGACTTCATTCTACGCGATGAAAGTGATGGCAAGTTGATGGAAGCAAGGACAAGCTCAAAAACTTGAAGTTCGCTCCTGTCCCTCAGGAAGGGACCAGAGCGATATTGATTATATTGGCCAAATCTCTCAAAAATCACGTTAAGGCAAGGTTTTGCGGGGTCATACAAGGTCTAAGATGTCTTTTGAAGATGATATACAAAGGTTTTTGACGTCAAAATGTTATCAATTGAGCCAAGGAGCCTATATCGCTCCTGTCCTTTGGACAAGGACTAGGGCGATATTTGCCAAAACACTTATAATCCTTCGAAAATTATGTTAAAACAAAGTTGCAAAGGGTTTGAGATGTCTTTTGAAAGGTTGAAGGGTGATGAACGAAGAAGTTAAAATCAAGAATGAAGAGTTGCAAGCTAGAAGACAAGGATCGCTACTGTCCCTCTCCAAGGGACTAGGGCGATGATCCTCCAAACATTGAATTTGCCTTGTGAAAGTCAAGTAAGACAAGCGTGGAGTAAAGGAACAATGTTATTATTCACCTTATGATGGAGATTTGAGATCGAAAATGCAAGGATCAAGACCAAATTGATGGATCGCTCCTGTCCCTCAGTCAGGGACCAGGGCGATGAGGTACGTATCTTTCATCTTCAAAATTTGGCATTCAAACAAGTTTTTTTGAATTTATTTTAAATGCTAAATTTGATAGGTTTTGAAAATTTAATTAAGTGGCATTTAAAAATAACGCATAACATTTATTAATTAATTTTGCCTATTAAAAATCGAAAAAATTAATTATAAAGGCATAAAGTTAATTAATTATAAAACAAGTTGAGCGCTTGGGTTTATTTTACAAAAGTCGGCCTTGGTTTTGATTAAAAATGGCTTTTAATTGTCTTTGTTTTCACCAAGTCGGCCTAAGGTAATGCATGAGGAAAGTGTTTATAAAAGGAGGTGTTTATTTCATTTTTTTAAAATCATTATTCAAGCATCCTCTTTCATATGCGATTTGGAGCGAATTTCAAAGTCAAGGTACAAGCATTAATAAAAGGAGTTCGAGTTTCAAGTTAGGCAAACTTGCCAAGGACATTGAAGAACACATCAAAGATATCCCCAAGGGTGGCGAATTGACAAAGAGGACGTTCCTTATCATTGGAGATCACGTCAAAGTCATCTAATTTCAAATTTTGCCTAAGCGATTTTCTTCATTTTGCATTCTAGAGTTAGCTCTCAACTGAGGTATGGCGATATTTGTTTTATTGTTTTAGTTTTGATCGTCATAGCTTAGATTTTGAAATTTTGAAATTTTGAATTCATAGCTCAATAGTCGTTTTTAGGAAATGATTAATAAAGGACTTAAGTTTCCTAAAATTTGCTCTCTAATTTATGTTATGTATTGCAAAATCATGGTACTAATTTTGAAATGTTGTGTAGGCATCAAATGGAGATCTCTTCAAGGAAAATCAAGCCGGATCCAGGACGGTCTTCGCCAGGACGATCAAGTAAGGACATGGGCAACCTCTTTCAATCCAACGTTCCAAGGCGAGGTACATCATCATCCTGCACATCAAGGACACAAGGAGTTAGAACAAGGGCTCGTTGAAGAAGCAAATAATTCCAGATGAATTAATTAAAGCAAGCTTCTCAACAACATCAAGTTGAATATTTACCAAAGTTACAAGTGTCAGATGAGGTGGCATCCTAGTCATCACGTCTCCAATCAGTGAGGTCCATCTCAGCATGTCCAGATTCAATGTACTTAACTCATGGAAGGTGGCACAAACTCCGATGTACCTACCCTGGCTATCCATTGGTCGATTTTTCTAGAGAGGACATGTGTCCAAGCAATACAATTTTATCATTGGTCGAGCATTAAATGTTATGTAATGGTTGTAACAAACCCTAATTAGGGTTTTCATTGTAAATTCTTGGCCATTGATCTTGAATTGATCTAAGCCATCAAATTGTATTGTGGGCACTATATAAGCCCTGACATTTCATTTTGTAAAAGAGAGTTAGAGAGATAATATAGAAATAGTTGAAAGCAGTTAGTAGATAGAGAGTAGTTAGAAATTGATAGAATAGCAATTAGAGTAGAATAGGAGGACAAGGCAAGAAATTGTTGCTATTGATTGTAAACAAACTCCATTTTCATTGAAGTAATGGTGAAATATGTCGTTTTCTTGCAATTTGCATGGTTTCTTGTTGAGTCTTCAATCTTAGATGGTAGATGATTAGATGAATGGAGGAAATGTGATTGATTGATGGTGGAATTCGTATATCCATACTACTAGCAGTTTGTTGATTGCAGACTTGCCTTGTGTAGTCAACTGGAATCGTTCAGCTTAAGCTCAATTTCAATTTGTTGCCTCTTCATTGATATGCATCAACTTGGATGGTATCTATGCCTGCGGTGATGATTTGAACATCATAAAGCTTCCCTTAGAAGATCGCACTAGTCTTGTGTAGATGTTCCATTGATGTCAAAACAAGATCTAGTTAGAGTTTCATCAAAAATCAAGTCATTGCTCCTACATTCTTAGTATTAGGATTAGATCCTCTCTTCGCCCTTATCCTTTTTTCATTTTTTTTCAAATCTAAGTTAGTAAGAGCCTGTGTCCAGCAAAGCAGATCGGAAGTTCAATCATCACATGTAAGTCCCTTTGTGATCCCAGCAAATCACATCATACCACTGGAGCTTGTCCACACGTAGAGACCCTACATCAAAGAACCTTGAAGTTTCTCCGATTGATCCTTTTCGCAATATCTTCAGCATTCGGAAACTTTATTCAAGAGAGGATAAGGTACCCTTGGGTATTTTATTCTGTGTTAGGCAGTATACAAAATACACGTCAACAGTATGCCACTCCATGATGGATGCCTAACACCTGCCATATGGAGCCAAGGGGGATATGGTATTCTGCCCTTGGGCCTAGGAGGGATGGTTTCTTGGACACCCTATCCAACTAATGGACTAAAGGAATTGATTAATAACTGACTTTTATATAATAATGTGATCTCCTCTAAGAAATATAATAATCTGATTATATCCAACAATTATAATTCAAACAGTCATTAATATAGTAGATTTGATATCATTTAATATAATTCATATTTCAGATTTAATATTTTTTCATATATGTTCTCTACTTTGGTTGCAAGAAAACAGTATATAAAGGTACACCTATAAAATCCAATTACCTATTTATAGATTTGGCCAAATTTACATTAAATTAAGGTGTAACTAATTAGGGGACATTACACATAGGGCCGACCCCTCTTTGTGGTGCCCTAGTTTAGAGGTTTTAAATTTAAAAAATTAACTAAAACAAAATGGGCTCCCCTTGTAAGGTGCACTCACATTGAACAAGAAAATAAAAAATAAATAAAATATTTAAATTCTACCTTGGCCGACCAGCATGAAGGGTTGCATCCACTAGGTAAAGGGGTGCATTGGCATGTATAGAAGGGAGATCGTTTGAGATATATTTAAACATGCATTCATTGAATATTAGTCCCATTTTGGAGCAGATCTAGAGAAGACCTTGGAGCAGATCTAAGGTGCATGTATGGGCAGATTTTAAGATGAATTGTTGCAAACATATATGCAGAAATTATTGAAGATTATGAGCAGATTTTAAGGTGAATTATTGCAGACCTATTAGCAGAAAATATTGAAGATCATAAGCAGATTAAATAAGCATTTTAGAGCAGATTTGTCGAGGAGATTCATGTCAGATGCAAAAAGAAGATCATTGTAATATCCCAGTTATTTTATTTTTTATTTTCAAGGCCAACAATGAACATCAACAAGAAATTAACCCGTTAAGGTTAGAAATCATAAACTGAAACATGTTGGGAAAGTAACCCTTTCTTTCACTTTCTGATCACCATGTGCGCAATGTGGGAAGGTGAGAGCATACGGTGCTGAGGGGATCATTAGCTTAAGAAACTGAAATGCAATGCAATGCTCAGGCGGCAAGCCAGCCCCTTCCGCTTAGCTAGTGGGAAAACAAGGAAACTTGGCGATGAACCAGCCAAGTAAGATACACAAAATAAGAATCACTCAACCGCAATATTTCAGCGGGAGGACTGCAATTACATATCAACCTCAACTCGACCGCTTATGCAGTGGGAGAACCATTACACATAACTATCACTCGACCACTTATGCAGTGGGAGGACTGAAATTACAAACTTGCTTGATAGTAGGCGGCAAGCCAGCCTCTTCCACTTTTTCAGTGGGATGAGAATTACAAAGCAGAACTGGTTAGTAGTACTACTACTTAACCTTACAAAAATAGAGATAAGAGAAGGAGAGTAATGCAGATAATAACAATGCGAACATGAATTTCTGCTAAAACCAATCTGCAGGCTGGAATTACAAATCAGTAGCCTATGAAAATGCTAAAAAGCTCATAACTCCCTCAATATACATCCAAATCACTTCAAACCAGTCCCAATCCCACAATATAACCCGTGCAACAACAACTAACCCAAACCATGTTACCAAAAACCCCTCTTTAATTTGGCACACATCCCAATGCAAACAAAAAACCACGCTAAGCCTGGGAATTTCGATTTAGCTTAGAAAATTCAAAACTCGAACAAACATGCTATAAACTCACAAAGTATATCGCCAGTGCTGGGAAGGAAGAAAGAGATGATACCCATAACCGTTAGTCGCTTCAGCAGAGAGGTATGATCGAAAAGGTACTTCAGCCACAGGCAAACCAGCAAGTCTCCAGAATCACTTCAACACCAAAAATGTCTAAGGCAAGCTCTGAGAATGTAGTCGAATACAGCACGCAGCTAGGTACTATGTTTCAAGTACGAAACCGGGAAGCACTAGGGAGACGCACTCCGAAGCCTCAAGTTCTGTCACCAAAGCGGCAACATAACATTACAAATTTTCAAGATGCCTGAAATGGTAGCCCAAGGCTCTTATTTATAACTTCTCACCATCAAAATTCAAATGCAAATTCCTCCAAACTCCACTTCGTTCATTTGCATTTCATTTCACCTTCATGTGGACCCAAGTGTAGCGCCATTTTCAAGAGTCAAACTTCATGCCAAAGGTATGGACCCACGTTAACCACTTTGGCGAATATTAGGGATGCAATATAAAAAATAATACTCTAAATAATTTCGACATCCCTTAATACACATGAATTTCGCCAAACTTAGGAGATAATAGACATTAATCCCAAATTCCATAAATCAGTAGCAATTAATCAGATTAATTAAATATTAAACCTTAGGATAAGGAAATAATATTTAATTGCGTCACATATGACTCCCGTACTGATTACTGTTTGAACCAGGATGAAACTGAGCCAGGAAGACCACTGAACTGCTGCAGGATCAAGACCCTGTCCACTGCTAGAAATAGAATTATGCCATACTGCCACTTACTAAAAATAGTAAGTCAAGAACTAATGCTCCGAAAAGCATGATCTTCGTGCCCAGTGACAGGGCATGGAGAGCTCAGTAGGACAGTGTCACCAAAATAGGCATTCCCTGACTTACTAAAAATAGTAAGTCCTCGCTTCATCAATGTTGGACCCTCATTCTTCCTTCCACCTAGCCTACGGGTCTCAGGAATAGGCTAATGGACCACTGGAAGGTCATCAATGAGAAGGGGACATTACAGTCCGCCCTCCCCAAAATTGCTTGTCCTCAAGCAACTGTAAGGCTGGATGCAATAAAATCTTCTCATTTTCCCACGTAGCATCCTCTGTTGGTAGATTCTTCCATTTGATCAAGTATTCCTTGATCACTTTTCTCCTCAAAGATTGTTCCTTGAATTCAAGGATAGCTTCAGGAACCAAAACTAACTCTCTCTCCTCATCAAGTGAAGGTAACTCAGCTAAAGCAACAACATTATGTCCCATAGCCTTCTTAAGGCGAGACACATGAAATACATTATGGATCTTGCTGCTTGCTGGCAATTCCAACTCATACGCCACTTCTCCAACTCTTCTGCTGACTCTGAAAGGCCCATAGAATCGTGGCTTCAATTTCTCAACCCCACTCTTCTTGAGAGTAGACTGTCTGTAGGGCTGGAGCCTCAAATAAACCATGTCGCCCACCTCAAAGGTGCGCTCAATTTGCTGCTGATTAGCATACAACTTTTGCTGATTTTGTGCATGTTGGAGATTGTCCCTAAGAATCCTCAGAATATCTTGACTTTGCTGCATTATATCTTTTGCCTGAGGGGTTCTGCTATCACCAAATACCAAGTCCGCGAACCTAGGAGCTTCATAACCATATAGTGCCATGAATGGTGACATCCAGATGGACATGTGATAGGAGGAATTGTAACAATATTCCCCTAGGTGAAGCCATCTCACCCATGTATTGTGCTGCTCCGAGACATAGTTTCTAAGATAGCCTTCCGACCACTTATTCACTATCTCGGTCTGCCCATCAGTTTGAGGGTGATAACTGGTGCTTGGAGTGAGCACAGTACCACACAATCTGAAAATCTCCTGCCAAAAAGCACTTAGGAACTTCCTGTCCCTATCACTCACAATGTTTATCGGTAACCCATGTAATCTGAACACCTCCTGGAAGAACACTTAAGCAACTTGTGCTGCTGTAAAAGAGTTGGTGATGGTGAAGAAATGAGCAAACTTTGTAAGTCTGTCCACCACCACATAGATACTATCCTTCCCTTGAGCCCGAGGCAACCCTGTGATGAAATCCATGGAAATACTTTCCCATTTTTGACCGGGAATAGGCAAGGGTTGTAACAAACCAGCTGGTAGAGTGTGCTCATCTTTGTTCCTCTGACATGTATGATACTCCTTAATGTACTTCAAAACATCACTTTTAAGTCCCTTCCAAGAGAATCTCTCCCGGATCTGCCTGTATGTTTTGAAATACCCTTGGTGACCAGCAATGGGGATGTCATGGAAAGTCTTCAAAATCTTCTCTTTTAACTTAGATTCAACCACTATGAAGATTCTCCCCTTGTACAGTATCAATCCCTCAATCAGTTTGTACCTTTCATCATGAAAAGTACCTTCTATAAGGCCGGTTGCAAACTGATTTTTGGCATAATCAGCAAGCAGCAACTCTCTCCAATCAGCAGTAAGCTCGCATATTGAGCTTAAATGGGGTCTTCTGGATAAGGCATCTGCCACAACATTGTTTTTACCCTTAACATACTCAATATCGAAATCGTAAGCTTGCAACTTACTCACCCACTTCTGTTGTCTTTCATTCAAATCTTTCTGATGCATGAAGTGTTTAAGACTATTGTGATCAGTCTTAACAATGAATTTACTCCCCACCAGATACTGCCTGAACTTCGCAAGGGCGTGCATTATGGCAAGCATTTCCTTGTCATAAATTGAATACAGTCTTTCAGGACCTCTTAACTTCCTACTCTCAAAGACTATAGGATGCTTATCCTGCATGAGGACTGCGCCAACACCTTCTCCAGATGCATCACATTGTAGCTCAAACGGCTTGGTGAAATCAGGCAATGCTAAAACAGGGCAGGAACTCATGATCCTTTTAAACTGCTCAAATACTGTCTGTGCCTTTTCGGACCATTCAAAAGCTCCTTTCTTTGTAAGATCTGTGAGGGGGGCAGCCAACTCAGAATATCCCTTCAGAAACCTCCTATAAAATCCACACAATCCCAAAAATCTCCTCAAATGTGTTATGTTCTCGAGAGTAGGCCAATCAATGATGGCTCTAATCTTTTCAGGATCCACCTTCACACCTCCTGCACTGATGATGTGACCGAGGTAGAACAACTCTTCCATCCCAAACTCACATTTGGTCTCCTTGGCAAACAAGGATTCGGATTCCAATATGCATAACACTTCATCCAATTGCTGTAAATGTTCTTTCCAAGATTTGCTGAATATGAGTATGTCATCAAAGAATATCAAAACAAACTTCCTTAGCTGTTCTTGGAAGATTCTGTTCATGCATGATTGAAATGTAGCGGGTGCATTAGTCAAGCCAAAGGGCATGACTAGGAACTCAAAATGCCCAAAGTGGCATCTGAAAGCAGTCTTCTCCACATCTGATGCTCTCATTCTAATATGATGATACCCCGACTTGAGGTCAATCTTGGAAAAGAACACTGCTCCATGTAGCTCGTCAATGAGCTCATCAATCCTTGGAATAGGATATCGATTCTTGATGGTTTTCTGATTCAGGGCTCTGTAATCCACACACATGCGCATGGTCCCATCCTTCTTTCTCACCAAAACAACAGCCGAAGCAAAGGGGCTTTTGCTAGGCCGGATGTAACCCATGTCAAGCAATTCCTGAATTGCTTTCTCAATCTCATCTTTTTGCTTCTTAGGATATCGGTAAGGAGTAGTCATGACTGGCTTAGCTCCTCCTTCAAGCTCAATAATGTGTTCGGCACCTCTCTCAGGGGGTTTGCTAGGAGGTGGGTTTTCAAACACCTTGCTTCTCTTGGTTATCAAAGCGTGAATGTCTTTCGGATAGTTCCTATTCTCTTTTTGTGGTTCTGAGGGCATGACCATAATCTTATTTCTATCCGTGATCATTGCTTGAATATCTGAGGAATAGCTGCCCTTATCCACCAATGGATTGGAAGGCATTAGCAAACACTCTGCTGCCCACTCCACTTGATTATGGCGGATCAGCCTTTCCATTCTTTTCAAGAATACCACTTTAAGTCCCCCATGCGACATTCCTCTCAACACTACCTTCTTCCCTTCCGACATGAATTTCAGCTCCATGGTTTGTAAGTTTAGAGTGATCTCACCAAGAGATCTCAACCATTGAATTCCGAGGACTGCATCATTAGTCCCAGCAATGCTCACCACAAAGAAATCATCTCTGATTTCATGATTTCCCAACTTCAGAGACATTTTGGAATTCATTCGGTTACAGGATATAGTGGAGCCATCTGCTACCATGACTTTGAAGCCCTCAACTTCTTTTGCCACTAGTCCCCTTTTTGCCACAATCCTTTCATCAATGAAGTTATGTGTTGCACCTGTGTCAATGAGAGCAATGACATGATGCTCTCCAATCACACCCCGAACTCTAAAGGATTCATTTTTGTGAATGCTCGAGAGTTGAGCAACCACTTCTCTATCTTCTGACCCAAATTCAGGCCCTTAGGAGCCTCTTCATACTCGCTGTCCACAACTTCAGTTTGCTGTTCTGAAATTTCAGAATCTGATCCATCTGCAGAATAGCACTCCATCTGATGCAAATTCCTCTTTCCATGACACTTATGTCCCAGGGCCCAAGGTTCTCTACAAGAGTAACAAAGATTCTTCCTCCGGAGCTCTTGACGGAGCTCATCATCCATACGAGGGAACATCTTGGTCTGATTTGTAAACTTCTTCTTATCCTTTCTGAAAGGAAAAGGCTTGGACCGAATTTTACTCTTTGGGGCAGCCAACTCCATACTTCTAGATTTTTTAATAGCTTCTGCCAGGGTGGGCGGATCAAAAGATTTGACCCACTCTCTCAAAGGTTCCTCGAGTCCTTCAGTGAAAAGGACAACCAATCGCCTCTCTGAGATGCTACTCACCATGACTGACAAGTTTTGGAATTCAATCACGTAAGTGTCCAATGAACCTTGCTGCCTGAGTTGTGCAAGTTCTCTTAACTTCACCTCTGGATCCCTGGTGTCGAATCTCTGAATCAACTTGCTGGTGAAATCAGCGTATGTGGTGATTAAGTTATGACCAAGGGTGACCAACCCATGGTACCACCATTCGTAGGCCACTCCATCCAAGTGCAAGGTAGCAAACTTGATGGCATCCTCCTCCGGCATAGGCCTCAAGGACAAGTAATTGTCCAACTTCTGTACCCATGCTCTAGCTGTACTCTTAGCGCTTCCATCAAAGTGTGCTAAGGTCACTCTTCCAAGAGCTTGCTGATAATCTCTTGGGGCAGCAGACTTATAGTCATTCCTCCTTCCTCTTCATTTTCTGATTCATAAACTGATCCAGAGTTAGGATATCTTGGATCTCACTAGGAAGAGAAGCATACGCCATGTAGCTGTTTCTTATTTCATCAGTTGTGGGTATCTCTATTTCAGCTTGTTGTCCTTCTCTAGGCAGAAATACAGGTTGTAAAGGCCTTGGGGCTGAACCTCCATTGTTACTCCCGTTTCCATTGCCTACAGGAGCGTTAGAAGTGCTGGTTTCCAATCCATTGTTGGGTTGATTAGGGACCCCAACAATGTTCTGGTTAAGCTTAGCCAGAAGTAGAGACATCATGTCCATCATGGCATTGAATTGTCTCTCTGCCTTCTTATCAGGTGCCTCATTCGGTTCTGTAGTCTTATCTGCCATTGAATCCACTGAATCTGAAGTATCTAGATCCTTCTCTCTGTTTCTCAGTACTTCTGAGAAAGTGTCCGCTTCCGGCACTATCGGAATCTGAAACTGCTGTCTCTTTTGCTCTCTGTTGTAGTATCTGACGTCTCTGTCACTCATGGAGACTTTTGAACCCACTGACTCTCACAGGCTGGCAGGAAAACCAGCTCTGATACCACTGTAATATCCCAGTTATTTTATATTTTATTTTTAAGGCCAACAATGAACATCAACAAGAAATTAACCCGTTAAGGTTAGAAATCATAAACTGAAACATGCTGGGAAAGTAACCCTTTCACTTTCTGATCACCAAGTGCCCAATGTGGGAAGGTGAGAGCATACGGTGCTGAGGGGATCATTAGCTTAAGAAATTGAAATGCAATGCAATGCTTGGGCGGCAAGCCAGCCCCTTCCGCTTATCTAGCGGAAAAACAAGGAAACTTGGCGGTGAACCAGCCAAGTAAGATACACAAAATAAGAATCACTCAACCGCAATATTTTAGCAGGAGGATTGCAATTACATATCAACCTCAATTCGACTGCTTATGCAGCGGGAGGACCATTACACATAACTATCACTCGACCACTTATGCAGTGGGAGGACTGAAATTACAAACTTGCTTGATAGTAGGCAGCAAGCCAACCTCTTCCACTTTTTCAGTGGGATGAGAATTACAAAGTAGAACTGGTTAGTAGTAGTACTACTTAACCTTACAAAAATAGAGATAAGAGAAGGAGAGTAATGCAGATTATAACAATGCAAACATGAATTTCTGCTAAAACCAATCTGTAGGCTGGGATTACAAATCAACAGCCTATGAAAATGCTAAAAAGCTCATAACTCCCTCAATATACATCCAAATCACTTCAAACCAGTCCCAATCCCACAATATAACCCATGCAACAACAACTAACCCAAACCATGTTACCAAAGACCCCTCATTAATTTGGCACACATCCCAATGCAAACAAAAAACCATGCTAAGCTTGGGAATTTTGATTTAGCTTAGAAAATTCAAAACTCGAACAAACATGCTATAAACTCACAAAGTATATTGCTAGTGCTGGGAAGGAAGAAAGAGATGATACCCATAACCGTCAGTCGCTTCAGCAGAGAGGTATGATCGAAAAGGTACTTCAGCCACAGGCAAACCAGCAAGTGTCCAGAATCACTTCAACACCAAAAATGTCTAAGGCAAGCTCTGAGAATGTAGTCGAATACAACACGTAGCTAGGTACTATGTTTCAAGTACGAAACCGGGAAGCACTAGGGAGACGCACTCCGAAGCCTCAAGTTCTATTGCCAAACTGGCAGCATAACATTACAAATTTTCAAGATGCCTGAAATGGGAGCCCAAGGCTCTTATTTATAACTTCTCACCATCAAAATTCAAATGCAAATTCCTCCAAACTCCACTTCGTTCATTTGCATTTCATTTCACCTTCATGTGGACCCAAGTGTAGCACCATTTTCAAGAGTCAAACTTCGTGCCAAAGGTATGGACCCACGTTAACCACTTGGCGAATATTAGAGATGCAATATAAAAAATAATACTCTAAATAATTTTGACATCCCTTAATACACATGAATTTCGCCAAACTTAGGAGATAATAGACATTAATCCCAAATTCCATAAATCAGTAGCAATTAATCAGATTAATTAAATATTAAACCTTAGGATAAGGAAATAATATTTAATTGCATCACATATGACTCCCGTACTGATTACTGTCAGAACCAGGATGAAACTGAGCTAGGAAGACCACTGAACTGCTGCAGGATCAGCATCCTGTCCACTGCCAGAAATAGAATTATGCCATACTGCCACTTACTAAAAATAGTAAGTCAAGAACTAATGCTCCGAAAAGCGTGATCTTCGAGCCCAGTGACAAAGCATGGAGAGCTCAGTAGGACAATGTCACCAAAATAGGCATTCCCTAACTTACTAAAAATAGTAAGTCCTCGCTTCATCAATGCTGGACCCTCATTCTTCCTTCCACCTAGCCTACGGGTCTCAGGAATAGGCTAATGGACCACTGGAAGGTCATCAATGAGAAGGGGACATTAGAATCATGTACTCATCACATCATTGTTTTGGATTTAGGTGCCTTGCATTCAAGGAGATTGGTGTCTCTTGCAGAGTTGGTGCTCAGTTGTAGCGATTGGTGTCTCTAGTAGTTTGGTGCCTACATATCATCTAAAGGGGATTGGTGTCTTCTGTGGGTTGGTGCTTACAAAGTTTGTAAGAAGTTTCTAATACAAGCAATATTTTGCCGTGGTTTTCTCCCGCAAGGGTTTCAATGTAAATCGTGTGTTCTTGTGTTCCTGATTGCTAGATTTTGCATTTGTGTTACTACTATGGATGGTTATATTTTGAAGTATTGCTATTGTGACTATTTAGGTTTTGAGAAGTAAAAGTGCTTTGTTATACTGATTCATCCCCCCTCACAATATAACTGAGTTCTCTTCAATTGGTATTAGAGCTGGTTCCTTCGGATATAGACTAATAGTTAGAAGGAAGATCTAAAAAGGAGTACATATGGATGGGCAAGAAGGATACAGATTCTCATAAGCACCATTTTTGATGGGATAAATTATGCTTTTTGGAGCATAAGGATTGAAAAACTGTTTGAATGCCCTAGGGTATGATATCTGGCAGTCTGTTGCAAATGGCTACACAACCCCTTCAACTCCCTCAATGGATCAAGTAGGGAAGAAAGAAAGTAAGGACAATGCGAAAGGCAAGCATGCGATTTTGTGCTTATGCATTGCAAATCAGCTAAAGACGTGGGATATGTTGAAGAATATCTAAAGGAGATGATAAAGTGAAGATGGCAAAGCTTCAAACTCATCGAAGACAATTTAAAAAAATCTCAAGAGGAAAGAAGAGGTAAACGTAGCCTCTTATTTGCTTCACGTTGATGAGATCGTGAACACAATAAGAGGTCTTGGCGAAGAAGTTGAAGAAGCTGTGATTGTTCAAAAGGTATTAAGGTCTCTGCCTCTAAGATTTTCACAGACCAGGTATATTAAGGTAATGTTGAAGTTCATAATGGAGGATTGTAAACCCATGGTAATAGGATGTAACTCGAGGCAAATCAAACACTCTATAGGTCAATGATTGGAAGCCTATTGTACATGACATCTTTAATGTTTGACATTATTCATGTAGTTGGTATGGTAGCAAGGTTTCAAGTTGCACCTAAAGAAACTCATGTGGAAGCAGTTACAAGGATATTCAAATATTTTAAAGGCACACTATATTTTGACTTATGGTATTCATGAAGTGAAGATTTCACCTTAACAACATATAAATGGAGATTGGGCCAGTAGTATTGATGATAAAATGAGAAGAAGTGGCAGTGCATTTTTTAGGAGATAATCTTGTTTCTTTGTTGAGTAAGAAACAAGAACCAATTTTTACTATCCACTGTAGAGGTGGAGTACATTGCAGCATCGGCATCTCGTTACACTCAGGTTTTATGGATGAAGCAAACATTGAAAGATATCAAAGTAGTATATGATCATCCTATATATTTGTTTCTATCATATGTTCACTGTCCTATAGGTGTAAGGAAGTCAGAAATAAAATGAAATGAAATATATTATTGCTAAGGGCTGATCTTCAGACACTTGGCACCCTCATTAAAGAAAATTAAAAATTGCAAATAAATGTCTAATCATAGGGTCGATCACCCTCTTTGTGGTGCCCTAGTTTGGAGGTTTTAAATTTGAAAAATTAATTAAAATAAACTAGGCCGACCCCCTTGTGTGGTGCACCCACTTTGGGCAAGAAAATAAAAATAAATAAAATATTTAAATGCTACCTTGGCTGACCAGCATGGAGGTTTGCATCCATTGGGTAAAGGGGTGTATTTGCATGAATAAAAGGAAGATCATTTGAGGTTTATTTCAACAAGCATTCATTGAATAATATTTCCATTTTAGAGTAGATCTAGAGCAGATCTAAGGTGCATATATGAGCATATTTTAAGGTGAATTATTGCAGACCTATGAGCAGAAAATATTGAAGATTATGAACAGATTTTAAGGTGAATTATTGCAGATCTATGAGCAGAAAATATTGAAGATCATAAGCAGATTTAAAGAAGAATTTTTAGAGCAGATTTGTGGAGGAGAGTTAGGTCTGATTGAAGAAAAAGATCAAGTACTCATCACATCATCTTTTGGAGGTTGGTGCCTTGCATTCAATGAGATTGTTGTCTCTTGCTGAGTTGGTGCTCAGTTGTGGGGATTGGTGTCACTAGTGGGCTGGTGCCTATGGATCATCTAAAACGGATTGGTGTCTCCTTTGGGTTGGTGCCTATGAAGTTTGTAAAAAGTTTCTAATACAAGCAATATTTTGCTGTCGTTTTCTCCCACTAGAGTTTCGACATAAATCGTGTGTCGTTCTATTCCCGATTGCTACATCTTACATTTATGTTACTGCTATGGATGGCTAGTTTTGAATTATTGCTATTGTAATTAATTCTGTTTTGAAAAGTAAAAGTTCTTTGTTATACTAATTCATCCCCCCCCCTCATTATAACTAGGTGATCTTCATAGCCAATGAATCTCCTACTTAACATATAATATATTTGAAATTGTTTCTTCAAAAATGCTTTCAAAGAGACAGCAAGGCCATCATTCCTTTAAAATAAGAAAAATGGCTATTAACTTAAAATAGATACTCCAAAATTCTCATTCTCAATGGATGAAATGGTTAGTCGTCTCCGGATTCTCATAGACAAAGCATTAATTTATAGATCTATAGGAGGATCCTTTGGCCCTAAAATTCTTAAATTCCACATCCAGTGTAACTGGCACCCATTGGAAATTTTTTTAAGGTCCTTATGATCCCAAAGAGAACTTCTTGGGATGTTCTCATTGCAACAGGAAGGAGATCAAGTTTTCCAATGAGGACCTTGCTTCTTTAATAAATTGGATCTGTTCATGAAACATTGGTCTTTTGCTTTAAATCCCACAGAGGACTATTGTTCTAGTGTGGGTTTGACTAACTCTTCCTTTGTAAGAACCCTTGCTTATTCTGCCATTAGTTCTTCAGCTAGGTAGGTTTGACATTTTGTCAAACACTTTGCATGCAAATGTTTGAGTTCTGTTTTCTGAGTTTGTTTCTGCTTTATGTCTGATTTAGTGATGCCAAAACATATATAAAAACATAGAAACTACATATAATATTTGCATAAACCAATAACAAGCTTGCCACAATCGATTTGCACTTTATTCAACAATGAACCAGGTCTGATTGAACTTTTATCAGGCCTGATTCAAACTGTATCAGACTGGTAATTTTCACAACATGTGCCTATAGTAAGCAAAACAAACTTAAGATTTGGGTTCTTTGCATACCCGATTGTTTATCTCGTTGTGTAGACCCAATATGACATCAAATAGTGCATGTATGGTTGAAGGAAATGTCTGCAGATAAGTCTGGGATAAATCTGATTATATTCTGAGGATATGGCAGCCAATACCAAACCTTAGTCTCCTCCAATGAAAGAGGCTAGGTCTGGAGAATAGGGTAATGAAACCCTAGTTGGAAGTATTGGCAGTACAACCCATAAATTTGCCACCAAACCCTTGTAGCTTAATTCTGACATGAAATTGCAGAGGTCTGAAATATAAATCTGCAGACAAGAGAATGATGCTAATAACCCCAAAATGCTTTCCCAAGCAAGACACTTCTCCTCCAAACCCTAGCAATATATCCATTGATGAAAATATGCCATTATAAACTTCAGATCTGAATTCCTTTGCCTTCAATATGCAATAAAAACTTCAAACCCTAATTGATATGATAATCTCCTCTCAAAACCTGGCTGTTTGAAGCTCAATAATCACCATAAACATGGAATAAGCCCAATGATGAATCCTGAATGAATCCACCTCTCAAAGTCGAGTTGGGCTTGTGTCCAATCCACTGATTTCCAAGGGTTTCTGTCCTCAGAAATGGCTGAACCTGTCAAGACCAGATGATAATGGAGAAATTTCAAGTATCACAAATCAACATCATGAGCTTACGAGGTGATAGATTAACATTTATAATACCTCCTTGCACAACCTTGGACCTCAAAATCACTTTATATGATTTTAAATAATTTGTCTCCTCTCCAAAAGGGGTCATACCACTCCTAGGCATAAAATATTTTATTTTTAAAATTCACTTTGCCTTTTCTTTTTATAAAGTCACTTTATGAAATTTCCGTTTTATTTTTTTGAAGTGACTTTTATAAGATTATTTTATAAAGCTCATTAAAATAATATTATAATCTTTTATTTCTCCATGGCCAAAATATGAACAAGTCCAGCTGATCATTCCTTACACCTCCAAATTAGCCTACCGGAGTGATGGAATAGGTTAATCGTATCTCTGAGTGATCACTATGGAGAAGGGGACATTACATCCTCTAAGTCAGTACGAGTCTGAATCTTGTCATGAAAAAGTTGGTTCTGCAATTGGAGAATACATAATGGCCTTGGAGATGACACTTAAAGTAGGAGTCTTCAATTTTAAATTATGGTTGCATCTGCATCATTATAGATCTGAAAATCCTCTTTTGAACAGGCTTATATGTGATATGATAGACCTAGAATGGTAACAGCATATTAATTATGAAAATATTCCATTCTGGTGCAGAAACTGCCATGATAATGAATCTAGCCAGAGTTTGTGCACTAGCATCACTATGATCACAGCATAATCAAAGGAAATAGAAGACCAGACCTTTATAGATCCTATTCTCTAGGCACCAAGATCCATGTCGACTCTGGATTTCCAAGCTTTCAATTCTTTGGATTTGTTATAACCAGAAGGCAAATTTCAATGGGCATACACTTGAAAAAGAAGCCAAATAATCTTACCTCACTATAGATTGCTGTAAGTAATCCTTTTGATCTTCTTCACTTAGGATTGATGGATTATATGTAAACAATTCTTGTTCCAATGAATAACTCTTTGAGAATCCAGAGCTACAAATTTCTCCTGGTCAGTCCTTTGGAACTTTTGAATTGCTTTCAATATTCCTTGGAACTTCATCAACAATGAAAAGTAGAAATAAAACTCAATTTGCAAGGTCCATTCAGCAACATGATCTTATGTCAAATCTTCTGTAATGGCCCCTTAGCATATTTTATTTTTTGTAGGCTAATTGGGATGTTGCAAGGTAATAATTAATTAATTACATTAAGTTGTCTAGACATATTCATTTTAAAGGCAACTTATTTTTAATTAATTATTTTTAGAAGGCTTGGACATTATTATAAAATGACTTATTGGGGTCCAAAGGTAAAGTTAAATTAATAGAAATTTCAAGCGTCACTTTAGAAGGAATTGAATTATAATATTTTATTATTTTTAAAAGTGTGTATACAATGGAAATTTTTGGAGAGAAGAGGTCATTTTGTTTATTTCATCAAACTCCATTCTTCTGAGGTTGAACATTGTTTATCTTTTCTGACTTTGGATGAAAACTCTTCAGCAAAGAATGCTTTCAAGGATGAAAGGTCTCCTAGCCATTTGAGTGATTTCATCGAGGAATCACTGCAGTACTGATTGTTGGAAGTTTTTGAAGATTTTTTTGATTTTTGGAGTTTTCTACAGTGATCCATATGACTGCTACAGTCCATATTCCAGCAGTTTGTGAAATTTTCTGTTTTTTGGGCATGGTTATTGCAATCATTTATGCGAGTTTTAACACACAGCAAGGAGGCTGTACTGGTATTTATTGTTGTATTTCTGATTTTCAGTTGTCCTAGTTTCAGCTGTATTCAAGGCTCCAACATTACTTCAGTTTACAACTTTGCATTCATCAATTAATGAAGACAGTACAACATATTGGGGTTACTACACTTGAAATAATACTGTCAGCGTTATTTCAGTTAATTTTAAGCCAGCCTGTTCATAAGCTAACATTTTGCTACAGAATTAAATCTCATATTCAACTCGGTGATAGAGCTAACAGGTACTATCAAAGAGAACTCAAAAGAGGACAGATTAGTTTCCTTGAAAATCCAAAAAATAGGTTTCATTTGTAGATTGGGAGGTTGAAGAAATCATGGGGGACAGAGAAATGAAGACTAATAATGAAGGGAATAAAACAGATCTGTAACTCCATGCTCTCGTACATAGTCAGTATTAGTTCACAAATTTAATAACCTTATGGTTACAAAATATGAACACTTTAGGAGTCAATTAAAGTCACAATGGTGAGGCTAGTAACTCGAACAATAACAATATATTAATAATAGTTCCAGAATTACAATTGGATCAACATCTAGCCTCTCATGCCAAAGCTTCTAGATAGAGAAGGTGGCCCTGAAGGTGATGGGGAACACAAAATAACAGAGAAAGCCATTTAGATTATCTACATGAGTATCAGTCCTTAGGGGATGAATTTCATGTTGTGAAGTCGTTGACTGATTTTTGCCAATTGAAAATGAGGAACTGAAAGAGAGAGGTACCCACAAGTAGGACCTAGAGTGAAGGTTGGACAAGTTGTCCATATCTTAGTTTTGATGACTCAAACAAATGCATAGCATGTTCATGGATTCAATTTTTGGATACATACTTCTCATTAAATCCTATGTTTGAGAGAGAAGCAATAAAATATGCCACACTGCATTTGGAGGGAGATGCCCATGACTGGTGGTATCATGGAATAGTGAACTAGGGCCATAGTTTAATACACTCTTATGCAGATTTCAGCCAAAGGCCTATCAACAATAGTTCTAGATGTATCAAAGAGGAGGTTATTTATTGAGGGCTTGATTGAACCACTTAGCTCATCTTTGCTCCTAAATACAACCTGCACAACTTTTGCCACCTTTGCCAATCACACACCATTGGAATGATCTAATCAATATTATATATGAATTCCAATATTAATTGCATCCTTAAGTCGGCCTAGAACATATTTACAACATCGGCAAGTCGGCCACAAGTTCAGTTCTTTCAGATTGGTCCTAAAGCCAACGTGATACACTAGGAGTAGGGTCACGCGATGTGTCACCCAACATGAACTCAATTGGTCCCAAACTCCCTTCACATGCTTCCTCTAGCTGGCACACATTACCATTCTGTGGCACATCCATTAGAAACATTAGCATAGTCAACAACCTAATACAATGACCACTATATCACTTAGAAGTTATAACCTTCTATATGCTTGACCAAATCCTCTGAAACTTTGGAATAATATACTTCATATGCAACTTTACTTTACTTCCAAATCGCAAGCCATAATTCATTTTTGCGGTAGAATATAGTACCAAAAACTATGAGTGCACATATTGTCTCTAAGCAATAGACCTAAAAACTTATTGCAGACACTTCTAGGCAACAACAAATATGCTAGACTATCAGGAACAATTTATATTGGTACAAGCTGTGAACTATCTGCCAACAATTGACTCTGTCCTTGAAATGCTTTGGCATGTCATGATATACGTAATTAATACTTCAGCAAACCTCCAGATACTTTGACATCAATGACAACACCATTGACATCAATGACAATACTTTGTTCAACAAAAAGTCCCCGAGACTTCATTTAAAGCGAACTTTGATGCCTTAAGACTTGAGCACTGATTCAGTCAGAACTGGGCAAATTTTCATTTTGTAGCTGCCAAAGTCTTTTGTGGGGCCTTCTTATTATCGTACCTCATAAGAATTTCAGCACTCTTGTGATGTCCTCAATTTGTATATAACTCCATATTGGAACGATGAAATGGGTCTCTTCATTGCTTCATAGATTGTGTTCAAGCTATCTCTCTTGCAAATCTAATCATCATGGGTGCCTTTAAAACTATCTGCCGTTCCTTCCCTAATTTACTCAAAACAACCTTTGTAGATTTGGGGGGTGGGTGGGAAGGCCCTCCTATTCTAGCTTATTCTAGCAGGTGTATCCTTAGAATAGTAGGGCATTGATTCGAGCAAGAGGTGGATTAGCCCTACTATTCTAAAGGGGGGTGGGGGTGTGAGAAATAAGGCACAGGCGCATGCTAGGTTCAATGTCTCTCAATCATAGTTGAGGATCGGATGGTTGCCAGAGTTTTTTGAGAGGTCTGAAAGAAAGAATGCCAAAAAACTGGAATGGTATTCTGTTCATAAGAAAACAAGAACCTCGACCAACTTTTCTACCTCCCAACCACCCTTGTACTCGACCGATCAATTCTTCCGATATATATATAAGAAGAGTGAATTTTCTCCTATATATAGGTCCCAATAGAAGGGCAAATGTAGTCAAAAAACAAGGAAAGTGGCTAAGTTGAAAGCTCATATAGAAGGACAAGAGCCTGTTGGGAAGGTGCTTTGCACCTTGCATACCATGTTGTTCATTCATGTGGCTCACCTAGAGATTGGGGATATCATAGTTGGTTAGGCAACTTTGGAAATTATGTAAAATTTGACCCTCATGTAGAGTAGGATGCCAAAGTTGAATACAAAAAATTGTAGGACACTTGGAATGTTGTATGTCATAGTGGGCGGTACATTTGAGGTTGCTAAAATAAAAATAACCATGCATGTGGAATGGGACACCACATTTCATAGAGGACAAAATTTGTAAGTGGGTTTTTGGAATTTACTACATTCAGTTGGTGTAAGTGGTGGAAGGCTTCTACTATCTTTAATTGGTGTAATATGTGTAAGGCATCTTGCAAGCAACATCTTTGAGTGGGAGTTACATTGGCACATGAGTTTGGGGATTTGTGCCACATCAAGAGGATTTATAAAGCCATTTGGGATACTCTTGGTAAGGTGGCATGAATTCTCAAAACCATGGTTTTCTATTTAGTAATTGCCTATTTAATTTGGGCTTGGGTGTAATGTTTGTTAGACTTGTGTGAATATTATCATTGTTGTCATTGATGTCAAACTTGGTTACCCGGTTGGACTAGATGAGGCTTGTTGAGCTACAGTAGAAGATAGGTACGTAATATGTTGCAGTAAAATATAGATGATATATTGGAGTCATTTCTGGAAGATCCTCTTCTTCAGAATCGTGTGTTTTGCTTATCTTGGTTTATATCCAGTTCCGGTATTAGCTGTGTGTGTTTTGGTATGAGTGGTATCGGTTATATTAGTTGTATTTGTTTTATGTTTCAATATTTGTGGAATCTATGGTATCTGTATCTTTGGGTTTGTGCTTATGGGTTCAAGTCTAAGGGTTTGATAGACCCCTGTTTTGCTCCGGTAATTAAGGTGTATGTTTTGGTAAATGGAATATGTAAAGGATCAAGTGAAGGTCGACTTTGTTATCATGTTTTTGGTCGAAGCTTTATTGGATAACTTGTTGATTCGAGCATTGTGTTATTGTGTAAATTATTTGTGCTTGGCTGACATAGTATCTTGGTATATGTGCTTACCGGTATATATATACATAGAAGAAGTGTGTGTGAAAATCATCAGATAGAAGAGCAATGTGTGGATTAGGGGAGCATGTGTGTTATGTGGTAGAATAAGGAGTGTGCGAGTGACAGAGTTGTGGACAGTGTTGTAGCAATCCTTTATTGGATCTGCTGCAAGTAGTTGGTTCAGCAGAGTAGTGCAGTAATCCCTTACCGGACTTGCTGCAGGTGATTGTAGACAGTGATACAGTGATCCCTTGTCGGATCAGCTATGAGTTTTGTTAATTGTTATTTGAGCTTAACTTGGAACCAACCTCATGCATTTGGAGATGCAATTTTTCTCAGTTCAATTATTTTCTATTGCAGTGAGCATTTCGACAGTGAGCCACCCCTCTTTGTAAACACCATATATCACTCTCTGTGTTTATTCCCATTTTGGGTTTTTCCACATATACAATCTGGTGTTCAATTTATGGTTTAGAATGTTATATACCAATACATATGCTAAACAAAACCATTACAAATTTCAAATTGTGCAACATAACATACTAATTTAAATTCAGTTTTCAATATCAAAAAGGTCAAACTAGAATGTCATGATAGATAAGTTCCGAGTTCACTAATCAGCATTGCAGAATATCAAAAAGATCAAATTAGAATCACTAAACATTTCGGCATCTAAAAACACGAACCCTGGATGAACCCGCAGGAGATTCGTTTCAGAATCCGATTTTGGTACGTTTCGTACCCGGAATCGCCTGAAAAATCCCACGATTCAGCAACTTAACTTAAATTTGATTTGTAAGATCTATTTCTGAACTAGGTAATTCTCTTTATCAACAAATTTTGTAATTCTGAGACTAAAGAAATCTGAAATTTGAAGCTCTCAAGTTGCAAAAATATGTGATGTTGTTTCATATTTGTTTACTATTGCAAATACATATTGCTGTTCAATATTATCAACTCAAAACATTGCAAAACAAAAACACAAACCCTTCTTTAACTTCTGTCTAGTTCTGAAAGATAAAATCAACCAAACAAAAAATAGTACAGGGAACAAGCAGGTTATTTTCAGTTCTACAGTTTGTTCAGTGTTCCAGAATAGGGTGGGACATTACATTGGAATAGTTGATTTATTGCTGATTTTGGATATAGGAAAATGCTGCCAGGATGTTGCTGAAATTTCTCTGGGATTGCTATTTACTGTAAAATCAGTGTTAGTGATCATCTCATTGTATTTGGAAGCACGCTAGGTGTTAATGTAATAAGATCTCTACTTTTGCACTGGGATTCTTTTAGTAAAGTGTTATCCCAGGATACATATGGTGTTGATCTTCTCTGTGTTGATTTCTCCGTGTTATTTTATTGTCATATTTAATCTATATTGGATTTGAATCAGATTTTGAAACCATTAAGTTGCTCCTGACAACTAAATTTTATCACACATTTTTCAATAGAGGTAGGCTTTCTTTTGATGCAAAATGCATGCCAGTATCAACTCTTCCATCATCCTCAAAAATCCCATTACTGTTGAAGGCGAGGACTTGCAAGTTCCTTCAAGCCAGCAAAATATTCTCCTTTGCTAATGGCACCACCTCCAAAATCTCCCACTCTAAAGAAATCACATTGGTGGGGATCAACCTCAACTGATCTGTCACTACAACTTTCATGCCGAGGCTCCTCCTTGTTATACTTATTTTAATTCTGCTAGATTGGTGCATTGGGCATCCATTTCACATCTTGCCCATGGCTTGAGCTGATCATTCTGCCCATGTTTCCTCTTATATTCATTCTCCTCATCCTTTTACCAAGAATAGCCCCTTTCACTCTCCAAATACACCTGTTCCATATTTTAGGTTATTGCCTAGTGTTTTAATCTTCAGTTGTTCATGTGTATAGTCTTAGGTATTGAAAGATGGTTTGTAACTTTACTGTATAGTTTGGGAAATAGGAGGTTTTGTTCTCGGGGATAAATGTCAAATACTAATGTAGTCTGAATATTGTCACCGTATCATTTTGATCTCTCATAGGATGGTTGAATCAGAATGCATTTTTCATTTTTGTCATTTTTCATTTTAATACAATATAATTAGTTACATAAATACAAAATAAAATGAAACTCCATATGAATGCAAGAAAAGATGAAATTGTAAATATGAATCTCTTGTCACACTTTGATTTCTTTTGGTTTTTTTCTCTGAAACAAGTCCCGCTTTGTTAACAAAAAAATGGGTAGTTTTGAGTATTATCTGACTAGTACTTCTGTGATCAGGCAGAGTTTGCAACTTCAGCTGTAGACTTTTTGCACAGGGTTGGCCGAACAGCACGTGCAGGACAATGTGGACTGGTTACTAGCCTGTACACAGAAGCCAATCGACCTCTTGTTGAAGCAGTGCGACAAGCAGAAGACTTGGGTAAACCAGTGGTAAGATTATTATGGTTTAGAAAAGATGCTCCTATCTTATAAACTTCAGTTTGGGAGTCATCTGAGTATTTTTTAAGTTCATCATTTCAAATTGTAAAGCCAATATTAGTTTCAAAATGTTCTTAGTATCAAGTATCTTTCTGAACCAATGTAGGAAGTCCTGAGCCAAATGGTGCCCCTTTATGAGATGTCAGAGACATGGTGGCAAAGATTTCATTGTTATGAGATTTTAATGGCTAATGTAATATAAAAATCATTGATCCCTTATGGCAATACCCAATTATATTTTTTAGGCAGCTAGCTGATTCCTCTTGAAGTGAAAGTGAAAGTTCTCCTGAATCCTTCTTATCTTTAGACCATCCATTTCTTTTTCAGAAACCAAATCCTGAAGTTCTTTCTTATTAAAGCCCTGATGAATCTGTGGTACGTAATTCAAGATCATCTTGACATTGCGGAATGAATGCAATGTTATCAATGTATACCTTTTGGACGCACAACTGATCATTTATTGCCAATTCTAACTTGGTTATTCGACTCCTTTTTGTCATGGATCATAACTTGTTTTTCCCGATTGAAATCCTATGCATTATCTTTTGAATATGAGTTTCCACAACCAAGTGGGAAGTAAAAACAGTGATCAATAAGAAAGGATTCTGAAATCTCTATCATTTTGTTGGTATTACATTGCCAGTAATTAGAAGATATCTGTTCTTTGTGTTGGCAATTAAAAACTGTTTGAATTCCATTCTTAACAATGATAATTATAAAAATATGATATGTATTTCAATTATAGCATCATTAGACACATTTTTTCTAAGCCACAAGGAGCACGCTGTAAATGCCCTATTTCATTATCTGAAATATCTTGTGAATGCAGATATTTACAAGCATCATTTTTTAAGATCCCAAGCAAAATTCATTTGGTTCGAATGCCCATTTCACAGAGTAAAATTTCCATGTTCTTGTAGCCTTTATCAATAATGTAATCTTGTCCTATGTAGTTACATCGCTGAAAATCTGGAATTACTTATTTTCCATTGATATAAATGTTGGATTTCATCTGTAGTTTTTGTGTATACATAAATAAAGAAATTATGTAAGGAGGTATCTTATATTTTACATATGAGAATTTGAAGAACCCCTTGTTGCTGAGCACTAAAATTCCAGAGAAACCCCAGATCAGGATGTTAGAAGAAAAAATGTGAAGTCCCCTTACAATATTTTCCTTAGATTTCCCAGATGGAAACATTCAGTTTTGAGTTTTGCCAGGGTTCAGTTCTGTTGATGTGTTTTTCAGCACCTCAAACATAGAATAAAATACCAAGGTATTCTATGTTGTTTATAATTAGGGCCTGGTGGATTCCAATTGCCTTGGGCAACATTGGAATCCGCCTAAGGGGGCCAGCTCCTTCTCCAATATATAGGGCCAGGCCCTATACCTTTCGGCTCTCCAAAAGGTCCCCACGCTACACCTTGATAGGGCCGACCCTATCCTCTACACACAAAAGAAATTAATAAATTAATTATCAAATTAAAAGGTTCAAGCCGACTTGATTAGGAGTGTTTGCTCTCCTATAAATAAGGCATATACTTCTCACAATATCATTCAAGCAGTTTCAAGTAAATGCGAAATACATTCTCAGGTAGAAAACTCCCTTGTAAGCAGCAGATCACAGCGAACTTCATTCATATGCAGCAGATTATCAGTTAGGTCACAGCGAACTCCATTTATGTGCAGCAGATCTAATTGGTGATCACAGCGAACTTCATTAAGACAGCAAGTTATCATCAAAGACAGTGATCTCCATTGAAGGCTCAAGCAAAGGACTGCGAACTAGTTGAAAGGTGCAGTTAACCCTTATAATGCACAGCAAGACAAGTTAGAAGGACTGTAAATCATGATCACTGCCAACAAACTAGCTGTGTAGTCTTCTATATCATCTTCCTTGTGACTGCAACTTCTATACTCCAGATAAGTCTGTAACTGTCAATTGAATCTAAAACCATAATCAGATCTGAGGATCTTTTCTGGCTGGGTTTTTCCTCCTAGGAGGTTTTCCCAGGGTAACTTTGTCTTGTCCTTTTGCATTCATTTCTTACTATGCTTAAATCTGAAAAATAATAAATCTAATTAACCTAGTTAGAAACAAATTCTGATTTTCTGAGTTTCATCTAATTTGAAAGTACTAAAATTAACATTCTATCCTCTATTGAACAAGGAAATCTTGAATGCTAAGCTTTGTGATTATCAAGATGACCCCAAGGTTTACACTGTGAATGATCGACTTTGGATTTTGGATAGACTAAGCTTGTAAACGTGATATGATAATGCTGGTAATCACAAAGGGACTTACACGTTGCAAAACAACTGGAACGTGGAATCTAAACTGACTGGGAAAATAAAAGACAAAAGACTGAAAGGGTTTAGAGAGATCTAAGCTAAACCTTTGGATGCAGGAAATGATTGCTGACTCGATGAAACCAAAATAAGCTTTGCTTCATCTTGAGGAAACAACTACACGAAGATGGCGCAATCTCCTAATGATAAGCAAATGATTTTCATATTACTTATGCACATCAACACCATGAACAATGGACATACCACAATTGAAGTTAAGCTTTGAATTAATTTCAGTCTAACCTTACATTGCAATTTGCAATCAACAAATTCCAAATGGTATGAACATTATGCTTCACCATAAATCAACAATAAGATCTTCCATTCAACTAATCAACAAATCTTAACACTTTGAGAAGTAGAAACCATGCAACATGTTGAAATAACGAACGAAACTCACCACATCTTCAATGAAAGAATTATGTTGATTCCATCAAGCCTTGGCAACAATCCCCGACTTCCCTCCTACTCTATTCTACTTCTCATCTCTAACTATTAACCTTTACAAACTAGAGGACTGAGCCTTATATAGAGGTCTTAATTACAACAAATGTCTTTGATTGATTCAAGATCAATGACCCAAAGAATTTAAAACAACCCTAATTAGGGTTAGTTACAACTAACTCCCTCTTGGCCAATGAGAAAATTACAATGTATTGGACACATGTCCTCTTTGAATATGGACCAATGAAAAATAAGGTTAGGTACATGGAACAATATTCGATGTAGTGCCACATGTCACATATGTAGTTATAGATGAATCAAGTTCAATGAACTTGGATGTCTTGACTTGTCATGATTTGATTGGTTGAATGTGACTAGGCACCAACTCATTGTGCTTATTGTTGATGGGTGTTTTGTGACCACACACCAACACGAAATAAAGTGCCAAAGGACACTCTATCCTCTCTTGAGCAAAGACCCCTTGTATGCTAAGATTGTGAAGATCATAGAGGCGACTCCAAGGTTCCTATTTCGAACTTGTGACTATATGTTGGATATGAGCTCATTTGGTTTGATGTGATATGCTGGTAACACAAAGGGACTTACGTTTGAATCGTTCTTCACTTCGTTTGCAATGCTGGTTGGAACTTCTTCATTGAATATTGCAATCTCGTGATGCTTTTGCTTCGAATGAACTGAAATTAAAAGGGGAAAGGGTTAGGAAGATCGAAATCTACTCTTAAGGACAATGATATCAATGGATGGTGCTCTGATGGATGAATTCCAAATAAACCAAGTTCTGCTTCGCCAAGATTAACTACAACTCCACAAGAACTGGTGCAATCTTCCAAGGATGCTGAAGGATTTTCACATCAAGAAAGTGCATTTGAATACCCAAAACGACGCAATCCAAACGACTATCCACAATCGAACTTAGCACAAATTTTGTGGCTCAGGCTAACTTTACACTGCAACTTATAATCAACAAGATGCAAAAATAATGAACCATGGAAATTCATCAAACACTATTACATTCTCCATTGAAATCAAAGCACTCTATCTAACAATTGAGAAATTGGAAGAACACCATGCAACAAGTTGAAATAAACATGAATCCACCATATCTTCAATGAATTTCAAATTTTATTTCTCCAAGTCTTAGAACAATGTCTTCTTCTTCTCCTACTCTACTTCTACTATAAGGAGCAAGAGCTCTCTACTTGAACTAATAAGCTATCTATCCAATGAATTACAATTGAGAAGGTAGGGCCTTTTATAGAGATCCTCCCACAAATGAACGACCAAGATTGATTTGAAATCAAGGGTTGAGATTACAAGATGCAAAATTCTAATTAGGGTTGGACCAAAAATGAACCCTTTGTGGCGCCAATTAGTGGGTCTGGTAATAAATAAGGCATCACACCCACTTTGCATTAAATGACCCATCATTTTGTGACCACTATGCATTAAATGAGCCGCCACAACAAGCATTTAATAGATTCTTGCCCAAAATAGCATGCCCACTATCTCTCTCCTTGGCAGCAAATGCATTGACTTTGGTCACGACGGTTTGAAAACACGTGATTGGCTGAAGAAGATGATAGGGCACCACCTCAACATGTTAGACGCCATGTGGACCTTGTGTCTCATCACGAGGAATATTCCATTTTGCATCATTTTCTGAAATTATCTTTCCTCTATCATTTTCTTCCTTTCATGTACTTGCTTGGGAATTCACCTTCTTGGAATATCTTTCCTTGTCGACGATCCTGTCATTCTTGAAGTCTTTCATACTTGAACTGGATCTCAAGTCCTTGAACATCTGGAACTGGAATTCTTCCTCGTTCTTTCTTGACTGGGATCTTGGACTTCCAATGGTCATTCAAGATAGTTGTAAATTCTTCTCATCTGTACTTGTTTGAATCTTGAAGTCTTTCAACTAGCATTCTCTAGAACTGAAATTCCTCCTGCATGAACTTCTTGAGACTGGATTTCTTCTTAAACTTGGATGTCATAAATTGGATTTGCTCATCTTCGACCTTCGTGCCTCTTGATGTCCCGATGTTGTCTTTGGATTGGATAGATGAATTCTTGATGTTTATCATTTTCGGACTTGTCAAGAATGCCACGTTTTATCAAAATATCTCCTTAGGAACTTCAATTTTATGTCTCCAATTGCTTTTCTTTTTTGGGTGCATTTAAAATGGGTGGAAGGATTCTCCATGTTTGGGCGCCAATTCTCCATGGTGGAGGATTCTTCTTGCTTGGGTGCACACGAAATGACACGGAGGATTCTTCCCAAACTTAGTAAAATTTCGTCATTTCTTGCCTCTCTCGACACTTGGGTGCATTTGGAAGGGAAAGAAGGAACTTTTCCTTAGTGAAATTTCATCCTGTCTATGCTGTAAAAGTGCTTGGGCGCATTTGGGAGGAACTTAAGGATATCTTTGCCTTGGAGATAATTTCACGATCTTTTCCGTTTCCGAGGAAATCTTGATCACATATCAACCCTCGAGATGGAAAAATTCCTTTCCTTGTGAAGTTTTGCCATTTCCTGTTTTGTGAATGCTTGTGCGTGCTTTGTCTTGAAGGAAGAATTTTCTGACATTCAACCACTTTTTCAATGTTTCAAGAATTTTGTCTAGTCTAGAGTCTGGAGGAGTGGAATTCTCAACACAATCAATTTTTCACTTTCTTGGAATTCTGCATACTTGAGCGTATTTTGGCATGGAAGGAGGAATTTTGGTATTTTTAAAACATCCTTCACTGCCAGTGAAATGCGCTCCCTTCCTTGTCCTGGGTACAAATTTGAGGTGGCGGAGGAATTTTGATAGGGAGGAAAAATCCTCCTTGACCAAGGAAATGCACTCTCCTCTTGTCCTTGGGTGCAATTTTGAGGTAGTGGAGGAATTTTGCCATGGAAGGAAAATCTTCCTTGACCAATGAAATGCACTCTCCTCTTGTCCTTGAGCACAATTTTGAGGTAGTGGAGGAATTTTGCCAAGGAAGGAAAATCCTCCTTGACCAAGGAAATGCACTCTCTTCTTAACTTTGAGTGCAATTTTGAGGTAGTGAAGGAATTTTGCCAAGGAAAATCCTCCTTGACCAAGGAAATGCGCTCTCCTCTTGTCCTTGAGTGCAATTTTAAGGTAGTGGAGGAATTTTGCCAAGGAAGTAAAATCCTCCTTGACCAAGGAAATGTACTCTCCTCTTGTCCTTGAGTGTAATTTTGAGGTAGTGGAGGAATTTGCAGTGAAGGATGAATTCCTTCATGTCCAAGAGTAGACTTTTTGTGCCTTTGCCATTTTGGGAAAGAATTCCAGAGTTAGCCAAAATTTTGATCGTCTGCTTGCTTTTCAACTTTTTCGGATTTAGAATTGGATATTCAAGAATGCTTTGTCGTCAGTCTCCAGCTAGCTGCTAGAGATAGACTTTCCAAACCTAGACTTACTAAAAATAGTAAGTTCTTCCAAGCATCAAATTAGGGCAAACCAGGACACAATGACACTTACTAAAAATAGACACTGCTAAAAATAGTTTGTTTAAATACAAAATTAGGCCAATATGGGCCTTACTAAAAATAGAATTACTAAAAGTAGTAAGTTCTCAGAATTTGCTCAAATTTCATTGGTAGCTTCCTTGAAGGGTTCTTATTTCATTGCTTCATTCAAATTTCTCAAAACCCTAAGTTATTGACCTTATTTCTAAGTCTGAAGGGTAAAAACCCTAAAATAGACAATACCAACTTCCAGACTTAGCCAAATTTCTCCAAAACACTTATAGACCTAGCCAAAATTCGGTTGTTTCTCTTTCATTTCTTTATATCAATTCTCAAGGTTTTCCTGACACTTAGCCAAATGTCCATCATTCCATTCCTCTACACGTGCATTCTTTGTTCTATCACTGCAATCTCTTCCTTGGATGACGATATAATCCACTCAATGATGTCCTCTTCTCAGCATCCAAAGTCCTGCTCCCTGCAATGTACCTGAAAAAGATAAGGAAACGTTGTTAAGTACAAGTACCAATCAAGTTCATAGTTAGCAAAATGCAAAGTTTGAAGGATAAAGCAATAAGCATAATGCATTTCTCTATATATCAAAGCCCTAATTTTTGACTTGATGATAATATTAAGACTGTATCCTATCTAGTTTGTTTATTCCTTAAGAATCCATTCCCTACTTAGGCATTTCATCACCTTCAAAGATTAAAATCCAGACCAACAGGGCCTTATAACTCATTCCTTAGGGTCGAGAGATGACATTGACCACAAAAGACTTGGTTTTTTTGGCAAAAAGAGGGGGTCCCCATTTGCAATGGGGCGATGTGTGAAAACGTCACAACACTTATCTTGTAGATCATCACTCGTAGAGAAGTGTTTGTGTCACGAGTAATATCTCTTGATACTCAACATTTCCAATTGATTGATGTGTTAATGACGGATCGTATTCCTAAATTGTATCATCATGACGATTAAGTTTCTAGCTTTGTTTAACTCTTCTGAAATTATCTCCATTCCTTGATCACGCTTGCATTTTATTTTATGTGGTTTATGAATTTTCCTTATGATATCTTGCATTGATCTTGGACATCCTAACTCCTTTGGACATTCTTCATGATGCCTAGGGTTGACCCTCTTATACATGATGTACTTGACCAGGATTATGAAAGTTTGTAGACATTGGGTATGCTATTTCTTAAATGTTAGTGTGAATGAGGTTATTTCTTAACTAGACATTAGTGGGAACCTATTCACATGTTAACTTAGGTCTTGGGTGTTATTTCTAGAAGTTAATTATAATGGGGCCATGTTCACCTCATTTACTTTTAGTCACTTAAGAATTTTATATTTGCATTAAACATTTAATGTTTGTATAAAGGGTAGTTGTCATACTTCATCACACCTTGCCTATGTAATCAAGGTGATTGTACATATGACATATGTCTTATATATCAATATTCAAGCAATCTCATTATTGTATACTCTCTTGTGGAAGGCTTTATTGTTTTTGTTGGTGATGCTGAGTATTGGAGCCATGACCTTGCAAAACCCTTCATAGATTTGAGGGTTGAGCTATTGCTAGATGAGAGATTTTTTATTGCAGGTTAATTTTGGTGCATGTTGAAGGATATCTAAGCTCATCATTGAGTCTAGGATAGCGGAGAAAGTCAAGATTGGTTTTTGTTTCATCTGAATCCAACCTTTTTTGCCAAAGCTATGAGAGGGTTTGAAGTTTGGGCAAGTTGCTAGATCTAGGAGGTAGCTGAATTTTCAGTGCAGATTGGGCCAAAACAAATCTTGCCATTGTTTTCGAAAAGCCCAAAACCCTAGGAATGCTTGTCAAATCGTCAAAATCAAAGATGGTGACCCCAGGGCATCAAAGGTTTTTTCCCCTCTTCCGCCATTTCTGCATAGTTTGTATAGGTCTCTACGTAGGTATTGTGTCACAAGGTTTGTGGTTAGTCTGTAGAAATTTGACATATTCGCAAGAATATTCTTGCCTGCGGTAGCCATATGAACTCTATGTGATTACTGCATAGTGGTTGTCTCTGCACAACCATGGTACAAACTTGGTGTCATCTGGTACGTCAGCCTTTTAAAAAGATATTTACTATTTTTTTATTTGTTGCATTTGAAAGTTTGGCTGGGTGCTTATCTACATATCTGCACGGTCTTATTAAAGACCTGGAGCTAACCTTGCACGGGTGATGTGGGGATCCCGACACCCACCCATTGCCAAAATTTGCTGCTGCCCAGGTGGCTAAAAGTTTTCAAACTACCAGCGCCCGTGGTCATATGATGACCCTGATTTAGTGCCTAGGTGCCCCATTTTTGGCTCCCTTGTGCCCAAATTGGGCCTTTTTTTGGAACGGGCTGTTGGCGGCAATATTGTACACGGAAATAAAACTAGTTAATTAAGTTGTAATTGTGTTGGTTAGTTGGCAGCCGAGGGGTGGCAGTTGCCGTGCGACGGTTGGCGCTCGCACCCCCTCGGCATCTTTATATACTCCGGAATGTAACTTGTAAAAGGGGGGAAGACTTATGATTGGAATAACATCTCTTATATTACATCTGATATCTATGGCGTTATTATTCTGCACTACGTGTTTTATCTGTGTGCTTTAAGTTATTCACCCGTGAGGGTAAACATTTGGCGCCGTTGCCTAGATGTACTCGGGAACGGAAAACATGGATGGCGCACGGACACGATGGGCCTACCCGTCGGTGAGATTAACCCAGAGGCTGACGACGCACAAATGGAACAATCGTCGTGGGACGCAGAGCGTGATGGCAAGAGGCGAAGGGGAAATTGAACCCTATAATAATCCCGGCACAATGTTGAGATAAATTGTGGCCGAAAGGAAAAATAAAAAAAGTTTTTTTTGTGTACATGGCGTGTGCTTACTATGTACGGAAGTGATTTATGCCCAATATATTAAATAAAGATAGAAATAAAAAAGCAGAAACGGACGAGTGGGAGGCCGCGCAAAGGGCCTTGATTCTGGAGCAACAAGTAGAACGTAGACGGAGGCTGAGGCAACTTGCCGAAGGACGACCTGCCGAAGGGTGGCCTGAGGGGAACCAAGGAGGTGTCACGAAGGGTGTAGAAGCCGACGGAAATTTCTACGCGTCGCCAGAACACCGTAGGGTGCGGAGCCACGAAGAGTTTCTGGAGGAAACAAGGTTAAGGAGAGATCTAGTCGAAGAGACCTGGGATCGGTTCAGAAACTTATCCCTTACACCACAAAGTGAGGATCGCCAAAGGGAGCCAGGAGTGGGTGCGGGTGACAACGAAGGGGAGGATAACCGTACGATAGGTGCCACACTCGGCAAGCAAAACATCGTACCTCCAGTCACCCACGCAGGACACACCACCGACATCGGAGGGACCGGAGGGAGCGGCGCAGGGGCCCAGACACAGCCTCAGCCACCTCCAGGAAGACAACCCCCATCGATGGGGAGTAAACAGAAACTGCCGAAGTTCAATGGCGACGGGAAGGAAGATCCCGTCCGCCATTGTCGAACGTGCGAAACCATATGGTCAGTGAACGGTGTTACCGACCAAGACGAATGGGTAACACAATTCCTAGCAACCTTGAGAGGAGTGGCCATAGACTGGTACTTAGATATGGACAAGGCCAAAGTCGGCACATGGCCTGACCTGAAGGAGGAGTTTGGGATAGAGTTCCGCCTCCTGAGAGATGACAACGAAATAGTCATTGAGATCTATGGAACGAAGTAGAACAAGAACGAGACTGCCCGAGCCTATAGTCGGCGGTTGAAGGAACTATTGGGAAAAATGGAGAGTCAACTAGCAGATGGGTTGAAAAAGCGATGGTTCGTGGAGGGACTAAAGCATTCCCTCCGAACAAAGATGAAGATCGTTCCACCTACATCGTACGAAGACGCATACAATAGAGCGATGGATCTTGAGAGCGAGACCAAGACATCGAAGAAAAAGGAGGAGGATAGCTCGTCCGAGGAGGATGACTCGTCATAGGAAAGCAGCAGCGACAGTGAGGCTGGCAAACGGGTGCAAGCGCTCCGGAAAGACATGGAGATGAGGAGGGAATTCAAAACAATGAGAAGCACGAGTTGGACCAAAGGGGACATATGGTGCACTGAGTGCAAAGAGGAGGGGCACACAAAGGGTACTTGCCTGAAGAAGGCATTCTGTGAGATTTGCCAAGTGATGGGACACTCTACCAAGGAGTGCCCATACAACATGAAAACTCGAAGTACGCAAATGAGCCAAGTGTTGTTCACGGAGTAGGCCACAACATCCGCACCTGCGGGTACGGCCCAACAAACCAACACAACGACATCATCTGGAGGTTACTGGGACAACAGACGCGGCGGCGGAAGGAATAGCAACAATAACAATAACGGAAGCCATATCCAGTATGACGCCAAGGGCCGGCCAATTATCCAATGTAGGCCCTGTAATCAGTGGGGGCACTTCGCCCGTGATTGCACGAAGGAAGCCACCCCTCAGCACCTCTGCCGATGGTGTGGGCTAGGCGACCATGAGGACGCAAATTGCCCACAGGCAGGGGTTAATCTCCTCAACATTGAGAAGGCTGAGAAGACTGGTGAGAAAGAAGTACTGGCGATCACCCGCGCCCAGATGAAAAAAACCACTTATCCCGAACCCCGTACGGAGAAGGAGAGATTATGGGAGGCAAAGGCCAATATTGAACGTGAGATGACGGCCAAACGACGGGACAACGAGGTGGCAAACACATCATCCTGTAGGGAAGTGGAAAATAACATCATTGGGCAAGTACTGCAGATGGAAGTACCTATAAGGGCAAAGGACCTTCTAGAAACAATGCCACAGTTAAGAACTGCCATTTTTAGTTCCATACAAACCACTGCGCAGGCACCTTTGCGTGCCACACGGGCGGAAGTTCCAGTCAGCCCCTCGGCTGACCCAATGTTGTTGGCCTTAAATAGTGGTCGGCATCCTGCTGTAGTAGAGATGGGAATTCTCGAGGCTATCCTCAAAGACACCATCGTGGACGGAGGTTCGAGGGTGAATGTACTTCCAGAGGATACGTGGAAGAAGCTGGGGAAGCCAACACTATGGCCACCCACGTTCAACTTGGTAGGTGCAGACCAGCACGACATCAAGCCACTCGGCACCCTGATGGCCCAGCCGGTCACCATCGGCATGCAACCTTTCATACTAGATTTTGTGGTAATCCCACTCAAGAAGGGGTACGACGCCATCTTAGGCAGAGAGTGACTGGTTATAGCAAAGGTGAACCACGACTGGAAAAAGAACACCCTTTCTATGGAGAAAGGGGGGCGGAAGTACACCATTGATCTGAGGACCCAGGTTGTCGACAAGGAACTGACATTATCTTCGGAATTGGAGGATGAAGGAAAAGGCGACTCGAGGGACGAAGGAGGAGGCTGCAGGGAGCCCAACGACGAAGGGATTCTCAAACTAGGAGAGTGCTCCGAGGATGAGACAGGGTCATTGAATGGGCTCTTCCATTGGCAAATGGAGGATTACGAAATGTTCCAGAGCTATAGGCTCGAGGTAGAGGAACCAGAGCAAGCAACAGAGGAGGTGTACCTGCCGGAATACAGAGAGTATTGGAAGGGAGATGCCCCAAACCTCGATGACGTAGATAATCCCAATAATATTGGCAACGATTGGAACCCTGTGTGGAAGGCCACAGCCTTCAAAATCTTTATTATTCTTCTTCTCCTTATGTACGGGAAGGAGACTGTGGTTGCCGTAGAATTTGTGGTTCCAGGTCTTCGGATGGCCATTGAAAATAGACTTGCCACCAACGGGTCCAAATTGAAACCCTACCACGTGAAGCGTGCAGGGGACCCGAGAGGGTAGCAGGACACCCGAGAGGCCGGAGGGGGACCCGAGAGGATGGAAGGGGACTCAAGAAGCCGGGCAGGCGACTTGAGAGGCACGGGACCAATGCGGGAGACTCTTGGGCGAGGAAAACCAAGAAGGATGAAGGGCGATCCCTAAGACAGGGGACCCGAGCCGAAGACTCTCTAGACAATTAAATTAAGAAATGATAAAAAAAAAAAAAAAGAAAAAAAACAACGTATGGTTGTATGGGTCCGTACAGCAGTTGACCGTACGGCTGGAAAAAAAAATAAAATAAAAAAAACCAAGAAAAAAAACCGTGCGGTCTGTACGACAACCGTACGAGAAAAAAAAAAAAGAAAAAGAAAAGAGAAGGTGCACGATGGTGGGGGCCACCGTGCGGTGGACCATCGGCGGTGGGTCCACCGTGCGGTGGACCACCGACGGTGGAACCACCGAACAGTGGGACCACCGTGCAGTGGCAACACCGATGGTGGACACCGCCGCGGGTTAAAGCTGCGCAAACTAAAAGGAGAAGAAATAAAAACCCTGCACGAAGAAAGACACGCAGCCCCCGCACAAACAAACACATAGCCGTACGGTGGAGGGGTGTTGACCACATGGGAAGGTGGTCGCACGATTGGAGGTGTCAGTGTTGTTGTTGATCGTACGGGGAGGTTGTATGGCTGGGGTGCCATCGGGGACATTATAGTGGACAAAAAAAAAGAAAAACAACGACAACCAGATTGAAAAATTATTCGATGACATCTGGAGCCTGGACACTGAAAATATTGGAGTGTAGAAGAAGGGTTTTGACATCATAAAATATCACAGAAATGATGCGTGCCATGGACTTTCGTGTGGTTCTGAAGGTTGTAAATATCATAGAATTGATGTGCTGCCCTTGGACCCCGCAAGGGGCGCTGCCCCTCGACCTCGCTGGGGGCACTGCCCCCAAATCCCAGTTTATTTTTGAGCTACAGTACACTTGTTGGAGTTGGGCGAAGGGCATTAGAGATGTCACGGTAAGTGTTGTGGTTTTCCGTACTGTGAGAAAGAAGCCTGCAGCTAAGCTTTGGCAGGGAAGCCATAAGTCGTAGAGGGAGACGGATTTGGAGGTTGGGAACAAACAGAGTTTGAGGGAAGGCATTGCAGGTCCGCGCAGTTGTATGACACCAAGGAGTTATTTAGTTTAGTTATTAGCCTTTGGGGAGTGTGATGGAGGATTTGAGGTGTCTCCTAGCCTTTGTGCCAGCGGGTTGTGGCCACCTCCAGGCAGGAATGGTACGCTTTGAGGAATTTGGAGTATGTCTCGGCTGGACGTGAGGTTGCCTTGGTGGATGCAGCGAGGGCTCGGGAGGAGCTGACCACTAGGTTGGAGGCAGTACTAGCATGAGACGTAGCTCAGCGTACCCAGGAGTTGGATGCCAAGAGGGCAGCGCGGGTGGCTATCAAGGACAAATTGGCTAGGGAGACAGTATCGTTTGAGTAGCAGTTGGTGGAGGCTGAGACTGAAAAGCCTGTTTTGCAGACAAGTTTGGTTTAGGCACAGGAGGATTGTGATGTCAAAGGAAGCACTAATGGTGAAATCCACACTTGAGCATAGGATGGTAGTAGAAAAGGGTTTTTAAGCGAGGAGGCAGCGTGTGTATAAGTTTCGGGCTTGACTGGCGTCAGCAGTTCTGTTTAATGTCATCTCTATTTTGTATTAAGTCGTTCGGAGACGACTGCTTTTCTTTTGGGGGGGATGATGTTGGCGGCAATATTGTACACGGAAATAAAACTAGTTAATTAAGTTGTAATTGTGTTGGTTAGTTGGCAGCCGGGGGGTGGCAGTTGCCGTGCGACGGTTGGCGCTCGCACCCCCTCGGCATCTTTATATACTCCGGAATGTAACTTGTAAAAGGGGGGAAGACTTATGACTGGAATAACATCTCTTATATTACATCTGATATCTATGGCGTTATTATTCTGCACTACGTGTTTTATCTGTGTGCTTTAAGTTATTCACCCGAGAGGGTAAACACGGGCATAACTGTTGCTACAAGAGGCAAAATTATTCAAACGAGGTATTGCTGGATAGTTGGTTTTGTCAACTTACTAGTGATGAAGGTTATTTTTTAAAAGTTTTCTGTTTGGTAGCATTTATTGGAGCTTGAAGTGGATCTCCCCTTTGGACTCCCAAGCTCATAACTTTTTGCCAGATTGTCCGATTTTCATGATTCTAGTGGCATTTAAAAGGTGATTAGGAGATCTATCATTCTGTCCATGCACTTCTTCTAGATTCAGCCCCAAGTATTATTTATTGAGTTTTTGCAATTTTGGCATCTACTTTGATTACTCGGCCATACTGTCTCCTAGAGAGATTCTGTTTATGGGGAGGGCCTCATTTTCAGTTGTGCTTCAGATTTGGGAGGTTTTAGATTAGTTTCTATCAGATATTTGTCTATTTTTCTCTATTTGTGCTTGTGACCCTAATGGCTGAATCAAGGTTTGAAGTTCTCACTCCTCATAACTATCATACATTGAAGGTCAAGATGCAAAGATTGCTTTGTTCTAAGGGTTTATGGTTTACATTGAATGATCAACAACCTACCTTTACCAAGGAATATGAAAAAAATTCACATAGGAACAAATGTGATGAGACTACGCGCTTGATTGCAATGCATGTTTCAAATAGCTTATTCTTCCACATTGAGGAGTGCACTACTCCTATTCAGGTATGGGACAAGTACAAGGATCTCTTTGGTTTAGTTAGTGAGGTAAGGGCTATGCAATTGGAAGTAGAATTGGCATCTCTTTCTACTGATACTTTTCCTACTCTTGAGGATTATTTGGATAAGCTCAAATCATTGAGGTCTCAATTAGCTGGTTATGGGAAAGAGAAAAATGATAAGGAAAACATATTTCTGATTTTGTCCAAGTTAAAAGGTATTTTTTCATACTTCTCTACTTCCTTTTACTCTACTATGGATGGATTAGGTGATTCATTTATCATGTCTTCATTTGAGGCATTTCTATGAATGATTGATCAGGGAACAATCTAAGTTTAGTCAATTTGATGCTACTCCTAAGTCTTATGCATTGTTAGCCTCATCACTTAAGGGAAAAGGGAAGAAAAAGAATAAGCCTAAGACAGATACTAGTGATACTTCCACCACTTCTTCTAAAGAGGATCAATCTAAGAAGGAGAAACATAAGTGTAACTTTTTTAAAGGGATTGGGCATAGTGAATAGGTTTGTTATAAGAAGGAAGTTCATGAGTTGAAATAACTTTTGGAGGATCATAATATTTCCATACCTTCATCTTCTAGTTCACAATCTCCTTCCAATCACGTTTCCTCTTCTACACACACTGGGCCAGCAGATATTGGTAATGGGAATTTGAAATAAAAGAGTCATGCATTAATCACCACTTATGTTGATAGTGACATTGGTTGGATCATTGATTCGAGTGCTTCATAATATATTGCTCACTTGATCAAGTTATTCCAGGGTCCCTTCAACCAACTCCCTATGCTGTGATCCCGATTGCAAATAATCATTATGTTAATGTTGCTGCTATGGGAGATGTTGACTAGGGTATAGGGCAAGTATTATAATGTTTTTTACTTTTCTGAGATTGCCCATAATCTTCTTTCGATTTATCACATAGCACAGAGTCGCAACACAGTTGAGTTCACTTCTGAATCAGTTTTCATTCGTCAAGATACAGGAGAGCATATTGCTGTGGGTCAGGCTGATCATTGTTCTAAGGTGTATACTTTTTCCCACTTCTATCCTGACAGTGACTCTTATGTTCCTAGATCTCCTCATTCTAGTGGGGGCAGTGTTTCTATTTTAGAGGATTCTATTTCTAATGGGTTTGTGAATCTTGCCATGGTTCCCCCATTACCTATTTAATCAGAGTTAAGAGTTGACATAGTTTCTTGGACTTCAATAGAGCAGGATATATTGAGTTTTTAGATTTTTGGTTGCCGGATCGATTCATTTTAGGTGTTTCAGACTTGGTTTGTCATTCTTCTTCTATAGGTTTGGAGGACATGCTTGAGGGGGTAACTCCTCTTTATAGATTCTTCTTTGGAGGATGTTCTTGAATCTCCTCATTCCTTTGTTTCTTCCTTGATTGGGTTCTTCCTAATTTTGATGAGACATCTTCAGAGGCACTTGATCCTTCTTCAGAGATTTTATTTGTGAGACTTGTTCCCTCTTGCTTCTTCATGGAGATGGAGTTTCTTCAGCATTCACCATTGGATTTCTTTCTTCAGGGGAGACGTTTGTTAGCATTGGATTCTCTTTTGTCTTTAGGCATGCTTCAATGGTTTTGATGATACTTGATTATGGGGGGGCTATGTAGTCTCTATCTTTGCCTTCATCGAAGGGGTTCTTGTATTGTATCTTCGTGATGGATGTAGTTCTTGGGGTGTATTGATGAGACCTACATATGTCACTCATTCTACCACTAGTATATGATCTTATTTGCATCCTCTCTTTTTGGGAGGAGTTTTATCCCATTGGGTTTTCTCCTTTTCTCCATTTGTGAGAGATCAGTTGTACATGGGTACCTAACGTGGCCTAGTAGCCGGAACCCATCTTGCATCTTGCATTCATTTGCATAATAATTTCATCTCCCTAAGTTGCACTTAAGGGGGTTGTTAGTGTGAATGAGGTTATTTCCTAACTAGACATTAGTGGGAACCTATTCACATGTTAACATAGGTCCTAGGTGTCACTTCTAGAAGTTAGTTATAATGGGGCCATGTGCACCTCATTTACTTTTAGTCACTTAGGCATTTAATATTTGCATTAAGCATTTAATGTTTCTATCACGGGTAGTTGTCATACATCATCACACCTTGACTATATAGTCAAGGCGATTGTACATTTGTAATGTTGGTGTTGGAAATAAGCCACACCTGGACCGACGATGGACTGGTCCAAGAGGGGCCAGTAGCTCAGTGGTAGAGCACTCCAGCAGCGATGGAAGGTCCTAGGTTCGAGTCCTAGCTGGTCCATGTCTCAACATGTAATATATCTCATATCTTAGTATTCAAGCAAGCTCATTATTGCATACTTTTGTGAAAGGTTTCATTATTTTAGCTGGTGATCCTGAAGTCTGCAGTTTCAACATTAATTTTGTATATTCTATGACTTATACATGGACATTGTATTATTGGGTTAAATTTCAGTTAGATGGTTGTGTATTACTCCACATTATTGGATTCTTTGGGAGGCCTCTCTCATGTACTCTTAAATGATTCAATCCTAGTTTTGATATTGATTCTTATTCCCCTTGGCATTTGTGGGGACAGACATGCTGCAGACCCTGCTGAATTAAAAAACAAACAAAGGAGCTAAACATCCTATTTTTTTCCCATTCTGCTATTTCTCTTATATCCATCTCTGTTCCCAAGCCCAATCCAACCATCTCTAAACTCTAAATTAAACTAGACATGATTGCTTAACAATTAATGTGTTAACCTGGCTGCCAAGCTATTTTGACATCCATGTAGTTTGAACAGATGATATAAGTCAATTAATTACTCTTATGGTATTTTTTTTGTTTAATGTAAATAGGAACAACATTGAGCCCAATCCAGTTCTAGAGATGAATATGCCTTAGTCTTGGATAGGTTATTACATGTGTATGTTTGCCAAGTTGTGCATTGCCTTATTACGGGTGCACCACTTTATCTTGTATCACAGGCACAATTCATCAGGCTAACCTATGATATTTTGATTTATGCACTGTTTCGTTTTTGTTTATTTTAATGAACATTATGCATTTTGTATTGATATCATGTTTAATTTTCTTTTTAATTATGTTTGGACATTTCCACGGTGAATCAAACCTAGGTTGCCAAAAAAATAATGTTTCCCGTATCTGTACCTGTTTCCTTCTAATTTGGTATTCCTTTCCTAAACATCACATGTGCCTCCTTGTTAACTGCTTTAATCTTTTGGCTGCTAAGTCTTGCAAATGTATCCGCTATATAATTATATCAATATAAACACATACGGAATGTAGGATGCCTTGAGTATAATTAAGGCTGGTTGTCACCATGGTAAATTTGTTTCAATATGCGTACCGCTTTTTAGAACTTATTGCTGAGGCATGTTGAGGTTCACTGTCCTACTCCTACTCCTTTTTAGTTAATACAAAGTGAAGGTAATATTAATGTAAATAAGCATTTATCTGATTTAGTCTTTAATTCTGAAACTATTAATTCATTTCTCTGATCTTTTTTCCTGTAAATAACCAAGTTTCCCTGTAATGATAGTGTAATTTTTTTGTTTTTCTGCAAGCTATTTTCTTTTTGGCAGATGATTTTGATAAAATGGAAAGTTGATCAGAAAAAAAGTCAAACTGATGGTGGTAAAAACATAATTTATGAAGCATTATTCTTGTAGTGGATGATGCATGATCTACTTGTCAATCCCCCTTTTCTTTCTAAATGTCTAATGTGCAGACTTTTAATCTTGCAGGAGGGAGCATTTAGCAGGAAAAGGAGTTTTAGAAAAAAGTTAAAAAAGAAGGGTGCTAATCTTTGATTTTTCTTTTTGGAGCTTTCTACATATGAAGACCTCATTCATGGGTTTCTGATCATTGTTTATGTTTTAGACTCACTCTTGGACAACTTGAAAGAATTGTTCTATACATAGCAGCAAAAATCACTACAGGAAAGAAAACAGCAAATCAAAAGATAAAGTTGTTTTTTCAAAAAATAGGGATTTATATAGGAAAAAAATGGATTTTGATGTAGAAGAATGCAAAATAAGGGGGAAGATCCTGCAAATTTTTTAAATTTAAAGGCATTTCAATAGCATAGGGGTATCATGTAAGATATCCTTGAAGCTTAACATCGTTGATGTGCATGTGTACAATATAGAGCATAGTTTGCAAACTCTACGAGTACTCTGCTTTTTTTTTGCTTTGCGAGTTTTTGCAAGTTTAACTTGTGAGTTTTTATATACACAGGAAAAACATGGATAAAAACAACGTGGTTAAAGCACTGGTTAAAACACATTTTTCATTTGCCTTTTTGTCTATAAAACCATGCACTTTCTCTTTCGAGATTTCAATTTTCAATTTACTACATCTTGTAATTGGATTTTGCAAAAAATATATGTTTTTTTAAGAAATTTTAACTTTAGGTGCTCTCTTAGTCACCGAGTTTTTGCTTAGTTTAAAATTTTGGGCTTGTTGAGTACTCTCTGAGTCCGAGTCTGAGTCTGAGAACTATGATATAGAGAGACTGTAAAAAGTTTATTTAGTCTAATTGGTTTGATAGTCTTCCTGCCTTGGAGTTAAATTATTTTAAAAAATAGGCTCTAGTTGTCAAAATAGATGATGAAAACAATGAGTACCACACCAAGGGTCAAACAAATTTGGAACCATAAACAATTCCCCTAGCCAAACCAATGGAAATTGTCTGGATTTATGCTTTACTGTCATCTTGGCTCTCCCTAGCCATTTGCCATGCTGGTCTGTGACATGAACACTCATTCTTCATTCTACTCTGTTGGTGAATCTAGTAAAAACTAGCCGTGGTAAAAGAAACCTTGTGCAAACAATTAGCTATGAAAAACCAGCCATTGTGCAAACAAATGTGGAAAAACAGCTGTGTGGAAACAGATGAAAAAATCAAAAACCCTTTTTATGACTAAAAAATTACTCGACAAAGTCAAAATCACTAGAAAATTGTCAAAAAATAGTAAAATTGAAAATAGTTGTGATGTTGACAATTTGTTTGTAATTTTTGGAGAAAAATCATTAGAACTTGCAAAAATCACAATTATTGCAAGTTAAAAATCACCAACAATGGGAGTTTGTTATTACTAGCAATTTCTCATGATTTATGCTTCTAGGGTTCTTAAAACAAAAGTAAATTTCATTGAATGATTGTTAATGTTTCTACTATGGCAACCCTTGTGACCTTTTCACACATCGCCTCATTGCATGTAATGTCCCCTTCCTAGGTGACTGACGGTTGGACATGGATTGGCCTATCATTTGGTTCTTGTAGGCCAGTAGAGTGAAGAGGGAACTCGTTTAGGAGTCATGGAGCTTTGTAGAGGGCTTTGTGAGCCAATTCAAACATTCAGATGATAGTTCCTAGTTATTAGGAGGGATCCCTATTTTTTAGGAACAATTTTGGATCATTTGAAACCATCTCCTATATTTTAGGGAGGGGTCCTATTTTTTTAGGGTGGACTACTAGTTGACTAGTCGACCACTCAGAGGGCCACGAAGCATATGATCACTTTTGAGCATTTCCAAGGGTTTGGAGACATTTTCCTACTTTCTAGGAGGATTCTTGTTGTTTAGAGGATCACTGCCAGTTAGCTTGCAGGACTCAGGTGGCATCGGGGACCATAGCACTTCAGACAAAATTCCAATTTGAATCCCGGATCTCATTTTATTAATAAATAAAAAAATATTTAATATTCTCTAAGTTTGGACTTAATAAAATAACAATAAAGTGATATTATAGTCACTTTATGGGGAAATAAGTTATAATAATTCATTGTCCCTCTTACCTAGGTGTTTTAGCAAATATTATTATAATAATGAGGGGGCCAAATTAAAATAATGATGAAGACCCCTTGTGGTTCGATTTTCATAAGGAGGCATAAATAAAATAAAGTTATTTTATTAATAATAGGGGAAATGAAATCCTAATTCAAAATTAGGGTTAGAGCTGAAATAAAAAGTGAAGTTGACAATCATTTGGTCATTGAGTTGTTTTTTTTTTGAGAGAATATTATCATCTGTAGGTCTGCAACAAGTTTGGCAGAGTTTTAGAGTGGATTTGGAGACGAAAACCTCCATTTCTTGGTGAAAGGACGAAACCCCTCTCACTTCTCAACATATCAATTTGCCTAGAATGCTTCTATCTGGTCAAGGAGGGCTAAAATAAGAGTTTTAATGACAACTACATGTTATCATTTTGAAATTTAGATATGAGCAGGAATTTGATAATTTTCAGTGAAAATTGTGCACATTTGGGGCAAGCCGTACTTTCCCAGCCAGATCGTATCATTCTAGCAAGCCTGGGAGATCAAATAAATAAACATGAGGGTTTTGGAATCAACTTTTGCCTGGGAATTCATTGTTGGGATTGGATTAAGGCATATTAGTGGTTATTTCATAGAATACATATCTCATTTGAGCCACATGCAATTTATTGGGAAAAAGATGTCAAATTGGGTGACTTCTCTTGGCAAGGTTTTGGAAATCAATCTGGGTCTGTTTAGTTCTTCTCCAATTGTTTTTGGTAATTTGTTTCAGGGTCAATAAAGTCTTTTGGAGATAATTTCACACTTTGGGAGCTCACACATCAATATCTATTGAAGTTTAGTCAATTAAGGAGCCTCAACCAGGCAAGTTTTGGACTCCTGGTATGCAAATTTATACCTTGAGCAAAAATAATTTGTCTTTCCTCATCAAATTACATTGCTGTAATAAAAAATAGAGTTCTGATTTTCAATTTTCAGAATTATTTAGTTTTCTATTTGTATTGAATCTATCGTGCAACATTCTAAAAGTCAATAACACGCAAATTATCCTCAAAAACTCTTCAAACCCAAAACATCTACACGCTGGTGAAAGAACTTTATTTAAACAAACCTGTCAGATTGTGCCAATCAGTAAACAATATCTTTCATTGCAAATAGGGACCCCACATTTTTTTTGTTTCCTAACTTGGTGTTTTCTAGCTTAGTCATCCTAGCTTGGCAATAATCGTAGTTTTTAACCTTTGTTTGTGAGAGAGGTTTGTCTTGTCAATCTGGGTTGGGTGTGATCGAGTGATCTTTGGAATGTCTCAAGGGTTTGATGTCTTGTTCATGGTGTTCAATCAAGTCAGGAACTCAACTTTCAAGCCTAGAATCCATGAACAAATGTCAAGATTAGAATTGAGGTCGAATTGTTGGAAGTTGTGAAAATTGTAAGATTTTGTTAAGTAGAAAAAGATGTAAAATCTTGCAAATGATGTTGAAATTGTCAAAAACTTGTCAATAATGCAAAATGTTGTCAAAGTTGTAAAATCTTGTAAAAATTGTAAAAATGTAAAAAATGTTGTTAGTGTCAATTGCTTGTGATTTTGAATTTTTGAGTGATAAGCGTGGAAGACATTGAATTTTGACATTTGTCAAGGTTGGATTTTTCGACTTGGATTAGAAAGGAAATAAAATTTTGTAAAAAATTCCTTGAAAAAGTTAGTAAAATTCCTTGTGAAGAAATACAATAAAAAATAAGTTGCGAATTTTCAAGCTCAAATTTACTTTTCTTGACAAAATTTCAACTTTAAACCTAACAAATTCTTCACCAAGGTAATTCCAACATCAAAAACGTTTTTGCCATTGCATTTCCACCTTAAATGTAAGGAAGCAATTCTAAGTAATATCATTTCCGACTTAAATGAATGGAAGCAATCTCAAGCAAATTCACTTATGGCTAAAACAAGAGGAAGTAATTCCAGCTCAAACTAAAGAAAGTAATTTTGGACAATTTCATTTTTGGCTTAATCAAAGACAAGTGATAAGGGCAATTTTACTTCCACCTTAAGTGAGGGGTAGCACTAAGCATTTTCATTATCCAAATCAACATCCAGTGTTCAAAACCTTCCTAATTATCACCTAGCGCTCAACTTCACCTAGAAATCTAGTGCTCACCACTTATTTCTTTATCCCAAGCATTGATATGGGTCTTATTTCCAAGTCGACCCCCTTTCAAACAATAATGATGCTTCAAAAAATGAAATTCAAACATATAATAACAAGTTGGATGATGTTGTTGATGAATTCAAATTCAAAATTTTAAAATGAAGAGAGCAAGTCGATTATGTTGGGAGGGGTGTGTTTCAAAGTGTGAAGGATCATATTTAAGATGAGTGAATTGGATCATTTTACCATATATTCAACTCATTTCCAAAGCAATTTAACACTAGCAGATCTGAGCGACTTCTTACTAGTAGTTTGGGAGCAATTTTTCATTAGCAATTAAGATCTGACCTAAGAGCAAACTAGACAAGGTTCCCTTTGTAGGCGATTTTGAGGGAACTTTCCCAAAGTTTTAGTCTTGAATATGGGCAAATTGCTGCATGATTTGAGGTGAATTTAGAGTCAAGCAGAGAGTGAATTTGAGCCCGATTTGAAGCAAATTTTAGTGAATTTTCATTGATTTCCAGCCCTAATATGTGAATTTCTTTAGGCATTAGGCGAAATGATGCAAACCTATTTTGAGCCATTGCAATTAGACCTAATGTGAATTAATTAGACTATAATGTGATTTTAGGGCCTTTTTCTTGAGTGAACTGCTACTTGTGTTGTATAAACTCGTCTTTTCCTGATTTTGATAGACAATAGTTGATAGTTAGTAGCAAAAGTAATTAGAAAGTAGAAGTAGTGTAGGAAGCTCAAAGTTGCTGCCAAGACTTGTTGAAATTAATACAAAGGATTTCACAACTACTACATGGAGTTCAATCGTATCAAGGATGTGTTCCGCCCTTCAAGATCAAAGACCATCAAGAGGAAGGAGTCAAGACGTCCAAGATAAATGTGAAGCAATCATAAAGGAGAGAACAAGGTGAATACCCTAACATGAGGATGGAAAAGCATCACGAAGAAGAGAATTTCTGAATGAGAACATGAAAGTGAAGTGTGATTGAGGAAAAATGGCAAGTTAAGCAAAGTTAGAAACTTGATCATCAAAGATATGCAATTTGGGATATGATCCATCAAATCAAGCAATTGATAATGTTGAGTATCAAGAGATATTGCTCAAACACAAGCACTTCTTCGTGATGATCTACAAGAAGCATGATGAGTTGGTGCCTAGTCACATTCAACCAATCAAAAGATTCCAAGTCAAGACGTCCAAGTTCAATGAACCCGACTCATCCCACGAAGAGGATAACTACCCATGTGGAAGGCACATAGTTCGATTGTAAATGCTTATTTAGATTGTTCTTGTAGGGTATTTCAATGAATTGTTCGCAGTGTGAAAATCTTTCATTACCTTTGGAGATCGCACTAGTGTTGTATAGTTTTTATTATCATGATGAAGCAAATCTTGGTTTGAAGGAGTTTGTCTATCAAAGCATCATCCTTTATCATCATTGATCTTAGAATTAGATTAGATTCTTTGACCCTTCTTCCTCTTGTCTTTTATTTTTCCAAGAGAGTTAAGTTAGATTCCACATTTCAGTTGTGTTCATAAGCATAAGTCCCTTTGTGATTACGATCAAATCACATCATATACACTGAGCCTATCCACAATGTAAAGTCTATCATTTGCATTGTAAACCTTGGAGTTGTCTCATTTGATGATATCCTTTAGCATATGAGGTTTCTTTATTCAAGAGAGGATATAATCCTTGACATTTTATTCTATGTTCAAGGTGTCCTAAAAAACATATCAATAGCTACCTAATTTCAATGAAAGTAGTTGCTTCATCACCTTCGTCAAGGATAAAAATGCAATCCCTTATGCTACCCTTCTTTGACATTGAAGACTCCAAGCTTCCATTTTCTAATCATTGTTAGAGTTTAATTTATATGTTTTTGTTGGTGTTCATCTTGTGAAGCCAAGTTTGACAAATATGGGGCATAAATTGATTGTATTCTATTTGGGTGAAGTATGTATTTAGATGAGTTGGGTTTGCCTAATGTTTGGCTTGAGCACCCCATGTTCCTTGCGAGTTTGTTTGTGCTCAAGCGAGTTTGTTTGTTTGGATGGTCCACTATAGGACAATGGAGTGGAGGAGCAAGCAAAGAAAGACAAGGAGAAAGGAAAGGAGAAAGATAACGAACAAGAACAAGAAATTGAGGAGAGTAATGTTGATTCTTCTGGCCCATTGCCAAACCCTTCTTAAAATGTGTCTGTCAATGTTGTTTAGAAAGGTAAAACTCTTCTTCCTTTCTCTTTAATTTGTTAAATGTAACAAAGACCCCTCAATTGAGAAGAGCACTGCATCTCTAATTGCCTGGCTCCCAATCTCAAGTTGTTGGTGTTACTTTCTCTCCCTCATGGATGGAGAATACATTGTCAAAGAAAAGAAAGACAATACTAGTGAGCTTACTTGAAGATAATATTGAAGGCCAACTATTACAAAGGTCTCCTAAACTTAAAAGTCAAAGACAACATCAAGGCTTATGGATGACAATGATTTTGGGCACTTCTATGTAGAAATCGTACATCCCTTTGTGCAAAAAGAACTTGGTTAGGCTACAATAGCTAACTATAATATGACCAAAGTTGACTTGGGATACTCGAGTAGGGATGGGGATGCCCATAATTTTCAAGTAATAGCCACAAGATTGGTGGAGAGGACTAAAAGGGACAAACAAGATAAGGATGATCTGAAAAAGGTGGTAGAATTACTAACAAGTTGTCTGAAGTCATTGGCTGATCCTTTACCCCAATCAATCAGCCAAGCAAGTGCTTCATTTGCCCCTACTTTTGCATTTGGGAAGGAATTGGTCAACAAGGTACAAAAAGGTGGTCCTTATGGCAGAACCACACAAGAATGGGTAAAGGATTTAAAAGCCAAAGGACCTCCTTTTATTGAGCAACTGAGAAAAATTTATGAAAAAATGATTTTGTTGAGGAATGCTATCAATATTGAGATAACAAATACCAAACATGAAGATTCCCTTTGGTTGCAAGCGGATCAAGAGCCCAAAAAAATCTTGGTTTTTGTCTAGAAAGGCTGCAACTGCACAAATTATCTAAGGTAAGGATGACACTTTATGTATTATGTGGAGAAAGAGAATTGAATGAAGAGATTCTTTCTTAAAACAAAATATCAAGGAGAAGGGTAAGTTGTTAAGTTAGTGCAACCGTGTTTAGGCGGACCTCCACAAATAATTTTTAGATATAGGATGCTAGTTACCGAAGAAAGATAATTTAGGTGATGCTACACCTAATGGATTGAAAGTAGAGTTTTAGAAGGGTATTGATGCATTTTGCAAATGAGCAGGCCTTCAATATGGATAAATTGAAGTTGGAAAGAATTAACTGTCTTGGCCTTGTTTGAGAGCCAACCAACCAGATTTACTGGTAAGATTGATAGTATTTGTGCTAACAAGGCCCTTTGGAAGTTCAAGACCAAGAACATGAACATTCCTCAATGCACAAAGATTCCAGTTGTCACAAAAGCATTGAAAAATCACAAGGCATGCATGGTAGCCGCTTAGTAGGTCCTAGTGAACAGAGCTAACGTGGGCCCACAAAACCAACCACCTTAGTAATAGCCACATGTTTGTTTTTGAGTTTATAAAGTTTTAATTGCATTAAAATTTTATTTTATGATTCTTTTAAAGAATTGATTTCAAAACTTTGGTGGCAATTACATTTAAACAACTTTAAATCTATAATTGAAGGACATTTTAAGGGTGGTCTGGAATTTTGATCCTCAACACCTTGTAGTGTGTTAGTGAGACTCAATTGAAAGAAAGAACAAATAAAAATCTGGCCTATTCTATGGGAGGATTCATAAGTCTGTGTGCGTGTGAATTTGGATGTAATGTTTTAAAATTCATTTTCAAGTCTACGTGCTTTAATATTTTATTGTATTATATCCCAATATCACATTTGTGTCATGGCTATGTTCAAATGTTAGTTTTCCTTTTCTACTTTTTGGTCAAAAGTATATAGCCTATTATAAAATCTCAAAAATCTAAAATTGATCATAAAAGGGAGTTGTACGTTATTTAAAATTTAGAGGCAAGTTAATTATTTTTTAATAATTTGTCTTCATTTTTGGGTATAATAGATTCACACAAGTTATTCTTTTTAGAAGACAAATTTGTTAACCAACAATATGTGATTTAAATGTATTTTTATATTTAAATTACGTGGAGGTAAAACAAAAAAACAAAAAAACAAAAAAACAAAAAATAGTGGGTCCAAAAATAGACACGTGTAGATAGTCAAACACACTTAACATATTGTAATACTATATTTAACACACTTAACATATTGCAATACTATCTTTAACACTGTTATTTCCAAATTAGTAATTCATTTTTATTTTTGATTAGTAAAGGGTATTAGCCAATAGATTTATATAGTAATATAAACAAGATATACATAGTATAGTTGAGAGTTTGAAGTTTGCAAGTCCAAGACATGATCAAAAAATAATTACAAAATGCCCAAGAATTATACAAGGCTGAGCCACAAACTCTAAAGTTCAATTTCTGGAAAAAACTACTAGAAGACTAACAAGACGAGCTAATAGAAAAGATCAAGGAAAACTCAAAATGCTGAATTAGAAATTAACTAACCAAAGAAGGGGAACCTGGAGCGAGAGATGGATCATTCACATAATCAATTAGGGTGATAGGAACACTTTTTCCCCAATCAATCTGTTTCGGCTTGGGGAAGCATTCAATCTCTATGGCTGGTTCATCTCCACTGCTTGCCTAGATGTCTCGAAGCTCTTTTGCCCATTCCTTCATTCTCTACTTTGAAGCAAACTCTGAAAACCCATGAAAATCAAGAAATTTTGCAATCCAATCTTCACTTTCAATTTTCGTATGGTTAAAGAGAGTCCATAGGAAATTGACATTCTTCTCAACAATGAACCTTCTGTAATTGAAAGTCCACATGTCCTCAACATATAAGATAGGGAACCTTGGCGGTTTTTTTCCATTCTTAAATGTCACCCCAAAATCTATTGGCAGTGGAATTGTCAATTCTTCAGCAATGTTTCACAAGACTTGATCTAGGCCCTGCAATAGGTCGGATTTGAAGACTTTCCTGCATAATATCTGAGATTTCCTCTTTGAAAGGCTGAAATGAAGTAGGGTGGCAAGAAAGACCGCGGGGATATCAGTATTCACCCTATATTTGTGGTTAGTTCTTAGAAAAAAGGTCGCCCAAAATCAACTTAACCACCCTGGAGATGAGGAAATGATAATTCGTCAGGACCTCTTGCATTCTCTTTTCACTGATTTGTCCTAGAAATGCCTTTTGCCTCTTTGAAGACTTCAAACAAATAGGGGAATCCATAGCCACAACACCTGAGCCAAACCTAGAATTACCAAAAAATAAAAGAGAGAACCAACCATGATCTAAAACAAAATTTGGAAAGAAGAGCGATGAAAATAATATCAAAAAGTTTGCTGGAGAGGGAAGTTTCATGAAACCGAGGGTGTGAGAAAGGACACCCTCTGCTCCATCCTTCAAGTCAATTTGATGCTAATTCTTGGAGAGAAAGCTCCGCCAACTTTATTGGCCACTAATTACATCTTAGCCAACTCTTCTCAAGTTAGCCAACCGCTTAACAATTTACTCCTCTATACTTGTTAGTAGGACAAAAAATCCACTCTAAATGGTCTAATCATTACTAGTGAAGAAAACTGCTAGTAAGTTATCTCCACTTAGAAAGGAGGGAGTGAAAGGACAGATAAAATGGTTGAATAATGAGATCAAATGCCAAGAATAAAAACTTTCACATGAAAAGAAAAGCCACCCACCATGAAATTAATGTTAATCCAAATTAAAAATCCTTACCTTTTAGGATTAATTAAATCAACCCCTAGTAGGCAGTCATCGAAGATTGAAGGCTAGAGAAAGAAGGCCTAATTTGAATAGAGCCCATTTGACGTTTTGAATACTGTTAGCCTCCATCCCGACTTGAAAATGCATGTGTTACCTCTGGAGTCCTTTCTCATTACTGTTATATTCAAAATTCATTTTTTTTTTGAAATTTGTAATAATGAATATTTTAATATTCTTTACTTCAGCATTACATCAATGACCTAATTCAACTAAGAGATTTTTATCTAAAAAACTCTCTTTATGTCCATCTGCTCCTTTATTGGCTAAAAAGTCCACTTTTGCATTTGCTTCTCTATATACATGATTGATGGTGAAAGCATCAAAGGCTTTAAGGAAGTCTGTAGCTCTACTTAGATATGAATTCAGTCTCCAATTTGGGGTTGAGCCAATTTTGAGGGCATTGATAATTATCGTTGAATCTCCTTCTATTTTAATCTTTTTGATGCCACTTTCTTTGCAAATTGAAATTCCTTCAATAACAACTTTGATTTATGCCACATTATTGGTATCATTTGATAAAGGTTTTGCTAGTTTAGCTATAACATTCCCCTCTGAAGAGTGAATAATACAACCCGCTCCTGAGCTTCGATGGTTTCCTCTTTAGGCTCCATCAAAATTCATTTTAAACCACCTTGCTTTAGGAGGACTCCATTCCACAACCTTTCTTTGTTTTTTAGTCTCTTTCTCCCCCCCCCCCCCCTTCCCAATAAAGGGAGTGATTCTTAATCCAAACCAATTAATCCTCATCCTATATCGCAACAAGAAAATTGAGATTTACCCCCTTGATGTTTTACTATGCCATTGTTGACTACTTCCACTATTGAAGCTTCCAATCTATTAATGAAACTCTCCCATAGTAATTTTTCTCCTTTAAAGATTCTTCTATTTTTTTCCTTCCAGATTCCCCAAATTATAATTGAAGGAGATGAAATCCACAAAGAATGAAAAATACTTGAAGAATATAGATTAGGCCAACTCTTAAACACACTTAAAATGTCATTGGGCAGTGCTGATGTCCATCCTAGTTTAGCACAAAGCCATTGCCAACACTTCTGAGAAAAATGACAGGAAATGAGAATATAATTGATTGATTGTTCTTCTAATTCACAAAGCATGCACTAAGATGACCCTTCAAACCTAATCTTTCTAAACCACCTGTTGTTAAAATGCGGCCTTGAAGAGCTGCCCAAGTGTTGGTTAATAGATTTATCACCTAACTCTATATTCTCACGCCCACAAAGGTGACAAATGTAACCACAGTTGAACCAGTCTGACCAAACTATTTATTGACTGATTCTCTACTTATTTTACAAGGTAGCGGCTACCTTCAGATGATATTCAATGAATAGAAATTAACTTAAATGCTTCTAACCAGAAAACAAATAAGAAAAGCGATTTTAACCAAAAAGATTTGTGTAGCTAGGAAATCGAAAATCATCACAAGCAATTCAACATTAGTCATAGCTCGATCACAAAAGCACAAATGCAATGATCAATCCTAATTACATCCAATAGAGACATGAAAGCAAAACATTCAAGATTAAAAAAACTAAGCAAACCAAACGCAGATCTGAATATCTCCTTCATGTGGCTCCGTTGTCCTTCTTTCTTCTTCAAATAGCTTTGTTTGTGGATCTCACCTACAAGTGCATACACATGAGATGAAAGCAAGTAGACAAGATAGTAGCGCAAGAATACTCGAAGCGTGATTGATTCGACAAAGTGATTAGTCTTGATTGAAGAAATTCATCCAATTTATAGACAAATTGGAGAAAAGACAAGATTAGCATGAAATTGATATTAGAGGCAATTGATTTCAAAATGGCAAAATTGAGTTGAAGGAAGAAGGTTATGACACCTTCTATGTCATGAATTATGACATATTGCCAATGCAAAGGTTAGAGGACTAAAAGCCTATGACATCTTGCTATGCCAATAGTATGACACATGAGAAATTCATGCTTCCACCAAAGCACAAAAATAGGGAGAACTAGAGAGAAATTAATTAGGTGGAAATTAAATTTGACAAATTAGAAAATAGGTGGAAATTAGGAATTAGGAAAATTAGAAAATTAGGAATTTAGAAAATTAGAAATGATGAAATTAGAAAATTGATGCAAATTAGGTAAATTAATTAATAATTTCTCATTCATTAATTAATTTACAAAAATAGGAGGAATTAATTAGCCAATTAAATAAACATTTAATTGTGACAAGAAGACTTAGGATAAATAAATAAATTATTTAACCTAGAGGGAGAATGGAGAGAAAATGACAAACAAGGTTAAATGAATAAATCATAAAACCCTAGAAGATAAATTAGAAATGCAAGGACGACAATTAGGTCTTGATATAAAATTGATTTGATGTTGATTCGATCATGATTTTGAATTGATAAATGATTTGATTGATAAATGCGCCAAGGAACAATGACAAATTGATCTAAATTGACACGATTGAGAAGGACGACGATCGATGACAAATTGATCGCAAAATGACAAGATTGAAAATGATAACGCAAAATGACAAGATTGAAAATGATAACGATCAATGACAAATCGATTGCAAAATGACAAGATTGACAAGAGGACAAAACCCTAATTAGGATTGACGATGTCCAAAATGATGACAAATTAGCATGCACATTGATGCGACAGGATAAGATTGACCAAAATCATGACTGAAGATTGTTGTCGACAAGACCAATTTCGAAAGCGAGACAACTGAAGAATGCAGAAGGACCCGATGCTCGCAAATGATAAAGACCAAATGCGTGACATAGGAGAAATATTAATGCGACGCAAAAACCCTAAAATAAGGCAATGCGTAAATGTTAAAGTACGATTCCGCAAGCGTTGACCATTTTTAGGTGTCTACATTTTGCCCCTCTTTGAGACAATGCGATTTTAAGTGTTGTTTCAAAGAACAATAATGAAAATGCCCCAGACACGAGCTAGATAGATTGAGAGAGTTCACATGGAGGCCATATCGTGATTGTCCGGGATGGTTAGATGATAGTGAGGAGCTACTGTATTGTAGACAGGAGAGGTACCTGATTGGGTGACCAGTGAATCGCCAGAGAGTGATTGAGATGTACCTGCCAGAGAGAGTCAGACGACAGTTTGGAGAGAGGCAAGATGTACCTAGGAGGACTGCACACTTTGCCCGATCTCACAGAGAGACGAGTCAGAGGGGGAGTATGATTCAGCCACACATAGCATATGCTGACTTCACCCAGCTACAACATAGACAGTGGGATTGGAGATCAGATGTGGAGGACGTCGGGATGACAGAGGAGTATGAGAGATGGTTTGCATGACGACGGCCAGTGCCATTGATAGATCCGGACATTCCAGTACTGAGGAGACAGGAGGACTTCCCACTCACAGGAGAGGAGGAGGGAGATGATGAGGACGAGGAGGACGAAGGCGGGGATGAGGATGAGGGGGATGACGAGGACAAAGATGATGAGGATGACGATTATGAGCCAGACTCAGCCGATCAGGAGTCATTGCAGGCTATACCCATAGAGTCGGAGACAGCTAGGATAGAGGAGATGGAGATGTGCAGGCCTACCATAGCGAGTCAGCATGATCACATTGCAACATTAGAGAGATAGAATGCCATCTTGAGGACAAAGTAGGATCAGTTTAGAGCGGAGATAGCCAGACTTACAGTGGCTCGAGATACAACAATAGCTCAGGCACAGCGAGAAGAACAGAGAGTCACTGAGTATATTGGGTCGATTAGGGATGCCAGTGCATGGGAGATGGCACATATGTTGGTAGAGACCGGAGAGGAGATATGCCATTGGAGGACACTATATGAGAGTGCAGTTCCACCGGAGCAGAGAGCAGCGTCATATCGGGCATGATCGAGGATAGAGAGAAGGGCACGCTCTCGGAGGTCAGTGAGCAGCATGGGGGTGAGTGGACCTATGAGATCACCACAACTAGGACCAGGAGGGACATCATCCGTGAGACATGGCAGGGATGAGGAGGACAGAGGGAGCACCCAGTGACAGAGGCACATGCTCCATATGGCAGATAGTGGACATTATGTAGTTTGACATTTTGTAGTCAACCTGCGGGCCATACTTAGGACAGACAGTCCAATTTTGTACTCTGATATTATTGTGACATATGATATGATATGCATCAATATGATGGGATGCAATATGTTATGACTGATGTTATTTTCCATGCATGGATATCTTATGCACTGTTTATTATGGAACATGTATGGATACATTTTGATGTGTTTTTGATGCATTTATAATATGAAATGGATAAAATGCTTGATGTGATGCTTGATGTAATGCAAATGTACTAACCAATGAATGCAGGATGCAACATATGTATTTGGGGAAATCAGAGCACTAGACCGAACTGACTATCCAAACTGATGGAAGAAATGTTAGTAAGAAGAAATGAGACAGAGGACAGTTAGAGACGAAGAAAAACTTGCTTTTAGTAATGCACTTTGTAGGTGAGAACCTTTATTTTAATGTAGCAAAATGGATGCGTAGCATCATGCCATTGAAGGCAAGAGCTGAAATGCAACCCTTTTTGCAAAAGATAGACACATCGTAGACAAACATCAATCACAACAAAAAAGAAAAGGACCATGAACCATCCCGGTCACTCTAAATCACTCAGTGACATCATCGAGCAACATAGGAACATGACCGAAGCCAAAGATAAATCAATAAAAAGATAAGATGCACAAATTCCAACAAATCAAACAAACATCTTGATCTTCATTGTCAAAAGTTGAAAGTGCTGATAGGATGATCATGTTGTCTGGTTTCAGGGAATGCGGTACCCCGTCTAAGACAGGACATAGTCTGGTTTCGAGTATACCACACCCTGTATAAGACCCATGATAGTAGTGACAAGGACAAATGATATTGATGTTGATGTTCGATTGAGAAGACAATTGTGATTAGTTTGAATGTCTGGTTTGAGTGAAAAAGTTTATCTAATTATGCGTGATTTGCAGTAAAGCGCAGTGTTGGATTGCGTGTCGTTGGAGGGATGCTCAGTGAGTTGTCTTATGCACAAAGGGGTTATTTATTTTTTTGTTTTTTTGTGTTCATTTTTTTCAGGACTTTATTTGACTTTTTAGGGATTTTTTTTTTCAGGACATTATTTGATTTTTAAGGATTTTTTTTAGGACATTTTTCAATTTTTTTGGATTATTTCAGGACATTTTTCAATTTTTTTTGGATTATTTTAGGACATTTTTCAATTTTTTTTGGATTATTTCAGGAAAATTTTCAATTTTTTTCGAAGTTCCAGTGATTGATCATGACAAGGGGAACACACCCAATGCACATTTGAAAGACATATGTACAAGAAACTGGAGTATGCAAGACAATAATGTTGACCAATCATAGGCCTGGAACAGAACATTGGGTCAAGACAAAGATAGACATGATAAACCGACCGAGAGAAAGTATAGCTAGAGGTCATGACAGATGACAAAGCAATGATCTCGTTACACATGGCGCCTGATTGCCAGGTTTTCACCATGGTACTTGCCCAAAGCGCTTGTTTGCCAGGTTTTCACTAGAGGGCGAATCGTTTTTCTTTACTTTTTTGCTCTTTTTCTCTTTTGCTTCTTTCACTTTTTTTGTATTTTTTTGCTTTTTGATTTTTTTGTATTTTTTCAGGATTATACTTGAAGAAGTGCTGATAAAAAATTATGCCCAGTACTTGCCAAGGTGCATGCTGTTTACAGAATCAGACAAAGGTTCACCTTCTGGAGTGGCAAGCTGATATGCCCCCGAGCCATAGGCGGCAGTCACTATGAAAGGCCCAACCCAATTAGGTTCAAACTTACCTTTGATGATGTCAGTAGACTGTGCATTCTTAGGGTTTGCCTTTAAAACTAGATCTCCCACTTTGAAGTGTCGCCCTTTGACCTTCTTATTATAAGAGCGACGAAGATGGTTTTGATATGCTTGCAAATGTGTCAGGGCTGTCTGACGTTTCTCATCTAACATCTCAAGCTGGTGCAACCGAGAGACTCTATGCGTCTCATCATCAATCAGATGTTGCAAGGAAACACGCAAGGAAGGAATCTCCACTTCCAAGGGTAAAATGGCTTCCGCACCATACACCAAGGAATAAGGTGTTGCTCCAGTAGGTGTGCGGATAGAAGTGCGATAGGCCCATAGTGCTGGATTCAACTGGACATGCCAATCTCGACTAGTGTCATTGACAACCTTTTTCAGGATCTTGATAATGGTTTTATTTGATGCTTCGGCTTGACTATTACCCTGTGGATAGTATGGACTCGAGAAATGGTGTTGGATATGAAACTTTTCACAAAGTTCCTTGACATCTTTATTCTTGAAGGGACGACCATTATCTGTGACTATGGCAAGGGGAACCCCATATCGGCATATGATATAATTCAATAGGAATTTTGAAATTTGCACACCAGTGATATAGGTCATGGGGATAGCCTCGATCCATTTTGTAAAATACTCTATGGTTGTAATGATGAAATTGTGTCCATTTGCAGATGTTGGGTGAATCTTGCCAATAAGATCCAATCCCCATTGAGAAAAGGGCCACGGAAATATGACAGAATGAAGCTCTTGGGCTGGTACATGAATATAGTTTCCATGGATCTAGCATTTGTAGCACTTCTTAACAAAATCGTGAACATCCTTTTCCAGAGTGGGCCAATAATACCCAACACGAATCAACTTTTTGGCTAAGCTCAGACCATTGAAATGGCCCCCACATATACCATCGTGAACCTCGTGTAAAGCTGTTTGTGCTTCGTCAGAATCCAAACACCTGAGGAGGGTATGGTCAAAGGAATGAAGGTAAAGGGTGTCGGCAATGATGACATATTTAGCTGTTTGTCGGATGAAGGCTCGGCGTTGGTTAGCGGAAAGGTTAGGTGGTAAGGTTTGGGATTTCAAATATTGATATACGTCATTGTACCACGGGGAGTTAGGACCAACAAGAACGCACATCACATCTGCTGTTGGAATGTCAAAAGAAGGAACAAGCAACTGGTTGACCAAAAACTCATGTTTGTCCATATTGTGGGGCATATTTAACATGGAAGCGATCGTAGCCATTGCATCTGCTGACTTGTTTTGCATTCTTGAAACTTGATTGAAATGGATAGCTGTGAATTTTGTCTTGAAGAAATCTACCATATGCTTATAAGGAATAAGCTTTTTATCTTTTGTGTCGTAGTCATCATTCACTTGTCGGATGACTAATTGAGAATCTCCATAGACTTGCAAATGTGTGATATTCCAGTGGACCGCTACTCGGAGTCCTGTGACCAGTGCTTCATACTCGACAATGTTATTGGTACAATGAAAAGTTATCCTGTAGGACTTGGGAATAGCATCACCTTGAGGGGTGACAAACAAGATGCCTGCTCTGGACGTGAACTTGGTATGGGATCCATCAAAGTATAACTTCCATTCATTAGAAGATGTGAGAGCAAAGACTGATTCATCCGAAAAATTGGTCAACATGGGATGATCATCATAAATAGGAGCCTCTACAAGTTGATCTGCTATGACTTGTCCTTTTATCGCCTTTCACTCCATATACTCAATATCAAATTCACTAAGGATCATAACCCACTTTGCTAGGCAACCTGTCAAAGCTACTCTGCTAAGCAAGTATTTTAGGGGATCAATTTTTGCAACGAGCAATGTTTGGTGATTTAACATATAGTGTCGGAGCTTCTGTGTTGCAAATACCACTGCTAAGCATGCCCATTCAATAGTTGAATAATTTAGCTCATAGCCTACTAGTGTCTGGTTGATATAATAAATAGCTCACTCTTTGCCGTTCTCATCCTGTTGGGCCAAGAGAACTCCTAGTGCCGTTTCAGTTGCAGAAATATACAATATAAATGGATTTCTCTCTATAGGAGGCATTAGAATAGGCGGTGACAACAAATAGTCCTTGAGAGCTTGAAAGGCTGATTGACATTGCTCAGTCCATTTAAAAGCGACACCTTTATGCAATAAATGCTGGAATGGATGACATTTGTTGGCCAACTGAGCTATAAATTGGCAGATTGACTAGAGCTTTCCTTGCAGACTGCGTAGTTGACGGAGATTAGAAGGAGGAGGCATATCCATTATTGCTTTAACCTTGGTAGGGTCGACTTCAATGCCTATGTGAGAAACAATGTACCTTAGTAATTTGCCAGCTGTGACACCAAAGACACACTTCTTTGGATTGAGTCTGAGCTTGTAGGTCTCCATTCGGTCAAAGATTGGACCCAGGATGGCTAAATGACTATCTCTTGTGACAGATTTGCATAATAAGTCATCAACATAGTCCTCCATCAAAGTATGCATGAAATCATGAAAAATTGTCGTCATCGCTCTTTGATATGTTGCGCCTGCATTTTTAAGACTGAAGGGCATCACATTCCAGCAATAAGTACCCCAAGCACATGTGAATGTAGTCTTATGTTGGTCTTCAGGAGCAATGCGAATTTGGTTATAGCCGGAGAAACCATCCATCAATGAGAGCATCTCATATCCAGCACTCATGTCAACTATGATGTTGATATTTGGCAATGGAAAATCATCTTTAGGGCATGCTTTATTGAGATCCCTAAAATCTGTACAGATTCTGATGCCCCCAGTTACTTTGCTAACTGGTACCAAATTTGAAATCCAGTCTGCATAATCGATGGGTCTGATAAAGCCCACATCCAGTAGTTTCTTCAGTTCCACCTTGACCAAAAGAGCCACCTGGGGATGCATCTTTCTGAGTTTCTATTTGACAGGCTTGGCATCTGCTTTTAATGGCAAGTGATGAAGGACTAATTCTGGATCAAGGCCAGGCATATCTACATAGGACCATGCAAAACTGATCTTCTTCTCAAGAAAGAAATTGACAAAGTCTATCTTTTCTTGTTTTGATAGAGAAGCAACAAAATGAATGACCTTAGGGTTGTCAGGTGTACCCAAATTGATTGCCTTGGTCATTTCCACAAGCAATTTTGATTTATCCTAACTTGATAGGGGTATGTCCACTCTTCCACCTTTGGGCACCTCAGAGAGGTTTTCACCCGTAGGTACGTCTTTTATTTTTACTTTTTCACGATTAGAGAGTGCCTTACGGTTTTCACTCAAAGACCTATTCTTTTGATTTTTTACTTGTTCTTTTCTTTTTTTATTTTGATGACTGGAAGATGGAGTTGACTCCCCAAAATATGATGTGGAATCTAGGTCAATAGCAAATCCCGCCTTATGATCACCTTGTGATATGCCTTCCTATAGTCCAAGGAATTCTGCAATTGCTTTGTCATTTTGAAAACAGTCCAATGTGAGTGGTTCTTGTTGGTCACGTTGGATATGCTGGGGATAGACGAGGGGCATGTCATCATCATTTTTAAGGAGAGAGAGGATTGAGATGGTAAAGATGTAAACATCTGTGGTATCACTGTCTGAACTACTTGTATCTGATTCGGAGCTTGGATCCCAGAATGACTCTATCCAAGCATTAGGACATGTTTTAGGAAGAGGAGTTATTTCATGTTTGTCTTCCATAGGCAAATTATTAGGGTCAAGGAAAATATTGTCAAGGGCATAGGAGCTAGAAGAAAAAGAACTCCACTCCCATTCATTGGAATCAGTTTCGGGTCAGGTATCCTCAGGTGTTATTTCATCATCAGAGTCACGCCCTTTTCCACACGTGGTTACTTTGGTAGATGGGGATCCAATTCGCTATGGTACAAAACTTAACCCTAAAGTTGGAGGTCGCATCTTGGGTATAATAGGCGTAGCCGTCATATCCTTTCTTTTGCAGCATAGTAAATCCTTTGCCGTATCGTTGCACTGGCAACCTGACAGGTGGGGTCTCAATTGGATCCTTATAAAGCCAATCTATGACATCATCATCTAAAGTTTCTTTGTCAAGTTCACCCCATCTTGTAAATGTAGTGGGAGGTTGATATTGAATAACCACCTTAGGTTCCTTTTGCAACAAATGCGGTTTGCCATATGATTTTGGAGATATTGGTAAATTCCCGATGAGGAATGTTTGATCCATTGAATATTCTCCGCATCCTTGGTCCTGTATCTTCAATTTTCCTTTGACATCATCTAACAATTCATTAGGATCCACATAACTATGTGATTTGGCCTCTCTATTGACTAGGACTTGCTGCTATGGAGAATCCTTTAGGGCAGCACAAAATTGGAATGGATTAGGATCTCCTGGAATTGTTATCTCAGTTCCATTGTAAGGATATTTTAAACATTGATGATAGGTGGATGGAACTGCTTTCATTGCATGGATCCATGGACGACCAAGAATCATATTGTAAGGGAGATCAAGGTCTAAGACCTGCAAGAAAATGTTTTCTGTCACTGGACCAACCTTGATAGGCAATGTAATTATCTCTTTGGATAGGTGCTCAACATCATCATATGCTTTGATTGTTATTCTTCTGGAAGCATCAATGTCATTTTCTGTATAACCAAGGCCAATGACCACTCTCAAGGTACAAATATTAAGACCCGCTCCACCATCTATCAAGACTTGTTGGATTTTGCAATTATGGACAAAGACTTCAAGGTGTAAAGGATCATTATGAGGGAGCTTATCAGGTCAGATATCGTTATCAGAAAATGCGACATTTTGGGAAACAACTAGATGTCCAATTCGGGCTTGAAACTGGTCAACATCAATGTCTGTCGGGATAGTGGACTCAATTAAAGCTTTATCTAGGACTGCATGATGCATGGGGGACATTTTCAACAACTCAAGGATTGATATTTGTGCAGGTGTCTTTCCTAGATGATCCAAGAGATTATACTGACTTGCAGGAGTTGGTTTGGGAGGAGCTGTAGGAGCTCCTTTCAGGACTATTTTGGATCGACGAGTGGTGACTGCGCAAGAAGGATCTTGTCCCTTTATTCTTAGGGTAGAAACATACTCATTTAACGCGTGAAAACAATTGATGACATTATTATAACCAGGACTTGCATAATTTGCTGTTTGGGTAGAGTTTGAAGAAGACGCTTTACCCTTGTCATGATCAAGCAAAGGAGTTTTGAAAATAGTATGATTAGTGTTAGAGGTCACATGGGGTGGATCTACCTCAATTACTCCTTGCTCTAACAAGTCTTGAATTAGATGTTTCAATTGAAAACATGATGCAATTTTATGTCCTTTTGACCGATGGTATTCACAATAGGCATTATCATTCCACCAATGCGGCTTTACCACAGGTTCTGCCTTGATATCTGGTAGCTTGATAAATTTTGCTTGTATTAATTGTTTCATTACTGATTCAATAGGCTCTCCCAATGGCATAAACTATCAAGGAGGCCCATCCCTCAATCGGAAAGGTTTGCATTGTTGGTTTTGTTGCTGGCCTTGTTGTTGATTATATTGTTGAGTATGCTGTTGGTATTGCGGCTGTTGAGTAACATTTCTCACTAGTGTTTGATTTTGTTCCATAGTTGACATATTAGGAACACTCAATTTCTTGATTGTGAACAGGGGTTGATTTGCATTCACCGCTCTTGCATCAACAACTCCATCATTAGTGACATTCTTGTTCTTATACCAAAATCTATTTCTGTCCCCTAAATTGGTCGTGTTGTCACTGTCTTTGTTAAGCTTAATGATTCCTTTGGCTACAAGAGCAGTTTCAATGTTCATCCCTTTCTTAATGAGTTTCTCTATAGTACTGGGACTTTTCAATTTTAGTTCATACATCATTTCTGGGACCAAATTTTGGATAAACAGATTCACTTGTTGTTCTTCAGGTATATCTAGGGAAGAACGACTATACAGGCTTCGCCATCGTTGCAAGAAAGTCACTAATGACTCGCCTTGCTTTTGCTTGGTGTTGCATAAATCTGACATAGTCACGTCACTGTCGATGTTGAATGCGAAGTGAGATATAAACTTTTGAGCCAATTCAGACCAAGTCTTTATATTTCTTGGCAGATGCGAATACCAATCCATGGCTTGTCCGGTGAGACTTCGTGCAAATAAGCGCATTAAATATGTTTCCTCATAACTCACTTCAGTACATGCCGCAAAAAATGCTCAAATGTGATCTTTTGGATTGCCATTCCCTTTATATTTCTCAAAATTAGGTGCCTCAAAATGTTTAGGGAATGGAGGCATGTATAAGCTCTTGTCAAATGGATTAGGACATAAATCCTGATCTGTATACAACTTCTTTGTTCCTTTAGTTTCTAATGCGTCAACTTGTCATTGCAACTTCTCAAGCTATTGCGCAATTGTATCAGATTGTGGAGGTCCATCATTAATCCTAGTGGGTACTCTTTGCCGATACATCATGTTTCCGATCCGTTGTTGATGCTCTGAAATGGCCATTTTTGGTGTCTCCGGCATATAATGTTCTTGGTACATCCCTTGTTGTTGTGGTTGTGCCATGCCTTGATATTGACCTTGTTGCTGTGCTTCTTGTAGCCTAGGTTGATATTGCAATTGAGGGTGTTGTTGATATTGCACAGGCACCAATTGCGGTTGTGAAGTATGATAGCTTGTTTGTCTTGGCACATATTGAGGCACATGTTATTGTTGATGCTGACGAATCGGAATTTGCTGACTTTGTGCCAATTTTTGTCATGGTGTAAATCCCATCATTTGCAAAAAACTTTGTTTGGGTGGTTTTCGTTGCTTCTCCTTAAGATGGGGTATGGCACTTGCATTAACTTGTTGTGTTGTTTGTCCAATCCACTGTGATGGTTGCAAGTTTGCATTAACTTGTAATGGTGCAGAGGGTACTGCAACTTGTTGTCGAATGCGGTATTGTTGTTGTTGTACATTGCTTGTTTGCACATTTGATTGTACCTTTTGTGTATTACTCAATTGTTGCAACAATTGTTGTTGGTGCAAACCACTATCCGTAGTTCTTTGTGTCGCCATTATCAAAGGATCTGTCGCAATAGTGTTTGGAAAATATATTGAACTTAACGGGACATAAGAACTTTGTTGCATCGTGGAATTGTTTTGGACATTGGTGATATCAGGCATTCCAGTCATGAAGCTTTCTTGCATCTTAGATTTTGATCCAATTTTATGCATGTAAGGAACCACTTCTTGTTGAGGGATAGTTGTCAATATTTGCGTGGTCTTCATTTGATCTTGTGTTACACATGTTGTGTTGAATAATGGATTATTTATTGTCTCAAATGGTGACTTTTGAGGAATAGTCACTGTCAATGCCTTTGAAGCACGTTTACTCATCAAGGTAGGTTGAGTTTCTGGTTGCACATTTTCTTCATTTGGATGTGGAGAGAAACTTAACAGCTCACTGCCTTGTTGTTTTTGCACATTGATTTGCTCACTTGAGGAGGTCACATTACTCATCATGTTAAGATATTTTTGTGGGAACATCTTAAAGACCTTGTTTAAGAATTTATCCATCTTTTTTGTCAACTTTGGATCTTGAAGGAACATATCAACATCATCAGAAGCATTGGAATCTGATGAAGAATCTGGTAAAACATTTGGATTTGTCTCCTGTTGAATGCCTTGTGTATGCGGGAAAAGTGGGCGAATAAAACTTAATATGTGAAAATTTATTAGAATACTAGTCCACACACACACACAGGACTTCTTGATGCAAGCTATGGAGTAACGTAGTGTTACTCACCTTCCCAAGGAGGGTCCCATGGTTCTCTATTTCACAATGTCCCTCAAACCAACGTTTTTGCTCTCGGATCACTGAGCAAAATGGTTTAGGGATGGCAAATATGAGAACGAGAGATGCTTTTGATTGATTTTAGTATGAGATGTGTTGTAAGCTATGTATGATGCTAAATGTAGCGTCGTAAATTGTACGCACTCGCTAGGGTGGTATAATTTCACACCTAGTTTAGCACCCGCCTTAGTGCATTTTACATTCTGCATTGCATTTCTCCTTAAGCACTTAATTAATCAAATTAATTAGGTCTAAGGTCCTATTTCATCATCATAAAGTTGGGCCCTTTCACTAAAGCGCGCCCCTTGCATTTTATTCCTTCAATACATCACTCAATCAAAAACCCTAATTAAGTCCTATTTCGAACTTGGGAGCTTGGTTTCGGGGTCAAAACATCTCAAAATCACCTGTAACTTCGGGATTCTCTCTAAAATCATCATATCCGACGGCCCTGAAAATTTGGTGAAAAGTTGCCGGGACCATGGCGCCCGGTGCACATGGTCCCGGACATTTTTCCCAAAATTTTGGGAGCACGATTCAATCATAAAATAAAGCTTAACCCCAAGAAATTGGTAGGATATTCAATCTCTAGGTCGGCCAAAATACGAATTTACGACCTAGGGTTTCATACATAAGAGCTCTCTTTCTTGATTGGAAGGGATGGGATTTTTGTTTCCAGGAACTTCATATGCAGCGAAAGAGCAGATCTTTGAGGACTTCAACAACATTCAACATCATTCTATCAAGCATCTATCAAACTCATTCATCCACTTAGGGCTTGGAAGACATTGAAGAACAATAGGAGATTACCGACTGAAGATTGGCTTGTACTCCTCCCTTGAGGGTTGGGTATGATTTCGTATTGTTTTCATGTCTTTGCATAAGCTTTGATACATCATTTATTCATGCTTTAGATCACATTGCATCTTGATTTAGAGCATTTACATTATCATTTGCAAGCAATTAGGGTTTACTTTCTAGGTTGCTCTAGTTTGCTTTCTTGCATTTTTGGACCTTGCACACACACTAGGTCTGCACACACAATACATTTTACAAAACAACTTGGCTTTTCATGGAGGTGGAAATCACCAAAGTAGGGGTTTGACTAAGGCAAAACCCTATATAGCCGCCCCTCCCCCTTTTTCAGATATTATTGTAGGTTTCGGGATTCGGACGACGCCGCAGGATACAGATCAGAGAGAGAAAGTTGGAACAGCACTCTGTGTGAAATTGCAGAGCACGAGACTGGGACAGGGGCGCTGGGCGCCCTAGTCCCTGGGACAGAGGCGCTGGGCGCCCTGGTCCTCCAGACAGACAGTTTGCAGACAGTTTGCAGACAGTGTTTCAGAGTGCAGAACAGTGGTTTCCGGTGCAGTTTTCAGGACAGTGGCGCCCGGGCCCCCGTCCCGAACATTTTCAGTCCGATTTTGACTCCGGGTACATATTTGCATTCTTATTTCATCCTTGTACTTACAGTTGTTCATTGTTTAATCTCAATTCTACAATCTTGTTATTAGTTCATACTTGCATTTTGAGATTAGGGTTTGAACTTGCATTACTTGATCTTACAATTTCAACAAGGGAATAGGAATCCTAATAGATATCCCGTGGCTCTCTCTTTCACCAAAAGAAGTAGCCAATTGTGCGATATCTCTAGGCTCTTTCGTATTCCGTAATGTTTGTCAAAGAGTAGGATTAGGGTATGTTGACCTAGTCTCGCTTTTCCCCCCACACATTTTGGTGAACCCGACGTGAATCTATCATTGCTTCTTCTTGCATTGCATCTATTAGATCTAGATCTAGATTTAGTGTGTTTTCATTTCATTTTCATTAAAAAGAAAAGAAAAAAAAAAAAAAAAAGAGTGTGTTTCTTTGCATTGTGTGTTTAAATTTTATGCAATCTTTTCAAAATGTCAGATTTTTATTTGCAAAATTTTCATGCTTTTGATGATTATTATGAGTATAGCCAAGATGAATTAGATGAAGCTTTAGATGAGTTTTTAAACCCTAAGGATGCTAAACCTTCATTTTACCAAAAACTCATAAACCTTGTTACTATGCCATTTAGGTGTGATGAGAAAGATAAGTCGAATGATTCCTCTCAAGGATACATTCCTATCCACTCTTCCCCTGAATCTAGTAACATGGTTGTTTTCAATAATCCCCTCTATGAGGAGATGTCTCCTTTCGAATCAAAAGACAAACCTTTTAACCGATATGATCATGCTTTGTTGGATGATGCTCTTGATGACTTTGTGGCTTTGTCGAAACCTATAAACAAAAACAAGACCTCTAAATTGGTTAACATGATAAATTTGAATGAACATAACAAGCCTCTTTTTGAAGTCCAAGGTGCTTATAATTCTCCTACCTTTCAAATTCCTAAATCACCCCTCCTTACTGTCCAAGGGAGGTATGATCATGATTCCTTTCACACCCCGAATAAACCAATCATCACTGTACAAGGAAGAAAACCTATAAGTCCTTACAATTATGCTAAACAAATAACTAGAGAGAGTTATCATGCGGTTGCCCATACTTATCATACCAGAAATAATAGGCAACCTAATCCTCCTCCTGTTATTCCAGTTTCCCTTCCTAATCCTCAACCAATTCTTCCTCAAGCTCCCCGTATTTCGCAAGTTATGGGTAAGGAATATGATCTCATAGAACAACTTAAAGCTACCCCTGCTAAGATATCCCTTTGGGATTTGATTCAAACTTCTTCCGCTTATCATGGAATGTTACAAGATGCCTTGAAAGATTTGAATGTTCCTCCACCGAATACATCTAGTAATATAGCATCTTTTGTTAACTCTGTGATGAATCCTAAAGCTCAAATTGTGTTTTCTCAAGATGAGTTGCCTACTAGTGAAATTCAACAACAATATGATCCCTTGATGATTGTGGTTATCATGAAAGACACTGCTATAAGACGAACACTAGTAGATAATGGCTCTGGTCTTAATGTGTGTAGCATTAATCTATTGCATAAGATGAATGTGGATACATCTCTTATTGAGCCTGACTCTCGTCCCATTCGTGGTTTTGACAATGTGGCTAAGACTTCATTAGGTATCATCACCTTACCTCTCACAGTGGGACCTGTTACTTTGCCTACTCCTATCCATGTTATGCCGGGAAATTTAACATATAACTTGTTATTAGGGAGGCCTTGGATTCACAGCATGCAAGCTGTCCCCTCTACATTGCATAGACAAGTTAAATTCGTTTATAACAATAAGACATACACTTTGATGGGTGATACTAATTTTCAAGCTTGTCTGCAAACATCTAATTCCAAAGGAGATTCTTCTAAGCCATCCTCGTCTAGTGATGACTCTTTAAACAAGAAACCTATCGATGAGTCTTCGCTCTCCGATGATCAAAATCCTTCGGATGAGTCTGGAACTCCTGAAGAGGATCCTTCTCGACTTGAAACTACACATAAAAAGGATTTTGATCCTGAGAAGGTTCTTGCAGAGGATGATTGGGGATCTCTTGATTTTAACCATACCTTTGTAGGTGAATACAAGGTTCCTTCTAGAGAAATTAAAATTGAAAAGAAGGAAGAAGCTGAAAATCATAAAGTTGAAAAGAAAGAAGAAGCTAAAAATCAATCAACCTTACCTGAATCTATGAGTAATAATTTTGTGGCCGCTTCTCAAACTTCTTCTTCTCACATCTCTAATTATGAAGAGTTTGATTCTTTGTCTTATGAAAAACCACCTTCTCTTCCTAAAATGGCTGATCGTTATGGTCGTGGTTTTCGCATTTTTGCTAAGCATGGGTATCATGGAAAAGGTTGTGGTGCTAATGAACAAGGGATTAGAGTTCCTCTAGAGACTAATTTTCAACATTATGCCTTTGGACTTGGCTATAATTCCTGCAGACGTACTAAAGCTTCTAAAAGACCACATATTAGTGTTAATGCTATCTCTACATCTTTATCAATACAACACCCTGAGTATATTGATGAGGATTCTTCGGGTGATTGTGCTTTGGATATCTTCCCTACTGACGATGCTTTATCTGAGTTCTTGGGAGCCTATGATACTCTTCCTCGTTATCATCACAATAGGGGACTCCCTTATTGTTTGAACACCGAAGCCTATTTTGGAAAAGAGATTGATAATGATGAGATTGTGAAAGAATTCCCTCAGTTAAAGGATACTCCTCAACAAAGTAATCTTACTCCTCAACAAAGTAATCTTCTCATAAGTGACACCACTGATGTTAAGATGGATCCTTGCAATAAAGAGAAAGTCATTAAAATTGGGAAATGTTTGGATGAAGAGGAACAAAAACAATATGAAGAACTATTGCATGAATTCCCTGAGATCTTTGCTTGGGCATATTCTGACATGCCTGGTATAGATCCTAAGATCATTACTCATAATATTGTCTTAGTTCCTGACGCTAAGCCCGTGAAACAAAAGATTCGAAAAATGAATCCTAAGGTGGCTCTGCTTGTTAAGGCTGAGATTGAAAAATTATTGGAGGCTGGATTTATCCGCCCTATTGACTGTTCCCCATGGATTTCAAATATTGTCGCTGTGGCTAAACCAGATAACAAAATAAGAATGTGTACTGACTTTCGGGATCTAAATAAGGCTTCTTTAAAAGATGATTTCCCTCTTCCAAACATTGACATGATAGTTGATTCTACGGCAAGACATGCCTTGTTATCCTTCATGGATGGTTTTTCAGGTTACAATCAAATTTTTATTAACCCTCAAGATCAATTCAAAACTGCTTTCACCACTCCTTGGGGTATGTTTTGTTGGATAATGATGCCTTTTGGACTTAAAAACGCCGGTGCAAATTATCAACGAGCGATGACCCTTATCTTTCATGATTATATGCATAAGATTTTAGAGGATTATGTTGATGATATTTTAGCTAAATCCTTTCTTCGCATGGATCATGTTAAAATCCTCCGCCAAATTTTTGAAAGAATTCGTAAATATCACATGCGCTTGAATCCCCAAAAATGTGTTTTTGGTGTGGATAGTGGAAAACTATTAGGATTCATAGTTTCGCATCGTGGGATTGAGGTGGACACTAAGAAAATAGATGCTATTGTTAACATGCCACCTCCTCGAAATGTGTCTCAACTTAAAAGCTTACAAGGAAAGATTCAAGCTATTCGTAGGTTCGTGTCTCAACTTGCGGATCGTACCTTTCCTTTTACTCAACTCCTTAAAAAGGATATCACTTTTCAATGGAATGAAGACTGTCAGCAAGCATTTGAAGATTTGAAAGTGTATTTGGCTAGTCCTCCTATTCTTCAACCTGCCGAACCTTCTAAACCCTTCCTTCTGTATACAGCTGCTTCTTCTCATGCTCTTGCAGCATTGTTAGCACAACATGATAAAGATGGTAAGGAATGTCCGGTTTATTACATAAGTCGTACCTTACTCGATTATGAGACCCGATATTCTGCGATAGAGAGACAATGCTTGGCCGTGGTGTTTGCGACTCAGAAATTGAGACATTATCTTTTAAATTCAGAAGTCCATGTCATGGTTAAGTTTGATCCTTTGAAGCATCTTTTCTCTAAAACTGATTTATCAGGACGTCTAGCTAAGTGGGTTATGATGTTAACTGAATTTGACCTTAAATTTGTTTCCCAAAGAGCAATTAAAGGACAAGCATTGACTGATCACTTAGTTGAGGCCCCTTCACCTTTCTCCTTCCCTAACCCTGAGTCTTTTCTTGATGACTTCATTCTTTCTATAGAGAAAGATGAAACTTGGGAGTTATACTTTGATGGCTCTAAGTGTCGTACAGGATCGGGGGCAGGTGTTGTTCTGATTTCTCCTACAAAGAAGTCCATTCCTTTGTCATATCGTCTAAATTTCCTGTGTACCAATAACATTGCTGAGTATGAGGCTCTTATAGTGGGAATAAAAGCAGCCTTAGCTCTGAATATAAAACACATACATATCTATGGAGATTCACAATTGATTATAAGACAAGTAACAGGAATATATCAAGCAAAACAAGACAAATTATCACAATATAAAGATCTTGCTATCTCTTTATTACAAAATTTTGATTCTTATACCATGGAACCCGTTCCTCGAAAAGATAATCGACATGCGGATGCAATGGCACGTGTGGCTTCTCTAGTATCTTTAGAGGACCCTATGGTCGATCTTAATTTCGTTATTCACAATCTTATTTCTCTGGCTATTGAAGATGATTCTAGCTTGATAACATGTTGTGACTTTGTAGACTCAGATGAATGGTTCTCGCATATCGTAAGATATTTGACTGATGGTACCTTTCCTGATTCCGCTAATAGGAACACTAGGGCTAGAATCCACAAGCTGTCTGCTAGATATATCAGCCTTTCTAATGTCCTTTATCGAAGGGGTTATGATGGTCTTCTCCTTCGTTGTCTTAACAAGTCGGAAATCCCTGTTGCTCTTGAAGAGGCACATTCAGGTGCTTGTGGGGGGCATTTTGGGGGCAAATCCCTAGTTCATAGGTTGCTTCGTATGGGATATTATTGGCAAACTATGCAGAAGGATTCCTTTTCATTTGTTAAGAAATGTCATCAGTGTCAACAACACAATAATCTGATTCATGCTCATGCCCAAGAACTTCGTTCTCAAGTAGCTTCTTGGCCTTTCTCCGCATGGGGTTTGGATCTTATTGGAAAAATTTCTCCTCCTTCATCTCAAGGACACACCTTCATTATAACTGCAACAGATTACTTTACGAAGTGGGTAGAAGCTATTCCTCTTCGCTCTACTACTGCTGAAGTGATTTGTCAATTTCTCTTAGAAAACATCATTTCTCGATTTGGGATACCTTCCACTATTATCTCAGATAATGGGACATCGTTTAAAAACAAGGATGTGAAGAAATTCCTCGAGAAGTATCATATCAAACATCGATTTTCTACACCATATTATCCTCAATCAAATGGCCAAGCCGAATCATCCAATAAGATAATTGAACAAATTCTTCGTAAAACCGTAAATAAGCATGGTAAGGATTGGAGTAGCCAGCTAATCTATGCTCTTTGGGCTTACTGAACGAGTGTACGAATTGCTACGGGAACTACTCATTAATAATCTTGTTTATGGTGCTGATGCTATTATGCCCTTAGAGTTAGAAATTCCATCACTTAGGGTTTCTCTCAAAGGTATAGTAGATGATGACTCTTATAGGGAACAACGACTTCAACAGCTTGAGATGCTTGATGAACAGCGCATAAACGCTCTTGAGCATACTCAAGCGTATCACAAAACTCTACAACGAGGCTATAATGACAAGGTTATTCAACGTTCCTTCTCAGTAGGTGACTTAGTCCTTTATGAGAATCAATGCAATGTGAATGCCTTGCCTGCTGAAAAGGGAAAATTTAGTCCTAATTGGCTTGGACCATATATCGTTATTGAGGATTATGGATCAGGTGCTTACAAAATAGCGGATGTAGACGGTACGCCTCTTAAAGAACCTATTAATGCTATGCACTTGCGTAGATATTATGCTTAATTCTTCATTCTTCATCTATCTTCTTTTTCAATTCTTCAACATTGGATAATATGGTAGTATCTCTTAATTAAAGCAAAATAGAATTAAATGTTATGTTGTTTAATCTATATTGCTTCGTTCTTGACAAGCGTGTCTCCTTACTTTATAATTTGTCTTGAATTCATTAATGTAAATTGTAAAAGGTTTACATTTCTCATTATGCTAGCATATTATACAATGTCTTTATGTATTAAGTAGGATCGTATCATGTTGTGTTTAAGTTCAAAATTAAATCACATTAGTTATATGATTCTTAGGCTTAATGCATATTTCTTCCTTATCATCAATGTAGTACTTGATTAAACATTTTAATTAAGTCACACATGTATCAATTTAATCATGGAGCATTGAGAAATCAATCACATGGAAATTAAATTCTGAACATACATGTACATTTACCAAATGTATTAGATTTAATCAAAACAAAATATACGTTGTTTTAAGCATTAAAGATAACACATTTGAGACAAAGAGAAGCATGTATATATATATATATGTGGATCGTATACAAAAACAGGTCACTGTATATCCAAAATGTGACCTCTCTTTTACATCATAAAATCATCTCCTATCCCTAGGGCTAGTGGCTGGAGAGTGTCGACTGGATGCTCCCTCCTGGTCTGGCCATGAAGGTGGACCCATGGGTGTGTAGCGCGATACAGATCGTGAGTGACTTCGAGAGGAACTCCTATGATCCCTATCCATAAGGATCGCACGATAGGTGGTAGCCTCGGTCTGAGCCGCTGCTAGATCTCGCCGCGCCTGCTGGAGGTCCTCTGATAGGACTCTCTCTCTCTCCCTCCATATATCTACCTGTACTCGGAATGGGAAAAACAAATCCTCATGCCGACCCACGGTCCCCTGAGGCCTATAGGCAATCTGTGAGGAACTAGGGATCTGTGCTATCATGGAAATGTCTGTCATTGCCTGCTGAATCAAGGAACGCCATTCCTGCACATTAGCTGTGGCAGTAGAACAGATTTTTGTTAGTACCATTCTATATCATCAAAACATTAATCAATCAATATAAACCTACTATAACTAGATCTCCCTCGCGCTAGTAGGGATCATGATATGGTACCATCTATGCCTGGGCACTGCTAGGCTCCCCTCGCTCGCATACTCTATCCACGATGGGTGTAGGCTGGATGGTACTGGTGACAGGTCTCCGTATCGCCTCCTGTTCCCCCTGTTGGGGAATAAGAGGTGGATCCAGAGCTATGGTATCATCTCCTGAATGGTGGGGAGCTGCATCCGACTCCTCCTCATCATCTCTATCCTCCTCCTCGTCGTCCTCCTCTCTATCTGCATCCTCATCCTCTTCCTCCTCGTCACTGGGTTGATCGCCTGTAGGTGGATCAGGATCTCCCGCCTCCTCATGACTCTCAACCTCCTCTGGCTCCTCTGACCTGGATCCCTCATCCTCGTCTCGATCTCCATGTCTCCATGGGCCTGGATAGCCTGTCGAATGATCTGGTGGAAAGATAGGACCTGGATATGATCTCATAAACCATGAGACATACCTACGCTGTGCTCCAGGCTCTGCAGAGTAGTCAGTGACTACATCCTGATCAGATCCCTCTAAGTCTGTCGTCTCAATATCATCTACCGTCGGTCTCGCTACTGCTCCAGGTCTGGGAAGGACCCGTGAGTGTCGAGTATAGATGGGCACATCGGCTGGAACACACTACTCTAACCCGAACTGCCTCCGTACTCGGTCGAAGTAGAAAGGGACTATGATGTGTGCATATCATCCTCGCAGTAGGCGGTTCCTCTGTAGTCATGCTAACTGTCTCTCCATACCATCCCATCTGTGCATCAGTAGGTAAGGTCTCCACACTATCATCTCGGCTGTCAGTCTGTCAACAATCACTCTCCAATACAACAAATCGCCAAATCTCCACTCGCTGGTAAGTGGATAAGCAAACACCCTAGGTCGCTCGCTCACTTTACTCAGTGGGAAGCCGACGGGCCTGGTGCATGTGAAGTGCTCTAAAATCCACACCTGCAGAAGTGTGCATGTCATCAAACTGCAACCCTGTCCGAATACATACTCCTCAAGGTCATGATAGAGATGTGCAAGCATACTCCGACCCCATGCATAAACTCTCCTGTGTCTCTCCATCGCTCTGATACACCATGTGAGGCCCCCATGCATGTGTGTCCCTCGCCCATTAGGGCAGACGGCTAGTGCTATGATGGCTATCATAAGGCATCTCAGAAGTGGTACCTCCCCTGTAGGATGTAAGAGCCAGCTGACCATGATGCGACCTCTCGTCTCACTCAGCATGACTCTCCCTATGCAATACACCTTCTCTCTCTGATGATCCTCCGCTGACCGATCGGTCACGTATGTAACTGTCGCTCCTCTGATAGGAAGACAAAGTATACGGTACACATCCTCGAGTGTGACCGTCAGCTCTCCTACTGGAAGGTGAAAAGTACATGTGTCAGGATCCCATCGCTCCATCAAGGCCATCAGCATCTCAGGATGAAATCAAATGGCCAGCATCAGAATCACGTACCACAATCCTACAATAGATAGAGTGTCTCTCTCTAATTGAGTCAGCCATGGAATCTGATCTCGCAAAGTGCGAAGAATATGTCCCGCTGTGTGCTCTCTCATGTACGGGAGACCCTGCAAACGAAAACATGACGATAATCAGTACTCGATCATCAAAATCGCAAATGCAAACTGTTGTACATTGTATGCTAGCCTTGTAACCTCTCGCCAGGCCCTAATTGGGGACCATGGCGCCCTGATGGGGACCATGGCACCCTGTCAGGAACCATGGCGCCCTGAGGGGACCATGGCGCCCTGTCAAGGACCATGGTGCCCCTGTCAGGGACCATGGCGCCCGGGGGGGACCAGGGCGCCCCTCAGGGACCATGGCGCCCTGGGTGGACCCCGGTCAGCCTTCGAGGCCCGCATACGATCACGAAAAAGTTAAACATGCAAAAAATCAAAAGTCAAATGTTCAGTCAACTCACCTCGTCCAGTGGCTCGTCGTCGATCACGGCCTGGCGCAGGCTCTCAATCCTCGTAGGACGCTCCGGTCGTCGTGAAGGCATGATGATGGCTATGTGGGTTCCACTGCACTGAATAGTATTCTGAAATCAACAAAGTGACGAATACAAGTGTCACTTTCAAAGTATATACTCTCGTTTGTTTACTCTTACTTTTTGAAACCCTAATTTTTTCCTCTCTCATTCATCTTATCATAACTTGAGTTTGGGAGATGCGATTTTCGAGCCGTTTGTTGCGTTGGAATCGTATTTTCCTTCTCCTACTCTCGGGATGTTCCAAAAAGTGCTCTGATGAAGCCTATTTCGCGAACACCCCTCATCAACACTCTCTTACACAATTTGTCGCAAGTAAACATGCTACCCTGTTTCACCTCCCTAATAAGCAAGTCAAAATAGGGGGGGGCATATAGCTACTCACAGATTTCATCACTTTCCCTAGTAAGCATTAGGTGATTTTGTGATCTAACGTTTGTTTTGTAGGGTGCGGTTCCTAACTGTGTACTGCAGATACCGCTGGGGGCTTCGTCCGACATCTTATGGATATATCCTTTTTCAAAATAATGTTTACTTTTCTGTACTTTAGCTTGCATATGCACGTAGTACTCATATGACCGCTAAAGTGGGGGCTAAATGTAGCGTCGTAAATTGTACGCACTCGCTAGGGTGGTACAATTTCACACCTAGTTTAGCACCCGCCTTAGTGCATTTTACATTCTGCATTGCATTTCTCCTTAAGCACTTAATTAATCAAATTAATTAGGTCTAAGGTCCTATTTCATCATCATAAAGTTGGGCCCTTTCACTAAAGCGTGCCCCTCGCATTTTATTCCTTCAATACATCACTCAATCAAAAACCCTAATTAAGTCCTATTTCAAACTTGGGGGCTTGGTTTCGGGGTCAAAACATCTCGAAATCACCTGTAACTTCGGGATTCTCTCTAAAATCATCATATTCAACGGCCCTGAAAATTTGGTGAAAAGTTGCCGGGACCATGGCGCCCAGTGCACATGGTCCCGGACATTTTTCCCAAAATTTTGGGAGCACGATTCAATCATAAAATAAAGCTTAACCCCAAGAAATTGGTAGGATATTCAATCTCTAGGTCGGCCAAAATACGAATTTATGACCTAGGGTTTCATACATAAGAGCTCTCTTTCTTCATTGGAAGGGATGGGATTTTTGTTTCCAGGAACTTCATATGCAGCGAAAGAGCAGATCTTTGAGGACTTCAACAACATTCAACATCATTCTATCAAGCATCTATCAAACTCATTCATCCACTTAGGGCTTGGAAGACATTGAAGAACAATAGGAGATTACCGACTGAAGATTGGCTTGTACTCCTCCCTTGAGGGTTGGGTATGATTTCGTATTGTTTTCATGTCTTTGCATAAGCTTTGATACATCATTTATTCATGCTTTAGATCACATTGCATCTTGATTTAGAGCATTTACATTATCATTTGCAAGCAATTAGGGTTTACTTTCTAGGTTGCTCTAGTTTGCTTTCTTGCATTTTTGGACCTTGCACACACACTAGGTCTGCACACACAATACATTTTACAAAACAACTTGGCTATTCGTGGAGGTGGAAATCACCGAAGTGGGGGTTTGACTAAGGCAAAACCCTATATAGCCGCCCCTCCCCCTTTTTTAGATATTATTGCAGGTTTCGGGATTCGGACGACACCGCGGGATACAGATCCGGAGAGAGAAAGTTGGAACAACACTCTGTGTGAAATTGCAGAGCAGGAGACTGGGACAGGGGCGCTGGGCGCCCTGGTCCTGCCAGGACAGGGGCGCTGGGCACCCTGGTCCCTGGGACAGAGGCATTGGGCGCCCTGGTCCTCCGGACAGACAGTTTGCAGACAGTTTCCAGACAGTGTTTCAGAGTGCAGAACAGTGGTTTTCGGTGCAGTTTTCAGGACAGTGGCGCCCGCGACCCCGTCTTGAACATTTTCAGTCCGATTTTGACTCTGGGTACATATCTGCATTCTTATTTCATCCTTGTACTTACAGCTGTTCATTGTTTAATCTCAATTCTACAATCTTGTTATTAGTTCATACTTGCATTTTGAGATTAGGGTTTGAACTTGCATTACTTGATCTTAAAATTTCAACAAGGGAATAGGAATCCTAATAGATATCCCGTGGCTCTCTCTTTCACCAAAAGAAGTAGCCAATTGTGCGATATCTCTAGGCTCTTTCGTATTCCGTAATGTGTGTCAAAGAGTAGGATTAGGGTATGTTGACCTAGTCTCGCTTTTTCCCCCACACACTAAAATGCAATAAACTAACTATAAGATGACAAGGTTAGTAAATAAACTATCCTAGCATACTATATTTAGTCTATGATTGAACTAAAATGATAAAGAAATTATTCTAAACATGCAATATTAGTCTAATTCCTGATCTAAAAGAGGCTAAATGATGAGCATATATGAAATGAAAGCTTGAAAGAATTTGAGCATAAGTGTGATGCTTCAAATTCGAAAGATGATTGTTAAGAATGGAGGAATGAGAGCTCTATTTATAGCATAAACAGGGCAATGGATGGTCAGGATTGAAAGGTTTAATCAAGGGCTAGGTTTGAAAGTTGGGGATCCATGTGCACAATTTGTACCAATGAAATGGTGACAAGTGTCAACATAGGATTGGGTTGAGAGAAGAGGTTGGAGGCATTAAAGGCCTGAGAAGACCTCATGGTTATCTAAAGGCTAAGGGTCAAGTCTAAGTTAGGCTTACCCACTGGATTAAGAGTTAATCCAAAGATAAACCTTTGTGCAAATGATTAAGAGATAATCATGGTCAAAGCATTAATGACTTGATGAGACCCTTGGGTTGGATAGAGGTTGAGTCAAAACAAATGTTTTAACCATGTGGGAGGGTTTGAATTAACCATTAATGGTTATTGGAGACTTTAGGGATTAAGTGGTTGAAGGTTGGAAGCCTTTAATGGTTTTCAAAGAATTTAAGGGTTTTAGTGGTTGAAGGTTGAAAACCTTCAATGGTTATCAAAGACTTTAAGGTTTTTGAGAAGTGACTTCCCTTTGCTTAGGGATGTGACAAAGTTTAGAGGAGGGTTAGGTTAATTAGAAGCAATTAGAAGATTCTAGAAGGGATTAGAAAGGGGTTTGGGATTTTGCAAGTGGATGGAGGGATAATAGGATTTAATTGAATTAAATGATTTTCATTCAATTTGGTTGTAATTAAATAAATTTGATTTATTCAATTTGGGATAACTATTTAATTAAATTTGAATTTAATTAAAAGTGGATAGGGGGGTTTTAATTGAATAAAATGATTTATTCATTAAATGGATATAGTGAATTTTATTTAAATAAATTGAGTAATTTACTTAATAAAATAGAAGAATGTGGATAATTTAATTAAATTGGATTTAATCAAATAGAGAAATGAACATAAAATATTCATTTAGGAATATGGTCATTTTTATACGTCTACATTTTGCCCCTCTTTGAAGTGACGTGTGTGCATATGTTATTTCAAAGAAAATGATGTGTTTTTGTGATTTTATGATCAAACGCAGTTTTTGTTGTGTCGTTCTTATGATTTGTAAGTTGTGCCCCGGATTTGATTTGATGTGTGATACCAGATTTGATTTGATGTGTGATGCCCCAGATTCGATATTTTGATGGTGATGCCCCAGATTCGATATTTGTGTCGTGCTGTCATGATTTTATGTAGTTGTCCAATATGAGTGTCAGTATAACTTGTTTTGATGTGAGATATTTCAAGTTATGTAGATATCAATGTGTTGTTCTGATCAAAATATGATTTATTTGCATGTTCTATTTTCAAGTTCAATGTGTGTGAAAGCCTGAGTTGTGTTACAAGCCGATATGGGTTGGAAACTTGAGTTGTTTTACAAGCTGATATGGGTGGGAAACTTGAGTTGTTTTACAAGTTTATGTGATTTTGGTACTTGAGTTGTTTTACAAGTTTTGATATGGTTTTTGAGAACTTGAGTTGTGTTACAAATTGATATGAAATGATAGGTTTTTGAACTTGATGTAGATGAGCAAATTTGTTTCATGTTGTTGATGTAAGTTTGATTTTGATATCTTTGTTTTGATGTGGAAACTGATATTGGATTTGTTTTGAGATTTGATATGATAATGCCCCCTCGGGAGATCGTTCGTGCACACAAAGCATGAATGATCTCTCGAAAGAAGAAGAATGTTGTTTGAAAGATGGAAGAGTAGATAGTGATGGCATGCATGGGTTTGATAAGATTGATTAGATTGATTGGAATGAGAGCAAGCCTTGTTTCAAGTATGACACCTCCTGTATAAGACATGGATGATCGATCATCTGGGTTTAGGAATGATATCGCCTGTATAAGAGCTGATAGAAGATAGTTTGGAAGAATGATAAAAGATAGTTTGGAAGAATGATGAAGATAGTTTAGAAGAATGATGAAGATAGTTTAGAAGAATGATAGAAGATAGTTTGGAAGAATGATGAAGATAGTTTAGAAGAATGATAGAAGATAGTTTAGAAGAATGATAGAGATATGAAAGTGAAGAAAGATTCCATGATGATGTGATAGATATGCATGCGAGGGATGCAATGATGAATGATGAATGATATTTTAAAAATGAGATGTATGATATGATATGCAACTAATTGTAAAATGATATGCAACTAATTGTAAAATGATATGTAACTATTTTTTTGGTAGCATCCTCATTCTGCATTTGCCATCCGATATAGCCATTTGTTTGCTTTCTTTGTAGATATCATCATTGAGCATTGATTTGTTTAGGATATGTTGAAAATTTATACAAGCATAATGGTATAATTGAACCATAATGACCTGAGAAAAATTTACATGATGTTTGATTTTGCAAGATAGCACAAGCGTCAAGGTATAATTGAACCAGGACGACCTGAGTGCGTATTGCGTAAACATACAAGAGTTAACCTTTGTCCCATACAAATCCGAAATGTCCTTAGCGATATGCCACCAGATTTCTTCATAGGACAAATTTGGATGGTAAAAGACTTCACTCACAGATAGAAGACAAATAAAACATCACATTCCTTCCTTGGTTCTCTAGTCGTAAGACATCCTGGAAGTGCTCAGGAGATATGATAAGCAAAAATTAACAACCATAAGTAATCATGCATGCCATTGGAAATGTATTCTTGTCAATTAAAACATCTTGCAAAATAGATCTTTGTTCAGTTGAAATCAGTTCAAGTTCGTGATGTTTAGCCTTCTTGCATTGTCATTTGTCATTTGTTGGTTGTTTTGATCCTTGTTGTCTTGCTACGTTTTTGGTCTAATGTTGAAAATCTTGAAGGCGAAATGCCCCAAGCGAGGTCAGGATTTTGCCCCTTGTTGTTGATACTACTTTGATATGGATATGTACACTGATCACCAAGCTATGGTGGGATATTATTTGGATAATTGTTTCAGATAAACCAAGGACAGTGACTACACTAAGTATGTCCAAGATGGATAAGCATTTGTGAATTTCTGGTGATGCCTCAAATGGGTGGATATGATATGTACAATATGATTTGTGAACCTTGTACTACCATCAATTGATAAAGATAAGACTAACTAGAATAAAATCCAGCAGTCATACTGATTGATGTCATTGTTATGATTTGGTTGATGATTGATGTATAAAAACTTATTTCTCTTGATGAATTTGGAAAAACTAGGTTGTTGTTTCTTCAACGTGATGTTACGATAGAGGTTCTTTCTTCTCAGAATAAGGGGATTAGTCATGCATGAGTGATCAATGGTTTCCTTTGATTGGTTTGGATTCAGTTGATTCTTGTTTTTGAAAATTGCAAATCTTACTTTATCAGAGTGAAGGCTGCCCCTTCACGATAAAGTGTGTCAAATGATATGGATAAAAGCTTCCCGATCTGGAAACTTGATTTGACAATTTGAAAATTTTAAACAAGTGGTTTTGAGATAAAAATCCGTAAGATGGTAAAGGATTCTGTTGATACTGATGATGAGATTTTCCGGATTATGATAGGAGAGACATCTTTTATCGTGCGATTTGTTTAGGATTCTGACAACTTTTGTTTTGGCACAAATTTAGCTCGAGAAATAGTTTTAATGGTTTGTTTGTCACTCTGCTTTGATGAAAAATGATGTTGATGGATGGATTGATTATCAAGACTTGATGATTGATAAGAATGTCTAGATTCAAAGAGTGAGTACCCCGTATAAGACCGATCTGTCTGGTTTCGAGTGTACCTATCCCTGTATAAGACATGTTTGATGTTGATGTTGATTTCGAGTAATGAATTGATTAACAAGACATGTGATAAGTTTCATTGCAGACTTTGAGAGTTTTCCTGTTGTTGATCTGATTTGATGGATGGTCCATGTGTTCATGCTTTGATTTTTTTTGTTTTGATTTTTTTGATTTTTGTCGATTTTTAGTTTTTGGATATTTTGATTTTTTTGAGTTTTTGGATATTTTGATTTTTTTGAGTTTTGGGATATTTTGATTTTTTTGAGTTTTTGGATTAGAAGAAAGATGTATTTGGTTGCCCCAATGTATATCAAGACGAGGAATGGATGAATGAATGACTGAGCCATTGAGGTGGAAATAGATTTGTTGTCCATAGTTTTGATCAAGATCAAGGATGAAAAAGGGGATATGGATAGAGATAGGATATAGATAGCACTGGATGATGGAAGCAATGAACAGATAGGACAGATAGATATGGATTAGAGTGAAGCAAGATTGTAGAAAGAATTGGAGGATAGAAGAAATGAATATATAGGATAAGGGATATGGATTAGAGGATTTGGGAGATATGGTAGGAAGAATAGAGTAGATGAACTTTGCCCCCAAGCATAGAGGTTTCCATTTGCAAAAAGGTGATATGTAAGATTGTCATAGTATTTAGCACCATCTGAATAAGTGTTCTTGAACTTTTCAAAGATAGAGACCCAACCCACACTTAGAACCTCTGGAAAATTCAACTGAACATTTCTAGCAACTAAGAAGTAGACTCAAAAGGGAAGAAGAATCCCAAACTGGATCAAGGTACTTAGTTCTTTGATTACCCATGTGTGTGCAAGTGGGTTCATTCTGGCTCATATGATCATTGTAATCTTCAGAATCCAACATGGCTAGCTACATGAGTTACCTTAACTTCAAAAGCATCCTGGATAGAGCTTTGCTGCCAGCAAGCGTCCATAGCCTCGACGAGGTTATCGTTGTAATCTCACAAATATTGCTCCATTGCCAGCCAGGCATCCATAGCCCCGATGGAGTTACTTGCATGTTCCCATAGCCAATCATTATGATATTAGATTTCATTGCATTTTGCTTTTCTTGATATTCATTTTCTTGCTCATGCTTTTGATATTTTTTTTTTTTTCTCTCTTTATTTTTCTTGCATTGGCTTGTAAGTGATGAAACTTACATGGGTGTGATAATTACAGTGGTGCTGAAGCAAGATTTTAGATTTTTCACTAGCCATGTCTTCAATTTAAGAGATCACAATGATTTTTAGAGCAATCGATTAAGTGTATGAGATATAGTAATCAAAAGATGTCAGTACCAAGATACGATAAGTGGTTCTTTTCTGGATTGAGTGTGTATCCCAACCAAAAGAAAATGTTAAAGAGGAACAACCTCAGATTCTGAAGCATTTCATGAATAGATATCTAGGAAAAGGACTGAACATGAGATTCGAGCATGGGCAAGTATGTGACAAAATGACACAAATGCCTATTTCACAGATGAAAGATTTTATGCAAAGGATTGAATGATAGGGATGGAAGGATAGAAAAGAGGTGTTGGATAATAGATAGAATGTTTGAAGATTTGTGCAAGGATAGAGGGAAATGTATTCAGGATGAGTGTTGGTACTTGAGAAGTGATGAAGAGATGGAGGAAAATTGAATTTTGGGACAGAAGGACCCAAAATAGATAGAGGAAATGATAGAAGAAGTTTTGGAAAGATGTTTAGATAGAGGATTGAAAGAATTTCAAAGATGTGCTCCTCGTTGATCTTTCTCATGGATCATTTGAGGTGATGGATTTGTGGATGGAGGGAAGTAAGGACCCAAGATGGATGAAAGGGATGAAGAGTTTGATTGTGGAATGAAAGGACCTAAGATAGATTTAGAAGAAGAAGAGTTTGACTTTGGATTGAAAGGACCTAAGATAGATTTGGAGGATGAAGAGATTGACTTTGGAATGAAAGGACCTAAGATAGATTTGGAGGATGAAGAGATTCCTTGATCTTGATCTTGACTTGGAGTAGGATCATTTGAGTTTGTGCTTTTCTCTTGATTTTGAATTAGAATAGTGGAGGATATGGAAGGAATATCATGATTTTGCTTAAGAGATGGATGTTGAATGGGAATCTGCTCTTGAGATGAAAGGGGAGCATCGGGGATGGAATACCAAAATTTTAGGGGATCATCATAAGATTCTTGACAGGTGGGATCTTGATCGAAGATTGGATCAGATTGGAGAGCCATGATATTGTGATCTTGATTTAGGCTAGGACTCATTTCCTTTGACTGAGTTTCCTTTTTCTCGATTTGATGATGAATGGTCATACGAATGATAAAAGTTGATGTTTTTGATAGTTTGATGTAGAGAAATTTACTCCTATTGATAAGGGTCCTAGGACTAGGTTGTCTCTTCTTTAACTTAGTTTTGTGATGAAGACTTGTTCGTCTCAAAATATGAGGAGTGGTCATACATGAATGATCAATGGTTTCCTTCGATGTTTGGATTGAGATACTTCGTTTGGAAACTTAAGTCCACTTTTATCAAATTAAGGTTTAGATGCCCCCTCACGACAAAGTGTGTCAAATGATATGGATAAAGTCTCCCGATATAGAAACTTGATTTGACAACTTAAGGTTTAAACTTGGTATGTTGTTTGATAGAATCCTTTAGATGATGGACCTTTTGATCAAGGTGATGATAATACCTGATTTTGATAGGATAAAGTCTTATCTTTAGCTAGTTTTGGATTTGACAACTTTTGTTCTAAGACTGACTTGTTTGATTTGGAAATGATTTCTCTAGTGTTTTGATTTGATTTCTTGTGACCCCATTTATACGTCTACACCTTGTTTTGAACCAAATCCTTGCGAAAGAGTTTGTTCCTCATATAATATTTGAGTTTGAATGTCATGTTGTAGGTGTGGTTGATTCCAATAGAAAGGTGTACTTCCTCTTGGTGTTGGTGGAACACTCCCATGTCTTGGTTTCATGGGTACAAATACTGGTTCATATAATGGAGGTGGTCCAAGTTGAACCATTCCATATGGTGGTAATGATGTGTTTGATGAACCTTCAATTTGTACTGTTTGACTAGTTTGAAACTGTGAATTTGATATGTTGTCAATGGGTTGATACGTTGGTTCACCCATCTTTTTAGATTTTGATCTTGTCTCAACAGGCATGTCACTTATACAAATGCAATATTTTTGGAATTTTTCAAAGATAATGTATAATATGCAACTAAATGCAAACTAAATAAATGAGAATGCAATCTATGGCAAGAATGCAACCTATGTTTTTGGTTGTTTTTTCAAGATTTTGACAAACTTTTTGGAATGCAAATCTAAAAGAGACCCTTAGGAAATTGAAATGATGTCTAGACCTCAAAGGACAAAAGGACCAAGTGACAAAAGGACAAAATGACAATGTCTCCCCTATATGCTTGGATACTAAGCTAGGTTTGACCAAATGACAATAATGACATAAAGAGAAAAGGTTTGATAAGGTGTAGACCTCCTAACAATGACTTAGGGTTTATCAAAGATTTGGTTTACTCAAGTATGACAAAACCTAGTTTTGACACTATATGCTAAGGGACAATTACTATGCAAGTGACCCTAATATGATATGATAGTGACCTAAGATTAATGAAGAAACCTAGGGTATGCACATGCAAATGTATGACAATGGTATTACTCTAATGCAAGAGGACACATGCAAAAGGATGACCCTTATTGATATGCAAAGGAGTATGACCTAGATGAAACGTAACCTTGGTACTTGACAATGACTTTGCAAAATGAAAACCTAGGATGAACCTAAATCTAAGTGACATGAATGTTGAGACAAGATTTTGAAAAATATTTGACAACCAAGTTTGAAGGTGTTTTGAACTTTGTTGGATGAAATGTTCTTGTGTTTGACCTTGTTTTGAATCAATTTGTCTTGTTTTTGAAATGAGATGCAATTCAACTTTTGACAAGCAAAGAAGATAGGATATTTCAACTTATACTCAAGACAATCATGCTCATTCACACATTTCTTATGGTAGGCAAGGACAGTAGGTACTTGAGAGGTAGACTCATTATGGGATTCAAGGAGAATACATAGATGCTTGACCCTACGGGCTCCCCTCCATGACACTCACTTCTCAGGGCAGCCAAGCATCAGTCCCCATGGAAATCTCCCCATGGAAAACTTAGTATCTCTTCCAAGTATCCGAACTCGTCCTTCTCAAGCAACTAGAAGGATTTTTGCCTCTAAATACAAGGTGTTTAGTAAGGATTTCTATTAAGTGTTACTCCTTGGTGTCACGCAAGCATGATTGAGACATTAAGCCCACCAAGATACCAAACAAATGTAGTCGCGTAAGCATGATTTAGACCATGAGGTCCTACTTAGATGTTGATATGAGAAAGAGTCCAAGGGTCATCACTTCCCAAGTAACTGCAATTCCCATGTAACCCTTCCTTCAAAGCTTTCGCCCATCAGGTATTTGTTTATAGTGAGTTAGAATGCCAAGGTATTCTAGCCGTACTCACTTTGGGTCATTCCCTTCTCACGATTATCACTTGCTTGCAAAAGCAAATGGTCGGGAAGGCAGGCCCTCTAAAGGTGTCACACAACCAAAAACATGAGCATGGTATCAAAGATCTAGATTTATGATCACCCTAAGAAGGATGAGAGCATACTCTCCTACTTCAATGTCAAACTCAACAATCAAAGCAAACATATATTCATTCCATCCTATTTAGAAATCATACTAGGTGCCTAAATATTAATTACAAACACAAAGTTTAGTTGTAGTCCAAGGCAACCTGCAAAACCCAAGTCAGAAGTTTGATATGTTTAGTCTTTGACTATCGAACCTGCATAAAACGTGTTAGTAGTTTCCTTTGTTGTCTTTGTAATGCATATGCCAAGGTTCTGCACAGAGAATCAGTACCAAAAAACCAAAAAGCAGAAACAACATGCAAAACAGAACAATTTGCAAGTAGAAACACATTGCCTTTTACCTTTGTTTCTGTCCCTACACAAGCACAGAATGTCTGACACAGGCGCAAAATGCTTGACATAGGTGCAGATTGTCCTTGACACAGGCGCAAAATGCTTGACACAGGCACAAAAGTTCCCAGAAAACCTTGCATTACCCAATTTCTTGGGTTTTTCACCTGCAAATCAACTCAAGAGCACTCAAAAGCATGGTTAGGGGGTTAGTTCACATCGGGTTCACCAATTAATGTAGCTAGGAAATCGGAAATCATCACAATAAATTCAACATTAGTCATAGCTCAATCACAAAAGAACAAATGCAATGATCAATCCTAATTACATCCAATAGAGACATGAAAGCAAAACATTCAAGATTAAAAAAACTAAGCAAACCAAATGCAGATCTGAATATCTCCTTCATGTGGCTCCATTTTCCTTCTTTCTTCTTCAAATAGCTTTGTTTGTGGATCTCACCTACAAGTGCATACACATGAGATGAAAGCAAGTAGACAAGATAGTAGCGCAAGAATACTCGAATCGTGATTGATTTGACAAAGTGATTAGTCTTGATTGAAGAAATTCATCCAATTTATAGACAAATTGGAGAAAAGACAAGATTAGCATGAAATTGATATTAGAGGCAATTGATTTCAAAATGGCAAAATTGAGTTGAAGGAAAAAGGTTATGACACCTTCTATGTCATGAATTATGACATATTGCCAATGCAAAGGTTAGAGGACTAAAAGCCTATGACATCTTGCTATGCCAATAGTATGACGCATGAGAAATTCATGCTTCCACCAAAGCACAAAAATAGGGAGAACTAGAGAGAAATTAATTAGGTGGAAATTAAATTTGACAAATTAGAAAATAGGTGGAAATTAGGAATTAGGAAAATTAGAAAATTAGGAATTTAGAAAATTAGAAATGATGAAATTAGAAAATTGATGCAAATTAGGTAAATTAATTAATAATTTCTCATTCATTAATTAATTTATAAAAATAGGAGGAATTAATTAGCCAATTAAATAAACATTTAATTGTGACAAGAAGACTTAGGATAAATAAATAAATTATTTAACCTAGAGGGAGAATGGAGAGAAAATGACAAACAAGGTTAAATGAATAAATCATAAAACCCTAGAAGATAAATTAGAAATGCAATGACGACAATTAGGTCTTGATATAAAATTGATTTGATGTTGATTTGATCATGATTTTGAATTGATAAATGATTTGATTGATAAATGCGCCAAGGAACAATGACAAATTGATCCAAATTGACACGATTGAGAAGGATGATGATCGATGACAAATTGATCGCAAAATGACAAGATTGAAAATGATAACGCAAAATGACAAGATTGAAAATGATAACGATCGATGACAAATCGATCACAAAACGACAAGATTGACAAGAGGACAAAACCCTAAATAGGATTGACGATGTCCAAAATGATGACAAATTAGCACGCACATTGATGTGACAGGATAAGATTGACCAAAATCATGACTGAAGATTGTTGTCAACAAGACCAATTTCGAAAGCAAGACAACTGAAGAATGCAGAAGAAGGACCTGATGCTCGCAAATGATAAAGACCAAATGCGTGACATAGGAGAAATATTAATGCGACGCAAAAACCCTAAAATAAGGCAATGCGTAAATGTTAAAGTACGATTCTGAAAGCGTTGACCATTTTTAGGTGTCTACACTTTGAAAAGGCATGCATAAAATAAAAACACTTTTTAGATTTTTCAAGATTTTGAATCAACTAAATCGCTACAAAATACCATTCAAAGACAATATTTTTGCAGCAATAGAAAACTAAAACCATTCACCATCTTAAACATAGATGCATCCACTAATAACCATTCAAAGAACAAAAAGCATTCACACACCATAATTCAAAGATTACGAATATTTGAAGCCACCAACAAATTTTCTATATTCAAAACATTAAACATAAATATGCTTAAAGAAGTCTTTATTCTTAAGAGTAAATCAAAGTTTTCCCAAAAGATCCTAAAAGATCCACTAATCTACTTATTTATAATACCCTAAGTCTTTTCCGTTCAAGAAACGGTTACTAAAGTAACGGTCTTGAAAAGCGACCATTTCAAAACAAAACTTCCATAGAGAAACATCAAAATATGAACCATTTCACAATAGGTAAGGCTATAAGTCATCGGACTTAGGCTCCAACATCGAGCATTGAGTTCTGCTCTGCAATCCATTTGTCAATCTCATCTGCCTTCTCTTCTTCTTCAATTAGCGTCGACATGATATCTTCGAATTCTTCCTCATCAAAAATAGTAGCTTAGAAAAAGTCAGACAGGTCCAAAAGAATAAGTCCCTACAATTTCTTAACATCTAGTTGTACCACAAGGGATTTCTTGTCTTGGAGCACCATTTCGTCGAAGTCAATTATTCAGGTTCCTTCCTACTGTGAGCTCACCCTGTAAGTGATGTTCGTGATTTTCAGCTTGTTTTGCAACCTTTTCTAATATGGTGATAGCCTTTGTATATTCACTAAAATTGGTACGTACTTTCCATGCAAAAGACCGTAACTGTTGGACTATATCCTCCTGCCCCTTCTCTGGCCAATTCAAATCTGGGTTGTTAAATGAAAGCTTACCGTCATGAGGCAAAACTATTCGGATACGGGCAAAATCATCACAGTTTCCTCTTTTTTTTTGCCAACTTTAATATTTTATGCAAAAATGGTAGCATCAAATGTAGTAACGCATGCCACAACCTTTTTCATGTCCTTAGTTGCTTAACTACCATTAATGATGGTACTCTATAAATCTTCCCTTGATTTGTTCCCTAGAAATAATGCATTGTTTCACCTATGGAAACTATTTCAGAGACATAAGAAGTAAATGCATAGTACAAAATAAGAGATGCTAGTATGCCATAAGATAAGTGTTATAACTCCAAAGAACAAGTATATTTTCCTTCATATAGTCTCCAGTTACAATCATGATTTCCCGAGGGAACAAGATATAATATATGATACCCGAGGGGGTGCGACCAACCATCGCGTCCAACTGCCCTTCAGGTGAACTAACTGACTCCCATAACACACAATTACTGATGATGACACAACATAATGATGACACAATAACATAACTGATTATTCCCAACTACATCATCCCCCCCCCCAAAAAAGAAGTTATCTCCTGATGAATCAAAACAAAATAGGGATGACATACATGACTATCAAAGACAAAATCAAGGAACAAAAGAAGAAGGGGGCTGAGAAGGCATCCCTAAATCCGCAATAGGTGGCATGGTTGAGGAAGATGCTTATGCTAGCTGTGCTCACAGGTCGTACACCTGCTATGTCCGTATCCTCAAGTCACACTCTACAATCTTCCTGTTCTCTATGGAAAGCTTAAGCATCCTGACAACCTCCAATACCTTCTTCTCCTTCTCATCCATGGTCTCTCTAGCCTACACTAAACTCGTACTCAAGGTCATCTTCTCCATTTTGGCGGCCTCCAACTTTGTTGCTAACTAGTCCCTCTCGGTAGTGAGGTTGCGGTTACCACCCGTGGGGAACCATCGTGCAACGAACAACTACCCTCAATGACACTAACATACTTAACCAACATAGATTAACAAGTAGTACAAAGCCCATTTTACGACTAACATCATCCCCCCCTAAGAAAAGTCATCTCTGAATGACAAGGATAGAAATTCGGGACTACCACAACAAAATAGGGATGAAGTACACTATATACAATAATAAAATCACTGAGAAGAAGGGGCTGAGGGGGCATTCGTGAAGAAGGTAGTTACACTATTGATGAAGAAGTTGCAGGAACTGCTGACGGTAGTTGAGCCCGAAACTCATACACCTTCTGCATCCTCGCCTAAAAACCCTTTTCTGCTACCATCCGATGCTCAAGTGCATATTTCACCATTATTACTTCCGCAAGGAGTTCTTTTTTTCCTTGACATCATTGTCCTCCTGTGCCTAAACCAAACTTGTCTGCAAAACATGCTTTTCAGTCTCAGCCTTCACCAACTGCTACTCAAATGATACTGTCTCCCTAGCCAAGTTGTCCTCGATAGCCACCCATGCTGCCCTCTCGACATCCAACTCCTGGGTACGTTGAGCTAAGTCTCATGCTACTACTACCTCCAACCTGGTGGTCAGCTCCAACTGAGCCCTCTGTGCATCCACCAAGAAAACCTCACGTCTAGCCGAGACATACTCTGAGTTCCTCAAAGCATACCCTTCATGCCTGGAAGTGACCACAACCCTCTAGCACAAAGGCTAGGAGACACCTCAAATCCTCCATCACACTCCCCAAAGGTTGATAACTTAACTGAATAACTCCTTGGTGCCGTATGACTTCGCGTGCTTGCAATGCCTTCCCTCAACTCTGTTTGTTCGCAACCTCCAAATCTGTCTCCCTCTACGGCTTATGGCTTCCCTACCAATGCTTAGCTTCAAGGTTCTTTCTCATAGTACGAAACAACCCCAACACTTACCATGACTTCTCTGATGCCCTTCACCCAACTCAAAAGTGTCTTGTATCTCAAAAATAAACTGGGGGTCTGGGGGAAGTGCCCCCAGTGGGGTCGAGGGCATCGCCCCAGTGAGGTTCAGGGGTAGTGCCCTCGTGGGGTCTGGGGTAGCTAGCTAGTGCACTCCCCATTGTAGTACAGGGTAGGGTCGAGGGGCAGCACCCTCGCCGCCAACACCAATTTACAACCTTCAGAACCACATGGAAGTCCATGGCGCACATCATTTTTGTGCTATTGTAAGATGCCAAAAACCTTCTTCTCCACTCTAATTTTTTAGCGTCCTGGCTCCAAACTCCATCGAATGATTTTTCAATCTGGTTGTCCTTTTTTTTTTTATAAATTAAATGCATGCTTGTTTGAATGTCGACACAGTTTTCTTTTCATGTGCCATCACAACCGTTTATCCCTGCCGTGCCGTGGTATTTTTCCTTTCACCCTTTTTTAAACTGCCGTCGTCATGCTCCTTTAGGTCTATGGTGGTATTCCACCGCCGGTGACCTCCGTTGACGGTGGTCTCACCATGGTGGTTCCATTGTACGGTGGCCCCCCCGATGGTGGTTCCACCGTAGCCACTATTTTTTTAAAAAAAAAAAAATTAATTTCCTAATCTAATTGTCGAGAGAGTCTTTGGCTCAGGTCCCGTGCCTTTGGGATCGCCCTTCATCCTTCTTGGTTTGACTCGTCTGAGATTTCCCGCTTTGGTCTTGTGCCTCTTGAGTCACCTACCTGGCCTCTCGGGTCCCCTTCCATCTTCTCGGGTCCCCCTATGGACTCTCGGGTGTCCTTCCAGCCTCTCGGGTCCCTTGTACGCTTCTCATGGTAGGATTTCAATTTGGACCTATTGATGGCAAGTCTATTTTCAATGGCCATCTGAAGACCCGAAACCATAAATTCTACAGGGACCATGGTCTCCTTCCCATACATAAGAAGAAGAAGAAGAAGAATAAAGATTTTGAAGGCTGTGACCTTCCACATAGGGTTCCAATCGTTGCCGACACAAATGATCTTGGGATTATCTACATCATCAAGGTTTGTCTCCTTCAATTTTACCTCTTGATACTTGATGGGTTCTTCCTTCGGGAACTGGTGTGCGGTGGTGTCACTCACATGGGCGTCTCCCTTCCAATATTCTTTGTATTCCGACTGGTACACCTCCTTTGTTACTTGCTCCGGTTCCTCTACTTCGAGCTTGTAGCTCTTGAACATTTCATAATCCTCCATCTGCTAGTGGAAGAGCCTATTCAATGACCCCGTCTCATCCTCGAAGCACTCTCCTAGTTTGAGAATCCCTTCGTTGTTGGGCTCCATGCAGCCCCGTCCTTCCTCCCTCAGGTCGCCTTCTCCTTCACCCTCTGATTTTGAAGATGATGCCAGTTCCTCAGTAACCAACTATGTCCCAAGGTCTATGATAAACTTCCTTCCTCCATTCTCCATAGACAGAGTGTTCTTCCTCCAGTTGTGGGTGGCCTTGGCTGCCACTAGCCACCCTCTCCCTAAGATTGCATCATACCCTTTTTTCTTTAGTGGGATTACCACGAAGTCCAGTCTGAAGGGTTGCGCCCCGATGGTAACTTGCTGTCCCATCAGTGTCTCGATGGGTTTGATTCCATGCTGATCTGCTCCAAGGAGATTGAATCTAGATGGCCACAATGTCAACTTCCCCAGCTTCCGCCAGGTTTCTTCTGGAAGAACATTCACTTCCAATCCACCATCGATGATGGTATCAGTTAGAATGGTGCCAAGGATACCCATCTCCATAATGGCTGGGTTCCTTCTAGTGTTAACTACCAGCAGCCTGGGGTCTATTACAGACCCCCCAGAAACATCCGTGCGGTGGTTGGTATTGGTGCATGGTTGGGAGTGATTATTCAGCAATGCTATTTGTAATTGAAGCATCGTCTGGAGGAGATCGTGTACCTTCATAGGCACCTCCAGTTTTGAAATTTGATTTATTATAGCCTCCTCCACCTTTGTTCGGTTGGAAGTACTCATCGTACCCTTCGCCTTCGCCCTCTCTCGTATCTCTTTCTCAATTTCTTCACATGCTTCCCGTACCCTTCGCTTCTCCATCTCCGGGTCTGGGCACGTTGCTTGTCTGGCTTGGGTGTGGGTTACGACCAACACTTCCTCTTCTTTGGTTTCCTCAATATCGAGCAAGTGGATGCCGAACTTCGAGCAGGTGGCATCTTCATGGTCTTCTGGTTGGAACCATTTGCACAAATATTGTGTGGCCTCTCCGTTCAGGCAGTCTCGGGTGAAGTGCCCCAATTGGCTGCACGCTCTGCATTGTATCATCGGTCAGCCTTTGGAGTCATATTGGATTCGACTCCTTGTATTGTTATTGTTGTTATTGTTGTTTCGTCCTCCCCACCGGTTATCTTGGTAGCCTCCCGATGTTGCATTGTTGTTCGCCTGGGAGTTGTCGGTACCACCCGATGTAGTTGGTTGTTCCTACGTAAGCAATACTTGTTGGTTTCGTGTTTTCATGTTGTAGGGGCATTCCTTGGTGGGATGCTCCATCAACTAGCATATATCACAATAGGCATTCTTTGGGCAGGAGCCTTTCGTGTGGCTGTCCGTCTTACATTATGTGCACCAAAGCTCCCCTTCGTTGGTCTTGCTCAGACCTCCCTTCATAACCTTTAGCTCTTTCATCATCCTCATCATGTCCTTTTGCAGGGCTTGCACCTTTTTGCCAGACTCACCATCACCACTTCCCTCAGAAGAGTCATCATCCTCAGATGAGCTATCCTTTTTCTTTTTCTTCTTGGATGTCTTGGTCTCGCTCTCGAGATCCATCACTCTATTATATTCATCTTTGTACGAGGTTGGTGGAATAATTTTCATCTTCTTCTAGAGGGAGTGTTTCAGTCCCTCCATGAACCATCTCTTTTTCAACCCATCTACTGGTTGACTCTCCATTTTCCCCAATAGTTCCTTGAGCCGCCGACTATAGGCTTGAACCGTCTCGTTCTTGTTCTTCTTTGTGCCATAGATTTCGACTACTATTTCATTGTTGTCTCTGAGGAGGTAGAACTCTATATCGAACTCCTTCTTCAGGTTGGGCCATGTGCCAACTTTGGCCTTATTCGTATCAGAGTATCAGTCGATGGCCACTCCCCTTTAGGTTGCTTGAAATTGTGTTACCCATTTGTCCTGGTCGGTAACACTGTTCGCTGACCATATGGTTTCGCAAGTGCGGCAATGGCGGACGAGATCTTCCTTCCCGTCGCCTTTGATTTTTGGCAGCTTTTATTTACTGGCCATTGATGGGGGTCGTGTCGCCTGTTGTGCACCCGCACTACTTCCACCCATGCCAATGGTGTGTACTCTTTGAGTGACTAGGGGTACGGTGGTTTGTACCCACGTGCTTGGTGTGATGGGTCCCAAGAGGGGTCCTGCTTTTCGTGTCCCTGTGTCTCCTCTACACCTACGGTCGTACGGTTTCCCTCCCCTCTGTTATCACCCTCATCGTCTATTTGCTCCCTTCAGGGTCCTCCGTGCATGATGTAAGGGATAAATTCCTGAACTGATCCCGGGTCTCTTCAACCAGATTTCTTTGTAGCCTTGTTTCCTCCAAAAATTGTTTGTAGCTTCTCACCCTATGGTGTTTTGGCAACACGTAGAAATCTCCTTTGGCTTCTACTCCTGCACCCTCTGTGACACCTCCTTGGTCCCCTTCAGGCAACCCTTCGGTAGGTCATCCTTCGGCAAGTTGCCTCAGCCTCCGTCTATGTTCTGCTTGTTGTTCCAGAATCAGGGCTCTTTGTGTGGCCTCCCACTCCTCACTTTGTGCCTTCTTATTTCTATCTTTATTTAATAAATTGGGCATTAATTCCCATACATAATTAGGAGTATTTTTTATTCTGCCCCTGAGGCTCAAGGTTCTAGTTTTCCATCGTTGCTTGCTATTATGCTCCTCTTCCCAGCAACGGTTGTTTTCTTTGTACTCCCAGAGGACCTATTGGCGTCGCTCCTCATGCTGGGTTTCCTCCCTTCGGTGCTGGTGGGAAAGGGTTTCTTGGTCTAGGAGACACGGGAGTTGGTGCAACAACTTATTTGCTGCTAGACTAACGTTGAGAGCGTCCCAGACTACACCCTCAGGTACCTCTTCTATGTAGCCTTCCCTCGTATGAAAGTCTCTATAGCCATCTGGAACCGGATCATGAAGTCCCCTGTCAATGCATTCTCCCCTTCATTAAGTTCTCTCAGTCGGCTATCATCCCCCTTGATTCTATTGCCAATGGGCTGGCCCATTATCCTCCATAGGCCATTTATGCTCCGTGGCTACCCAGATTCAAATGACAACGACGCCAGATGTTTCGCCTATGGAAACTATTTCAGAGACATAAGAAGGAAATGCACAATAAAAAATAAGAGATGCTAGTATGACATAAGATAAGTGTTATAACTCCAAAGAACAAGTATATTTTCCTTCATATAGTCTCGAGTTACAATCACGATTTCCCGAGGGAACAAGATATAATATATAATACCCGAGGGGGTGCGACCAACCATCACGTCCAACTGCCCTTCGGGTGAACTAACTGACTCCCACAACAGACAATTACCGATGATGACACAACATAATGACAACACAATAACATAATTGATTATTCCCGACTACATGCATGATGTGGCAATCGATGAGGCAAAGAGAGGAACAATAAGAAGCTGTTATTCTTATCAACCTGACATGCTCATTTAATTTCGACGGTGCCCAAGCATGACCTATCTTTACCATCACTCATGTAGCCACCCCAACAAGGTATTGAATAAGCCTAAGGTTACTGTTGGCATTTAATGTTCTGGTGATGCTCCAGTGAAGATTGCTGGTTCCTGGTGCTTGTAGATTCTTAGGAGTTGTCAATGATAGCAACTTAGCCTACTGATTTGATCCAGTATGAAGTTTTGGCTAACTAGATGTCTTGGATAATGTGTTCCTAGATTAAGTCTATCAGTGTAGTTCAATATATAGTTTTGTGATTTTTGGTGAAGCAAATTTTGGTTTTGGCGATCATTGACTAGTTGGTTGGGTATATGAAGTAGATTATCATGACAATCCACCCTCTGGTGTTAATTCCTATGCCTATTTGAAGATCTGGTATTAGGTAGAATAGTAAAGTAGAGTATTCTTCATGTTTGGTGGTGTATAGTGTGTCCAGATTCTTTAAGTTGATTCTAGTGATTGGAAATGTATTTGGGGCGATATGTGAGACCTATAGGAAGCGTGTGATTTTGTATTTTAGGTCCGGAATATTGTTCGGTAATAGATCTAAGCTGACTTGCAGCTACACATTTCACTTTTTGATAATTGGTGAAGCCGACTTGTGGAAGATTAATTTTTGTATGTGCGAATATATAATACCAATTTGGATGATGCATTTGGAGTGACATGTGATGTGATAGACCGTTTTGGAGTGATTGTGCATAGTTTCATGTGTGCATCTTGATCTTGGTTGATTCAGTAAGCAGTTGCAGAGCAGATAAGTAGATCAGTTGCAACAAATCATCTTGCACTTAACCTGAACTGATTTCTTATATAATCAGATGCTATTTTTCCAGTTTACTACTTGTTGTAATCAGTTTGTAATCTCTTGTAAGGCAGTTACCCTTCCTCTGGGGTTGTTGCCCTATTTTTATAACTTGAGCAGTGAACTCTAGGCATTGTGCCTGAATGCAAGTGCATTCCCCTCATGTAATATTGTTTTGCTAATGGCCATAGTGGAATAATATTGTGGGTTCAAATCCCACCATGATTTTTCCCTTTTAGGTTTCCACGTAAAAATATTGATGTTATGGTTGCTTGGTTATTTGTTTTGTGTTGCTACACTTTCTTTCTTATGCATCCGGTGGTTGAAGAAGAAGCATAACAAGTTTGAAATTTGTAGAACACTGATTCACCCCCCCTCTCAGTGTTCATTGATTCCAACAATTGGTATCAAAGCTTAGTTCCTCCAAGGAAGCCTAACCACTTGAGGAAGGTCTGGGAGATTGAATCAATGGATTCCAGTTTGTAGAGACAACTTTGTGTGGCACTTGAGGATCTTGATGGAACAAGAAATGAAATAAGTTCCTTAGAGAGAAACTTGAGTGCAACTAAAGATTTCATTAAGGATTTGAAAGAGCAAGTCAACACTCCAAGAGAAAAAAGGAAAGAGCTGATGGACAAACTGAAGGAGAAACAAGAGCAAAGCATTGAAGACTAAAAAAAAAATGATGAATGTGAAGAGCTTGCTAGAGAGAATGTTGTATTGAAGAATGAGATGCAATCCATTTTGATGAAGCTGACTAAGGATATTGAAGACCAGAAGAAGGATGAAGAAAGTCCGACTCAGTCATTGAAAGACAGATCAGATGAATGCTACAAACTTACCTATGAGAATGACTAGTTGAATCTTTAGTTGATGCAATCAAGGAATGATGGACAAGAACTTGGAAGACAAATTGTTACCTTAAGAGATGAAATTGCTATTGCAAATGAATACAAAGATAGATTTAATGCTATCTCAACAAGGCTGGATGAGATGATGATTAGTCAAAGACACGGAAAAGACATGTGAGGACTTGGATATGAGAAAGGAGAATCCTCTGGTTCTGGACAGAGAAATGTAAAGCCTAATTATTAGAAGAGAAAGAATCATTTGATAAGACAACCTAATGCTTATAATTTCAATGGTAGATGTTTTACTTGCAATAAATTTGGTCATATGACAAATCAATGCAGAAGTAGGATGAATAATGGAATGAATAATGTGAACAATGGTCCTACCTTTACCAGTCAATGTTTCATATGCAACAATTTTGGTCACAAGTCAAACATGTGCAAAGCAGTAATAAATAATTTTTAGAATAAGAGATGTTATGCTTGTGGGATGTTTGCACTTATTTCTAACCAATGCAGGATGACACCAAATCAAATGAATTTCAGGCCTATGTAGAGAAATGTTGTTTTTCATGCATGCAACAAACAAGGTCACATTGCAAAACATTGCAGAAGCAAGAATAATGGTCCGATAAACAAGAACAAATCAAATGAGAAAGGAAAAGCAAAAGTAGATGAAATCAAAGATCAACATAAGAAGATGTGGATCAAGAAAGATGATTCTAATGTGCAGAATGGCTCCACACTTGAATCCGATGATGGAACCTCATCCGATAACTAGGACTCTTTGGTCTTAGGGGGAGTTTTACATGCAAATTCATAGAACCCCCTCTTTGGAGATTTGTAACCGATTCTAGAAGGTTGCAGAAGGTTTAAATCATGTATGCAGATGTTATCCAAAAGATCTGATGGACATTTGAGGCTCCAGAAAGTGATTTCATAAAAATCAAGGTAGCCGGTTGAAGCATTTATTACAATGTAGAATTAGGTTTTTAGATGTTAAAAACTCATTTCAAAGGTTTATTTTTCACAATGCAATCAAGAGTAAAGAGTAGTGCAATGAAGAGAGGAGATTTGGTGATCTAAGTCGAGCTTGTAGTGATCCAAAAGTAATTTCTTGCACTCAGTTGAATTAAAAGGTATTTATCTGTTTCACGAAGCTATCCATTTTCAAACCCTGGACTCAAAATGACATCAACATCTGAAATTGCTACCCTATTGGTTGTTGAGATTAAGGATAGGGCTAGACCTATTTTTAAGAAACACCCTTTCAAGTTTGTCAAAGATGATCCAGAAGGAGCATTTTCTTCGGTACCCTATGATGTTCTTCACAACGAGGATATTAGGGCATACATCCATTGTGATCTTGAGGAGCTTGGCAGTGCTGATATGTTGTCTTTGTACAACATTTTGTAGACAACTTGGGGAACCTTAAACCAAAATATCAGAATCATCAAGACAAGGGTTTTGTGCAGTTCATCCATTTCCCATTATTTGATGAAGAGGAATTGATTTGGTACATCCTCAACCAAGTCCATGATGAGTTCATGTGGCTAGATAGACCCTATAAAATCACTAAGCAGGCAATTCAAGTTGTGACATGCTTGAGTGCAGCCGGTGAAGTACCTAGTTTGAGAAAGCTATCAAATAACACTGTAATAGCAACTACCGGTTCAAAGTTTGACAATAGAGAAATGACTATCCTATGAAATCTTGGAGCATGATGTCAAATTTGCATCAATGGTGGTTGGTTATAAAGTCTATCAATCAAGCAGACAAAATTCAGTCTTCAAGACAACAATATTTTCAGCATATAAGATGCTTAAGGAAGATAAGAGGTATGATCTGTGCACAATACTTCTGAATGAATTGATAAGTAACTTGAAGAAGATTAAATAAGACAAGAAACACACTTTCAAGTATGGGTCTCTTTTTTTTTTTTTTTGGCATTATATTTCTTAAATGAGATCCTTGGTATAAAAGGAAAGGTCCAATGGGCCTATGACAGACTAGTGGCAATGCAAATTAAGAAAGGGTTGTGGGGCATATGTGATGCTACAATGAGAATATCCATACTATAGGGCTATTTCAAGACCTTTCAGGCCTCCATGAAAGCTCGAGAAAGATTCCATAAGGAGATTGCAAAGAAGTATGAGAAGACAATTTGTTTCATGGTTGATAAAGATCAATGCCATATGGAAGTGGTTGAGACAAGGATAGTTTGGATCATGCCCATGGGGGATGAATTTGATTCTATTATGCTTGAAGCATATGCTCAACATCTATTGAGCTAGCCAGTAGATCCTAAGGAAGAAAGATTCGGTACATTTAAGGAGAAGGACTTAAGCCTGCACAAGAAATTCACTGATGCCAATAGGAATATGAAGATCATGAAGGAAGTTGAGGCTGTTGTAGAATAGATGGGATTGACAAAGGAGGCTATACAAAGGGAAATAACTCAAAATATATTGAAAGGGGAGGATGTGATCAAACCACAACCTAAACCGATGTCCTCCTCTTCTATGTATCCTAAAGCCAAGCCTAGTAAATCTGCACCTGTCTCTAAAGTGAAGAAACTAGTACCTCCACCTAAGCCCAAACAAACACAAATTTTGGATTGAGCAGATAAAATAAAGGGCTTGAACCAAGACAAGGAGAAAATGTTGAGCAGAGTAGGAGATTTGAGGAGTTTGATAACTCTCCAGATGGATACCTTGCTGGGATCACAATAGGATGCAATAAGTGCCTTAGATAAACCAGTGCCATTCAATCTTTAGAGTCTTGAGATTCATGCATTCATGTACAATTCCCTAATAAGTGTTTTGGAGTGTTTCATGAGAGGATGGAATGAGTATCTGAAATCCTTAAAGGTGACTTACTCTAACATCTTTAAGTTCATGTAAACAATTGCATTCATTCATTCTTTTGTAGATAAATTTTGGTGGATTCCCATCCTTTGCCATTGATGTCAAAGGGGGAGAGATAGAGAGTAGTGAAAAATGGAGAAATCAATTCAGGGGAGTCAGTCAGATTGAGTGTACTAAATTCAATTTTCGGTGTTTTGTAGATTTTAGGATACTTATCATTTTTCACCTATGTTGCCATCAATGCCAAAGGGGGAGATTGTTGGCATTTGATGTTCCGGTGAAGTTTGGTAGTTTCTTCATGCTTTTATATTCTTAGGAGTTGTCATTGATGGCAACCCGACCTATTGATTTGATTTGTTATGATGTTTTGGGTAACTCGATGTCTTGGATAATTTGTTCTTGGATTAAGACTGTTAGTGTAGCTGGGTATATAGTTTTTTGATTTCCGGTGAAGCATATTTTGGTTTTGGTGATCAGTGACTAGTTGGTTGGGTATATGAAGTAGATTATCATGACAATCCACCCTCCGATATTAATTACCATGCCTGTTTGAAGATCCGATATCCAGTGGAATAGTAAAGCAGATTATTCTTCATGTTTGGTGGTGTATCGTGTGTCCGGATTCTTTAAGTTGCTTCTGATGATTGGAAATGTGTTTGGAGAGATATGTGAGACCTATAGGAAGTGTGTGATTTTGTATTTTGGGTCAGAAATATTTTTCGGTAATAGATTTAACCCGACTTGTAGCTACACATTTCACTTTTTGATAATTGGTGAAGCCGACTTGTGGAAGATTAATTTTTGTATGTGCAGATATATAAGATTGATTTGGATGATGCATTTGGAGTGACATGTGATGTGATAGACCATTTTGGAGCGATTGAGCACAGTTTCACGAGCGCATCTTGATTTTGGTTGATCCAGTGAGCAATTGCAGAGCATAACAGAGTAGATAAGCAGATTAGTTGCAGCGTATCATCTTGCACTTAATCGGAACTGATTTATGGCATAATCAGATTCTATTTTCTAGTTCACTACTTGTTGTAATTCATTTGTAATCTCTTGTAAGACAGTGAGCCTTCCTCTAGGGTTGTTGCCCTGTTTTTGTAACTTGAGCAGTGAGCTCTAGGCAATGTGCCTAAATGCAAGTGCATTCCCCTAATGTAATATTGTTTTGCTACTGGCCATAATGGAATAATATTGTGGGTTCAAATCCTACCAGGGTTTGTCTATTTTGGGTTTCCATGTAGAAATATTGGTGTTATGGTTGCTTGGTTATTTGTTTTGTGTTGCTGCACTTTACATTCTTTCTTATGCATCTGGTGGTTGAAGAATAAGCATAACAAGTTTGAAATTTGTAGAACACTGATTCACCCCCCCTCTCAGTGTTCATTGATTCCAACAGTTACATTATCAAGGATGCCCCCACCTTGAAACCATAGAGATCCTCAAAGCTTCGAAGAAGCCTAGCCTCTACACAACATTAAAAATGTTAGAGAATCGAAGGATCGGGCAAGTTAGCAACCATTGAACTCTTTCAAGGGGAACCACAAGTCCGACTTCCTAATGACACCAACTCCCTGCAGGCTCCTCTAAGCAAATTGGGCGATTAGGTAATTCTAAAAGTTAAGAATCCCATGATAGGTGTTAAGAAAATTAGGAAAGCCATGATAAGGGAGAGAAAGGAGGAGATTCAATGAAGATTTACATTCTACCCAAAGATAAAAAATTTATGGGTAACTTACAGGCTCTGAGTGGGGACTAGGACTAGTAGGACACAAAGAACTCCAGAACTTAGACCAGTGCATGGAAAATTGGGCAATAGAGTCAGGCATAATAGAAGGAAAGGGTGTTGCTTGACAATAGAGTGGAGGTGCGTCTAGGCATAAACTCAAGATTAACAAGCCAAAATTTGAAAATAGAACAAAATACACCTACGATAAGCCATAACCTAAATATGTACATGACCATAAGGGCCTTATGATGAAGGAGCACAATATTATTCAAGTGAAACCATTTATGGGTTGAGAGAAATTTATACCTGTGTGAAACAGAGGGTTTCAGACATATGACATGACATAAGATGAACAACACCCAATGACAACCCTGAAGCCAAACTTCTGATTACAACTATACAAAAGTTTCTAGTAGGTGCATTCATACCCAAACAACCACTCTTCATGATAGACTTCTGGAACAAGACCCATTACCTCTTCATTACTTGCTTGGGGTAATTGATAATAATCCTTCTGAAAAGATTTAACTAGTGCATCCTATCTCTGGTCATACACCTCCCAGCTCTGTTTGAAGATATCAACGTGACTATCATGACCCCGTATGTAAGCTTCACATGGCGAAGGCTTAAGAAATTCAATAGCTGAGGATTTAGCAATGATTTCATTAACATATCAATAATCATTGACAAGAGCCCTGGGGTGTTGACCCAGAAATTGAACATCTCTGCTTCCCGTATATGCATGATAGCATAAAGAAAAAGATTCATCACCATCAGAGCTATCCTCAAGGACACATCTCTCAGGCTCATCAGAATTATGGAGGGATGACAACTATTTTATCGGTTGAGGGTTTATCATTTCAAAAAGAGAGTTATCTCTAATTTGGACATCCTCATATGATTCTATAGGGTAATTCAGAGGATTTAAAGGGTTCCATTTAATCTCTATCCCTTGGGTAGGAGGCTGCTCTTTGAAAAAGGAGAGGAGATCTTCTTGGAGTGCTACGACCTATTCAAAGCCATCCAAGTTAGATAGAAGGCCATCAGAAAGGGCCCCTCTTCTCAGCTTACCCAAAGTTAGAATAGGACTCATGCATGTGGTACATGATGACATTTGATTGTCATATTCCAAAAGCATAGTATCAAACCCCGGGAGGATTTCATCTTCCCTTGCATACAGGAGTCCATCTTGGAGGCTGACTTGAGTCAATTTTTCCTTCTTTTCAACTCCACCAAAAATACTTATTAACGTTTCCACTTCAACCTTAGTGATGTGACCTTCATCATCAACTATACGACATCGAAAGTCACCTTCAAAACCTCACTAGAGCCAGTTTGAAATATAAGCCCTTTTAAATTCTTTGGACATCTTTTCTTCTTCAAAAGTACCTACCAATAGTTCTTCAGGATGAACTTTACACTTTCCATCAGGTGTACTTCTCTCCACAGTCATTGATTAACTTTCTCTTTTAGTGTTAACCATATATTAACTTAGGTTTGGCCGAAAACCCTCCTTTGGATATGTGCAAACAGAGTCGTTAGTATTCTTACCATAAGACATTTAAATCTTATAAATCTTCGTATTTCGTTCCAATCCCTAGCAAATTCGCCAAAAATCTGTTGGTTAACAAATTTATCACCTAACTCAATATTCTCACGTCCACAAAGGTGACAAATGTAAGCATAGTTGAACCAGTCTCAACAAACTATTTACTGATTGATTCTTTGCTTATTTTACAAGGTGGCAGCTACCTTCAGATGATATTCAATGAATAGAAATTAATTGAAATGATTTTAACCGGAAAACAAATAAGGGAAGAGATTTTAACCAAAAAGCTTCGAAAAGGCATGCATAAAACACAGACACTTTTTTGAATTTTCAAGATTTTGAATCAACTAAATCGCTACAAAATACCATTCAAAGATAATATTTTTGCAGTAATAGAAAAATGAAACCATTCACCATCTTAAATATAGATGCATCCACTGATAACCATTCAAAAGAACATAAAGCATTCACACACAATAATTCAAAGATTATGAATATCTGAAGCCACCAACAAATTTCCTATATTCAAAACAGTAATATAAATATGTTTAAAGAAGAGTTTGTTCTTAAGAGTAAATCAAAGTTTTCCCAAAAGATCCTAAAAGATCCACTAATCTAGTTATTTGTAACTATTACCCTAAGTCTTTTCCGTTTTCAAGAAACGGTCTTGAAAGCAATCATTTCAAAACATAACTTCCATAGAGCAACATCAAAATATAGACCACTTCACAATAGGTAAGGCTATAAGTCACCAGACTCAGGCTCTAGCATTAGGTGTTGTGTTCTTCTCTGCAATCTGTTAATCAATCTCATCTGCCTTCTCTTCTTCTTTAATCAACGTCAACAGGATATCTTCAAATTCTTCCTCATAAAAAATAGTAGCTTAGAAAAAGTGAGACAGGTCCAAAAGAATATGTCCCTGCAATGTCTTAACATCTGGTTGTACCACATGACCTTTCTTAGCTCGGAGCACAATTTTGTCGAAGTCAATTATTCGGGTTCCTTCCTGCTATGAGCTCACCCTATAAGCATTGTTCGTGATTTTCATATTGTTCTGCAACCTTATCTAATATGGTGACGACCTTCCTATATTCACTGAAATCGGTTCGTGCTTTCCATGTAAAAGACCGTAACTGTCAGACTATATCCTCCTACTCCTTCTCTGGCCAATTCAAATCTGGGTTGTGAAACAACAACTCACCATTATGAGGCAAAACCATTTTGATACGGGCAAAATCATGACAATTTCCTATATTTTTTTGCCAAAATATTTTTTGCAAAAATGGCAGCATGAAATGTAGTAATGCATGCTGCCACCTTTTTCGTGTCCTTAGTTGCTTAATTGCCATTAATGATGGTACTCTATAAATCTTCCCTTGATTTGTTCCCTAGAAGTAATGCATGACATGGCAATTGACGAGGTAGAGAGATGAATGACAAGAAGTTGTTATTCTTATTAACCTAACAGGCTCATTTGATTTTGGTGGCACCCAAGAATGACCTATCTTTACCATCACTCATGTAGCCACCCCAACAAGGTATTTAATAAGCCTAAGGTGACATCATCAAGGATGCCCCTGTCTTGAAACTGAAGAGATCCTTGAAGATTCAAATAAGCCTAGCCTCTACACAACATTAAAAATGTCGGAGAATCGAGCAAGTTAGCAACCGTTAAACTCTTTCAAGGGGAACCACAAGTCTGACTTCCTAATGACACCGACTCAATGTAGGCTCGTCTAAGCACATTGGGTTATTGGATAATTCTAAAAGTTAATAATCCCATGACAGGGGTTAAGAAACTTAGGAAAACTTCGACAAGGTAGAGAAAGGAGGAGAATCAATAAAGATTTACGCCCTACACACAATTATAAATTTTATGGGTAACACCAAGCAAAATACCCAGCTTTTGGAAGACATATTTTGTCCCAACATATTGAAACTAGAATATCTATTTTATCTAAATTCTGGTTTTGGATTATTGCCTTATAGCCATCCTTTGAATTATAGATTCTTGAATTAGCCCCGAGCCAAATGATTGAATCCTTACCCTCATTGATAGTTAAAGACACTTGTTTCAGAATTTCCTTGAGAGCTAAGATTTCATCCCTATCCACTTGTAATTCTTCAAATTCTTTCCATTTCCACACTCTTGATTCCTTCTCCTCATCCTTAACTATATAATCTTTTAACAGTGAACCCCATCTATTTTCTGCAACTTTAAGATTGGTGGGACCCAATTTTGAATCTATAGTTAGATATCCTCCTCAAGATTTTGACCAAAACAATGCTTTACTCCCATCTTTTACATTTATGAGATTTTAATATCTGAGATCTACTTTTTGCAAGTTAAAATAAAATTCCAAACTCTTGAACCTATTGGAGGGTAATTAATTCTAAATATTCTTTCTAAGCTCACATCATCTAAATATTTCCCTTTGAAATTTCTTACCCATTTCAGAGCTGCATCATTATAAATTTTCTACATTAGTTTTTCTCCTAGAGCTTCATTCTGCCATAATTGATTCCTCAAACCTACTCCACCAAAACCTTTGGGTCTACAAACCTTGTCCCATGCTATCATCACCATTTTCCTTTTTTCTGCCATTCCTTGCCAAAAGAAATTTCTCATTTTCTTTACAAGTTTTTCATTTTCTCCAATTGAAAGGGATAAGAAAGACATTAGATAGATAGGAATTACCAAGAGAACAATATCAAGCATTATGATTATACATGCCCATGAAAGCCATTTAGATTTCCATGATTCCATTTTCTTATCCATTGTTTGGCCTAACAGATCCTTGGATTTTGTTGATCTTATACCTTTGTCAATTGGTAAGCCAAGTAAGATACATGAGAGTTTTCCTTCTTTAAAGTTGAGATAAGCTAGGATCTAATCTTCCATATTCTTTCTAACGTCGAAGAAGAAAATTTCTGATTTCTCTTTGTTGATCTGCTGACTCGAAGCTAGAGAATAATTTCTCAATATGGTTTTAAAGGAATTAACTTCTCTCTTATCTGCTTTTCCAAACAACATAGTGTCATTTGCAAATTGTTGATGGGTAACTGCCTCCACTGAATATGTGATCCTAATTCCTTTGATTCTAACATCTTGTTGGAATCTGTGAAATGTTTTGGCCAATGATTTGGAAAGAATGATAAAAAGGAAAGGGGAGATTGGATTTCCCTGCCAAATCCCTCTAGATGATTCAAAGAATCCATTAGGAGAACCATTGACTAAAATTGAAAACCTAGGAGAAGAGATGCAATAATAGATTAAATTGATCCAACTCTTTGAGAAGCCAAAGGCTTCCAGATGTTTACAAAAAAGCCTCCAATCTACTTTGTCATATGCCTTACTGATGTCCAATTTTATCAACATGCTTGGGTGTCTGTTAATTTGCAAAGAGTGGATTGCTTCTTGGGCTATAATGATTCCATCCAATATGGATCTACCTGGAACAAAACTAGTTTGTTCCTCTAATAATTTTTGGAAGGACCTTCTTTGATCTATTTGCTAGAATTTTTGAAAAGATCTTGTACAAATAGTTACATAATGAAATAGGCCCGAAGTCCTCAAATTTCACAGTCTTGTATTTTTTTGGGATAAAAGCTATAAAGGTATTATTGATTTCCTTAAAACATCTACCTAAATTTCTTGCTGCTTCTAGAGCCTTTGTTAGCTCTTTACCTAAAATTGACCAACATCTTTGAAAAAAACTAACTAGGAAGCCATTTGGCCTAGATGAGTTATCTGGGGGAAGATGATTGAGAGCTAATTCCACTTCCTTTGATGTGATTTTATCATTCAAATTTGCATTCTCTGCATTTGATATTATTTTCGGGATGTTACTCAAAATCTCTTTCTAAGGATCTAGAGCCGACCCTTCCCTATTATTAAGGATGTTTGAAAAGTAAGAGACTGATATATTTGAGATTTCTTCCAAATTTTTTGTTGTGTTGCCTTGATCATTTTTGATTCTTAATATTTTATTTGTAGCCCTCCTCTGTTTAGTGCTGTTGTGAAAGAATTTTGAATTTCTATCTCCTATGAGCTAGACATCTCTAGATTTTTGTTTCTAGAAGGTTTCTTCTTTTGCTATAATTTCTTCATATGCAAGAAGAAGTTCCTTCTCTTTGAAAAATTTGTTTTGATCCATTCCTTGAGCTAGGACCTCTAAGTTTAAGAGCTCTATTTCATTTTCTACTCTAAGTTTTTCTTGGAAGATATTTAGAAATTTCTCCCTATTCCAGACAAGGAGGTTTTGTTTTATCTTCTTCAATTTTGAGACAAAACAAAAGAGCTTGGATCATTCAAACCTCTCTTAATTCCACCACTTTTCCATCAAGGAGTCAAAAAAATGATGTCTCATCCATATTTTTTTGAATTTGAAGGGACAATTGTTTGGTTTTTTTATCACCTGCCAAAGATAGCTGGATCAGACAATGAATTGACCCTGAAGCTGGAATAATTGCAGATTTTAGAGTGAAGGAATCTTTTGAGAGGTTCCCTTTAAAGAAAATATATCCATTTTCTTTGCAATATAGCTGAAGCCTTTCCTTCTGTTGTTCCAGGTATAAACTCCATTTTCAGTTGCTATATCTAACAAGTTGTTTCTGACGACCCAGTCTTTGAAATCTAATATTGACTGAGATTCCTTCTGAGAGCCTCCAAACTTCTTTGACAAGTGTACAAAACTACATTAAATTCTCCTCCTAACACTATATTTTGCTGAGGGTTATTGAGCATTATCATTTCTAAGTCTCTCCAAAGAGCCAGTTTTAATTATTTTGAATTGGGCCATAGACATTAAAGATATTAATCATGATCTTTTCCTGAAAGTTTGAAATAGAACCAAATTTTTAGTTTTTGTTCGAGTGATGCAAATAACTTGTCTTCCTTTGGTCCCACAAGATCGCCAGACCCCCACCAACACCTATTTCTTCTATTGAAAACACTTCCCAAAAGCCCTTTTTTTTTGTAAGTGATAAGATTTTCTCTTTGTCTAGCTTTGTTTCTCGAAGAAAAACCATCTTTGGTTTATACTTTTTGATACAATGCCTCACAATGTGTTTCTTTTAGGGGCATTCAATTCCCTTACATTCAATGATATTATTTTTATAACTACTGAGAAAGGGCTAACCCTTTACCTTTGCTCCAAATGTATGTTATTTTAGGCTAATTTCGATCGTTCCCTTCCAAATCTCTTAAGTCTCTAATTGACTTCCTACCTCTCCTGCCCTCTAGGGATTGAGCACATTATGGTTTTAATCTGAGGGATAGCTGTTCAGAAAGTCCAAATGATTCCAATTTTCTCAACCTTGAATTTTCTTCCGAGTTAACCTCGAAAAGGTTTGAAAAAGCAAGTGAGGACTCAAAATCTACCTCTTCTGGCTCTTCTTTATCTAATAACTTTTTGATTAGATCTTTCTTTTGTTTCCAAGATTCTTTAGTTTCTCCATTTTTGGGCAAAGTTATTCCTAGAAAGTCACAAACTACTGTCAATTCCCTGTGAGAGGAGAGGAGAGATCCTAAGCTTCATGTTCTAGGTTTAGAGATTAAGGGTAAAACTACAAAGGAGATGAATCCAATAGGGGATTTGAATCCAAGAAGGAGCTTGTAAGCTTAGAGGTTGTACTTTTAGTGGGCATTGAATAAGACCCCTTCATATTCATTTTTCCCATAATCCTCTAAAACCTTTTTTTTGCCATTTTTAAACTAGATTCCTTCATATTGGATAGCTTAATTTCCTTTTTTTTCTTGATTTCTTTTATTTTCTTTGAAATTCCCATAGTTCTTTTTCTCTTGGATTTAGGAGGGATAGAGGCTTCATATCCTCCTAACTCAAAGTGAATTCTAGAGTGTGTGAGGAAGAGGGGAAGATCCCAAATCAAAAGAGTTTACTTTGTCTAGTTGAATCCTTAGATAGGGAGAAACCAAGAAAATGCCATAAAGAACTAGAACCATGAAAAAATTTGGCTTATCTCTTTCCCCTTATTATTATATAAAAAAAGAACTTTGTCTTCTTTTGAAGTGGTTAGGTCTAGCCTCAAGGGAATATCCTTCAATACTGAAATGATGTTGACCTCTTCTCTATTCTCTAAAGGTGATTCTTGAAATTCCATTCTATTTGGTCTATTAGAAAAGTGTATTGCTGAGGTTTCCAAAATCTGTTTTATTTTCAATTTCTTTTGAATTTCCATAATTTCTTTTCCTTTAATAAACCACCAATTAGCAGAAGGAGAAGGACATAAAGGAATCCTTGAGGCTGTTAATGATATAAAAGCTCTAGGCTTCTGCCTACTTATGACTCAATTGTTTTTGATTTTGTCCTTTGAAATGATTTATGGCTGATTCTTTTAGGTCCTTCTGAGACTGAGAACACCAATTTTCTCCACTTCCACCCATCAATCCCTCTAGATTTTTTCCAAGTACTTCATCTACTAGTTCCTCTATGATATTTTCCTAAGAATCCACAATACAAGTATGAAGAAGAACAATTATCTCCTGATATGAGGTTTTTTATGCAGCCAACTGAGAGGGGGGTGAATCAATTTGCACAAAAACTCTACACAATTCAAACTTAATTTTAAATATGATAATTAGTAGTTAAAGCACAAATTAACACCACATCAATAACACACATAACACCAAGATTTTTGACATGGAAAACTCGGTTTAGAGAAAAACCACGGTGGGAACCTACCCACAATGAGATAATTACCTATTAGGAGTAAGTGAAATATTACAATGGGGATTGCACATGCATTCAAGCACACTTCCTAGAGATCACTGCTCAAATACAATAAGGGCTACAACCCTAGGGAAGACTCACTATTTTACCAAATATTCAGACAACAATATAGATTACATGAACTAAAAAAATAACGTCTCCTAATTCCTGATTATAGTTCCGGTTAAGCACATATACTCAAACTCTGATCTTACACTTCTGCACACTCTTTCACACCTCTTCACTCTTCTCTTCTGCTACTAAGTGATCAATAAAATATTCACACATGTAAATACATCTCTCAAATGAATATTACATGTATTTATACAAATTATCAACCTATATTTCAAGGTCGGCTAAACCCTCAACAGTAATTACAAGATAATAATCTCACATGCTACAACAACACATGCAAACCAAAACAATATTGGATAAGACATAATCTAGACCCAAATTAATATAGAAAATATGAAACACCTCCAAGAATTATGCCTCAAACATCTGCAACATGCTACAACTCCATAAATGTTGCATAACATGAAGAACACCACTAGATCAAGAAAATGATCAATATTACGCACACTAATCAATATAAACCAACCAAATGGATAGAACACGATCTAGAAACATTCATAAGCAATGGGAATTAGCACAACAACAACTGCAACATCATATCTTACTGGAATCTTCCTCATCATTATAGAGAACATCAAGAACACCAACTCAACTGATTAACATACTGAAAAATTCACTTGCGGACCTCCAAATTATGAACCATCAGAATTGAGGACACACCTGAACGTCCCAAATACTCTGCCAAAACCTCAAACCAAGATATAGCAATTTTGGAATAATGCGGTGCAAAAAATAGAATATCGAATAACATGAACAATTGAAAAACTAACCTCAATACCGAACCTCATAGCTCAATCAAATCATCACATGCAGACCATAGAAAATTATGCCGAATCAACTAGAGATAAGTATCTCAAAACCCATTAAACAACAACAACACACTGACCAAACCAACTCATGAATGTGAAAAACAATCAGTGCAAAGAAAGAAATCAACAACCAACAACTCTCAACAATCTCCCCCTTAAATCAACACAGGATATAGCAATTTTTTACATGCTTCTCTCCCCCTTTGACAACAATGCCAAAGAAAAATCTCAACAATATCTACAATTGAACATCTGAACCATCATACTGACTACTCTCCCTGAGTAGTAGCCACCTCTCATCAATCAAGAGCACAAGATATCTCTGTTAAGTTCACCAGATTGATGCAACTCCATGCATCTTAGTTCTGAATAGAAGGGGCAATCACCCCTAGCTTCGCTCTAAGATATTCAAAAGTATCTTTAGGAAAAGGCTTCGTGAAGATATTTGCAATATGTTCCTTTGTAGATACATAATCGAATCTAACTTCCTTCTCATTCACCTTCTCTCTCAAGAAATGAAACTTGATTGATATATGCTTAGTCTTAGAATGCAATATCAAATTCTTTGAAATGTTAATGGCACTTGAATTATCACAATATATAGTTGTAGGCTCATCAAAGACAATTCTGATATCTTTTAACATTTGCTTCATCCAAATTATTTGAGTACAACTACTATCAGTAGCAATGTATTCAACTTCTACAGTAGATAAGGAGATAGCATTCTTCTTTTTACTTGACCATGCATCCAATCTCTTTCCAAGGAAAAACGTACCGCCACTAGTACTCTTTCGGTCATCCATATCACATGCCCAATCAATATCTGTAAAAGAACTCAAAGTAAAATCATCATCTTTAGGATACCACAAACCAAAATCAACTGTCCCTTTCAAATATCTAAAAATTCTTTTCATAGCTACAACATGAGATTCCTTAGGATCAACTTGAAATCTAGCAACAAGACCAACAACATTCATAATATTTAGCCTAGTTTAAGTCAAATACAACAAACCACCAATCATAGATATGTATCTAGTCTATTTTTCTTTCGGAGAATCATCATCTTTTGTTAGCTTACATTCAGTTACCATAGGAGTACCGACAGGATTAACATCATCCAAACCAAACATTTTCTACAATTCTCTGACATACTTAGATTGTGATATGAAGATACCTTTATCTGACTGTGAAATTTGCAATCCCAAGAAAAAATTCATCTCACCAATCATAGACATTTCAAATTCATTCTGCATATCATCAACAAACTTTTTGCAAAAACCATCATTTCCACCAAAAATAATATCATCAACAAATACTTCAACAATTAAGATGTTATCATTAACAATCTTGAAATACAAATTATTGTTAGTAGTACCTTTATTGAATTCAAGCTTCATCAAATATCTATCCAATCTTGCATACCAGGCTCTGGGGGCTTGCTTCAACCCACACAATGTTTTCTTCAACTTGAAAACCATATCTTTTTCCTCTGTCAACTGAAAACCATCCGGTTGCTGAATGTAGACTTCTTCTTCCAGCTCATCATCAAGAAAGGCTGACTTGACATCCATCTGATAAACGTTGAAATATTTGTAAGCAACATAAGAAATAAATAATCTAACAACTTCAATTATAGCTATCTGAGCAAATGTCTCCTCAAAATCAATACCTTCCATTTGTGAATAACCCTTACAAACAAGTCTAGCTTTATTCCTAACAACCTCACCTTGTTCATTCAATTTATTCTGAAATACCCACTTATTTCCAATTACATTTTTATCTTTAGGTATGGGAACTAAAATCCATGTATTGATCTTTTCAATTTGATTCAGCTCTTCTTCCATTGCTTTGACCCAATTTTCATCTTTACAAGCTTCATCAACATCCTTAGGTTCAATCTTAGAAATCAAGCAATACTCTTCAACAATTCTTCTACTAGTCATTACACCTCTTTTCTTATCTCCTATGATCTGATTTTCTGAATGATTTAACTTTACATCCCTGGGATTCTTAGGATTATCTCTATTTTCAAACTCTTGAACTCTCTCTTCTACATTAGCATCTACACTTTCATTCTCAGGATTTTCCAGAATATTCTGAATTTGATTCTTGGTCTACACTTGCTTTCCTTTTCATGTACTGACATCCTAATCATCTGAATCATATCTTCAAGATATGATCTGTCTCACATTTCCTTCATCAACCTTCACATTATCACTTTCAACTATCTTTCTCAATCTCTTGTTATAACACAAGTAGGCCTTACTCTTAGTAGAATAACCAAGAAAAATTCCTTCACCACATCTAGCATCAAATTTCCCTAAATCTTCATCTCTTCTGATATAAAATTTACTACAAAAAAAAATGAAATATTTAACAGTAGGAGCGTGACCAAACCATAACTGATAAGGAGTCTTACCATTATCACCTTTGATATGAACTCAGTTCAAGGTATATACTAAAATACTCATAGCTTCTCTCTTGTAGATTTGCAACACATTTCCTTCAATCATGATTGTCCTAGAAGCTTCCTCAACTGTTCTATCCTTCCTCTCCACCATACCATTTTGCTGAGGGGTCCACGGAGTAGATAACCATCTCTTCACCCAATGCTCTTCACAAAAATAATTAAACTCACCAGAGGTAAATTCTCCACCTCTGTTAGATCTTAGACACTTCAACTTCAATCTAGTCTCTATCTCTACCATAGCCTTGAAAATATTGAACTTCTCTAGCGCTTCTGATTTCTCCCTTAAGAAGGTAACCCACATCATCCTTGAATAATAATCAATCAACAACATGAAGTACCTGTCACCCTTTAAGCTTCTCACTCTAGAAGGACCACATAAATCAGTATGCATAATATCCAATATTCCATTAGAACTATATTGTTTTCTTTTGTAAGTAACCCTTGTTTGCTTCCCTAAATAACATTCCTTACATACTGGATTAGTAGGCTTTATCAACTTAGGCCGATCTCTCACAACTTGAGTAGAACTTATCTTAACCATGTAGTCAAAATTGACATGACACATCCTTCTATGCCACAACCAACTTTAATCAACTTGAGCAATCAAGCAACTTTTACCACTAGAATTCAAATGAACGATATTACCTTTAGTATGTGCACCTGATGCAATCTCAATTTCAGAGCTACTCAAGATCTTACATTTTCCATTCTTGAATTGCGAATCACAACCCTTATCAACCATCTATCCAACACTCAAAAGATTATGCTTTAGACCTTCAACATACAAAACATCATAAGTGTTATGCTTATCATCAAGAGAAATAGAACCTCTACCACTAATTATACCAACTTTATCATCTCCAAATCTCACTACACCACCATCATACTTTTCCATACTCACAAATTTACTCTTATCACCTAGCATGTGATGAGAGCAACCACTGCCAATAACCCATTCATCTTTGTCTTCAGCTTCAACAACCAAAGCTTTATCTTCAACAATGTAGCTAGTAGAATCAATAGTCACCAAATCATCTTCCTTGATAACAATGAACACCCATTCATCTCCTAATTTTACCTTCTGAGACTCATTATCTATCACACCTTCATCAACAACATAATAACACTTCTTTTGATATTTAGGCTTGTAAGGTTTCAATGGCTTCTTAGGATTTCTATCTCTTTTCGGGCATCTTGAAGAAAAATTTCCTATCTTATTACATGAAAAACATTTAAGAGGTAAGGGTTAGTGCAGGATCACGGGGGGCCAAAAAGTGGCGATGTGAAAAAATTACCTTTTCCACTCAACTAAAAACGTGAAAACCCATGTTGACTTTTTGCTTGGCCTGGGTGTCAGTACACCTTGGCATGGTAAACACCTAGGCAAATCAGATATTTGATAAAATTGGATATCCGATTTTTATTGGATATCCATGAAAATCGGATATCCGATTTTTATCGGTAATTTTAAATTAAATAATAAATTATATATTATATAATAGATAATAATATATTATATAATATATTATTTTATATATATATATTTTTTGGTAGGTAATATATTATTATATATTATATAATATGTAATATATAATATATTATTATATAATAATATGTATTATATAATATATAATATATAATATATTATTATATTATATAATATAATGTTATTTTAAAATAATTTAACTATAGAAATCGGATATCCGATTTCTCTGAGACAATAAAAGTGGACTGTGACAGCTCGTGGGTTATTTTTTACCCACAAGTTGCACAAATTCCATCAAATCCAATATCCGGTTGGACCCGATATTTGATTTTGTGACCCAAATTTGCAAAAAAATCCAATAAATGGTAGGCTTTTTATTGTTTTTCATCATTTTCATTCAAATTTTTGCATTTTTTTTAATGTTTATTTGTTTTTCATTCAAAATATGTTTTTTTCATGAAAACTAGGTTTTTAAAATCAAATACAAAATTGTTCAAATTTGTTAACTAAATTTAATCGTTTACATTTAATTAGGTTAAAAATGGGGGATAATAGTGAAAACATTGATCAACCACAACCGCAACAACCAAACCCTCCTGCATAAAACCCTCATTTGCCAAACCCCCCCTCAATTCATGATTTAATTGCACAAAATTTGAACCAATTGAGGGGGATTGTAGATGTTTATCGTAGGCTCCCTCGCCTGAACCCAATGTTTGATCCCATCACGTCCATCATAAAGAGTATAGAAACCATCACTGAGGAGCACAATGCCGCTCTTTTGTGGCAAGATTCTATGAGGGAACAATATGCGGATGGCTTGTCCTATAAGGAATTCAAGGATCTTGAGATATTCAAAGCTGCTATCGCCACATTGTTTGTGAATCCCTGCACTAGTCAACTCGTAGACCCCAAGAAAAAAAATTTCTATTAAATGGTGCACAAATGATGATATTGCGAAATTTTTTGGGGATTGTTGGTGGATGGTTTTCGATAAACCACCCAACAACAATCTTGATGTCCCCTTCCACTTCAACAAAAAATTGTATGCTGAGTTTGTTTTAGGAAAATTTGTGAACTACTTTGACATCCAACCTTTCCACGGTGTGGATTTAGGTATGCCCCAAAATAGACCTGGGGCAATCAGAGTAGTCCAGGGCCCGTATGTCCCCCCTCCTCCAGTGTAGCATCCAGATATCATCTGTGAGGCAATGTCACAAACCATATCAACTATTCACTCTTTGAGTAGCCTTTTGGTTTCTTAGGGTGAGGCAGTAGCTCAGCTTTCTTTTGATAGTAACGGCACATCTGATGGCTTTGACACGTCCTCCTCGGCTCCACACATTTGCGTGCCCCATAGTTGTGTCATGTGTGGGCACCTATGCTTGGGTCCAGTTGGACAACCTGTTGATCCTCCTATGCACACTGCATATTATGAGGTGCATGAGATGCACGATGCACTAGATGTTATGACATGGACTGGAGGATACCCTGGAGAGTCCTCGCATGCTAGAGGCGAGGAGGCACCTTCATCATACATTGATGATGTAGTGATAAGATCTATATTTTAACAGTACATTCTATATTTTAAATGAATATGTATATTCTGGATAATTTTAAGTACTAATTTTTATTTATATGGTCTATTTAACAATTGATGATAGAGGAGGAGTTGACACAGATCCAGGAGGGCACCTTGACGACCATTTCATTTGGCCTTGATAGCTTTACGATACATATATTATTGCACCTAGTTGTTTATATTTTATTGTACATACATGCTCATCATTTATATTGGTATTAATTAGATTATGTAGTAACTTGCATGTATATCTTATTTTACTCTTGTAGGGCATAAGTAGCGCGAGTGCGAGGCTGTGTGATTTGGATTTTGGTAGTGTAGCTGGAGACAAGGGAAAGGTAATTGAATGCAAATATGATTGAATGAATATTTTAAATAACTTATAATGATTATACAAATCTAGACATAGATTGATAGTTTCACATACTTGTTGTGTATATGTACAGAAAATTCTTGGCTTCACATCCTTGTTGACTACACCCACTATACCCGAAGATGAAGAAGAAGAAGAGATGCCTCGAGTACATGTGTGTTTATTTTATTTTGTGTTTAGTAGATATAATTTTTTATTATCAGTGACAATTATATGCTAACTTGTATCAATGTCATGTTTGTGAACATATGTAGGTTGTGTATGAAAATATTGAAAACATACCTCCTCTACCGAAGACATACATCGAGAGTCCTCCAAAGCTGAAGAGAAAATGTGGAGATGAGGTAAATAAGAATAGTTCAATTATAGTTCATTTTTATGTTAACTTTTCAAATGTGAGTTATATAATATAACTAATCTTAATCGTGGTTTGTTTTTTCTTGTGCAGGATCCTTCAGAGCCGAGCAGTGCGGTGAAGATCGATTTTGATGATCCATCAATAGCCTAGGATGTTATAGATAGTTTTGGGATGCTTACATGTCTAGTTGGCATGCATATTTTGTATATGGACATACATTCACACATATAGATATACATTTTGTTTGAGTTGGCATTTATGCCATATTTGTGTATGGACATACACTTGTAATCATTTGCCATTTTCATATATACATAAGTTGATATTTGATCATATAAATTGTTTCTCATGTGTGCATGGTGTTATCATTTGAAACTTTAATCTTCAATCCAATAATTAACAATGGTTAATAATGGTTATTTAGTGAACAATACAATTCATTTCATTTCATCGTAAGTGTTGTTTGTATAATCTTTGGATTATATATAATTCATTTCATCTAAATCGTAAGTGTTAAATTTGGTTGCCTTTGGTAACTTCACCAAATTTAATGACCTCCTTGCTCATCAAGCCTCCATGAGGTCAAATTTGGAAGACAAGTGTTTTGATGGATTCTCAATGTAAATAAGGTAAAATATAATTATTTTTTATGTAATAAGGTCATCTAGACCAATATTTGTTATGTCTAGTCATAGGTTACTCATATTGGCAAAATTACTCAAGATTGTTCTGCTCGTCATGATCTCGTTCTACTCGTCATGATCATGAACCGTCACTTTCAACATGTCCAGTTAGTAATTATTACCATATGCATGCTCCTATTCCCCCCCCCACCCACTTGGTCAAACGCTCAAGGTCATATGCTACCGGCGTCGTCCCTTGAGCACCCTAAGTGCTAAAAAATATCAAACTTTGACAGGCCCTAACTCGGAATCCATGGCACCTACAAACAATCCGTTTGAACCTATGTGGCCACGAGAGGGGTCCCTACAAAATCTTATCTTAGTTTTTCAAGATTTCCTATGGTTTTATTAGGGTATCTTTTTTTAGTTGGCAAAAAAATTGTCAGTCTCATTCAATCAAATGTTGTCACGTGGCCAATTTATTGTTCTGCTCGTCGTGATCACAAACCGTCAGTTCTAAAATGTCCAGTTAGTCATTCTTACCCTATGCATGCTCCTATTCCCCCCTCCGCCCACTCGGTCGAATGCTCGGGGTCATACCCTACCAACATCGTCCCTTGAGCACCTTAAGTGCTAAAAATTGTCAAACTTTGACTAGCCCTTACTTAGAATCCATGGCACCTGTGAATGATCTGTTTGAACCTATGGGGCCATGAGAGGGGTCCCTAAAAAATCCTATCTCTATTTTTCAAGATTCCATATGGTTTTATTAGGGCAACATTTTTTCAGTTGGCAAAAAAATCGTCAGTCTCAATCAATCAAATGTTGTCGCGTGGCCAATTTCTTGTTCTGCTCATCGTGATCACAAACCATCAGTTCTGACATGTCCAGTTAGGAATTATTACCCTATGCATGCTCCTATTTCCCCTCCCCCCACTCAGTAAAACGCTCAGGGTCATACCCTACCGACGTCGTCCCTTGAGCACACTAAGTGCTAAAAATTATCAAACTTTGATGGGACCTAACTCAGAATCCATGGCACTTGTAAACAATACATTTTAATCTATGGGGCCATAACAGGGGTCCCTAAAAAGCCTATCTCAGTTTTTCAAGATTCCCTACGGTTTTATTAGGGCACCATTTTTTTAGTTGGCAAACAAAACGTCAGTCTCATTCAATCAAATGTTGTCGCGTGGCCAATTTCTTGTTCTTCTCGTCGTTATCACAAACCGTCAATTCCAACATTTGTTTAGTTAGGCATTATTACCCTATTCATTCTCTTATTTCCCTCCCCCCACTCGATCAAACGCTCGAGGTCATACCCTACTGACGTCGTCCCTTGAGCACCCTAAGTGCTAAAAATTATCAAAATTTGACGGGCCCTACCTTGAAATCCATGGCACATGTGAACAATCTATTTTAACCCATGGGGCCATGAGAGGGGTGCCTACAAAATCCTATCTTGGTTTTTCAAGATTCCTAACGGTTTTATTAGGGCAACATTTTTCAGTTGGTGAAAAAATCATCAGTCTCGTTCAATCAAATGTTGTCGCGTGGCCAACTTCTCGTTCTGTTCATCGGGATCACAAGCCATCTGTTCCGACATGTCTAGTTAGGTATTCTTACCCTATGTATGCTCCTATTTTATCCCCCCCCCACTCGATCGAACACTCGGAGTCATACCCTGCCAACGTCGTCCCTTGAGCACCCTAAGTGCTAAAAATTGTCAAAATTTGATGGGCCCTAGCTTAGAATTTGTGGCACCTATGAATGATCCATTTGAACCTATGGGGCCATGAGAGGGGTCCCTGCAAAAGCCTATCTCAATTTTCAAGATTCCCTACGGTTTTATTAGGGCAACATTTTTTCAGTTGGGGAAAAATTCGTTAGTCTCATTCAATGAAAACATATAGATAAACAAGCATTACACTGTAGACACATAATGATCATCAACATTTCCATGTATTTTATACACATAATTACCATTACACTTGCGTGTGACATCCATGAACGAATATGCAAACATGATTTTTCATCATTATCAATACAACTACACCAATGTACTCATGTACATATACATTGTATATCATCAATATAACTAAACCAATTTGGTCATGGACATCCTATATCATCATAACAAAGTTACAACAATTCACTTCCATATACAAATACAACATCCCACTTCATCTGCATAAAACATCCTCATGTCCTAAGAGAAAAGCTTACATAGAGCAATGCCTGCATATAAATGAAGACCAAAATAAGCAACCGTTTTATGCGGAATGAATGTGCTACAAGAAACAAATTATAACACTTAATACAAATTATTTTGTCAAATTATAAATAGATCATTTGAAACATTTTAAAGACGTACAAGATTGTATAATTACAAAACTTACCAGTTTCTCTGCAAAGTCTACAAGCATAACTTTGAAGAAAGATGCATGTTGATTAAAGCCCTTCTCACTGCATTTCTCTACATGGTTGAAGATGATGGTAGATATTGTCATTTCTAAATGGTAATACATTCACTTGACATAGTGTGTGAAAGTTTACAAAATTTAATCACATTGACAAAGTGAGGGACTTAGTGTTTACACACAAAATTTAATCTCATTAATGCACATAGAACATACAATGTTGTGTTTGATTGTAAATTTTTGCAGTTCTTGAAAAGAAAACTTAAAAAGTAGCTAAATATTGATAACCCCAAGGAATATGTACCATCACCAAGAGTAAACTAGTCAATGGCGAATGATCTAGCATGAACCTGCATTTTTAAGAATTGTTAGTCTACACATAAAATGCATGCACACGAACATAAAGACTCTATGATAATCACTTCAACTGAAATGCATGATAATAAATGAAAAGGTGGGATTATATACCATAAAAATACGTCCCTTCGAATTATATCAAGAGAACCCACTATGTTGACGCAAAAATCATAATGTGATAGTGTTGTATATCACTAAAAAGACCTACATGAGCATAAAGGTTTTGCGATAATTATATCATCAAAAATTATGAAATAGTGATGTCTAATAACAAAAATTCTAAAGCTCATCAAATGCATGATAATAAGCCATGTTGCAAAATACGTCCCTTGGAATTATATTGAGTGTACCCGCTATTTGCATGCAAAAATGTGTTCCAAAAAAACATTCATCAATAGACCTGCATTTTGAACACATCCTTAATATACACGTAACAAAATTGAACATTAAGGTTTTATGATCATTGTTTGAAATGAAATGCATGATAAAAAAAAATAGGGCACCATTAAAGACCTACTATTCAAGTATGCTTGAAGGGTCACCTCTTTGCTTAAGAGTATCTAGTATTGCTTCATGATCAACAATAGTCACTATCCATAGGTTTTTAGTCTTTGGTTTTGCTTGATGCTTCAACAAATTGACATTTGTAGTTATAATAAGGTGTGAATACATGAGAATGGTTTTGTGTCTCTCATAGTCTTCAAATGCAGGTATGCCATTCTTTCTAATCATGTATGTTCGCAACCAAGTTCCACAACAACAACTGAACCTGTAGGATATGTGAACCCATCATCATCTGTCACTGGTTGTATTAGCTTATGTTTTCCCTGTACACATTGTGCCAACCAATATTATGATCTCTCTTCATTCCCTTGTGGTGCAACAACTGCAAAACCATGCCATGGCTGTACAAGATCTGATAGACGATCATACTCAAGTGAACTTTCCATGTCATCATTTGACAAGGATATTGTTTGAGATAAAGGAGTTAGATATCATGGAACCCACATATCAACCCACTCACTCGACTCACACTAATCCCAATCACACCAAACACAACTCTGACAAAAACAAGCCAACGCTCGTGTCCAAAGGGTCCATGTACTTGCATCTAAGTTGAGAAATGAATGCATCTTTGAAGAATCTTTAATTGTTTGACAATCCAATCTGTATCTCACTGTGCCCTCCTCAACCAACCAAAAGAATCTGGTCACTACTGAATCAAGAGTACCTCCATTTGACAATGTTGAACTAAACCAATCAAAAATAGAATATGCATTAGAGAAATTTGTACCTGAAATCCTCAATTATTCCTTAACTAGAGCTCTCTTCAAACGTGCACATGCTCCATCTATTGGCATTTGGCATTATAACAAGCAAGGAGAGATTGTTGGCATTTCAATAAGGATATTGAGAAGGTTGTTGATGATTATGGATAAAATTGATTAAGGATGTTTACTGTCTTAATATTATTATTTTGTCATTGATGTTAAGAAATTGATTTTCTAATTCAGTATGATGTTGTCATATCTTGAGAAGTATGATTTGATGAGTATAAAGATGTCGGTAAAAGACACAGGAAAGAATATGATGGATAAGGGGAGAAATAAGTTATTCAATGGGCAACTATTACCGAGTTAGATGATGATGAGATCATGATGTTTAGATTGTTTTGATATCATACATATGTTATTGATTGTAAGGTTAATACTATACTATGTTGCCAAGCAAAGAACCTAGTCGGTAAACCCTAAGGTTATTGCTATCGGTTAATGAAGGCAGAATGTCTACAGAGTGAAGTTTAGTATTTACCGAGTTGCAACCGAGTAATAACAGAATGCATTGAATGAATAAAAGCATTATTTAATGAAGGAAGCTAATGAGCTGGCTATGATTAAATGATTGGTATGTCATGAATGAAGTTTGTTAAAGAATCTATGGCAAAGAAAAATCGGCAGGAAGATCTACAACTTAGATTGAACCGCAATACCCTAGCACAAGTTCCAAGAAATGTATGCAAGTTCCAAGGTCGAGTAAAATGTTTTCAGATCGAAAGATACATTGAACCTGGTCAAAGTTTGAAGATCTGATGGCTATGATTGATCATGGGAAATGTGATCAAGGAGATTAAGCGGTTGGCGAATTGTTTATAAATAGGAAACTATTGATAAACAATGTATGTGGGAAAGTGTATGCACAGGGATGCTACATAGTGATTACCGAGCACATAAGCTTGAAGACCTGTTTTGAATAAACAGAGTATAGAGCCCAGTAGATGGACAAGATTAATTCTATGTCTATATTGTATTGAGCAAATAAGAATCTACTTTAGCATTTTAGATGTGAAGTTGCAGATAGATTTTTATTACTGTTATTTTGTGAAGTGATAGAAAATCTCTTAACCGAGTGGACTTAACAGTCTTATTTGTAAAACCCCTCTAGCAAGGTGACATTCTGATTGAGTGTTTGAAATCCTTTAACAAGGTCACTTCTAACAAGGTGAAGATCCTAACAGATCTGAGGGAAATCCCTTAACCAGGTCACATCTAGCAATGTGTTTGTAATCTTTAACATGATTTTCTTTTAACCGAGCATACTCTAGAAGAGTATATTTCTCAGTAGGTCCAAAATCCCACAGTGGTTTTTCCCTATTTGGGTTTCCATGTTAAATCTGGTGTTATAAGTGTTATGATGTTTATATGCTTTTTAGTTTGCATGTTTACTAGTTTTGGTTATGTTACTGAAGTATATGTTACTGAGGTTGAATCTGATGTTTTTATGGAAGATTAAGTTTGTATGATTCACCCCGCGTCTCATCTTGTTGGCTATTTGATCTGTACTTATCTTTAAGTATTAAAACTATCAATTGGTATCAGAGCTTTGGACTCCGAAAGGAAAAGTTTAAAGGTACTTGAGGCAAAGATCCAAAGATGTATAAGAGGGATGCACCGAAGTTGAACAAATCAAGTTTCTCTACATGGCATAAAAGGATGAAGCTGCACCTATCAGGAGTTGGAGAATATGCTGTATATTATCTAGAGAATGATTTCATCACACCGAGCACCTATCCATTGACAATGGAAGAGATAAAAGCAAAGCAAGAACATATTCAAGCAATGATTGAAATAACATCTGCATAGACCGATTCAGAGTTTAATGATCTAGAAGGCTGCAATGATGCAAAGGCAATGTGGGACAAGCTCATATCAGTGTATGGAGGAGATGAACATGTTCAAAGAGCAAAAGTGGATAGTCTAAGAGGACAACTTGAATCTATGAGGATGAATGAAGGTGAGAACATAACCCAGTACAGTACAAGACTAAAGGAGATTGTCAATCAAATCAAAGGAGCAGGTGGAACTATTGAAGAAAAGGATATAACAAGTAAGTTGTTAAGAACTCTTCTACTAGCTTATGCAATCCGAGTCTCTACAATCAATGAATTGAGGTTTGTACCTAATATGCCAGTTTCTTTAGATGCTACTATTGGTAAGCTACATGCATTTGAGTTAAGTAACTTTGATAACAGTGGGTCATCGGTAAATAAAGTTGAATCTGCTTTTAGTTCTTTTCATATTGGTGAATTTGATGATTACAATGATAGAATGAGTAAGTACACTAAAGGAGATCACAGTGGAGCAAGTGAAAGATTTCACAAGAACATGGAGGAAGTACACAAATTGTATGAGGAAATCAGAAAGCAAGAAGAGTTTGAAGCACTATTAGCCAGAAGGTTATCGAGAGGCAAAGGTAAGTGTAAAGGAAAACTACCTTTGAAATGTTTCAATTGTGATAAGATAGGACATATGGCTTCTAACTGTCCTGACAAAGATTCTACTAAAAAGAGAGATTACCGAGATGATAGATAGAAAGATAATCATTACAGAGGACACCGAGACTTCAGAAGAAGATATAGAAAGTCATGCTTAATAGCTAATGAGGAATCCAATGATGATAAATTAGATGAAACTGATACAGAGGAAGTGGTTTATGTGGCTATCAAAGATGGATCAGATGAAGAAAGGTATAAAGAAAAAGCCCTAATATCTCACATAAATACTAATGATTCTTGGATCATAGATAGTGGATGCTCACATCACATGACAGGTGATAAACACAAGTTTGTTATGTTAGAAGACTATGACGGGGGCTATGTAAGATTTGGTAATGATGCACCGTGTCCGGTAAGAGGTAAAGGATCCATAACACTTCTTGACAATGCAAGATGCAATGATGTTTATTGGGTTGAAGGTTTGAAATACAATTTGTTGAGTGTAGCATAGCTAAACAATACAGGATACCGAATAGAATTTTAGAAAGGAATTGTCAAAGTTCATGACAAGCATGGAAAGTTAGCTGCTACTGGGACACAAACAAAAGGTAATACATTTCATCTTGACTCAACTCTGAATAAGTGTTTGTATGCAAAGATAGATGATACCTGGTTATGGCATAAAAGGTTTTGTCATGTAAATTTTGATAATTTGATCAAAATAAGCAAGAAGCACCGAGTAAGAGGTCTACTGAGTCTTGAAAAACCTGAGAATGCTGTGTGCTGAGGATACTAGATGGGTAAAATGACAAGATCAAGCTTTACAAGTAAGTCTTACACTTCTAAAGAAATTTTAGATCTTGTGCACACTGATCTTTGTGGTCCTATGAAAGTTCAAAGTTATTATGGTGATAAATATTTCATATTATTTGTGGATGATTACTCAAGGATGATGTCAGTAATGTTTTTAAAAGAAAAATCAGAAGCTTTTCAAATGTTTAAATGGTACAAGGCAAGAGTTGAAAATGAAACAGGAAGACAACTAAAATGTCTTAGATTAGATAGAGGAGGAGAGTTCACATCTGATGAGTTCAACTTATTCTGCAATGATCATGGTATAAAAAGACAAGTCTCTACACCGAGAACTCCACAACAAAATGGAATTGCTGAGAGAAGAAACAGATCTATTGTGGATTGTGCCAGAACCCTGATGATTGAAAAGAAATTGCCACAAACATTTTGGAGAGAAGCAATAAGCACATCAATTTACACCCTGAACCGAGTACAACTGAAGAAAGGTACTTTGAAGGCACCATATGAAATTTGGTATGACAAGAAACCTAATGTAAGTTATTTTAAAATATTTGGAAGTAGATGCTGTGTACACAAGGATGATAGAAATGGCAAGTTTGATCAGAAAAGTGAAGAAGGAACATTTCTTGGTTATTCTTCTAGAAGTAAAGCATTTAAATGTCTGATCAAATCATCTAACAAAATAGTAGAAAGTGCAAATGTGAAAATTGATGAATTTGTAGAAAGAAATGATGAAGTAAATTCCAAGGAACCAGAAGATTATGATGAATTTGTCTATGTTCAACCAACAAGTCCTACCGAGAAAACTGCAGAAAGAAATGAAGAGAATATCCAGTTATCGAGTGATGAAGAAGATCATACAGAGCCTATCGAGCCTATATTAGCCAAGTATGTCAGAAGACATCATGCACCAAGTTAGATTATAGGAGATAAGGATGATCCAGTGATGACAAGGAACAAACTGAGACATAACAAATGTTTGATATCTGAATTTGAACCGAGAATAGTGAAAGAGGCATTTAACAGTGAAGATTGGATAAATGCTATGACAGAAGAGATTGATGAAATCAAGAAGAATGAGACATGGATACTAATCCCAAGACCAACGGACAAAAATGTAATCGATACAAAATGGATTTTCAGAAACAAGCTGAATGAAAAAGGAGAGGTCATTTGAAATAAAGAAAGACTAGTTTGCAAAGGTTGTGCCCAAGAAGAAGGAATTGATTATGGTGAGACTTTTGCACCTGTAGCAAGACTTGAAGGAGTAAGAACATTGCTGGCATATGCTGCTTACAAGAATTTCAAGGTATATCAAATGGATGTCAAATCTGTATTTCTGAATGGTATATTAGAAGAAGAAGTTTTTATTGAACAACCTGAAGGATTTGCTGAAGACAATAATAAAGATCAGGTATGTAAATTGAACAAATCTTTATATGGTCTAAAACAAGCACCTAGAGCATGGTATGAAAGATTGCACTCTTATTTGATTAAGATTGGTTTTATAAGGACAAGTGAAAACAACAATATGTACATGAAGAATGATGAAAATGGAATACTGATCTCAGCCATATTTGTTGATGATATTATATTTTGTGGGATTGACTCTCTATGTAAGAACTTTGGAAATGAAATGAGCAAAGAATTTGAGATGTCATTAATTAGTGAGATAAAGTATTTTAAAGGTTTACAGATTCTACAAATGAAAGATGAGATTTTCATTACTCAATCCAAGTACATAAAGGAAATCTTGAAGAAATTTGGAATGGAGGATTCAAAACCAGTAAGTACTCCTATGACTACCAACTGTAAACTATCAAAGAATGATGAATCTACATCTGTTGATGAGACACTTTACCGATCCATGATTGGAAAGTTGCAATATGTTGTTCACAACAGGCCAGACATAGCACATGTAGTAGGTATAGTTGCAAGATTCTCCGCAGATCCTAAGGAAACACACATGACAACAATCAAGAGAATTTTCAGATACTTGAAAGGCACTGAAGATTATGGCTTAGTATATTAGAAAAGAAATGATTTTGATTTGAAAGTTTATACTGATGCTGATTGGGTAGGCAACATTGATGATGAAAAAAGCACAACTGGAGGAGATTTCTTTTTAGAAGAAAGACTAGTAAGTTGGCTTAGCAAGAAACAAGGATGTGTTTCATAGTCAACAATAGAAGCTAAATATGTTGCTGCAACATTGAATTGTACCAACATAGCATGGATCAAACAACTGTTGGAAGGTATAAATGAGAAAATTACCAAGCTAGTAACTATATTCTGTGACAATACTAGTGCCATTAACATTTCAAAGAATCCTGTTATGCACTCTAAGACAAAACACATCTCTATCAAATATCATTATCTTAGAGAAGAAGCTCAAGAGAAGAAAGTGGCGATGGAGTATGTTAGCACAAAGGAACAAATAGCAGATATCTTCACCAAGCCACTACCAAGGGACACTTTTGAGGATCTCAAAAGTAAGTTAGGGGTCCTACCCCTATCTTCTACTCACTGACTGAGTTCAGTGAAAGCATCAATTCAATGACTCTACAGAACATCTTTAAGGAGTTGATGTTGATTTACAGACTTTACGATGTTTTCTAAAGGTGTACATGAAACAATACAAGAAATAATACAGGGAATAGGAATTGAAGACATAAATGCTCTGATCGAGACTTAGTTGACACATAACAGTAGGAAATCACTTCATACAGGAAGAAATTATGTTTTAGTTCTTTACTTTTTGGCATTGTTGTCAAAGGGGGAGAAGACTGGAGAAGACTGGAGAAGACTGAGAGAAGAGGAGAAGACTAATGTATGGGGGAGAAGTCTGTTGACAGCAAGAGAGCATTTCAACATTTCAGAATCTCATAGCAATCCGAATCAATTAGGTCAAATCAATTGGTTTTGCCATCAATGACAAAGGGGGATATTGTTGGCATTTGGCATTATAACAAGTAAGGAGAGATTGTTGGCATTTCAATAAGGATATTGAGAAGGTTGTTGATGATTATGGATAAAACTGATTAAGGATGTTTACTGTCTTAATATTATTATTTTGTCATTGATTTCAAGAAATTGATTTTCTAATTCAGTATGATGTTGCCATATCTTGAGAAGTATGATTTGATGAGTATAAAGATGTCAGTAAAAGACACAGGAAAGAATATGATGGATAAGGGGAGAAATAAGTTATTCAATGGGCAACTATTACCGAGTTAGACAATGATGAGATCATGATGTTTATATTGTTTTGATATCATACATATGTTATTGATTGTAAGGTTAATACTATACTATGTTATCGAGCAAAGAACCTAGTCGGTAAACCCTAAGGAACCTAGTCGGTAAACCCTAAGGTTATCGCTATCGATTAATGAAGGCAGAATGTTTACCGAGTGAAGCTTAGTATTTACCGAGTTGCAACCGAGTAATAACAAAATGCATTGAATGTGTAGTCACACAAATCTGTCCAGCTTAATTAAATGAATATTTGCTATTTATTTGATTAAAAATTCACTAGCCATGAGTTAATTAAATTAACATTTAATTAATTCATCTTCAAAATATTCTCTTATTAATTAAATAAATTATTGAATTTATTTTAATTAATTCATTAAAAACCAAGTTCACAAATCAATTAAATAAATAAAATCTATTTATTTAATTATATCCCCCTATTCCTCTTTTAAATAAATTAAATTAAACATTTATTTAAATCATTATCCCCCCCCCCACTTGCATTCTCCTAAAAATGCAACTTGCACACATTTATTGAAATAAATGAATTTTTTATTTTAATAAAATCCTATTTTCCCTCACCCACCAAATCCACTTGCATTCCTAAACCCCTTCTAGATTCTTCTAACCCCTTCCTAATTAGCCTAATCCATCCCCTAATTATTGTCACATTCCTAAGAAACATAGAGTCACTTCTCAAAGACTTCAAAGTCTTTGAAAAGCATTTAATGCTTTGTGTGTTCAACAATTTAACCTCCAAAGTCTTCCAAAACCACTAATGGCTCTTACATGACCATTAATGGCTCTTACATAACCATTTATGGTTATTTCAACTTGTCTCCCCAAGCATTTATTGCTTTGACCATGTTTATCCCTTTTGCCTTTGCACAAGAGTTTATCCATTGGATAAAAGCTTTATTATTTGAATAAAGAGTTTATTCATTCAACTAACCTTGACCTTAACTCCCAAGGTCATGTCAAGCATTTAATGCTTATTCCCTCTCCTCTCAACCTATCTCACATTGACACATGTCATCCTGGGATTGGGTTGAAATCCCTCACATGGATTTGAAATCATTCAATCCTGACCCTTGTTGAGATTGCTCAATCTCAACCATCCATTGCTCCATTTTACCTATAAATAGAGCTCATTTATTCATAATCCAGATCCTGAAAACTTGTATGCATTTAACCTATAGGAATTTTAGAGAGCATTTAGCATAGCAATCTAATATCATGTTATTTTGGTTAAAATCAATCATTTTTAATAGCATCTAGTATTTTAGCTTTTCATTTTACATTTGGAGCAAAATACTCAAATCTCAATCCTCCATAAGCATCCATAGTGCAAAAAGCTGTTGAGAGCTACACTATTTTGGAACTTGGAGAGGAGAGGAACAAAGGAGAAGGAGCCAAGAGCATGTTAGGAGGTATTTGGAGATGCCTCGTCATATTTGCTTCTTTAGTTAAATATTCTTTCATGTTCTTAGTATCTCTTTTGATATGCCTGTTTAGATTAGCTTTTGGTTAACTAACACTAATGATTTCTTGTGTCTTGTGTTGTTTGTCATTTGCTAACCTTGTCCATTTTGCAGAGCATCAGAATGAATAAAAGCATTATTTAATCAAGGAAGCTGATGAGCTAGCTATGATTAAATGATTGGTATGCCGTGAATGAAGTTTGTTAAAGAATCTATGGCAAGGGAAAATCGGCAAGAAGATCTACAGCTTAGATTGAATTGCAATACCCTAGCACAAGTTCGAAGAAATGTATGCAAGTTCCAAGGTGGGGTAAAATGTTTTCAGATCGAAGGATACATTGAACCTGGTCAAAGTTTGAAGATCTGATGGCTATGATTGATCATGGGAAATGTGATCAAGGAGATTAAGTGGTTGGCGAATTGTTTATAAATAGGGAACTATTGATAAACAATGTATGTGGGCAAGTGTATGCACATGGATGCTACATAGTGATTACCGAGCACAGAAGCTTGAAGACCTATTTTGAATAAATAGAGTATAGAGCCCAACAGATGGACAAGATTAATTCTATGTCTATATTGTATTGAGAAAATAAGAATCTACTTTAGCATTTTAGATGTGAAGTTGCAGATAGATTTTTATTACTGTTATTTTGTGAAGTGACAGAAAATCTCTTAACCGAGTGGACTTAACAGTCTTATTTGTAAAACCCTCTAGCAAGGTGACATTCTGATTGAGTGTTTGAAATCCTTTAACAAGGTCACTTCTAACAAGGTGAAGATCCTAACATATCTGAGGGAAATCCCTTAACCGGGTCACATCTAGCAATGTGTTTGTAATCTTTAACATGATTTGCTTTTAACTGAGCATACTCTAGAAGAGTATATTTCTTAGTGGGTCCGAAATCCCACAGTGGTTTTTCCCTATTTGGGTTTCCATAGTAAATCTAGTGTTATGATGTTTATATGCTTTTGAGTTTAAATGTTTACCAGTTTTGGTTATATTACTGAAGTGTATGTTACTGAGGTTGAATCTGATGTTTTTATGGAAGATTAAGTTTGTATGATTCACCCCCCCCTCTCATCTTGTTGGCTATTGGATCTATACTTATCTTTAAGTATTAGAACTATCACCATCATGCTCCCCCTTCCCATGCCCTGCCTAAAAAAAATGCCAAATATGAGGTATACGCCTCTCTACATGCATTCTACTCAAGCAATAAAACATATGGGAATTCTTGAATTGACCCATACTGTTATCTGACCATATGATATGTCGATCAATTACAATATCTTTCTCATGCAAGAACTCAAAAAAATTGTCGAAAGAATGTTGCACATACTCGAAGGAGTGTGATCTATCCTCACTCATATAAAATTGATACTTCCTGATTATCTTCCTGTCCTCTTTTCTACTATCTGTAGAATCCTAAAATTGTGACACTTGCAATTTCGACTACATTTCAGTCTTCACGATGGCGACGCAACATGCAACCTGAATGGAGACCCCGAAACCTGATTATGACACTGAAAACTGCATTTTTCAAGTACCCTGGCCTGAACCTCCTTGCACCCTACTGTCCCGGGAGGTGGGACCAGAGCGCCCAGCACCCTGGTCCCTTAGGACCAGGGCGCCCAGCGCCCTGGTCCCTGGGTCCTATTTTGGGCCCGGTCTCCTAAGGAGATTGCGGGTCTTTTTGTTTGCAATTTGGAAATTAACTTTCCTGGTCGGCCTAAGGTCGGGAAAATCAGTCTATCAGCCCTAATTGACAAGTATATAAACTACATTTGCCTCTCCCATTTGGGTAAGAAGGTCATATGATGAAAAAGGCGTGGAAACTATACTCAAGCATTCAAGCATTCAAGCATTCCTTCAAGCAATTGATCATTTCAAGTCTCCATTCAAGGCTAAGTGTTGCATTCAAGACAAGGATTCAACCATTGAAGAGGAGATCACATACTACTACAACATACAACATACAACATCTAAACCTTCGCACATAAGGATACAAACATCCTTAGAACAAGGTATTAGTACTTGTTTTACAGTCATTTACATTTACAGCTCTTGCTCATTTCTTGGTTAATTCCAAAACTGGGGTTTGACCTAAAGGCAAACCCCTAATCCCTAACCCCCCAATCGTCTTCGCTTTTCTGTGTGTAGGTTGCAGGTACGCGGCTGAGATTGAAGATTTGGAATCCTTGTGCAGAGACGAACAGATCCCCCTTCGTTTCACGGATTTTTCGGAGGACCGTGGCGCCGGGCGCCATCATCCCGACAACTTTTGCTCAAATTTGCAGGACAGCGCTATATCGACATTTTACTGCTAATTCCAGGTCCGCAGCTTCATACTGTATTCCTATCTCAGTTTATAAGCGAATCTTTGTCACTTTCTATGCATTCCTAGCTTAATTCTCCTATGCACATTCTTTACAAAAGAGGGTAGCCTTGCTTTCTTAACCCTTGAAACACATTTAGCATCCAATCTTGCATTGTGTGGGATTGGATCTTGTGAGTTTCAACCCCTCTTTTGAATGTAAAGTCTCTTCCCTAAGTGAAAACCATCAACCCTAGTGAATCTCCCTTCTCTCTCGGAGTTGGAAGAGGGGAGAGCAACTAGGGTTCGATCGCGATTTTCCGCTTTACATTTTGGTGAACCCGACGTGAACATCCTTTCTGATTTTTCATGCTTAGATCTGAAAAAATTGATTACATTTCCATGTTTGATCTTTTGCAAAATTTTAGAGGTGATTGCATAAAAACCCTAAAATTTCTTTTTAGTAATTAAACTTGTGAAATATTTAATTGTTAATGCTTGTTTCAGATCTATCCTTCTATTACAAATTATCAATTCATATCTATGTTTTGATTTTGAAAATTAAGCGGTTAAGTGTCAAAACCCTAATTTTTGAAACCCTCTTGATTCAACCTTTGTCCGACAATTTCACTGATCAAAACATCTCCAAATCAGCTGTAACTTTGGATTCCGCAATAAAATCACAATATCTTTCATCCCTGAAAATTTGGAAAAAAGTTGCGAGGACCGTGGCGCCGAGCGCCATCGTCCCCGACATTTTTTTCGAAATTTCGGGAGCAAGATCTTATTGTATTTTCCTGCTAAAATCTAGAATTTTGGCTGATTTTATCAATTTTAACACCTTCAAAATTACAGTCAAAGTTGGTCTTGTAATTGCTTGGATTAAGGCTTTTAAACATTCAAAAATCATTGAAACTAAAATTTTGTGTCAAAATTGTGTTCTTACTGTCCTAAATCTGAAAAGTGTGTTTGCATTCATTAAAAATTTCAGTGCTTTATTCAAGTTCTTGCATTTTGTGACTTTTGAAATTAAGTGCTTAATTACAACAACTTTGATTTCCGCTTTCAAAATTAAATTTTGCGTGAAATTGAGTCAATTTTTAAATTTCAAAATTTGCATTACTCTTGACATTCCCTCTAAAATCATAAAATTCAAAATTTCAGTTTCCCTCTCTTTTTCAAAATTCAAAATTTGCATTTTTCGACAATCTGGGTAGGGTTCAATTTTGAGATTGCAACTTTAATTTGGCCTATCTATAGATCGTAAAATCACTCAATTTTTTTAGATTAGCTTTAAAATCATCATACCTTTCATCCCTGCAAATTTCGAAAAAAGTTGCAAGGACCGTGTTGCACTCCGAGCGCCACGGTCCCGGACATTTTTTCCAAAATTTCGGGAGACTGTTGTGATTGCATTTAACAGCTTAAAACCAGAAGATTGGCTGATTTTACTGAAAATTGCTACCTCTAAAATCAAAACTTTCTCTCTCTCTCTAGTGCATGAGTTTTACAACAATAAGCCCTACTTACACTATTCTCGTTAGACGAAGCCGTAGAATTAAGTCTTTCCGAGGTTTAATTACCGAGGAGATGGAACCTAATTTGAATAGCCTTTTTAACGAGGACATGGGTAATTCCTCTAATCCTCCTAATGATGAAGAAGCTCTCCATGAGGTTTCTGAAGAACAACTTTCAAAATTGGATAACCAATTTGACGATTTTCGACAATGGATGTCTCAAGAATACCCTGATAGTCAAGCTCTTCCTTTAATTGAGGGTCTAAAACGTATGCTTCAAAGTGATAAGAATGGAATTGATATTTTGCGTGGTATTTCACACATTGTGAATTTGAACGTGATGCCTATGAAGAGTTGTGCCGAAACTTTAGGTTATACACAACCTCCTACTCAAGTCAATCATTCTATTCCTTTGATGACTTCTATTGCTAGCATACCTACCTTTACATCAAACATAATGGCTACTTCTACACAAGACATTCCTCCTGTGATCACTAGTCATGGGGGCAATCCTTCCTCTTCAATTAATCTGACTTCTTCATTCATTCCTTCAATGAGTGTCCCTATTATATCTCCACAAATGAACATGACGCAAGGGGGCAATTCATTTAACCATTCCATTCCTCCTTGTAGTGTTCCTCCTATCCAATCATCTCCTATGACTAATTATCATAGGGTCCCACCACCTTACTCTTTACCTTCTTTCAATAACATAACACCTCCATCTCAATCTAACACATCTAATATCAACTCTTCGACTGAAGCGACCATTAACAATCTTGCACAAACCGTCTCTTCTTTACAGCAACAAATTGCCTCTATGGATCAATCTAAGTTTAGTGTGCCCACATTTGATGTTGCGAGCCCACTTTCTCTTGACATTGTTCCTATCCCTCCTAAACATGTTGAAATCCCGCATTTGGAACTTTATAATGGTAAAGGTGATCCTCTAACACATGTTAAGACCTTTCAAACAATTTGTACCGATTTTGCTTATGACCAAAGGTTGCTTGCAAAACTATTCACGAGAACATTAAGAGACAAAGCCCTACAATGGTATTGCTCGTTTCCTTCCTATTCTATTACTTCTTTTGAACAACTTGCAAATGCTTTCATTCAACAATTTCAAAACAATATAAGTCCTAAAGTTACTTTGATTGATTTAATGCATTGTAGACAAGGTGTTAAAGAAAAAGTGACTGATTTCATTGGTAGATATAAGCATTTGTATGCTCAAATTTCTTTTCCAGTGCCTGACAATGATATTCAAAGAATCTTTATTTCTAATTTACAAAGAGATATTCGAGACAAACTTCTATTTTCTGAGTTTACTTCTTTCCAACAGTTGTGTGCCACTCTTCACAATTATCAACTGACTGTGAGTCAAATGGAACAATCACATCCTATGGCTCCGAGTGATAAGGGTGATAGCAGTCAACAACCATTTAGGAAGTTTAAACCGAACAGAGATTCCATCAAATTCAATGAAAACATCATCAACAACAATGTGAATGCAGCATCAGGTGTGCCTCCTATTTCTAAATTTTTCAAGAAAGAAAGAAAGTATACTCCTTTGAATGAATCATTGCATAGTATTATGAATAAGTTATTGGAACAAAATGTGCTTACTCTTCCTCCTATAAGGCAAATTGATCCTGCAAAGATTACTTCACCTTATTTTGATAACAAAGCTTTTTGTCAATTTCATCGTCAGCCTGGGCATGATACTGAAAAATGTTTTTCTTTAAAGGGTAAAATTCAAGATTTGATTGATAATAATACTATTTCTGTTTCAAGAGTGAATGATAAAGGCAATACATCTGTAGCTCCTCCTAATCAAAATCTTCAGATTTTCACTCTCATACCTCTAATGCGATTGAGACTAATGATTCCTCTCTTTCATCTGATGGTCTTGTGTCTATGACTCCAAATGTGATTAACTTTGTAGAGCAGCAAGAAAACCCTAAAGAACCTTCCATCACATTTGATTCCAGTGAAACCATTAGGGCACCTGATGGTCCTTTATACATAGTTGCAAAAGTCAAGAATACACCTTGCCGTGGAGTGCTTATTGATCCTTCGTGCATGGTTAATGTTATTACTGAAGAATTTCTTTTTGCTTTGCAATTGAATCAAGTGATCTATGACAAAACAGATGTGATTGTGAAACTATTTGATGCATTTTCTTCTCCTGCAATTGGTTCTATTACATTGCCTATTGAGGTCTATAACAAATCCCTTGATGTGGACTTTGCTATTATTCCATCTTCCGAACAATTTCATGTGAAGCTTGGCTATCCTTGGCTATCTTCCATGAAAGCTATTGCTTCTCCTATTCATAAGTGTTTGAAATTTCCCCATAATGGTGAAGTTGTTACTGTCAATCATAGCCTCTTTAAACCAGCTGAAAGAACTTCTAGTGTTCCTATTGATTACTTTTGGCCTAAACAATTCCAATCCCTTCCTCCGCGAAGTGATCATCTTTTCAAATCTTATCAAAAGTGGAAAACAGATATGATCCTATCTTTAAGTGAACCTAGAACACCTAAACTTGACATTCCTATCATTCTTGAGAAGGAAGTTCTTCCTTTGAAAGATAAAACTAATGTTTTTTCTCAAGAAGATTCCCAACCCATCCCTATGGATGTGACTATGTCTATATCTAATAAACTTCCTAAAAGTAGACCTATCCCTCCTCGTCATGATGGACTTGGTCTCCTTCCTAAACCAAATATTCCTCCCTTATATGGAGCAGTTCCTCCTCCTTCCTTTTATAGAGAAAAGAGACCTTCCTCTTCTCCTATTGTTCAGCCTAAGAGACCACAACCTAAACACCCAAGTGATAAGGATGAGAACATTCCTCCTCCTCAATCTTCTCAACTTCCTACTAAGACTAGACGAAATCGTTCTGCACGTGAACGCCGACGAAAGCGTCGTCTTAGAGCTCAAACTTTGCAATCCCCAAAAACACCTTCAACAAGCATTATTCCATTTTCTCCTCAGCCGACGATTGAGCCAAAATCTCCTAAACATAAGATGCATGATGGTCTTGATCCTGTGTGAGTTAAAGACCCTATCTTTATAAATCTTGATGATGATATAGATGAAAATGTTATTCATGATGCAAATATTACTCCTATTCATTCTGATAGTGAATATGAACTTGTGGATATTGATAACCATCTATCTAACGAATTTTCTAAAGCACTTATCCTAGCTCCTAGACAAGAACACCGCGGCTTGGGATATGCACATAGCCCTTGTTTGGATCTTGTGATAGCTCCATCTGCTGTGTTGAATGTTCCTCCTCTAGCATGTTCCCTACCTTCCCGAAACATTGATCAGCAAGATCGGGGGGTAGATGACGTGCTAGACTAGTTACATTAGCATAGCAGATTCTCTCCTCCTCTCTTGTGTTACTTCTTCTATATGTTACTCTCATTCTTCTATTTGTTGTCCTTAGTGTTGTCTACTTGAGGACGATGCAAAGCATTGAGATCTCTCGATCTCTCTCATGTTGACTCAAAAGACACATGTGTTCCCTTCTTCTAGGTGACCTTCCTTGATTGGGGAATGAAGAACAATTATGCATACATACATATGATATATATACATGAATTATCATATAGCATACTGACCCCGAGGAAAGCGAAGTCACCTCGTGCTTTGTGTTTTATGTCTATTATCCTTGGGTTTATCTCACACTTGGGGGCTAAATCTTTGTGATAACGTGCTCCTTTCCCTTCTTATGTGTATCACTACGTTAAAACAATCACCCCCGTTGAGGCGTGTGCGATCGCTTTAACGTAGGGGGGCATACATCCCGTTCATATCTTTTCAAGATACTTGAAAATTTCTTGACAAATTTAGCTTTGCCTTGAAAATTTTTGATATCTTTCTTGCATGACTCATAGTGAGGGAACCTTACTACTGACAGTCATGGTTCTCCCTCGTAATCTTCCCTTTTACTTTGTCAATCGAAGTCGTAAGATCCTTAGTCCACTGGGGGCTTGGTGTATCTTGCCTCCTTGACGTGGTGAAAGTCTTTCAATATTGTTTCCTTGTACTTTACCGGAAGTATGAGCATACATACTCCCGCTAAAGTGGGGGCTAAATGTAGCGTCCTAAAATTGCGACACTTACAATTTCGACTGCATTTTGGTCTTCACGATGGCGACGCAACATGCAACCTGAATGGAGACCCCGAAACCTGATTATGACATTGAAAACTGCATTTTTCAAGTACCCTGGCCTGAACCTCCTTGCACCCTGCTGTCCCGGGAGGTGGGACCAGAGCGCCCAGTGCCCTGGTCCCTCAGGACCAGTGCACCCAGCGCCCTGGTCCCTGGGTCCTATTTTGGGCCCGGTCTCCTAAGGAGATTGCGGGTCTTTTTGTTTGCAATTTGGAAATTAACTTTCCTGGTCGGCCTAAGGTCGGGAAAATCAGTCTATCGGCCCTAATTGACCAGTATATAAACTAAATTTGCCTCTCCCATTTGGGTAAGAAGGTCATATGATGAAAAAGGCATGGAAACTATACTCAAGCATTCAAGCATTCAAGCATTCCTTCAAGCAATTGATCATTTCAAGTCTCCATTCAAGGCTAAGTGTTGCATTCAAGACAAGGATTCAACCATTGAAGAGGAGATCACATGCTACTACAACATACAACATACAACATCTAAACCTTCACACATAAGGATACAAACATCCTTAGAACAAGGTATTAGTACTTGTTTTACAGTCATTTACATTTACAGCTCTTGCTCATTTCTTGGTTAATTCCAAAACCGGGGTTTGACCTAAAGGCAAACCCCTAATCCCTAACCCCCCAATCGTCTTCGCTTTTCTATGTGTAGGTTGTAGGTACGCGGATGAGATTGAAGATCTGGAATCCTTGAGCAGAGACGAACAGATCCCCCTTCGTTTCGCGGATTTTTCGGAGGACCGTGGCGCCGGGCGCCATCGTCCTGACAACTTTTGCTCAAATTTGCAGGACAGCGCCGTATCGACATTTTACTGCTAATTCTAGGTCCGCAGCTTCATACTGTATTCCTATCTCAGTTTATAAGCGAATCTTTGTCCCTTTCTATGCATTCCTAGCTTAATTCTCCTATGCACATTCTTTACAAAAGAGGGTAGCCTTGCTTTCTTAACCCTTGAAACACATTTAGCATCCAATCTTGCATTGCGTGGGATTGGATCTTGTGAGTTTCAACCCCTCTTTTGAATGTAAAGTCTCTTCCCTAAGTGAAAACCATCAACCCTAGTGAATCTCCCTTCTCTCTCCTTGGAGTTGGAAGAGGGGAGAGCAACTAGGGTTCGATCGCGATTTTCCGCTTTACACTATCAGGAGCATGTCTATATGTAATGTGAACAAAAATATCAATCTATATTGAATTGTAGTACTGGGACTGTACCTCATTTTGTGGTTGTAATGTATAGTTCTCTGCAAAATCAACCACCAATACAATAGTGCCAATCGAGAAAGAGTTCTTACACATCCTGAACTATTGATCCAACCACTAAGACCTATGGGTGTGCCTTGCATACTTGCAAAAAATATTTTCCTTAAAATCCAAAATAAAATAAGCAATACTCACTTCTTTTGAGATTGATTTGCATCTAGAACCTTCACCTCCACTCTTTAAAGTATATTTCATTGTCATATATTTTTTTCTCAACATAATTCTTTCCAAACTCGTGTTCGCTACCCTCATGAAAATATGAAACAAACTTTGACAACTCACCACATTGTGAGGACTTCTCATTCAAACAATTATTTCTATAGAAATAGCAGCCATCATCTCTAGGGCATAAAAAATAGATCTTGCAAGTGTTAAGATATAGCCCTCGTGAATCTAACTAATGGTAAATCGATTATTATCTAGAGAGGGATATATTAACAGAGCATACAGTTTGGAAATTAAACATAAACAAACTAATTGTTATGAACGGTTGCCTTCATAAGGACATGTCCATACGTGGCAACTGCCATGTATGGACATGTCCCTAGGTAGGCAACCTTTCCTCTTGTATTTAAACCAGATTCAATGATGGAGACAATCAATAACTCACAACAATCAGTCTTCCAGAATCAGTGTCATTATTCTTTGATCCATATTTCACAACATGGTATCAGAGCCAACATATTAAGAGAATAAATTAGACAGCCACATTACTCATAAGCATTTATCAGAAGTAAATAACAAATCAACGTAGAGGCTATATACGTAGAGGATATATCTGACGAAGAAAGTATTCAAAATGTCAAGTAATATGAGAGTGGAAGATAGAATTGAAGGAGGCTCCAACTTCATTTCCTGGAAGATACAAATCATTGCCATTCTTGAAGAACTAGAATTAGAGTCTTACATAGAAGAAAATCTAGACATGCCAAATGATGAACCAGAGAAATCTACCTAGAAAAGGCGTAATAATAAAGAAAAGAAAATAATTATTGACTCAGTGAAAGATCATATTCTTCCATCTATAGCTAGACTGCCTAAAGCATATGAAGTATTTAAAACCATTAAAAATACATATGAAGTTAACAATGCGAGTAGAATGTTAACCTTGAAACAACAACTTTTAAACATGAAGATGAATAAAGATGATACAATATCTACATACTTTTCAAGGATATCTGAAGTAAAAGACCAATTATGAACTATTGGAAATCAGGTAGATGATCAAGAAATCTCTCTCATAGTCCTAAGAGGATTACTAGTTTCATGGGAATCCTACATTCAATGTATTAGCAGAACACCCCCCTTACCCAAATTTGAACAATTTAAGAATGAGTGCATTCAAGAGGAATCTTGACTAATCTCAAGAGGATTAGGGACAAATAAAGAAGGAGAAATCCAAGCACTTAATACAAATACCTTCAACAAAAATAAAAAGTTCTCCAAATGGAAGAGAGGAAATAAAAACCATCAGAAAAGAGATATGTCTAAAACTCAGTGTTACAAATGTGACAAATATGGGCACACTCACAGGAATTGTCCAGAAAGGAAGAAAACACAAGCTACTCTAGCTGAAGTCAAAGGAGAAAACTCAATTTTCTTCTTAGCCCTATCAAGTGAAATAAATACAAATAAAAAAAATTGGATCGTAGACAGTGGAGCATCAAGGCATATAACTGGATTCAGAAATCAGTTTGAAACACTTAACAGGCACTCAAGTGAAGAGGTTACTATTGGAGATAACTCCACATATCCTGTGAAAGGAATTGGGACCTGTACTATCAAAATAAGAAATGGAGTATCTCTACAATTAAAGGATGTTCTATTTGTACCTGGAATAAAAAGAAATCTAGTCTCAATCTCAGGCCTAGCTGATCAAGGATATCAGGTTACCTTCAATGAAGATAAAGTTCTACTCTGGCCGAAAAATTCAAATATCAAAAATACCATAATAGTAGGTTCAAGAGATGGTAGCCTATACAAACTATGCAGTGATCAAAAGGAAGCACTAAATCTTGAAGTTTCAAATAATAATGAATTATGGCACAAAAGATTAGGACACCTAAGATATAGTGCTCTATCCAACATAAAGAAGATTACTTCAGGACTGCCCCAACTAAAATCTGAACACACAGGCATTTGCAAAGGATGTGCCTTGGGAAAGAATGTGAAAGTTTCTTTTCCCTCAAGTGAGCACAAATCAAAAGTTATTTTAGAACTAATTCACTCAGACCTATGTGGTCCCATGTCAACACCATCCCTAACTGGATCCTTATACTTTGTTGACGACTACTCTCGAAAAACATGGATATATTTTCTAAAGTTCAAAGACTCAAATGAAGTACTATCTAAGTTCAAAGAATTCAAGGCACTAGTAGAAAACCAGACAGGGAAGAAAATTAAGGTGTTAAGATCCGACAATGGGGGAGAATATACATCTGACAACTTCAAAGACTTTTGTAATTCTGTTGGGATTAAGAGGGAGTATACTGTACCATATAATCCACAACAGAATGGAGTAGCAGAAAGAAAGAACAGAACCATAATTGAAGCAGCAAAAGCCATGATGCATGACCAAAACTTACACACTTCATTCTGGGTAGAAGCTTCAAATACAATAGTCTACATTCAAAACAGATGTCCGCACTCAGTTCTAGAAAACATAACTCCTGAAGAAGCTTTTACAGGGAACAAACTAGACTTAAGTCATTTAAGGATATTTGGCTATCCCGTATATATACATGTTCCTAAAGAAAAGAGGACAAAACTAGAACCATCTGGAAAAAGAGGTATCTTCATTGGCTATTGTGAAAATACTAAAGGATATCGCATTTACATTCCAGGGAAAAAATCTATTAAGATAAGTAGAGATGTAAAGTTTGAAGAAAACACTACACTCAAATAACCTGAGGATTATAACATTACTAAAGAAGAAAAAGATCACATAACTGAGATTGAGAGGGAGAATATCATAGAAAATTCCAAACCTTCAGACACTGAGAGGGAGGACATCATAAGAGCTTCTGAACCTCTTGTTGATGAAAATATTGAAACACTCAATAACAAGAAAAAACTTCTATGGGCAAGGAAAATGATTGAAGAGAATAAAGTAGAACCAAATGAAATTTCCAAAGAAAATAAGAGAACAAGAACTCTAAAATGTTATGCTGCACTTCTAACCGAACTCACAAATTCTGAACCAACAAATGTCAGAGAAGCCTTATCAAAACAAGCTTGGAAAGATGCTATGGTTGAAGAATATCAATCTATACTAAAGAATGATGTTTGGGATATAGTGCCTAGACCAAAAGACAAATCAGTTGTCTCATCCAAGTGGTTATTCAAGATCAAATATGCATCTGATGGTAGCATTGTGTAGGATTTTGCCAAGATCAAGGGCACAATGAAAAGCATAAAAAGAGAGACAATAGAATGACAAGAAGAAAACTGTATTCTCATCAATATGCAAATGATCAACTGGATTAACAAATACAATGAATATAGGCCTACTTATATAGGCAAGGCCATATGGATGTATGAGCACACAATTATGACATGTGGCTCAATGAGAAACAATGGTAGGTAAGAAATACTAGGGGTAGGTAGGAGAAAAAATATAATATTCCACAAGAGGTGGATGACCCACCGAATGTGGAGTGTAACAGAAAAATAAGACCACAAAAGGTGGAATTTCTCCTACAAGCTCTATCCCTATGTGCACACTTCCCTAAGTGTCTCAAATCCAAACTATGAAGAGATGCATTATCCTAAGTTAACTTAAGTAAAGTGTAATAATATCCAAAATGAATATTTATTTACACCAACATGCCCCCTTAAGTGCAACTTAGGGGAATGAAGACTCAAGTCAACAATGCAAGATGGGTCCCGACTACTAGGCCATGATAGGTACCCATGTACAATATGCAAATGCAAGCAAAACCATGCAATGCAATCTCTCACAAATAGAGAAAGGGAGAAAACCCAGTGGGAAAAAACTCCCCCCCAAAAGAGAGATGAAAGTACAAAAGACTCTCAAAGAAGAAGGACAAAACCTCAAGGAGGAAAAAGTCCCCCCCATAAGAGATGAAGGAGAAGTCAGCTAACCCCCACTAATGACACATCCCACACCCCCAAGAGAGCTCGCAACTGCTGGAACTTACTCTCAGTGAAAGGTTTGGTGAATATGTCAGCAACCTACTCTGCTGTAGGACAATACTGCAAATCAATGAGCTGCTCCTAAATGAGCTCTCAGATATAGTGCATATGAATCTCGATGTGTTTGGTTCGCTGATGCTAGATCAGGTTCTTCAAGATTGCAATAGCACTCTAATTGTCACAATGTAGAACTGTCGGCCGTGGAGTGGTGAATCCAAACTCTATGAGAATCTGCTGGAGCCAAATGGTCTCAATCGCTGCATTAACAACGCCTCAATACTCAGCCTCAGTCGAAGAGAGAGAAATAACATGTTGCTTCTTGCTCTACCAACAAATGGGGCCCGAACCAAGGTGAAAACTGTAACCAGAAGTAGACTTATGATCATCAAGATCGCCAGCCCAATCGGAGTCTGTGTAACCAACCAAGCGAAGTCCTATGCCTGCTACATAGTGAATCCCATAGTGATGTGTACCCTGGATGTAATGAAGGATCTGTTTGGCGGCTTTCCAATGAAGCTCATGTGGTTCCTGCATGAAGCAGGAAACCATGCCAACTGCAAATGAAATATCAGGGCGTGTATGGGTCAAGTAGATGAGACTACCCACAAGCTGACGATACAAAGTGGCATCAACTGGTGGAGAAGAACACTAAGCCTCAAGCTTGACTCCTGAAAGAAAGGGAGGCAGTGCAGGCTTACAATCAGCCATATGAAAGTGTGCAAGTAGATCAAGAGCATACTTGGGCTGCGATAGTGTAATCCCAGAAGGTGACTGTGAAATCTCTATCCCGAGAAAGTAGTGCAGAAGACCCAAGTCAGTCATAGAAAATTTGTCATGCAAAGCAGATTTGACCTTGCTAATGATGGATGTGGTACTCCCTGTAATGATCAAGTCATCAACATAGAGCACAAGTATCAAGTGAGAGTCATCCTGTCATAAAATGTAGACATTCGGATCATAATGACACGTGGTGAACCCTGCGGAGAGAAGAAAGGAATCTATCTTGGCATACCAAGACCTAGGGACCTGCTTAAGGCCATAGAGAGATTTCCTTAGTTTGCAAACCAAGGAAGTATCCTGGATGAAACCCTATGGCTGCTCCATATAAATCTCCTCATCAAGATCACCCGAATAAAAGCACTCTTCACATCCATCTAATGTATAGCCCAACCATGAGCTACAATAATAGCAAGTGTCAAACGATTGGGGTTCATCTTGGCTACGAGTGCAAAGGTCTTAGTATAGTCAACACCTGCAACCTGAGAGAAACCTTTCACAACAAGCCGAGCTTTATACTTATCCACACTACCATCCGCTGCAAACTTGGTCCAATAGATCCACTTACATCGAACCATCTTTCTCCCCTTAGGGAGATGGACTAGATCCCATGTGTTGTTCCTCATCAAGGAACTACACTCTTCTTCCATAGCTTGGTCCCAGTCAGGAACCCCTGATGCTTCCCTAAATGTCTGTGGATTGAAAGCGGTAGCAATGAATGCATGTGGTAGATCCTGATGCTATGATCGAGTTCTCCATGTATCTGAAGGATCCCCAACAAGAGAACCCACAGACTCAAGTGTCTATCAAGCCCAACGAGGTCTAGGTGGAGGTGGAGAACGAGGCTCCTCAACTACAAGTGGACCCTGTGAAGGTGTAACCCTACAAGTCAGAGTTGAAGGAGTCTCATCATCTGAATCACTAACATCACTATCCACAATGGAGGAAGGTGGAGGAGGTAGAGAGGCTAAGCTAGGAGAGCTTTCCTCAAAGTGAACACTCCTCTCAATGAACACCTCATGTGTCTTAGGATCCATCAATCTATATGCCTTAACACCCTTAGGATATCCAACAAATATGCAAGGCCAACTCTAAGGTTCCAATGCCTTGCATTTCTGTGGAGGTATGCGAGCCCATGCTGGACACCCAAAGACTCTAAAATGTCTCACAATTGGTTTCCTACCAGCCCAAGCCTCAAAAGGAGTAATACCTTGCAAGGCTTTGTGAGGAACCCGATTCTGGACGTGTGTGGCACAACTGATAGCCTCTACCCAAAAGGCGGGATCAAGAGAACGTGCATGTATCATACAACTAGCCATTTCTTTGAGAGTTCTATTCTTGCATTCTACAACTCCATGCTACTGTGGAGTGTATGCAACAGAATGCTGAATATCAATTCCCTCAAATATACAAAAATCCTCAAGTCTTTTGTTCACATATTCCCTTCCATTATTTGTACGAAGAATCTTGACCACTTTCCCGGATTTCTTCTCCACATGAGTCTTGAAGTCCTGAAATCTATCAAATACTTCACTCTTATGAATAAGAAAGTAGACCCAAGTGAAGCGGGAGTAGTCATCAATGAAGGTGAGGACATAGCGGGCCTTACTAAATGAAGGTGATGGAAATGGACCTGCTACATTGCTGTGAACAAGTTGAAGAACTTCCAAAGCTCTCCAAGCTTTCCCCTTATCAAACTTCTCTTTAGGATGCTTGCCCATGGAACAACCTGAATATACACCCTCTGAAAAACTAATTTGAGGTAGACCTATGACCATGTCTTTAGTGCTGAGCTACTGAAGATAGCGGTAGTTGAGGTGACCAAACCGCTCATGCCATAGCTTACTTTCTGAATTTGAATGAGTGAACTTGGCACAAAGTGGGAGAATGAATAAAGCTTTGAGTTATCATTGACTTGTCCCACTGCTACCAAGGCATCATTATCAAGTTCCTTTACCACAACTAAATCTGGTGTAAACTCAACCTTTTTCCCATTTCCATAGTGAGTGATTTGGTAGATAGAGAGAAGGTTGGTAGACAAGTTAGGAACATAGAGAACATTCTCAAATGTTCCATCATCCATGTCAACTGAACCTTTCCCTTCAACCTCTACTTGTGTATCATCACCTATGTAAATGTGAGGTACCTTAGATGGCTCCAATGAAGAAAACTGCTCCTTTGTAGAACCCATGTGATATGAGGCACCCAAGTCAAGTATCCATTGTGGTGAAGAACCTGTTGTAGCCACAAATGCTTGCCCTTTTCCCTTAGAATGTGAGGAAGAGGAAGGAGATGAATCCTTCTTTGTGTAGGTGGATGGAAAATTGATGTTGTTTTTCTTAAGAAGATTAGTTAACTCATCAACTTGCTTTGCATGGCATCGATGCTCATCATGACCATACTTCTTGTAATATGCACAAGTTGGTTTATCCTTCTTAGGTGGTGTCCCCTTCTTGGAAGAGGATGAAAAATCACCTTGTGATGGAGAGGATGATTGTCCTTTTTCCTGTTGTGGCTTAGACTTAGAGTGCTTCTTCTTTTTGTTGGAATCTTTGCCTTGACTTCCTTGATTCCCTTGATTAGCCACCAAAGCCTTGGACTTTGAAGACTTGAGAAGGCCCATGTTCAACAACTTAGATTGTTCCAATATCAACATTTCTATGAAAGCATCAAATGAAGGCATAACATAGGAACTCCCCACTGTCAAGCGATGAGCTTGGAAGCTAGACACAAATGCTGCATATTTTGGTGCAAGCTTGTCCAACAAGTTGAATATCAACTGAGCATCCGTTTTGTCAATTCCACAATCCTTAAGCTTTGCTCTTAGCTCATTTGCTTTGGTGACATAATCTTGGATTGTATCAAAACTCTTGGGATCCAAGTTGGTGAGCTCATTATCAATTTTGTAACCTCTGATTTCATCAACTTGACCATACAATTTCTGAAACATATCCCAAGCATCTTTGATTGTAGTACACTTTTCAATATGAAAGATGAGGTCATCTGATACATACTTGCGCAAAGTTCCAAGAGCCATGCAATTCTTAGTGAGCCATTCTAATTGAGCATTAGGATCAGCCTTAGGATCGGGTGGTGCTGCTATTGTTCCATCTATGTAATGTGTGAGACCCTTTTCCATTAATTTACTGCATACTTTAATTTTCCATGATGCATAATTATGTGGAGTTAAAGGTGGAAATTTATGAGGACTCATTGCAACAAAAATGAAAGAGCACAAAGAGAGGCACAATCACACAAGACACCCCCCCAAATTCACTCAATCAAAGAAGCCCCCCAAAAGTGATGATTTGGCACTTTATACTTAGTGCGTATACAATGGGCCACTTGCAAAAAATGGCAAAGTGGGCTTCTGATTTCAATTTTATTGTAGACACCCAAAATTGTCTAGTCTTTATTTTTAATTAATTATCTAAGCTTAATTCTTCTATTAATTAAATAAATCTTTATTTATTTAATTAATTCATTTATCCTCTTCTAGCCTTATTTCTCATTTAAATAAATACATTTATTTATTTAAATTATCATTTTCCTAAATTAAATAAATATTTTATTTAATTAATTATCTCACTTCCTCTATTAATTAAATAAATCTTTATTTATTTAATTAATTCATTAACCTTTTCTACCCATGACACATGTCATTCATCTCTTAATTCATACACTACTTACCCCTTTCATTATTTTATTATTTCTTTTACCTACCCTCTAATCATAGCCGACCTCCTTTTACACCTCTCAATCTTATCCCTCCATTTCATATAGTGTCTTCTATATAAGGAGATGCTTCCTTCATTATCAAACCCTAATCGTTCTATGCATTCTAATCATCTTTTATGCACTTGACTACACTATGATCCTACTAGCAACCACATTCCGTTCTTTGTTGAGCTCTTGTGCACATTAAATCTAAGAGCAAATATATCAAGCAAGATCAATGGAGATAGGAAGAATGGAGATCCAAACCCTATTGGACATGTGATGGTATAATATTTGTGATTTCGTTTGATTTGCATTGTCTTAGGTAATCTTCATATGTTATGGTGGATCTTTGTTGTTGTTAGGCTAGGGTTTTGTGGTTGAATTCATTTAGCCTTTCAATATCGTTATTATTTTTATCCATTTTCACCATATACATTTTGGCACGCCCGATGGGACTCTTGTCCCTTTTGCATTTAACATCCTTGTTGCAGATTTTGTATTTTGAAGTTGCAGATCTGACGTTTTCGGCAGCATTTTTGATATTTTCGCGTCTGCGCACTTTCAGATCACGTTTTCGATTTTTTGGCGCGTCTGCGACATCTAGAGTCGCGTCTGTGTTATTGGCAATATTTTATTTTGCAGGTTTCAGGAAAGTGCGTTTGTGTTATAAAATCACGTCTGCGTTGTTTTTAGCCGCGTCTGTGTCTAGAAGACGCATCTGCATTCTGTAGTCGCGTATGTGTCTCACAGAACCACGTTTGTGTCACCAAGTCACGTCTGTGTTGAGGGTAATCGCGTCTATGTTCACTAGTTTCAAATTTTGGGTTTTTATTGATTCAGTTTTCGGATTTTGCATTTAGGGTTTTAGATCTAGTTTATTTTTAGCTAACATTTTCAGATCTAGCTAACAAAGTTGGTGCAGCTTGTCTTGAAAGCAAAATCATTTGGTTGAAGGCCCCTATTTTCACAAAGTCTTTTGGGTTTAAAATTTACCTAACTTGTGTGCTTGCAGGAAGGGGTGATTATTTGAAACAATCCAAACTACTAACAACTCTTTGTTGCAGGTCCTTGGCAAGGGTTTTTGGATTTTTATTGTGTGCCTTGTTTTCATAGGCTAGCAAACACTTCAATTGGTGCACTAAAATTGAATCATTGTCTTTTGTGTCTTGAGCAATAGGCTCTTTTTGTTTAATCTTTAGAGGGCTTGTCTTCCCGTGTGGTCATTAGGACTACTAGTGAAAAGAGAACGACCCAAGTGGTAGCGAGGAAAACCCATCTCTTTCGAACCACTATAAACAACTGTATTCATGGTGAAAACTATGGATAATGTGTGCTGATTAGTTCATACCGACACTATGTCTCCCCATAAACCCGTTTGATCAAATTTATTTGATCAGTTGTAGGGCGTAACCCCTACCTGCTGGGAGCCTTCTATATTTACAGAGCTAAAAGTGCCACATGTATGGCCACACGAGCGGATGCCCTTACTAGCAACTTTTTGTTTTAGAAGCCCAAATCCTTCTAGTTGTTGGGGTAGGAGGTCGGACCTCTGGTAGCGGCCCACACACATACGGTTCTTAGTAGAGATACAAAGTTCTCCACGAGGAGTTTTCGTGGGGACTGATGCTTGGCTAACCTGAGAAGTGAGTGCTGAGGGTGGAGCCAGTGAGGTCAAGCATCTAAGTATTCGCTCTAAATAGCATAGCCTCGGGGGTAAAACCCCATGTGGGATCAACAACTATTGTCTTGGCCAGCCATAAGAATTGTGCTTGACTTATTTTAAACATTCAAAACATTCAAGACCAAACAGCAAAACATTGTGTCTTTTGTGTCTTCAAGTGTATGCAAAACATTTTTACATCAAACAACACACTTTCTTGGAGTCATTTTTGAGTCTAGACACTTGCAAACATTGAGTCCTCATCAACACTGTGTCCTCTTGTCATGAAAAATAGTCAAACAGTTAGATTTGGTCACAGCAAAACAACTTCACAGATTGGAAAAAATTGCACAAATTTTGTAGAAACGCGTCTGTGTCTGACATAATAGCGTCTGTGTTGTATAACCATGTCTGTGAAGGGAAAAATCGTGTCTGTGTTCCAAGAATAAACATTACACTTTGCAAAAAAATCTCAGAAACGCGTCTATGTTAAACAGAGTCGCGTCTGCATCAGGAAACAACATCTGTGAAGTATACAGGTGCGTCTGTGTTCAGAATTGAAAAACTATTACCATCCAACAAACAAACACAGTCAGTTTCGGAATTCTTGAGCTTCCTAGGTTATTTCTCCAGGGTTTCATTTAGCAGTCAACTTGTCCTTGGGTCTCACAAAGTCCATCATTGCTTCACACCTTACATTACAATCACATTTGTCTAAACTTGAGTCAAAAGGTCACTTGCTTGTCCTCATCATACTTTGTCAACACACTACATACAACAACACTTTTCTAAGTGGTCCCTCATCAAGGTTTCTTACCTTTGGGTCTCATTTGGTCTTACTTAGAGTCAAGGTCAACTTACCTCATCAAGCGAAACTATCCTCTCTTTGGAAGTCACACCTACTCTACTACATACATACTTGGTCTTACATTTTGGATATTACAAGTACACCTCAGATTCATTTACATTCCATCCAACTCTTGGTTTTTTGTACTTTTTCCATTTTCATCTAGTCTCACACATCTTGGTCAATACCTAGTTCATGGTTGAAACCCACCTTCAAAAATCTAGGAGAGAAACTAAAGAGGCTCAAGAGTCCACAAACATGAGTATCTATGAGTATGACAATGATGTCTTTTTCAATACTGATCATAACACATTACCTGACATGGATGCCTATAGAAACATTCCAAATGTTGAGAACATGGACACTACAAACAATAATGCTGCATACAATGACAATATGGACAACTTTTCCGTACATTCAGCAGATGTAGAAGAATCCATTATGAATCCCCATTTCAATCGATTGGTTGAGGAAATAATGAGGAGGGATAGACAATACTTCTTACAAATGATGGCACAAAGTGGAGCCAAGATACCTCAAGATTTTGACATATCTCAAATAATAAAAAATTGACCTTTGCAACAACCTCACTCCAACATGGATCAAATAAGGCCTAATAGTGGAGGCAATAGAGGACCACATATGGTACCTGAATCACCATCATCTTTGCTTCAAAAACCATAGGTCCCACATACACATGGTAAAGCATATGATACTCACCTTCGTAGACCATTATGAAAATCTTATGCAGACAGATATGCTCAATCACATACCAATGCTAAGGATCAACCACCAAAGCAATTGGATATTCAAAGGCATGCTCAAAATTTGGGGGCAACACATTAGAACATGACATGCCTGTAGAGTATGGTATACATGCACAAAATAGATATGGTGTTCCTCAACATGAATCTATACCAAGTGGTCCATATACACAACATTACTATAGACCTCCTCCATATGAACATGTGTATGATCAATATCATCCATATATGCAACATGCTCCTCCTCCTATTGGTGCCTCAAGCATGGGGTATGGTCCAAGAAGTCGATCTCCACCTAAGAGCAATTTGGAGCAACAAATCAGGGACTTACAAAAGAAAATGGAGGACATAAATACATGAAAGCCAACATACACAATGAGAGACATATGTCCTTATCCATTTGACAAGAGCATTCCAATGCCTCATTTTCCTACACACTTTGTGATGCCTAAATTTGATAAGTATAGAGGAAAAGGGGATCCTAAGGCACACATAAGATAGTTTTTCACAGCTTGCATTGAGGTAGCAGCAGAAGAGACATATTTGATGAGATTATTCCCACAGAGCTTAGGTGATCAAGCTATGGAATGGTTTTCCCAACTTCCATCTAGAATTAAGTCATGGGGTGACTTAGCAGAGGCATTTATTCAACATTTCTCCTAAAACATAGAGACAAACATATCAGTCACTACTTTGTGCAACACCAAGCAAAAAGAGGGAGAGTCTTTTGCATCATTCTTACAAAGATGGAGAAATCTAGCTAGCAGATGCTCTTGTGAAATTCCACAAAAACAAATGGTAGAAATGTTCACCCAAAATGTTAACAAAGACATTGGTTGTGACTTAAGGAAAGGTTTTTTGTCTACCTTCAAGGACGTTATTGAAAAAGGCTTAGCTACAGAAAAGGTCCTAATTGAACAAGGAGTCATCAAGATATTCAAGGAAAACAAAGATGACTTTAAAGGAAAAGACAAACCAAGATTTTGGAATAAAAACAAGAACACAGTCAATGATGGTGTTGTTGATGCCAACATAGTGCGACCCAAATTCATCTTTTTGGGATCAAGTTCTACAAATAATCAGGTGAATACTCAAACAACTTCCAAATCACGAAGGAAGTACACCCCATTGGGAGAATCACTTGAGTCAGTTTTCAAGAAGCTAGTGGCAAACAAGGTAATCACAGTTCCAGATTTTCCTCCATATGAACCAAAGGTCAAACCAAATTGGTGGAACAATGATGAGTATTGTGAATTTCATAAGAGCAAGGGTCATAAGACAGGAAACTGTCATCGACTAAAGAACATCATACAAGATCTCATTGATAGAGGTGACATTGAGATTGAGGGACATTCCTCCAATCAAGAACATGAGATGTTTAAGGAACCATTCCCAAAACATGACAAAGGAAAAGCTAAAGCCACAGATGACCAAACCAACTATACAAGGGCATCCTATAACTATGATTCAACCATCAATCACATCTCGATGGAAAATTATGTCTCTACCATTATCATCAAGGACAAACCATCTAAGAATTCTACTCGGAGACCCAAGATTGTCCTAAAAGGTGTTGGATCCTCTTCTGAACCTACCTCTGAATGTCATGTTACAACCCGCCGAGGTAAAATCACTTTGCAAGGTGCTCCAACTAAAAACACCACTTCTTCATCAACCAAACCTGAGTATGACCTTGTAGAGCAGTTAGGGAAGACACCCACGCTCATCTCCATCCTTGAGCTATTACGCATATCTCCCGCACATAAAGCCATTCTTGACAAAATCCTGAGAGATACTGTTGTTCCTACTGATCTGAATGTGGACCAGTTTCAAGCCATGGTGGGATACCTTTCCATTCCACACTCCCTTACTTTCACAGAAGTCGATGACACCTTCGTAAGTCAGCCACATAATGCACCACTACACGTTGAAGCCTTCATACACAAACATCAAATAAAATGAGTCCTGATAGATGGAGGAGTTGGTCTAAACATTTGTACATTGAGCACTATTAAACAATTGGGATATTCTGATAAAGCTGTGAATTCTACAAATCAAATCACCATTAAGGCATATGATGACGAAGAGCGTTCATCCAAGGGCACAGTCACCTTACCTCTCAGAGTTGGGCTAGTTACAAAGGATGTGGTTTGTCAAGTCTTGGATCTAGATCTCACTTATAACATATTGCTAGGACATCCTTGGATTCATGAAATGAGGGCAGTCCCATCCACATATCACCAATGCATTAAGTTTCCTCATAATGGAGTGGAAGTAACAGTTAACGGTGATCCTAATCCATTCATATACTACAATAACCTAAAATCAAAGACTGAGACCATCATTCCCAGTAATCGTGAGGCTGTTCCTTCGTCGGCATACATTGATCCTGAGTCATTAAAACCTTCGACATCAAAACAAGGTGAGCTTAAAGGAAAATTTCAAGACAAGGGCATGGGGGAATATACTTTAAATCAGACCAAGTACTTACAACAAGTCATGAATTCCCCAAAAGAATATGGAAGACCACATCCTAACAAGCAAGTATCCATCATGATACTCAAATGGGACCCTACTATCTTTCAAAGATGGGGTGAACTAGAAGAGGAAGATTTATAAAAAATGCTTTTCAGAGACAATGAAGATGACACACAAGATCACATCAGTCTACCATGTGAGAAATATGGCAAAGGCTTCAAAATTCTACAAAAATTCAGGTATGATGGAAAAAGCCCTCTTGGGTTACGAAGGGAAGGCATCATTGAACCTTTACAACCTGAATTGACTTTCAAGAAGGAACGCTTGAAAGGACTTGGTTTCTTAACTTCCAAGGTCCACACCCAAAGGACAGAAGAAGCCTTACAAATCAAAGCTGCCAAAATTCAACAAGAGGATCGCTATTCCATAGATTCCAACGAATGGGAATGGGGTTCCAACAAGTCTTCCAGTGACTACGAGCTCACCGAGATATTCAGAGAGCCAGATGAACCAACAGAAGAAGAGGAATTTTATAACAAGTTCAGAGTTGGTCAAGAAACAACCCATGAAGATTCCACACAGTCCTTGTCTCAAGGTTCTAGGATGAAATCACATAGAATGAGAACACCTGTCTCAGAATGCGCTACTAGTGATGATAATTTGGATTCGTTCGCGATCAAGACTGATGAGGAGAGTGCCATCGCTGACCTTGATAATTACCTTGACATACTCGAATATAATTGCATCTTCACTCTTAGCCCCGTTAACTTCGAAGACATTAACAACCTTCCCCTTGTTCACCACCAACTCATTGACTAGGATCATGAAGGACCTACACAGTTTGACACATTCCAAAATGATGAAGCTTTTATTGACTATCTAGGCATATGAGATGATGTTCCTCCTGGGGACCATAAAGCGGGATACACTATAGAACTCAATAGCATGGCATATTTTGGTGAGGGTGTCGAACCTTCCAGTCGCAAAAATGTGAAAATAAGAACAAATCAAGGGTCTTATGGCAAAAACCATATTGTGGCGCTGTCTGACCCCAAAAAAGTAAAAAGAAAGGATGTATCTGAGGGCGAAAACCTCTCCGAGGCACCCGAAGATGGAAGGCTCGACATTCTCCTAGCATCATATGAGGAAAAGTCATCCATGTTGGTAGAGGAGACTATCAAAACAAACATTGGTACAGAAGAGATTCCACATAACATATTCCTAGCTCAATCATTGACAGAGTCCGAAAGGTCAAAATTCATAAGTTTCTTCAAAGAATGACAAATCAACTTTGCTTGGTCATACGCTGATATGCCTGGATTGGATCTAGATTTAGTAATGCATCATTTGACAGTCAAACCGGGGGCAAAACTAGTAAAACAAAAATTAAGAAAAATGCATCCACAAGTGGCATTATTAGTCAAAGCAGAACTTGAGAAGTTATTAGATGTCGGATTCATACGCCCAATCGATTATCCCAAATGGATCTCCAACTTAGTACCTGTCAATAAACCAGATCGCAACATCAGAATTTGCACAGATTTCAGATACATCAACAAAGCTTGTCCAAAGGATGACTTCCCATTACCAAATATTGACTTGATTGTTGATCTCACAGTAGGTCATGAAATGTTATCATTGATGGATGGATTCTCTGGTTATAATCAAATAAGGATCGCACCCAAGGATCAACACAAAACATCATTTACTTGTCCGTGGGGAACTTTTTGCTAGAATGTCATGCCTTTCAGGCTAAAGAATGCAGGTGCTACATATCAAAGAGCCATGACTACTATATTTCATGATCTCATGCACGTAACCGTGGAAGATTATGTTGACAACCTCTAGACAGAAATACACATTTGGACATACCTTCAGTTGTCTTTGATCGGTTGCAAAAATACAAAGTAAGATTAAACCCCAAGAAATGTGTCTTTGGAGTAACCTCCGGGAAGCTCCTAAGATTCATTGTATCCAAAAGAGGAATTGAAGCTGATCTAGCAAAAGTCAAGGCCATCTTGGAGATGCAACCACCAAGAAATATCAGTCAACTTCGATCCTTACAAGGCAGACTCCAGTCCATTCGAAGATTCATAGCACAACTTGCAGATAAGTGTAATCCTTTTCAGCACCTGCTACATAAAAACATCAAATTCAAATGGGATGATAACTGTCAACAGGCTTTCCAGACGCTCAAAGATTATCTTCTAAATCCGCCAGTTCTGATGCTACCAGTTCTAGATCAACCACTGTTACTATACATATCAGCTACTCCAACAACACTGGGGGCACTCTTAGCACAACAAATTGCTGAGGGCAAAGAAAAAGTAGTATACTATATTAGTCGCACATTGGTAGGATATGAGCTAAACTACACACCAATTGAGCGTGCATGTCTCACCGTGGTCTTTGCTTCACAGAAATTACGACATTATATGCTTACTCATAAGACTAAGTTAGTTGCATGGATAGACCCATTGAAATACCTTCTTAATAAAGCAACACTTACTGGGTGACTGGCCAAATGGGTAATGATCCTGAGTGAATTCGACATCGAGTATGTGGACAGAAAAGCAATAAAAGGACAAGCCATCATAGATCAATTAGCAGATGCTCCCATGATAGATGATGTTCCTCTAAGTTCAGAATTTCCAGATGAATCCATTTTGACAATGTCACATGCAAAGCCATGGCAACTGTACTTTGACAGCTCATACACACAGGATGGGGCAGGAGCTGGCATCCTCTTTATAACTCCTCAAGGGGATTCTATACCAAAATCATACCGCTTATCATTTCCTTGCACTAACAATATAGTGGAATATGAGGCATTAACAACAGGATTACGAATTGCAGTTCAATGGAAGATCCAGGAACTTCGTGTTTTTGGGGACTCCCAACTTGTCATCTGTCAAGCAACTGATGATTACCAAACAAAAGATGAAAAATTAATGCCTTATAAACAAATGGTGGATGACCTGAAACAACACTTCACAAAGATAGACTTTGAGCAGATACCAAGAGAGCAGAATCGCGCCGCAGATGCCATGGCTACAATTGCTTCATTGATTGATCTACCTCCAAACGAGACCCACTATGAGTTCTTGGTGGATAACCTTTTGGTTCCTTCATATGAGATCATGCCTACTCAGACGATATGTGTTGTCGGTTCCGAGTCCCAGTTATATGGTTCCATTTTCACATACCTTCATGACAATACTCTACCTCCTGATCTATCAAATAACCAATGTCGCACTTTTATTTGCCAATCCTCTAGATATGTCATTTTAGCTGATATCCTATACCAGCGAGGTTTAGATGGCACTCTTCTTAGATGTTTAGAAAGTGATGAGGCTCAGATTGCGTTACGTGAAGTGCATGAAGGGATATGTGGTTCTCATGCTAGTGGTCCTACCTTGGCCAAGAAACTCATCAGGACTGGATATTATTGGCCAAATATGGAAAAAGACTCATATCAGTTTGTAAAGAAATGTAAGCAATGCCAAATTCATGGAGACCTCATACGTGCACCAGCACAAGAACTTCAACCACTTGTGTCTCCTTGGCCCTTTTGCCAATGGGGACTCGATCTCATAGGCAAGATTCACCCTCCTTCTTCCAATGGTCATAAATTCATTATCACTGCCACAGAGTATTTTACAAAATGGATTGAAGCCGTGCCTCTCACACAAGTCATAGGAAAATAGATTGCTACATTCATCCTCAACTATATCATTTGTCGATACGGTATTCCTGTTTCCATTATCACTGATAACAGACATCCCTTCAAAAATCAGGATGTTCGTGAACTCTGCGACCGCTTCCATATTTCCCATCGTTTCTCCACACCATATTACCCCCAAGGTAATGGCCAAGCTGAGGCGTCTAATAAAATAATCCTTAAAATCCTAAAGAAGATAGTCGACGATGCTGGTCGTAATTGGCATATCCAACTTAATCCTACACTTTGGGCCTACTGCACACCTATAGGAGCTACACCCTATTCACTTGTCTATGGCACTGAAGCTATCTTTCCTATTGAGGTCAAGCTACCCTCTTTACGGGTTTCTTTGCAAAACATCATCAGTGATGAAGACTATAGGGTTTCTCGCTTACAAGAGCTGGAACTATTGGATGAACGAAGACAAACTGATTTTAATCATCTCAAAGCTTACCAACAACGAATGAGTCGCAGCTACAATCACAAGGTCAAGCCTCGCACATTTGAGGTAGGGGACTTAGTCCTCAGAGAAAATCCTAAAAATCAGTAAGACAGAGAGAAGAAGGGCAAGTTCGAACCAAATTGGCTTGGTCCTTACATCATTACAGTAGCATATGGATCTGGGGCATATCAGCTCTCAACTACAGAAGGTGAACCTTTGGAGGATCCTATCAATAGCATGCACCTTCGCAGGTTCTACACATAGCTCTTCAAAAAATCCTAATTTAAAAAATACAAAAAAAAAAAAAAATCAAAAAATTTCAAAAATACAAAAAAAATTATAAAACAAAAAAAAATCGTTACTTGGTGAAAACCTAGCAAACAGGCGCCTTGTGACACAAAAAAATTGAAAAATAAAAAAAAGTAAAGAGAAATAATTTCGTCCAACGGTGAAAACCACTTCGGTGGCGCCTTGGGCAAGTACCATGGTGAAAACTGTGTCACCAACGCCATGTGTAGAGACATTGCTCCTCCCTCCTTTAGGATTCACTTTCATCCTTTCACTTTGCACACACTCACAACCTATTCGTTCATAATAAAATTACCCATTCCCATCATGGATTGTTATTGATCTACCCAAGATTGGTTAGCCATTCATAATAAACCTCCCTTTTCACCTCCCTTTCCATCCATAATAAATCAGATCCTATCTATGGCTAAGGCAAATCCTACGTCTAGTGATGGGTGTGGAACTGAGAACATCACATGTTTCGAGAAGTATAGTTTCTTCTAGCTTTCTTCAGTCTATCTGCGCACAATCCGCAATAAAGCAGCATCTGCATCACAAATCCGCAATAAAGTTTCATCTTCTCCATAATAAAGTATCATTTTCATGGATTCAGTTAGTTTCAGATGAGACATAGCAGCAACAATAGGCTTCAACAAAATCAAATCTTTCAACAGACTCAGACAACATTATGGTTCAGTGCTATCTATCCATTTTGTGAAAGTAAACATTGTGACCACAATCAAATAAGACTTATACAAGTGACAAGAGACACTAAACTTGAGGACTACAGTGGATGTTGGTGTCGAGTCTTGGTTTTCTTTTGATTTCATCTTTTTTTTTTTTTGGTGACATGTCTTTTAGCTTTTCCGGGATGTCTTTGACTAGAGATTCTATCTCCAGGATGTCTTTGACTCGAAAGGCGAGGATGGGGTATCATCACCTATTTGTATTTGTTGTCTGTGGATTGTCTCTTAGTAATGCTATGACTTGTCCAAGGATATGAGGACATTGTGGGTCTAGTATGAACTGAGGCATTCCTTGTTTGTGACTGTCTTATCTCCATGCAAATAGGTACAATGACTTTCTTGGTCAAACATATGCCTTGATTGTCATAACCTACTTGCCATAATAAAGCTCAATGATGATAACGCACAAGAAGCTCTTTCACTTTCATATCTTTGTATCTTTCATCCCCCTTTCTTGATTGACTTCCATCATCCTTCTTGAGTCTGCATAGCTTGCTATCACATGACTGAGTATAATGACACACCAAAAACATTTGCATTTCATGTAGTTGCACCTGCATTACCACATATAAGCATTTCATAGATACATATAGATATCACAACTGCATCACATACTGCACACAACACCCATTAGCACATTTTACGTTCTCATCATGTAAATAATCATTTGCATTATCATATTCATCTACATTACATACATTCACATTTGCATCATGCATACACATATAAAACATAAAAGAACAAAAAAATATATATATTGCATTGCATCGTATACATATTTGCATCCATATCATAAGCATCACATAAAAACATCTCATCATATAGGTACACATGCATATAGCTGCTACAAAGATGAATCATCTCATATATATAATCATAAAAGTGTCATGATACAATGATGTCAAAATCATATGGCTACAAAATTACCCGAAGGTGTCTACATCATCATACAAAAGGGTACAAAACTGATACATAGGGAGCCATCTCTTAGTTAAAGCAGTCAGCAACCCCATGTTCACCTGAAACTCAGGCACATATAGAATATATCGCAAACCCATAACCTCAATGGCAGCTCAATCCTCAAATTTCAGCTCTGGTCATAACCTCTGCGTCAACGGGAATCTCTCTCGCGACTCCAGCATCGGCAAATACTCCTACAGTCAAGCAAATCACTCATGTCAGTCATAGTGGCATTCCCTGTTTATCACAAAATGCTACTTTTTATCTAAATGCATATGGCATTCTACCCTAGTGACACTCACTATTCATCACAAAGTGTTGCTTCTATCCTAGTGGTACTCCCTGTTCATCACAAAGTACTACGTGTTTTGCACTCCCTGTTCATCACAAAGTGCTGCTCACATTTGCACTCCCTGTTCATCACAAAGTGCTGCCCATATTTTAGTACTCCTTGTTCATCACAAAGTACTCTATCTTGGTACTCACTATTCATCACAAAGTGCCTTGATCTATTCTAGTCTTCCCTAGAGGACCTACTTGAGTGTATCCTCTCAGCAGCTTATCCAATTGACAGCGTATGTTCATCACAGAACTGCCGATTTGACCTAGAAGACACAAATTCACATTTTTGGACACAAACGCGCTTACCTGACATAAACGCACTCAAAGACTGCACAGACCTGCCTGAAAAACACAGACGCGCCTGACAAACACAGACGTGCCTATGCTCTGCACAGACGTGCCTATGCTCTGCACAGACGCACCTGGGCGACACAGATGTGACTTCTTGGCACAAGCGCGCCTTAACATCACAAACGCGGCCGCATTTGACACAGACGTGGTTTCAAACGCAGACGTGCCTGGCACAAACATAGATACGCCTCATGAGCACAGACGCGCCTGGCACCAACACAGACGCGCCTGGAGGTTTTTGGACATTTTTTGGACCCTAGTCTAAGCGCATTTATTGCTCTACCTACCATGCATTAATGACAATATTAAATGCGTCAAAGTATAAGGAGGTTTTGTGGTACTTACCGACTCTCCTGCCTCTACTGGCCTTCGGAATCAGCAAACGCGGTCGAATCTATCAATGAAGGTCATCGCTGCTGACTGTTGCTGCTCTATTTTCGTTCTGTACTCTGCTCTCATGGATGTGTAAATGACAATGAGGATGTATTTTCCCCCATGGTCTATCTTATAGACTACCCCTAGCCTTCGTTTCCCGAGTCAATCTTCTTTATCCCGTGACTTTGTCACTTTATTCGGTCAGTCTATTCTAGCCTTTCTTTCTTATCGAGAGATTGTCTACAATCTTTGTAGACATTTTCATCCAATCTCTCGAGGGGGCATATCATTCCCATCTTGGGGCAACTTTGTATCAGTTCATATTATCTTCTTTGAAACAACGCGACAAGCCGCATTGTCTCAAAGAGGGGCAAAATGTAGACACCCAAAATTGTCCAATCTAATTAAATAAATATTTTATTTATTTAATTATCTAAGCTTAATTCTTCTATTAATTAAATAAATCTTTATTTATTTAATTAATTCATTTATCCTCTTCTAGCCTTATTTCTCATTTAAATAAATACATTTATTTATTTAAATTATCATTTTCCTAAATTAAATAAATATTTTATTTAATTAATTATCTCACTTCCTATATTAATTAAATAAATCTTTATTTATTTAATTAATTCATTAACCTTTTCTACCCATGACACATGTCATTCATCTCTTAATTCATACACTACCTAGCCCTTTCATTATTTTATTATTTCTTTTACCTACCCTCTAATCATAGCCGACCTCCTTTTACACCTCTCAATCTTTCCCTCCATTTCATATAGTGTCTTCTATATAAGGAGATACTTCCTTCATTATCAAACCCTAATCATTCTATGCATTCTAATAATCTTTTATGCACTTGACTACACTATGATCCTACTAGCAACCACATTCTGTTCTTTGCTGAGCTCTTGTGCACATAAAATCTGAGAGCAAATATATCAAGCAAGATCAATGGAGATAGGAAGAATGGAGATCCAAACCCTATTGGACATGTGATGGTATAATCTTTGTGATTTCGTTTGATTTGTATTGTCTTAGGTAATCTTCATATGTTATGGTGGATCTTTGTTGTTGTTAGGCTAGGGTTTTGTGGTTGAATTCATTTAGCTTTTCAATATTGTTATTATTTTTATCCATTTTCACCATATACATTTACAACTGCCTCAATAAGGCCAAGAGAGACTCAAACTAATAATGCAAGAGATCTAAACTAAGATCCAAGCACTTTACAAGTACCTAATAGGCCAAATAAGACCATATCTGAAAGTACAACTTCCACTCAAAATATCTAAAATTTGATCATAGATTATGAAATTAGACGAAAAAAATGCACTTTCAAAAAAAATGGCACTTGAAAAAGAGGTCGTATGAGCTCAAACAAGGCCTTTGAAGTTGCAGAATTGAGGATTGGACAGGTACAATTGAGAGAATTCAAAAATTCTGAAAAACCTATGCACCAAAATCAGAAAATAACCACACCACTGTGAAGATCATGAAATTTTAGCCCATTTAAAAAAAAATTGCACCAAAAAAGGAGCAAAAATCGGCAAGATATGGCCTTTCAAAGTTGAACTGCAAAACTGAAAAGCTCAATGAAGAGGGGGTCAAAAAATTTCAAAAATATGCTGATGTGGCGCTGATGTTAGAAAATGATAGGCTTAAATTTGACACCCGTCTGGCCGTCAAAATAACTTCATCCCCCTGCATGGCATCCGTACCGTACGAACAGGCTAATGTGGTGCGATCTGGTTGGCCGAAAAATATTATGTGGCAGGGTCTGCGTCTGCTCTGCATGGCGGGTGACGTGGCTACTGATGTGGTAGATGAAACTGACTAGGTGAGGTGGTAGGGTGTCGGTGTCCATGTGGGAGTCGGTGGTCGGTGCCGGATGTGCCGCCGGTGCCGATGACTATGGCCGGTGTCGATGACGGAGGTCGGTTGTTGGGGGAAGCTGCCGGTGCCTGTGACTGTGGCCGGTGCCGGTGATGGAGGCCGATCGCTGGAAGGTGGGTGCCGGCGGGAGGTGAACCTGTAGTAGCGGCGATCAAGGGGAGGTGTCGAAGCAGCAAGGTGCACGACGACGACGGGAGGCTCCGGAGCTGCAAATGGCGGTGGCCGAGGTGAGTACAGGGTGGCAGGGACCTGCAATCAAAGCAGGGTACAGAAAGCATGGGGGGGGTCTGCGGACCCCCCAAAAAACAATTTTTTTTTTTGAAGATTTTCCAAATTTTTTTTTTTTTGTTTTCGGAAAAAATTTTTTTTACAAAAAAATTTCAAAATCTGTACAATAATAGCCAAAATGGGCAAAAATATTTTCTCACCAAAATAGGTCGACTTTATAGTCAAAATTCATGGAAACGGCCTCCCGGATTCAACGGTGATGTCCAAATCGTTGTACGATGCCCCCAAAAAATGAAGATCCCCAAATCCAAAAATTGAAGCCTTCAAAATGTCTCCAAAAGACTAATCAATGAAGCCCTATAGGCTCTGATACCATGTAGAATTTTTCCAAGATCAAGGGCACAATGAAAAGCATAAAAAGAGAGACAATAGAATGACAAGAACAAAACTGTATTCTCATCAATATGCAAATGATCAATTGGATTAACCAATACAATGAATATAGGCCTGCTTATATAGGCAAGGCCATATGGATGTATGAGCACACAATTATGACATGTGGCTCAATGAGAAACAAGGGTAGGTAAGAAATACTAGGGGTAGGTAGGAGAAAAAATATAATATTCCACAAGAGGTGGATGACCCACCAAATGTGGAGTGTAACAGCAAAATAAGACCACAAAAGGTGGAATTTCTCCTACAAGCTCTATCCCTATGTGCACACTTCCCTAAGTGTCTCAAATCCAAACTACGAAGAGATGCATTATCCTAAGTTAACTTAAGTAAAGTGTAATAATATCCAAAATGAATATTTATTTACACCAACACATTGAAAAACATAAAGCTTGCTTTGTGGCCAGGGGATTCTCTCAAAAAGCAGGAATTGATTATGAAGAGACATTTGCCCCAGTTGCCCGGTATACGTCAGTAAGAACAATCATTGCAATTGCAGCATCCAAAGGATGGAAAATTCACCAAATGGACGTAAAGACTGCCTTCCTAAATGGTTCAATTGAAGAAGAAGTATATATAGAACAACTAGAAGGATTCACCATACGTGATAAAAATTGCTATGTTTGTAAACTAAAGAAAGCTCTCTATGGGTTAAAACAAGCACCTAGGGCCTGGTATGCAAGGATAGACAACTATCTCTCCAAATTAGGGTACTCCAAGAACCTAGTAGATCCCAACATCTACTTCAAGGCTTCAAATGGAAATATGATTATATTGGTCCTTTATGTGGATGATCTTTTGATAACATGAGAGGATAATCTCATTGAGAAATGTAAGCAAGATCTAGCAGTAGAATTCGATATAAGGATCTAGGGCTTCTACATTATTTTTTGGGATTAGAAGTATGGCAGAAGAAAAACTAAATCTTCCTAAATCAAGGAAAGTACACCACAAATATTCTAACTAGATTTGGGATGATGGAGTGTAAGCCATTAGCTACACCAATGGAAACTAATTTGCACAAGCTGAAAATTGAGGCAGAAGATTCAAAACCTACAGATCCCACACTCTACAAACAAATCATCGGTTCACTCATATATTTGGTAAATACTCATCCCGATATCTGCTATGCTACAAATGTATTAAGCCACTTCATGTGTGAACCTAGGAAGATACATCTAATGGATGCTAAACACATTCTAAGATATTTATGAGGCACAATCGAACTTGGCTTAAAGTATGAAAATGTTGAGATTCAACTTGAAGGATATTCTGATTCTGATTGGGCCGGAAGTACCACTGATCGGAAAAGTACTATAGGGTGTTGCTTTAGTTTTGGTTCTACTATGATATCTTGGTTCAGCAGAAAACAATCAATAGTTGCACAAAGCTCCACCGAAGTAGAATATATGGCAGCCTCCATGGGAGCTCGTGAAGCGGTATGGCTAAGAAAGTTATTATTTGGAAAAACTTTGAATTCAACAATAATTCGCTGTGATAATCAGAGCTATATCAAGCTCTCAGTAAATCTAGTTTTTCACAATCGATCCAAACATATTGTGATCCCTTATCACTACATAAGAGATATGGTAGATCGAAACGTCATAAAACTAGTGTACATCAGTACTGAAGAACAAAATGTTGATATCTTCACCAAGCCACTTGCAAGATTGAAGATAGAATACTTCAGAAGTAAACTTGGTATGACTAGATTATAATTGAGATTATTAGGATGAAATTACTACCATGTGTAATTTGTTCATGAATAAATAAATAAATCGTATATTGCAATATTTTAACTGTGTTCAAGAAGATGACGATCTTCTTATGTTTAAGGTTACTATTTCAAGGTGACGATCTTGACAATAGTTGACCAAGTGTCAAGATTTACTACATTAAGTTGTTGTCCCGGGCTGTGCCAAATATCTTGATCCTAAAGTATCTGATCATCTCATGATTGACTTCTTAAGTGATTGGCCCGGACTGAGCCGATATTGAGTTTATTGTCATGCCAAGACTATATTAAATGTTGTCCCAAATTGTGTCGGAAGTCATGACAGAATATGCTCCCAAGAAAATTACTTAGATCCACTCCTGCTAAGAGGGAGTGTTAAGATATAGCCCTCATGAATCTAACTGATGGTAAATCGATTATTATCTGGAGAGTGATATATTAATAGAGCATATAGTTTGGAAATTAAACATAAACAAACTAATTGTTATGAACGGTTGCCTCCATAGGGACATGTCCATACATGGCAACTGCCACATATGGACATGTCCCTACGTAGGCAACCTTTCCTCTTGTATTTAAACCAGATTCAATGATGGAGATGATCAATAACTCATGGCAATCAGTCTTCCAGAATCACTGTCATTGTTCTTCGATCCATATTTCACAACAGCAAGTCCCTTGATGATCTCGGAAATAACATTGCACCACACTCCTGCAACATCTCATTAGTATGCATCGTAGAATGAATATGGCATAAAAGTTCATGGTACATTGAAAAATCCACATGGTACTTGCAACAAGTATTACGAATCTTAAGAGGTACACAATAAAATGGCTTCAAAGATTCAAAGGCCCTTCATGATATTTGCAAAGTTGGATGTACTTCACAAATTTTTTTGGACAACATTGTTTGGCTTGATTCCAAGAAATGTTTGGGATGCAGTGTGCAGTCTCGATTGCCAATTCTTAATTTCAAATTGTCCTTTACATTGAGTGATACTCTATAATTAGAGTGAAAAAATTGTTGAATCTCCTCCTTCACATTGTCAGTCAACTTTTTATCAACACATGGAAGCCTCCCACCAAAAGCCCATGTATCATGTTGAAGTGGATCGTCAAGTCTTTGTCTTCGTGCAAGTGCTCTATCCAAAGTTTTATAGTTTATGTTCAAATCAACACAAGTTTGTCTTATTTGATGAGCCTCCCTCAATTGATGGCTTACTAAGGAGGTTTTAATCACTCTTTGAGTGACTCTGTTATCTCTTTCCTTGGTATTCTTTCCAATAGAATTGAGAACATCAAACATATTTTTGGCAATAATAGAATTTCTCTCCATCTTCGTGTTCATATGAATCTTCAATTTGTTTAGAAATGGTCTCATCTTTCTCATCTTTATCATCTTTAGCAATTGAAAAAAAAAGTTGGCATTGCTTGGTCAATGGCTTATTGCTAAAATTTTGGTCGAAAAGTTGTGTAGCCCACAATTGAACGGTTCTTGTTGACCTCTTGCCTTCAAGATTCACAATAATGTTCTCATAAATTTCAAGTAACCATTTTGGGGTCTTCATTTATGAAGTAATTAGGTGTTACATATTGTTCACTTGGTTGAGCAATTCCACCTTCAATGTCAAAGTTTTCCATATTTTCACCTCCTATGTCTAAATTTTCCACATGTTCACCTCCTATGTCAAAATTTTCTACATTTTCACCTCCAATGTTAAATTTTTTCACATTTACACCAAAATTATGGACACCTTCATTGTCAACTCCCAAATTTTCACTTTCCATTCTCACGTCATGTTGAACATTTTCATTATCACTTTCAACATTTTCGACATGTTCAACATTTTCACTTTCAAAATCTACATTTTTATTTTCAATAACTTGTTCAACATTTTCAAATTCAATTTCCTCTTCACTTGAAGTAATATTAGCAATATTTAACATACCTTGTCTTCTCCTTCTATGAAATTGTCTATCTCTTTCACTATACACTTCAATTTGGTCATTTGAAAGATTTATTTTGCGTTTAGACTTTCGATGACTACGACTCCCCATTTACCTCCACAAAGATGCTCCTAAATGATTGACAATTTAAGATTTGACTTTAAGAATCTCTCAAAAGAACAAATTTGTCTCAACCTGTCTGAAAACCCATGATTGTTGACAGAAACCAGGATGTGAAGAATGTGGGCCGTTGGAATCCACAAAATGGCCCACAAGGCTCTTTTTTATTTACAAAAATTGGATATCTGATTTTAATGCATAAATTTGGGCTCCCAAAAATAATTTTCGTTGCCGCCTTTTTTTATTGTTGCCACATTAATGGTAGTAGCAAAAATCGGATATCTGATTTCAATACTCATATTTTAGAGAGAGAGAGATTAGGGGAGGGGAGAGAGAGAGATTATGGGGAGAGAGAGATTAGGGGACATAGAGAGAGAGGTTAGGGGAGAGGGAGAGAGAGAGATTAGGGGAGAGGGAGAGAGAGAGATTGGGAGGAGAGAGAGAGATTAGGGGAGAGGGAGAGAGATTAGGGGAAAGGGGGAGAGAGAGAAATATTAGGGGATAGGGAGAGAGAGAGATTGGGGGAGAGAGAGAGATTGGGGGAGAGGGAGAGAGAGAGATTAGGGGAAAGGGGGAGAGAGAGAGATTAAGGGAGGGAGAGAGGGAGAGAGAGAGAGAGAGAGGAGGGGATAGGGGGACAGATAGATTAGGGGATAGAGAGAGATTAGGGGAGAGGGAGAGAGAGATTAGGGGAAAGGGGGAGAGAGAGAAATATTAGGTGAGAGAAGGAGAGAGATAGATTAATGGAGAGAGGGGGGAGGGGGAGGGGGAGAGAGAGAGAGAGAGAAAGATTAGGGGAAAGGGGGAGAGAGAGAGATTAGGGGAGAGGGAGAGAGACTAGAGGAGAGGGAGAGAGAGAGATTAGGGGAGAGGGGTCATATGACTCCTTAGGACCCACAATGACCCAATATGGTGTCATAAGGGGTCATATTGTGTCCTAAGGGGTCACATGGTGTCTTAAGGAGTCATAGGACACAATATGACCCATAATGACACAATTTGGTGTCGTAAGGGATCATACGCTGTCTTAAGGGGACATAGGACCCAATATGACCCCTTAGGACACCATAGGACCCATAACGACCCAATATTGTGTCATAAGGGGTCATATATTGTCCTTAGGGGTCATATGTATCCCATGACCCCTTAGGACACCATATGACCCCTAATGACACCATATGGTGTCATAATGGGTCATAGTGTGTCATAAGGTGGCAAGATGAACCATTATTACAATTAAAAAAAAGTGCTAATATTGCTTACAAAAATTTGACACCTAAGGGGTCATATGGTGTCCTAAGGGGTCATATGACACAGTATTGTGTCATAAAGGGTCATATTGTGTCCTAAGGGGTCATATGGTGTCTTAAGGAGTCATATGACACAATATGACCCCTTAGGACACAATTTGACCCATAATGACACAATTTGGTGTCGTAAGGGGCCATATGGTGTCCTAAGGGGTCATATGACACAATATGACCCCTTAGGACACCATATGACCCATAATGACCCAATATGGTGTCCTAAGGGGTCATATTGTGTCCTATGACCCCTTAGGACACAATATGACCCATAATGACACAAGGACACAATATGACCCCTTATGACACCAAATTGTGTCATTATGGGTCATATTGTGTCAAAAGGGGTCATATTGTGTCATATGACCCCTTTAAGACACCATATGACCCCTTAAGACACAATATGACCCTTTACGATACTATACGATGTTATTATGGGTCATATGACCCCTTATGTCCCCTTAGGGGTCATATGGTGTTCTAAGGGGTCATGGGATACCATATGACCCCTAAGAACAACATATGACCCCTTATGACACCATATTGGGTCGTTATGGGTCCTATGATGTCCTAAGGGATCATATTGTATCCTATGACCCCTTAAGACACCATATGACCCCTCAGGACAATAAATTGTGTCGTTATGGGTCATATTGTGTTCTAAGGGGTCATATTGTGTCATATGACCCCTTAAGACACCATATGACCCCTTAGGACACAATATGACCCTTTAGGACACTATACGGTATCGTAATGGGTCATATGACCCCTTATGACCCCTTATGATACCATATGGCATCATAAGGGGTCATATGGTGTTCTAAGAGGTCATAGGACAACATGTCACCTTAGGACATCACAGGACCCATAATGACCCAATATGGTGTCATAAGGGGTCATATGTTGTCCTTAGGGGTCATATGGTATTCCATGACCCTTTAGGTCACCATATGACCCCTAACGACACTAGTCATAAGGGGTCATATGACCCATAACGACACCGTATAGTATCGTAAAGGGTCATATTATGTCCTAAGGGGTCATATGGTGTCTTAAGGGGTCATATGACAATAACCCCTTAGGACACAAAATGACCCATAACGACACAATTTGGTGTTGTAAGGGGTCATATGGTTTCCTAAGGGTTCATAGGACACAATATGACCCCTTAGGACACCATAGGACCCATAACGACCCAATATGGTGTTATAAGGGGTCATATGGTATCCCATGACCCCTTAGGACACCATATGACCCCTAATGACACCATATGGTGTCATAAGGGGTCATATGACCCATAACGACACCATATAGTGTTGTAAAGGGTCATATTGTGTCCTAAGGGGTCATATGGTGTCTTAAAGGGGTCATATAACACAATATGACCCCTTAGGATACAATATGACCCATAATGACACAATCTGGTGTCGTAAGGGGTATATGGTGTCCTAAGGGGTCATAAGATACAATATGACCCCTTAGGACATTGTAGGACCCATAACGACCCAATATGGTGTCATAAGGGGTCATATGTTATCCTTAGGGGTCATATGGTCCCTTTAGGACACCATATGACCCCTAACGACACCATATGGTACATATTGGGTCATACTGTGTCATAAGGTGGCAAGATGAACCATTATTACAATATAAAAAGCAGTGCCAATATTGATTCCAAAAATTTGACACCTAAGGGGTAATAGGACACAATATGACCTTTCCCTCCCTCCCCCCCTAATCTCTCTCTCTCTCTCTCTCTCTCTCTCTCTCTCCCCCCTCTCTCTCTCTCCCTCTCCCCTAATCTCTCTCCCTCCCTCCCCACCCCCACTCTCTCTCTCTCTCTCTCCCTCTCCCTCTCCCTAATATCACATACTAATTTATTTATAAATCAATATATATTAATATATCAATAACTAGTAGATTAATTATGTGCAAATTTAGTTATTGAATTTACTTATTAAAATCAGATATTCGATTTTTGTTATACAAATTTCAAATTTGAAATTTTGACTCGAGTTTTCTTTGGGATTTGGCTTGGAAGTGACAAGTCATGAAGCTAACTGAAAAAACTTGTTTTTCAGTATTCCTTGATTTTTCAGACTTTACACTGGTGGTTGTTGACTTTTTTTTTTAGCAAAAAAGGATAAAACGAAAAGGGTTTTTTAAGGACGTTCTCATCTTTCCAACAATATAAGGCTTGTCTTATTTTGACTTTAATAAATAATTATTATTTATTTTCTAATTGAATTCTGACAAAAGTCCTGATTGATAGACTGATTGAAAAACTCTCATAACTTTCAAAAGATATAATATTTTTTCAATCAGAAACATGCGTCACATCCTATTCTTTGTCTATTATAGGGAAAAAAAAATGAATTTTATATGGCTTTGACCAATTTAAGGTGGTCAGATGTAGGAGTTTCTGAATTTCTGAAAAGATGTAGTAAAAAATTCATAAATAATTATTTACTTTATAAAAAACTATAAAAAAATATGTGTCACATTCGGACATGAGTGTAATCCTTATATTATAAATATTATGATTTGATTGTGATTATGGTGGTTAGACATACACCTACTTCTTATCTTTTTCCTGAAATTTTAGTACCACTGCATTGAAATTTGAAATTTTCATCAAATAGGATTTTTTTTTTTCCAAAAAATAACTAGTAGCTTAGAAACTAAATTCTATTTTCTATAGATTCTCTTCTTACATATTTTAAAAATGATGTTCACAAATTATTCAAAATTTCATGTGAAGTTACATAACTCTGATTTTCTGAAATTTCATTGCCACTTAAGGGCCTATTTTGGCACACCATGATCCTACACATACCCATAACTTATATTCATACTTATCAACACCCTTAGGCATTCTTCTAAGAATCAGGTCTTCAAGCTCTTCAAGCTCTCTCTCTTCTTCTTCGAGCTCTCTCATTTCCTTCTCATATCTAGATACCCTTGTAGAACTTTCTCTCAAATCATACTTCTACTTCCCAGATACAATAGCTTTGAATGCATATTCAGATTTAGGAGGGACTTCACTGGATTCGCTCAACTCAAAAGTAACAAGCTTTCCAATCAACATGTTTTTGGTCACATTTGTCACTGTCCGGATCTCTTCAATAGCGGCAACCTTGTACTTGTAAGCGGGAAGTAGGGATATCAACACCTTAGCCACAATCTCATATTCTTCCAATACTCCACCGACACATTTGATATTAAGCACAAGCTCATTCACCCTTTGCATTAAGGAGGTAATGTTCTCATCTTCGCCCATCTTCAATATCTCATAATTTCCCTTCAAGCTTTGCAAGTTAGCAACTTTCACATGACTATCACCTTCATACAAGGTCTCTAACTTCTTCCAGATCTCATGAGAAGTCTGCAAATCCATAACATTAGTCATCTTAGAATAAATCAAGACACTCAACAATGCTTCCTTAGCTCTAATATTGAATTCATCTTCCTTAATTTCATCTGGAGTATTAGGACCATTTTGAGGAACATTATACACATTCTTAGTAATCTTCCAATAGTCTTCACTGATGCATCTCAAATGACATTCCATCCGGTTCTTCCATAGAGTGTAGTTAGTTCCATAAAATCTTGGACTATCCTTCTTAAAAGAAAAGATTGCCATCTCGGATCTCCTCAAGTGGTCAAGCTTCTTCCGAAGGATCTACCTCTGATACCAATTGTTGGCAACAAGGTAGCAAACTGAGAGGGGGGGGTGAATCAGTTTGCACAAAAACTCTACACAGTTCAAACTTAAATTCAGATATGATAATTAGCAGTTAAAGCACAAATTAACACCACATCAATAACACACGTAACACCGAGATTTTTTATGTGGAAAACCCAGTTAAGGGAAAAACCACGGTGGGAACCTACCCACAATGAGATAATACCTTGTTAGGAATAAGTGAAATATTACAATGGAGAATGCACATGCATTCAAGCACACTACCTAGAGCTCACTGCTCAAATACAATAAGGGATACAACCCTAGAGAAGACTCACTGTCTTACAAAAGATTCAGACAACAATCTGGATTGCATGAACTAAGAAAATGGCATCTCCTAATGCTTGATTATAGTTCTAGTTAAGCACATATACTCACACTCTTCTCTTACACTTCTGCACACTCTTTCTCACCTCTTCACGCTTTTATTCTGCCAATAAGTGATCAATACAATATTCACACATGCAGATACATCTCTCAAATGAATATAACATGTATTTATACAAATCATCAACCTATATTTCAAGGTTAGCAAAACCCTCAACACATATTACAAGATAATAACCTCACACACTACAACAACACATGCGAACCAAAACAATGTCGACTAAGACATAGTTTGGACCCAAATTAATATCACAAATATGAAACACCTAAAAGAATTATGCCTTGAACATCTGCAACAAACTACAACTCCATAAATGCCGCATAACACGAATAACACCACCAGATCAAGAAAATGATCAATATTGTGCACAATGATCAATGCGGACCAACAACACAAATAGAACATAATCTAGAAACATCCACAAACAACGAAAGTTACCTCAACAATAACCGCAACATCATATCTTACTAGAATCTTCCTCATCAATATACCGAACCTCAAGAACACCAACTCAACTGACTGACTGACTGAAAAATTCACTTGTGGACCTCCAAATCATGATCCATCAGAATTGAGGACACACTTGAACACCCCAAATACTCTACCAAATTCGCAAACCAAGATATAGCGATTCGGGAACAATGTGGAGCAAAAACTAGAATACCAAATAACACAAACAACGGAAAAACCAACCTCAATACCGGACCTCATAGCTCAATTAAATCATCATGTGGACCACATAAAACTTATGCCAAATCAACTAGAGATAAGTATCTCAAAACCTATTAAATTGCAACAACACTGACCAAACCAACTCATTTAATCTGATTGCAACACTGGAACACACAAAAGAATATGTTGACATCAATGACAAAACATCATTTCAACAAACATCTCAACAATATTCAACAGGTTTCCCCAATATTAGAGCCTGAGTTGTCCTCCCAAGCCAATTGATCTGACCTAGACAAAGTAGTGTGATCTTCGAGAAAAGAACAAAGGACTTAACACGAGAGGGTGGAGGGAAAAGGAAGCAAAAGGGACACAACAATCATAAAAAAGGAGGGGGGGGGGATAAAGAAAAACTTGAGGGAGTCCTAAGATCTGGGCATGCATAGGAGCAATGGTCTAAAAGATGGCATTCTTCACATGCCGAGTCTGCATCTTCATATAACAAATTTTGCATCCAACATCCATTTTTCAAAGTTATATTTAGAGATCTCGGGAGTCGTTTAGTGGTGTCTATTGGAACCCTAATTTTTTGCAAAATTTGGAGTTCCATATACTAACAAAACAAGTGATAACCCTAAAAATGCCTCCTTAAACCTAATGGCTAGCAAGAAAATTCACTCTGAAATCATGTTCCTCTTCCATAGATAAGTATGTTTGTCCATTTCCAAGCCCCTACAGTCAAATTTGATATATCATTGAAGCACCAAGTTTTAAGGTTTTGAACTAGCTATATAGTGTATGTTTTGAAATCTTTCGAGTAAGCCTCTTTCCAAAGTCAATAACTCAGTACTTAATGAATTTCTCGTCAAACCAATTGCTCCACGCAATTTTCCCTATGTTAATGTACCCATATGCCCATTTGCAGAATCTCAAGGCCTCTTTTAATATTTTTTCCAAGCCTAATCCATTTGCAATTTTTTCAAATTGTTGCCTATATATTACAAAGTTTATCGAAGTGGTCCTCTGTTGAAATTAATATTTCACAACCAGATTACTTTCAGATCAAACCAATTACTTTCAGAACAAACCAATTGATTTGTGCAATTGTTTGTATCACAATGAACTTAGATGCAAGGTTTTAAAGCCCCATCAGTCCATTTGATATTTTTTCCGAGCCTAAACTGAATGCAATTTATGCAAATCTGAAACTTGAACAAGGTTAAAGTCAATTATAGAGCCCACTTTGGAAATTGATAACTCTCAACTGTTAGTTGCGTTGCAATCTTTGGTTAAATTTCTACATGATTGCCAACTCCTGTGACCTCATGGTATGATTTGGTCAGTTTTCAGGGTTGATTCTAGATGCAAAAAACCAAGTTTGAAACATTTTTTCAAAATGTACAATTTGATAATGTTTAAAATCAGTATTATCGAGGCTATTGAAATCCATATTAATGGTAGATTCTATGTTTAAACTGTATGTGTGGTTAAAATGAGGCTCCCACAAGGGTAGAGCCTAACATGCAGCTTGCATGAAGGGAGCTGACCCTCATCGAGTTGCAGACTCAGGTGAGAGAATATAGAACCGTTCACTATTAAATCAAATTTTAGTGATTTAAATAATAATATATTTAATGATCTGCGGTATATCTTTGGAAAGGAATAATATTATGGTGAAATCTAAATTTAATCAATCTAAAATGATTTAAATTAATTATTATGAGTAGTATTGATGACAAGATATATATACAAAATATGTATGACCCCCACAAAAAAAAATGGTTCGAGACGTCAGCTATCTTTTCGGCAAAACAAAGGTTATCTCCAGAAAGGAAAAAAGCTTCCATGAAATGTAATGTTACACCAAAAAGTTTGAAGCTATCCTAATTCAATAATAAAACTAAACATGGTGGGCCTCAACTTTTTCTACATAGCTTTGGACATCTACAAAGGCCAAAAAAAAGTGCTTCACCGAAAAGTATTGATTTGTTGAAAAGTCTTTAGAAAGTTTCAGCTAAATGCAATTGAGAAATGTAAAACCTAATTCCACAGATTTTATCAACACTATCACCACCTGTGCTAATGAGGGAATTTTGAAAAGGATATGCTCATCCATTAAATAGATTCGCTGGATGCTGTAAATACAACTGCCCACACAGACATGAGTGCACAAAATAGATTTGTTGAAAATATGATAGAAACTATGAAAACAAATATAATCTCATGGGATGGTGTGACTGTAGGAGTATGCACAAAATGGAATTGAGAATACGATGGAAGATACAAAGCCTTTTCGCCATCTTTGGAGCAGTCATTAACAAATCTTGAAAAGGAGATAATATCGTGGAACGCAGTGATTGCCGTATGAAGGTAATGAATTTATTGAAATACTTTCACAGACAAGAATGAGCTATGTGATAAATTCATAAGGAAACTATAAAAGCTTTTAAATTAATAAGAGAATCATATGAGTAATGAAGACATGGAAAGGTAATTTGACAAAATAGGTGATTAATTTCATTACCAAGAAAAAATAATGCAATATTATAAAATATTTTCACCAGAAGATGTAAAAGGCAGGGTAAATTGCATTATGGAATTCAACAACTAAATGAACAAGTGGAAGTATTCTAATAATTGAAGTATTATAGAGTATAATGTAATATCCATCGAATTAATAATTATTTTATGATTTCTAAAGGGGTGATTATAAAAAGTAGTTAATTGTCAAATAATGTGATGGAAGCGCTTCCTTAACTTTACAAAAGGGAAATCAAGGCAGATTTAAAAAAGAGGAGAGATCATAATTTTTTTATAATATAAAAAAGAAGAAACAATTATTATTCTGGATAAGGAATACCAATAGCCTATTTTCATTTCTATCTAGTGGAAAAGATTATTGTGAATGCTTTTCAATTCGATCTTGTTATTTTGATTCTAAGAAATCAAAGGCTGCTAAAATTCTTGCATACAGTGGTTGTTTTGTTATTTTTAGTCTACTAAATTATTGTGTGGAATGATCAAGAGAAATTACTATTCTTGGATTGATTAGTGTGTTAGCCTCTTTCTAGGAAAGATTAAAATTGTCTGCATAGTAATTGTCATAATGAAATTTAATCACTAAGTGTGGAAGGATTAACAGTGGATGGTCTTTTTAAAACTGTTTAACAAGGAGAACATAGGGAAAGAAATTCATGAGGCTTTGAACCCAATAAATGAATAAGGCATTGGTCAAAATCAAACATTTACAATCTCAAAATTTCAGTTAATAAGATTTCATCTTAAGTTTCATAGAAGTAGAAGTAGGGGAAAAGGTATAAGGTATACCTGCCTAGGTTTAACAGAGCCTGAAGAGTAGGAAATCACAATCACATTGATTTATTCTGCCAGTTGGCCAAAGTTGACTGTCTAACTCGATCATAAAGTTTGACATCCTCTTAGGGTTGGGCCGTATGCAATTTTGACCTCCAACAGTGTCCATGAAGAGGCACATCCTGACTAATTTATTTTATTCATGTAAAATAAATAAATTAATTCATTTTCACTAATTAAATAAATAATTTGTATTGTTTAGTTAATTAAGTCATTTAGTTCATTTATTCCAACATAAATATAACCCACTCTCCATTATTTAAAAAATAAAGAAAAAATAAAAAAAATCACATGACCGGTTCAAAGATGTCTATTTAACTTTACATCTCTAAATCTCAAATATTCTCATAAAGATAGTCCTAAAAGCAACCCTTAACATTCACCTTTTAATAAAATTATCTCAATCAATCTCATCCATTCATTTGCAATCAATTTTGATCAGTTTTCTATTTGCTTGCTCTAGAAGTTAACTTATTGTAAATGCTAGTATTGTTGGATATTGTTGCGAACTTTGCTAGAATGATGTTTTGTCATTGATGTCAATATATTCTTCTATGTATTCCAGTGTTGCAGTCAGATTAAATGAGTTGGTTTGGTTAGTGTGTTGTAGATGAGCTATGGTGGTTTAATAGATTTAGAGATACTTATCTCTAGTTGATTCAACACAAGTTTTAGTGACCTCCACATGATGTTTTGATCAAGTTGTGTGATCTGGTATTATGGTTGTTATTCAGTTATTTATGTTATTCAATACTCTGGTTTGTGCTCCACATTTCTCTGGAATTTCTATATATTGGTTTGCAAATTTGGCTGAGTGTTTGGGACGTTCAGGTGTGTCCTCAATTCAGATGTTCGTGATTTGGAAGTCCGCAAGTGAATCTTTCAGTTTGATAGTCAGTTGAGTTGATGTTCTTGAGGTTCGATATAATGATGATAAATTTTCTAGTAAGTAGTGATGTTGCGGTTATTTCTATGGTGATTCACGTTGCTTGTGGATGTTTCTAGATTGTGTTTTATCCGTTTTGTTGGTCTGCATTGATCGTTGCGTACATTATTGATGTTTTCTTGGATCTGGTGGTGTTCTTCATGTTATGCGACATTCATGTTGATTGTAGCGTGTTGCAGATGATTCATGCATAATTCTTGGAGGTGTTTTATGTTTGCGGTGGTGATTTGGGTCCAGACTATGTCTTAGTCGACATTGTTTTGGTTTGCATGTGTATTGGAGTTTGGATTGAGCTGAATTGGTATTGCACGTTTCATTTGTGTGTTATGCGTTATTAAGCTGACATGTAAAAGATCTAATTTGATGCTGCAGATATATAAGAGAGATTGATATGGTCATTTTTGTGATAGTAGTCATGTTGTAAGTGTTGGTGACCGAGTGTGTAGTTTGATATATGAACTTAACCATAACTATTTCCAGACACTTGTAGATGCTATTTATTAGTTCAACAACTTCAGTTATCTATTGTAGTAGATCTGTAAGGTAATGAGCTTTCCTTAGAGTTGTATCCCTTCTTGTATTTGAGCAGTGAGCTCTAGGCAGTGTGCCTAAATGCATGTGCATTCCCCATCGTAATATTATTATACTTCTAACAAGGTCTATTAATATTGTGGGTCTCAATCCCATCATGTTTTTTTTCCTTTAACCGGGTTTCCACGTAAAAATCTTGGTGTTGTGGTGTTATGAGTACTTGCTTTATGTTTATGCATCTTTCCTTTCTTCATATGTGTTGTGGTTAAGTGATCAGTTTAATAAAGTTAAAAATTGTGGAACACTGATTTACCCCCCCTCTTAGTGTTCCTTGACTCCAACAAGTATATCTTAAATATCATTTTTGATACTAAATTTTTCAATTTAAATAATTTGTCTTAAATATATTTAAAAAAAATAAAATCTTGTCCTAAGCCATTTGCAACTCACATCTTAATATAAAATTATGTTACTAGATTGAAGAGTATCTACACAAATCAAGAGCACAACCGCACACATAAGTGTGCAATAAGAGGTTTGTGGGAGATCTTTAGAGACTACTCAAGCTTGGATGTTCAACATCTATCTCAAGTTTAAATGGAGGTGCAATAAAAAGAAATGTTGAAGATTTATTATTTTGTCATGTTTTTTTAATTTAAGGTTGATTTTTTTGTACAGAGTTGTGTGTCTTACATAGATCTTGAAATTTAATTTTAAATTTATTGGAAATAAAATTTTGAGATCTTTCTAAAAAGTTGTTACATTAAAGATTTGGATAAGTTTCAAGAGATATATGATGATTTAAAGTTGACTTTGTGATGAAATTATTAAATTTTTAGACATGCAATCTTTGAAAATTTTATATCTTGTAATCCAAGTGAGAAAACCACATTCTAGTTGTGCATGGTGAAAAGTGGATAATGGAAACAACAATACTGAAAGACTAAATAAATTCAACCAAAAAAACCTATCCTAACAACAACAAAGATCCACCATAACATATCTAGAGAACCACTATCCACAATCTTCACAATCCATAGGGATGCAAATAATTCTTCCACTAGGACATTAAATATTGTTTCCTGCATATTAAAACTTCCACTACACCAACCTTCTGGAAACACCTCAACATCTCCACCAAACCACTCAACAATATAAAAAACTCACTTATAGACCATCCACAACACACAATGACATCAATGAAAACACAAATCAATAACTCAAGTTTCCAACACTATAAGTTCGATGAAGCAATAGAAGATGACTTTGTGTTTTTAATGGAAAAGTGAGAGCAATAAGGGAGGTGTCGTAAAAAATGTACATACCTTTCCACCTCCTCCTAATATTCTTTAACATGTCCAACTCAGATGCCAAGCCTATATAATTATTTAGTGTATTTCATGATGAATACATGGTTATACTGATAAGGGGGGTGTGTGGGTGAACTATTATAATAACAACTTCTCCAATTTAAAGTTTATTAATCACAACAACATCATTACTCAATTTCAATCATAATGCACATGAGAAGAAAATAGTAACACAACATATATGTGGAAACCCTTACGGGAGAAAACCACACCAAATTAATTTCTTATATAATAATCTTTTACGAATTTAAGACTTAACCTCCTAGAGGTACCAAATCCTCATTCAAATTGTCTTCACAAAAGTTAGAAGTCTCTTCTTTAATCTTCTCTATTCAAAATTTATGTAAAGTGATAATAAAACTCGTACAACAAGATCAAAATATTTTGATGATAATCTTATAATCTTCATTTGTTCACTCTATATTGCTACACTTATAAATCTACTATTTGGTCTTCTCCAAGTATCCTATAACTCTTCACAAGTATGTTTAAAGAGTTTTCACAAGTCTTCTTATTAAGTCTGCATAAATTGCTATGTATATACAATAAATATACTTCACACCACTTCTTAATTGTCTCCTGAAATTCTCTCTTGGTCTTCTCAATATCTTCTCCGAATCTTCTTATTATCTACTTGTACATATCTCACACATTTCTTCTCCAGATGTTTATAATATATGTTCACTTATTATTTTATTTATTTATTTCGTCATGTATTTCCTTATAAAAGATATACACTTAAATCTTCTTTAAAATAAATGATATATCATTGTATGTCCACCACACTTTTAATCCTTCACTCTATGTTTATTAGTCCCTGCCTTAAGCAGCGAACTAATGTTTTCATCTCCAACATTAGTATGCTTTGATAACTGTGTAAATTGAAAAATTTAATCTTATATCAAAGTTTCATTTTTATTCTTATTAAAGTATTTTAAAAATTATTAATTTTTTGATTTGTCATTAGCTGTTTCATTTTTTGCTGGGGTTTATTTTATTTATTTATTTTTAATATTTGCTATAAAACTATTGATCATGACATATAATGGATATTGACAAATTTATTATACGCACTCATTCTCCACGGAATTCATTAATTACTAAGGTACAAGTGCATTTATTTCACCAGCTCTTACTGTTTGTGAGACCTTATACATTGTTCGAGGAGCTTTGAAATAGATACAAAGCACCGGAAATTTGTTCAGGTGAGGGGTGCTCTATAGCAGAATTAAATGCCATAACACGTTGAAGCTTGCATGCACTTTTCAAAAGAAATTAAAGAAATTTTAAATTGGTTGAAGAAAAATTTAAAAATATTAAACATTTTAAAATTCTTTCCCTCTTAGTTTGATGCATGTCTGTCACAAAGTTAATTTCCTCATATTCTATAAAAGTTTATTTTTAAATTTTTTATTATCTTGAAATCTTATATGAGATAATATATATGTAAATGTAATATTTACAAATTATTTTATTAAATTAATATTATTTTATATAAAAAAGAAATTAAAGAAAATTTAAGTTGGTTAAAGAAAATTTAAATGAAGCTTGCAGTAAATTTACATTACTCTCGTCATTTCGAATTGATTTATGGTAATAAAGGAAAAGAAAGGACACTTCCAAGATATGCAATACACTTTGGGTTTTTAATAATTATATAAGAAAATAATAATAATGTCATATTTGTCCAAGGGGTTGAGCTTAACTGGTTAAAACACTGGGTTCTCATTGTGGAGACCCAAGTTCAATTCCGAATAGGGACATCTAAAGTGAAATTCTAAATTGTGACTCTTGGCCTTCCAAAGGATGGGGAAGCTCTTGGGGTCAATCTAATCAAACATAATAATAATAATAATAATTCAAATATATGTAATGGGGATGGGGCCCCCTACTGTGGCCCCACTGGTTCATAGCTCCAGTCAAAATCTATTCAAGGCTTCGGCCAATTACCTATCAAAAAAATAATAATAATGTCATATTTATTAAAAAAATAATATCATAATGATAATATAATCAACAATATTAAAATAAATAAAAATTATAAATCAATTTTTTTAATTTAATTTATAATATTATATTTAATAAATAAATATAAAAAATTGATTTTATTCTATTATTCAAGTTATAATCTAATTTTTTATTTTTTTTAAATTTATTTGGTATGTTAGTAAATTTTATGTAACTGTCATTGTCATATATAATCTTGATAAATTTATTACAAGATTTTGACTTATTATTTATCAAAAGTATACATTGTGTTTGTGTCTTGTTTAAACATCCAAAGGACTTCAATTATGTTTATTGTCTTGTTTAAATATTTTTAGTTTAATTTTAACTTAAATGATAGAATTATATTCTAAAATTAATTCGAAGTATATTTTACGACCAACTTAACCATTGTACCTCATTTTGGTACAACTGCTAGTTTTTAATCTTTCTTTAAAATGTCAAAACTATGCCATGATCTAGATGATAGTTTTAGTTTGCTTCTATCTCTTCCTCTTTATATACATTTGTGACCCAATGACAACTGAAACTGCACTGCTAGCATGTTTTTAGCTAAAGGCAGGGACTCATGCTGTCTCACAGCTCTTGTTATACAACTCTTCTGATTTCAATAGACATAGCTATTCAAAATGTCTCTCGAAGATTCTACAATTTTAATTTATTCTTTGCTTTGCAATCATTTGGTATTCACTTTTTTTATATATAAATAAATTGGTTCCTTTGCCTTCAATCTATGATTCCCTTATTTTGTTTATTTTTGTTTCTTTCATACGTGTTGAAATTTTATGACTATACAAATTGTTGTCTTATATTATTCGTTAAGGTAGGATGATTTTGTCTATTAGTTGGGGCTCTAGCATAAAGAGGCATGCCTCATAAATATTTCCTTTTAGTGGGGTGCTCTAGCATAAGGATGGGGCCCCATATATAATTTGTTTGTAATCCAAGTTTAAGGCACAAAGTGGGGTGCCAAGCATGAGGGATCTACCCTCATAAAACAAACTTAAACAAATATATTTTATTTATATTTTAAACATGAACATGGGGTGACAATTTAATAGAGGTATGCACTCATAAATTATTAAGTATAATTTGTATTTTTCACATTAATATTAACCTATCCTTCTTAATTCTCAACCCATGATACTCATACTTTTAAATCTTTATTAGAAATTTCCTTGGTTTTGAAATCAATGGAAAATAATATGGAATTCATTCTTTCTTGGGTAATTAAACATTTAAATGTCTTTGTCTTCCTTGTGATTTAATGATCCTATTAATATCTTCCATCTACAAATACAATACAAGACAAGACTATTTCAATACAACATTAGCGTAATGGCCCGTGCCATAAATATATCCACCTCTTCATATGATTATGTATGTATGATAATTTCCATATCATGGCACATGCTTTTCCATCATAAATTTTATCATACTTAAGAGTACTCACAACTGTGGGTAATCTTGAAATTCCTCCATCCATGCAATGTTTAGTATCTTGAATATGATCAATGTTGTTGCAAATGTGAAGTTGATTGATGTTTCAGTATGGTTGTCATTGATATCAACATATTGATTCTGTATTTCAATGTTTGGTTTTGCTCCAAATTCTTTGAGTTGTTGTAGATATATTCATGATGTGTTGTCATATTGTTGGAGTTTGTTTTGAGTTTCTACTCTCGTGTTTTGTTGGTCCAAAAGTTGTACTCCAGAAGTCTATGTAGTGATGATGATGATTGTTTGGTAGATTTTGCAAAGCTCTGCATTTTTAGTTCTCCTATCGCGTTTTTGGATTCATGCTTCTCATGCATGTATATTTTTTATTCTAATTTGGCACATGTTGATGTGCTCCAGAAATATGTTTTTGGCCATGTTCTTTCTTGGTTTGGTTAACCCTGGACGCTCTATCTTTTGGTACAGTGATTGCGACATTTGGATAATATGTTGTTGTATTATGGTGTGGTCCAATTCTCATTCCTTTCTACCATGGGAATGCTTAGTGATGAACTATTTTGAATTGTGTTTTATTATCTCCTTGGCCAACTTGGAAAATCTATTATGGAGACCTATATATATAAAGAATGGTTGTAATGAAATATTATAAGGAAGGATTCATACAAGGAAGTTGATTGTAAAAGGAAGATCTATCTTTGGTGATGTGAAGTGGTTGATTAATATGGTTGTTTGTTGATGCTATTTGGTAATGTTGGCAATGATCCTAAGGTTTCTTTCGACATTGTAGCTATTTGGCAGTTGTGCCTTTGTGGTGGATTCTTTCTTTCTTCCTCTGAGTAGTGAACCCTCCTTTTTCTGGCAGTTTTAGCCTGACAGTGAGCCCACCTACAATGAGCATTCTATCATTGAGCCATCTTTGTAAAAAACACCTTAATCAATGTCACCCTAATAGGTGTTTTCATATTGAGAAATAACATTCTCTGTGGTTTTTCCCTTCTTGGGTTTTCCACGTCATATCTGGTGTTTCATATGTGTGTTCTTTCATGCTCTTATTTGTTCATGGTTTAGTAATCTGAGTTTAATCTATATCGGATTTATTTATGTGAGAAAAGTATTATATTTTTAATATACAACTGATTCACCCCCCCTCTCAGTTGTTTTAAAATATTCAACAATTGATATCAGAGTTTTGGTTCCTAGAAAGTGAGACTAACTGCTTGAGGAGATCCAATGACACATAAATTGACTATTCCTACCTTTGAAGGATGTGGCTATAATTTTTGGAAAGTAAATATGCGAGGGTATTTGATTTCTCTGAGTTAAAAAACCTGGAAAGCTGTAGAGACTAAGTATTCACTATCAGCAAATGGACCTACTTCACCAGATGAGATTGAAGCCTATGAATAAAATGAGTGAGCAAGGTATGCTATCTTTAGTGCTTTATCTAAAACTAAATTGGCGAAGGTTGTTGCTTTAGATACTACTTATGAAGTTTGGGAAGGATTGAAAAGTATCTATGAAGGAAATGAAAGAGTTAAGTTGTCTAAGATGTAGATTCCTAAGGGCAAATATGAGAATTTGAGAATAGAAGAAGGTGAAGGAGTAGAAAGCTATTTTCAGAAGGTTGATAGTGATGTAAATGAGATCAGATATCTTGGTGGTGTCTTAGATAAGAATGATGTAGTACAATAGATAATGAGAACTTTACCGGAGAGTTACAATGACAAGATTTCAGCTATTGAAGAAATCTATGATCCATCAAAATTCACTAGAGAATAGTTGTTTGGAACCTTGATTATATTTGAGATGAAGAAGTTTGGTAGAGACAAAGAAAAATAAAAAAACAACCTTTAAAGCATCAAAAGTTGTATATGAAGATTCAAATGATGAGGAGAGCCTGGATGAGATGGCAGCAAACTTTTTGAGAAAGCCAAAGCTAAGAATCGACAAGTATAAATGTATGTTACCCCTTAAATGTTTTAAATGTGGAAAGATTGGTCATTATGCATCTAGATATTATGAAAGAGGATCAAAACAAAAATTTAAGGAAAGAAAATAAAAAATTTAATAAGAAAGCCTACTATGTTAGAGATGATGTTTTCATTTCAGATGATTAGTTAGATTACAAGGATGGTGATTGTTTATTCAAGGTAGAGAAGGATTGACCAAAATCTAATAATTCTAAGATTGTTGAGATTGTTGTTTCAACATTGTATGCTAGGAGAGATAGAAATGAATGGTTAATTGATAGTGGATGTTCAAATCTTATGACTAATGAAAAAAGTAAGTTTGTAAATCTTAAAAAATATGATGGTGGTTATGTTAGATTTGAAGATGATCAGACTGCTCAAATTGTTGGAATTGGTTTTATTAATTTTGATGGAAAGCATAACACTAACAATGTTTACTATGTGAAAGGATTGCATCATAATATCTTGAGTGTTGGATAGATGTGAGAAAATGGTTACAATGTTGTCTTTCAAGATGGTGGTTGGGAGATCTGGAAGAGATCTAGAATTGTTATGTTTATAGGGAAAAAGACAAGTGGAAACATGTATCAATTAGAAGCTGCTATAGGAAATTTCTTATTATCTGATGCAGCAACATCCCCAGTTCACAACAATCTTGCATCAACCAAAAATATTTTCCTTTCTATTTTGTTTTTTGTGTAATGACCCTTACTATAAAGGCCACTAATAAACCCCAAATCTGAACTGAGACAATTTGTCAAACACTTGGCATGCACTGAATTGTTTTGTTTGTGATGTAGTGTTTCAATATGATAGTTGTTTTGAGCATCAAGTACAATTGAGATAACAATACCAATATTGAAATGTAACACAATAAACAATAATGAAACTCTAAATATTCATGCAAGGACTTCAATGCTAATATATCATGAATTTCCCAAATTCTGATTGCATTGTTCAGTAGACTAATTTTCTAAAAATGTATGACTATTACAAACTCTTACACATGAGCACTGAATTTATGACAAGAGAATGTATAAACTATCACACATGAACAATGACCTTGCAATGCACCTTCTCTACTATATCAATCCAACTACAAGACAGCAATGTCTGATTACAATGGACTGTTTTCTGAATACATATATGACTGTTACAATTGTGCACTTCTATCATAAAAATTGACAACAAAAACCATGCAATGGAACCTGGAAATCGCTCCTTGAACTCCGATTATGAAATGCTGATGAAAGGAGGACTGGACTGTCCCAAGAATGCCCTGCTGTCACTACCGTACTGTCCCTGCTGCAGGCCGTACCTGGGTCGTACTGTGCGGCTGCAGTACCAAATTTTGAGCTGGGATGAATTCAAAACCCTTATTCACCAAATACAAGCCCTCAAATCAACCTTCAATTGAAATCCAACATGAAATGGCTGAGTACCATCTCCAATAATGCAACCCTTCAGAAGATATTTCACTTCCTCAGTTATGCTAATCTAAAGGAGTTATTGTTCCCAAAGATCAATGATATTTGCAGACCTTCAAGCTCCACAAATGCTCAAGTAGATGCACTAGAGAAAATAGACTTCGATGCCAAATGAGAGACCCATGGGGTCTATTTATACACTTTTTAGAATCTTCCTCTAGAAGTATCCATAACTTTCTAGAAGTATCCATAATAGAATCTTCTAGAAGCCTCTTAGTCTTTCTAGAAGTATCCATGACTTTCTAGAAGTATCCATAATAGAATCTTCTAGAAGCCTCTTAGCTTTCTAGAAGTATCCATAATAGTCTTTTAAAACCTCATTGCACTTTTTAGATAAAAAGTAACTTCATAAAATAAAAAGTGCACCTCAATAACATTTTGGCCCCAAATAAAAAGTAATAATAAAATATAATAAATATAATGTCTACAAGAGCATAATGAGCCATCCAATCACCAAATAAATGCCAAAATGACTCTCTCATCACAACCATCTGCCTACGAGAGTCTGGAATAGGCAAATCCACGTAAAGTGTCATACTAAAGAGGGGACATGACATTTTGTTTTCTGTTTGCAGTTTCAGTTTTCCTTTTTGTGTGTCCTAGTTTTGGCTCACCGGATCCCGTGGAGTTGGATTCTACTTGAAGACTTGATCATCTTTCTTTCTTTCAGACTGCATCGCATTTGGATTACTTTTCGGCAAGATATTGCTACTGGTTTCCATGATAGTTTCTTATTATCGATTGTTTCTTTGTTATCGGTTTCCTGAGACCTATTTTGGTGATCTACCATAACCCATTCCAAAGCTTGTGGAGCCTTGGGCATTGATTTTGATGTTCCTTGGAGTGTGGCCTACCTTCTACGTTTCATCCTTTGGATTTTCCAAAGGAATCTCTTGGCAAAGGATGACTTTGTTATTTTCATGTTAGGTCTTGTTCTTTGGGTTTTGACCCCTTTTGGGCCAACTAGATCCTTTGGATCGATATATATATATATATATATATATATATATATATATATATATATATATATATATATATATATATAAATATATATATATATATATATATATAAATATATATATATATATATATATATATATATATATAAATATATATATATATATATATATATATATATTTGTAATTATTCTTTAGAATGTAATCAATCAGAGAATCAAGTAGCTAGACTGTACATAGAAGATATATGATCTTTTGATTCAAGGTCCCGATTGTGACCTATTCTACTAGGCCAGTGTGCCGGTATGTTGGAACCTGGTTGTTACCAGTTGGATGTAATCAAATTTCATGCAATAAAATTATTCGTCCTGCATTGCCTCCATCACATCTTTGTGTTTCCGTTGTGTTTACTTTTGCTAATAGTATGTGTTGGCATTTGATCATTTGGTCAACCGGTAATGTAATGTAATATTTTGATGCAGCTGGTACTTGTCTGAAGATGAAAAGAGGTTAAATTGATTTATGATGACTATTCTACATGTTGTCATTGATGGAAACTAGATTTTCTTGTCATCTATATTATATAGTGCAACCGGTAAAGGTAAAGGGTAAACAAAGGCAATTCCATCATAACCGGTAAATAAGTTTTCAAACGGTAAAATGATTGACAGAGTCTCACACCGATAACTAGTAGAAATCCATGAAGGATGAAGGAATTCAGTTTTGCTGCAACGTTGATGACTACACGAGCATATTTGATCAGATGAATGAGATTTGACCAACAAGGCAGAGATCAAGAAACACAGTTAACCAGTTGTGATGGAAATCACTCAGATCGGTAAAACGACACAAAATTGGATTTGTTATGTCGGTGGCCGACATAACTAAAGTGTACAATGCAAGATTGTCTAGATGCATTGAACCTAGGGAATTGTAATAAGGTTCTAGCCGACCTTATGATAATTTTAATTGTGTGATGAGGTATGAAAGGATATATATACATGAGCTTGATAGTGTGATATGTGATGAGAAAATTTTGTATTTTTGATAGTGCGAAGATCAGAGGAGTTGAGATATGAAGTCTTTGTGATGTTGTAATGTTCTGAAGCAGATCTTATCAGACACAGAAGGTGTTATACTAAGACCATTTGTAATTGTTGTCTCCTAATAGTTGCAGCAATAAAATCCTCTTACAAGGTCACTCCTAACAGGGGGTAGTCAGATCCTAACAGTTCTGATCATTAAATCCTCTAACCAGGTGAGACCTTAGCTTATTTTTTAAAATCCCAGTAACTTGGGTAGCTCCTAACAAGGTTGGTCCTCACAAGACCTTTTGTATTGCTCTTAACCGGGAATAGACACTTCTAATAGGGTGTGCTACTAACCGGGTGTTGTAAACTTTAATCAATCCAATCTCTATACTGTAGATAGTGGATCTTGTCGGTAATAACTCCCACCGTGGTTTTTCCCATTTGGGTTTTCCATGTATAAACTCTTGTGTCATGTGGTTTATACTTTATGTGGCGATTGCATACTTGGTGTTATTTCTTACATGTCTATTGAGTTTTAAGTTGGTGAAATTGATATTCAGATTTGTATTATTTTTACTATCACTGATTTAGCCCCCATCTCAGTGCCTTATAAGTTCATCAATTGGTATTAGAGCCTAACTTCCTTAAGGCTTAACCACTTGGAATGAATCTCTAATCCTAAGGCAAATATGGGTGAAAGAATAAGCTATAGAGAAATGGCTAGAGAACTTGCTGAAACCAAGGATGAGCTAGAAACCCTAAGAGGCAAGTATAAGACATCACTATCTAAAAGGAAGGAACTGACCAAACAATTGTTGGATATCTCTGATAACAACTCTTTAGATTAGGCAAACATTGATGCACTGGTTTAAGAAGTGGAGAAGTTGAATGGTGACAAGACTAACTTGAGAAGAGAGGTGGAAGCACTTACAATCCAGACGAGTGAGGAACTTGAAGGTAGAAGAAAGGCTGAGGATCATATCTGAGATAAAGAGCACGAAATCTTTAAGATCAAGCAGGAGAATAGAACTTTGTATGAACATTGGCATGAGGAGAAAGAAGAAAAAGAAGCATTAGAGTCAGATCTTGAAATGGCAATGTCTCTTAGAGAGACCCTCATGAAAATAAATGAAGATCTTACAAAGGAACTTGCTCAGCCCAATGAGAAGCTTGATAAATTCAACAAGAGCTCCTCTATTCTGGATGAACAAATCCAATCTCAGAGGATCAAAGGTGATACATCTAGGCTAGGATACAATACATCTAAGAAGGGAGAACCTTCTGGTACCAAGAGCGACATGCATGAAGGTAAAAATGCTCATAAAGCTTAGAAGCCTACCAATAAGAAAGATTACAAACCTTTTTGCTTTAACTGTCATAAACTAGGACATACTGCTAATATTTGTAGAAGCAGATCTGATGCTAATATTGGTTATAGACCTAATACTAGATATGTGCCTAGGAGATTTGAAGGTTATTGTTATACATGCAACATCTATGGGCATAGATTAGTTGAATGCAGATATAGAGAAAAAAATCTTGCACCTCACATGAATCCAAGACCTATTGGTGTCTGGAGAAGAATTTTCATTGACCGGAGGAACACAAATTGGCAAAGAACCTATGTTAACTAGTCTAGTCCTTATGAGATGGAAAAGAGAGCCAATGTGACTTATTCAATCTACAAATTTTTTGGACATGTGGCAATGAACTACAAAAGAAGAATAGGTAGAGGCAACTTAGGACCTTGGAGAGCATCTAAAATGGCATGCTATCATTGCAACAAATCGGGACACATTGCCAAGTTTTGCAGAACACAGAAGAACCAACCAGTGAATCATCCTACAGACCAGAAAGGAAAGCAGAAGGTTGATATTGAAGAAACCAGAGCTAAGATGATTAAGACATGGAAGAAGAAGAGTGATGAAAAACCATCAGAGGAATCAGATTCTTCACCTAATGTGGAGAATCTATCTCCGACAAAGTAAGTTGTTTCTACAACTTGGGGTGAGCTTATTGTCAAATCTTGAGTTGAACCCCCAAATGATGTACTCTAAGTTAAATCTACATTAATTGATGCATTTTGATGTTTTGATATGTTTTTGGATCATAATCGGTAAATATCATTGAGTTTTTGCTACCGGTAATATGCTTTAGAGTTTGCTAAGGTGTTTTAGGGTTTTGTTGGTAAATGGATTTATTGTAGTAGTTAGAATGCAAATAAATAGAACTTTTTGAATTTCATTTATCACTTTGCATCTTGAGAACTCTTGGCGAAGCCAACAGAGCATAGATAAGTTTGTGAAAGCAACATTCAGATCATTTACTAGCATCTGAGGTGATTGAAGTAAAGTTTGATTCAGTGATCGAGTATTGAAAGTTTTTGACAGTTGGAAACCCTATCCTTGAAGCAGAAGAGGTATTTATTAGTAAATCTTATTCTTTGCTTCAAAGTTTTGCATATTGTAGTATGGATACTCTGCATATAGCTGATGTGACCGAGAGGGAAAGAGTTGAATACAAATGACATCCATAAAAGTCAGAGGAAACTGACCCTATCGGTGCCCTATCTGATGTATCGAATGGTGTTTTGCATGGAGAGGATGTAAGATCCTTTTATCACTGCAAACTTGAAGACTTGGGAGTTGCAGTTATTTATGAGCAATATAGATCTATGTGTAATGAACATGGAAAATTGAAAGAACAATTCAGAAGCGTAGCCGATAAAGGTTTTCATCATGCGATCAATTTCATTGATGATTTTGATGATGAGTTGGTGAGATTTGTTTTGAGCTGTATTAATGATTAGTTTCATGTGGTTGGATAGACCTCACAAAATCACTAAGGAAGCAATCCATGTTGTAACCAACTTCTGCTCAACCAGTGAAGTGCCATTGCTTAGGTCTATACCTAAGAATGATTTTGAGAAGTTAACTGGATCTAGATGTTGGCATTATGTGAACCGGTATGAGGACATAATGATATTGTATGGTGTCATTGATGTCAATATGTGAAGTGAAGTGAACCGACATATGTGATATGTGAGAAGAGAGAACCAACATATGTGTGAACCAGTATATATGCCAAAGTGAAGCGGTATATTTGTTCTAGATGAACAGGCATGTCAAGGTGAACTGACATGTAGTTATGGGAACCGACACATGGAAGCTTTGTATGACTACTGGTTGGTAGGTAGTTTCCACTTCAAGATTTTCGGTTGGAGTACCTCAAGCCTGTGTGACTCAATCGGTGATATATGTGTGATGAGTTAGCAGTATAATGGAGAGAAGATCATGTTGCCACATAAGCTTTATGCATGTGAAGGATCTTGCATGAAGAAGACCATCTCTATCTACCTTGCAAATGTGCGAAGTCTTTCAAACGGTGATAACGCGTGATGGGTTATCAGCCGCCATGAAATCGATGGATAATGGACGATGGAGAATGTCTTGAGATCGATTCAAGATTGTTGCATTTATGCAGTATGATTCAACGGTTAGTATTGAACTGTTTGAATTGCTTAACCTAACAGGTTTAGGGTTTAGGGTTTTTGCTACCGACCTGTCTGTTTCCTATAAGGTCGATGTTGTGTTTCTTTCTAAAGTTGTTGGCAAAAGTTGTATGTGTGTATCCAAAGGGAAGTGATCCATGATTCTTGCCAGACCAAAGGAGAGAAGAGATACCTACAAAGTGAATGTGCAGAAGGTGGAGAGGAGCCAAAATGGATTTGCATTAGCATTGAGTGCTATTACTAGATCATTGAAATTCCTGTTGATCTTTAACCACTTCAATAGTTGTAAAATCCCTTAACAGGGTAGCCTTAACCAACTTGATACAAATCCCTTAACAGGGTAGCTCGAAGTTATTGAGTTCTGGGAAGCTATAGAGCTATGGAGATCCTTTAGCTATTCAGTTCTTAAAATCCTCTAACAAGGTAACCCTAACCAGGTTTAACCCTTAACCAGGTATTATAGCCATCCCTTAACCGAGTGATCCCTAACAGGATCGGTTCCTAACATAACCTATTGTAATGTCTTTAACCAAACAAGGCTCCTAACAGAGTGGACTTCTAAAGAGTTCAAAAAGCAGATTGTGGGTATTCATCCCCATTGTGGTTTTTCCTAGTTGGGTGTCCACGTGAAAAATATGTGTGTCATGTGAGATGCTTTTATCTTGTGATGCTTTGTTATTACCTATTGAGCATATGATGGTTCTGTGTTTTATGCCTGTCTATAAAACATATTGAACTAACTATTAAGAAGATCTGATGATAGTTTACTTGTTCATGCATGAGGGTGTAATGGTACTATAGTATTGAGCTAAGAGGAAAGCTTAGTGAGTAACTGGTTTATGATTGTTTTAGTTGTTTTGGGTCTTACTGGTTGCACTTCATTTCAACTAGTATCACTGTTTGCTACTCATTTGGAGTATTTGCTGTCAAATCGGTTTTGGACTATATATTTGTCTGTATCGATTCACCCCCCCTCTCAATACTAGTTTGGTACTATTTGTTCATCTTTGAGTTATCAATTGGTATTAGAGCATCCTTCAGGTCCTCTATGTTTTAAGCTTAACCGCTTGAGGTAAAGATCCCAGTAAAATGATGAAGAGGGAAGGTCCAAAGTTTAACAGGGAAAATTTTGGTATATGGAAAGATAGGATGAAGATATTCATTAGAAGCATGGGTGCTTAACACTAGAGTATTGTTGAGAATTTCTATGTTGTCCCTATCGGTACTCTCACCGATGACCAAAAGAGAGAGATACAAGAAAATGGGCAAGTCATGGAAGCCCTTATTAGTAGTTTATCTAACATTGAGTTTATTGATGTTCAGGACAAGGTAAACCCCAAAGAGGTATGGGATGCTCTTGAAAATATCTATGGCAGTGATGAACATGTAAAACAGGCTAAGGAAGAAAGCCTGAGAGGGAAGTTTGAAGATATGCAGATGGTTGAAGGTGAGACCATTCAACAGTATGGAATAAGGATCAAAACAGTTGTTGGAGAAATCAAGAGTGCAGGTGGGAAAATAGAAGATTCCACTATGGTAAGCAAAGTCTTGAGATCCCTATTGCCGGTCTATGCAATAAGGGTTGCTTCTATTCAGGAGCTGAGATCAATAGACAAGACTAAGGTATCCTTGGACTCCATCATAGCCAAGTTGACAGCCTATGAACTGAATAGTTTTGATGGCAATGTTCAAAAGACTGAATCAATATTTAAAGCCTCTGCTATACCATCCAAAAAAGGAAAAGAAGCTAGCACTAGTGGTGAGCCTAGACAAAGTAGAGAAATGAATGATGAGGAGATTCTGATGGCATTTGAAGCTCTCCTTGCTAGGAAGCCTCCTAAAGGAACTGGTAAATACAAAGGTAAGTTACCTTTGAAATGTTTTTCTTGTAACCGGATAGGACATATTGCTATAAATTGTCCTAATGGTGATAACAAGGACAAACCAAAAAGGTTCAGGAAATTCAAAGGAGGAAACCAGAGAAACTGTTTTGTGGCAGTTGATGAAGGTGTCACATATGAAGAATTAGAGGATGAAGAAAATGAAGATATTGTGTTTGTTGTTGTGAAAGAAGATGTGTCAGACAAGAAGGCTCTTGTCTCCCAGTTTGATAATTCCAATGAGTGGATCATTGATAGTGGCTATTCTCACCATATGACAGGTGACCAGAGCAAGTTTCTATCCTTGGAGGAGTATGATGGTGGTGTGGTTCACTTTGGCAATGATGCACCATGCATGGTCAAAGGAAGAGGGTCCATCTCTCTGAATGGAAAGAGTAGTGTTGGCAATGTGTACTGGGTTGATGGTCTTAGACACAACCTTCTGAGTATTGCCCAACTTAATGACAGTGGCCTCACTCTAGAATTCAAGGAAGGAGTTTGCAGAATCAAAGGAAAAGATGGTGAATTGGTGACCACCGACATGTAGACCAAAGGTAACCTATTTCATCTGAATTCAAATATAAGTACATGTCTTATGGCTAAGTTTGATGATAGCTGGATATGGCATAGGAGACTCTGCCATGTAAACTTTGATAACATTGTGAAGGCTAGTAAGATCAAGGCAGTTAGAGGGTTGTCGGTGTTAAGCAAACCAGACAATACCTTGTGCACAGAGTGTCAATTGGGGAAAATGTCTTCCTCAACCTTTAAAGGTAAATCTTTCACTACTAACAACTTGCTTGATCTTATGCATACTAATTTATGTGGTCCTATGAAAACTAGAAGTGTGCAGGGTGATAGGTACTTCATGATTCTCACTGATGACTGCTCAAGAATGATGTGGGTCACATTATTTAAAGACAAGTCTAAAGCCTTTGTAAAATTCAAAGCTTTCAGAGCATTAGTGAAGAAGGAAAGCGGTAAAAGGATCAAGTGTCTCAGAATTGATCAAGGAGGGGAATTCACTTCCGATGAATTCAACAAGTATTGTGAAGAATTTGGCATCACGAGGCAACTGTCTGCCCCCCGGACTCCATAGTAGAATGGCCTAGCAGAGAGGAATAACTGGACTATGGTTGAAGTAGCTAGAACCATGTTGATTCAAGGAAAGGTTGCTCACACCTTTTGGAGAGAAGCAATGAGCACTGTAGTCTACACAATGAACCAGGTACTCATCAAGAAAGGTAAGGACAAAACTCCTTATGAGTATTGGACTGGTAAGACACCTGTGGTTAGCTACTTTAGGGTATTTGGTAGCAAATGTTACATCAAGAGGAGTGAACATCAGGGCAAATTTGAAGCTAAATGTGATGAGGGAATATTCCTAGGATATTCAACCAAAAGTAAAGCTCTCAATTGTTACAACAATAGGACTCAGAGAATTATGGAAAGTATCAATGTAAGAGTTGATGAATCCTCTGAGAAAATTGAGGAAACTAGTAGAAGAAAACTATAAATGAACCAGTTGCAACCTTCTGGGAACCGGTTGTCAGTCAACCAAGTACCAGTAATAGTGTTCCTGAACTGGTGAATGCTGATATTGATGAAGATGAGGATGAAGAGGAAAAGCAAGAAGAACCAGTAAAGACCATTCCTCAATATGTTAAATTGAATCATGATCCTAAGCAGATCATAGGAGATAAGGATGTAGGAATCCTTACAAGAAGAAAGATAAGAGAAAACTCATGTATGATCTCTGAATTTGAGCCTAAATCATTCAAACAAGCTCATAAAGATGAAGACTGGATCAAGGCAATGGAAGAGGAACTTGACCAGATAGAGAAAAATGGTACATGGTCCTTGGTACCTAGACCAGAGCATAAAAATGTCATTGGCGCCAAATGGGTGTTCAGAAACAAGCTGAATGAGGATGGTACAGTGATTAGGAATAAAGCCAAATTGGTGTGCAAAGGGTATGCTCAAGAAGAAGGAGAAGACTATGGAGAAACCTTCGCTCCTATAGCCAAATTGGAAGTTTGTATGCTTGTTGCATATGCAGCTTTTAAAGGGTTCAAAGTATATCAAATGGATGTAAAATCTGCATTCCTAAATTGTGTACTTGAAGAGGAGGTGCATATTGAGCAACCAGATGGGTTTGCCTTATTTGAAGATAGTGACATGGTATGTAGGCTACATAAAGCCTTATATGGTCTAAAGCAAACACCTAGGGCATGGTATGAGCACCTACATTCCCATCTTGTGAAGATTGGATTTGAGAGAACAAGTGAAGATAGCAATATCTACTTGAAGTCTGAAGGAGATCAGATCCTGATCTGTGAGGTTTTTGTTGATGACATTATCTTTGGTGGAGATGACAAGATGAGTCATGAGTTTGCTTATGAGATGAAGAAAGAGTTTGAGATGTCACTCATAGGGGAGATTAAGTTCTTCATTGGACTGCAAATCCAGCAGATGAAAGATGGAATTTTTATCACTCAGTCCAAATATGTCAAAGAGGTGTTGAAGACCTTTAGCATGGAAGATAGCAAACCAGTTGGTACACCGATGGTGACCGGTTGCAAATTGTCAAAAGAGGATGATTCCGCACTAGTTGATGAGAAAGAATACCGATCACTGATTGGTAAGTTGCATTATGTAGTGCATAGCAAACCAGATATTGCACATGCAGTTGGCATTACTCCAAGGTTCCAGAAAAGTCCAAGAGAATCCCACTTGGTTGCAGTCAAGCGGATTCTTAGGTATCTGAAGGGAACATTTGACTATGGATTGTGGTACCCATACAACAATGACTTCAATCTGAAAGTATTCATTGATGTTGATTGGGCAGGTAATGTGGATGATCGAAAAAGCACAACCAGTGTTGCATTCTTTCTTGGTGGCAGACTAGTCTCATGGATGAGTAAAAAGCAGAGTTGTATCTCTCAGTCTACAACAGAAGTAGAGTATGTTGCAGCCTTCATGAATTGCACTCAGACAATCTGGATGAAGCATATTCTAAATGGCTTCAAAATCCCTGTATCTGAATTGGTAAGTATATTGTGTGATAACACAAGTGCTATCAATATTTCAAAGAATCCGGTTTTACATTCTAGAACCAAGCATTTTGAGCTTAAGTATCATTTCTTGAGGGAAAAGGTTCAGAATAAGAGATTGTACTGGAACATGTTTCCAATAAGGAGTAGTTAGCAGACATATTCACCAAGCCTCTCCCAAAGACTACATTTGTGCATTTAAGAGGTGAATTGGGGGTACTGCCTCTTCAGGAGGTGAACTAAAAGTATTTGTTCCACATCAGTCAGGTATTGCATAGCCAAACTTTTGTTGATTGATGTGTTGAAGGATGCTACTCCTCAGGGGGAGTAGCATAATGGAATAGGGATGCTTGTGCCTCCACTTTGGCATTGTTGTCAAAGGGGAAGAAGATGTGAAGCGGAGAGATATATTTGTATATTGCCATCAATGCCAAAGGGGGAGATTGTTGGAATTATGTGAACCGGTATGAGGACATAATGATATTGTATGTTGTCATTGATGTCAATATGTGAAGTGAAGTGAACTGACATATGTGATATGTGAGAAGAGAGAACCGGCATATGTGTGAACCGGTATATATGCCAAAGTGAAGTGGTATATTTGTTCTAGATGAACAGGCATGTCAAAGTGAACCAGCATGTAGTTATGGGAACCGACACATGGAAGCTTTGTATGACTACTGGTTGGTAGGTAGTTTCCACTTCAGGATTTCCGGTTGGAGTACCTCAAGCCTGTGTGACTCAATCAGTGATCTTTGTGTGATGAGTTAGCAGTATAACGGAGAATAGATCATGTTGCCATGTAAGCTCTGTGCATGTGAAGGATCTTGCATGAAGAAGACTATCTCTATCTACCTTGGGAATGTGTGAAGTCTGTCAAATGGTGATAATGTGTGATGGGTTATCAGCCACCGTGAAATCGGTGGATAATGGATGATGGAGAATGTCTTGAGATCGATTCAAGATTATTGCATTTAATGTAGTATGATTCAACGGTCAGTATTGAACCATTTGAATTGCTTAACCTAACAGGTTTAGGGTTTAGGGTTTTTGCTACTGACCTGTCTGTTTCCTATAAGGTCGATGTTGTGTTTCTTTCTAAAGTTGTTGGAAAAAGTTATATGTGTGTATCCAAAAGAAGTGATACATGATTCTTGCCAGACCAAAGGAGAGAAGAGATACCTGCAAAGGAATGTGCAGAAGGTGGAGAGGAGCCAAAATGGATCTACATTAGCATTGATTGCTGTTACCAGATCATTGTAATTCCTGTTGATCTTTAACCACTTAAACAGTTGTGAAATCCCTTAATAGGGTAGCCTTAATTGGCTTGATACAAATCCCTTAACAAGGTAACTCAAAGTTATTGAGTTCTAGGAAGCTATAGAGCTCTAGAGATCCTTTAGCTATTGAGTTCTTAAAATTCTCTAACAAGGTAACCCTAACCAGGTTTAACCCTTAACCAAGTATTATAGCCATCCCTTAACCGGGTGATCCCTAATAGGATCGGTTCCTAACAGAACCTATTGTAATGTCTTTAATCGGACAAGGCTCCTAACAGAGCGGACTTATAAAGAGTTCAAAAAGTAGCTTGTGGGTATTCATCCCCATCGTGGTTTTTCCCAGTTGGGTTTCCACATGAAAAATATGTGTGTCATGTGAGATGCTTTTATCTTGTGATGCTTTGTTATTACTTGTTGAGCATATGATGGTTTTGTGTTTTATGCCTGTCTATAAAACATATTGAACTAACTATTGTGAAGATCTGATGATAGTTTACCTGTTCATGCATAAGGGTGTAATGGTACTATAGTATTGAGCTAAGAGGAAAGCTTAGTGAGTAACCAGTTTATGATTGTTTTAGTTGTTCTGGGTCTTACCGATTGCACTTCGTTTCAACCAGTATCACTGTTTGCCAGTCATTTGGAGTATTTGCTGTCAAATCGGTTTTGGACTATATATTTGTCTGTATCGATTCACCCCCCCTCTCAATACTGGTTTGGTACTATTTGTTCATCTTTGAGTTGTCACTAGATGGGATAAAAGAGCCATGACTATGGATGTTATTAATGATCTTGTTGTTAAATTTGCATCTATGGTGATTGGCTATAGAATTTTCTATTCAAGTGGAATGAACAGTATATCGATAACAACAATTCACACTGCATACCAGATGATTAAGGAAAATTTGGACTATGACTTAAATGAACCTCTAAGGAGTCAATTAGAGGCAAATTTTGAAGCAGTCAAGAAGGACAAGAAGATTAGATTCAAGTTTGGACAACTTATCATGGGCTTACTCTTTTATTTCCAAAACTTTTTCCTCAATATTGGTGATGTACAATGGATAACTGGGACACATGCCCTATTACAGATGAAGAACAACATTAGGATGCTGAAAAACAAGCTCAATGATATTTCATGGGGATATTTTAAGAAATTTCAGAAGGAAATGCATGCTAGGGAACACATATTGGCAGAGGTAGTCAATTAGTATAAGGATTTTATCTGTTTTATGGTTGACACAGATACATGCTTGATGAAAGTTGTTATTCCTAGGACCACATGGGTAATGCCCATGGGTTATGAAGTAGATAAAGATCTACTTGTTTCTTATGCTGATCATTTGTTAGCTCAACCGGTCGATACCACCATTGAAAAGTTTGGAACCTACAAGGAGAAACAACTAAAAGGGCGTTCTAAATTACAGAAACTGGTGATTGCAAATAAAGTAAGAAAAGATGTACAAGCCTTTGTTGAGCATGCCGGATTCACAAAAGAATAGATAGCTACAACAAGAGCCAAATATGAGGCTCAACAAGGTGGAACTTCCAGATGTACCAACCGGTACCCCCACTGGTAAGACCATAGATGCCAAAGTAGCTGAGAAGAAGAAAGAAAAAGAAACTAAGGTGAAGCTTGTTGAATCCCAAAGAGGGAAACCCTCTAAAATACAATTCCAAAGGAAAGGTAAAACTGTTGAACCTCTTGTTGTGTCTGCCCAAACCAAAAAAAGAAGGAAGGAGAAATCTCACAAACCGGTGATAGATATAGAGGAAACAAAAGAAGAAGAAGATAAGAGAGCACTAAGGGGAAGTGATAAGAAGGAGAAGACTAATCGAAAAGGTAAAGCAGCCACAAAATATTGACACTTGAAGATTCTTTCACTAGAATGATTAGAATTATTAAGGAGTATGGTATTTACAAAGGTTTAAACATACTGTTTACTCATTTTTTATGAGAGTCAACGAAGGGAGATTGAAAATGCAATCATCTTCAGTACGAACAAGTTTAGTAAAGCCCTCATTGAATTACAAGGGCAAATTCCAAATTCCTTATATAATTTGATTAATGCAAGATGGCAAGCCCCCATTAGACAGGATACATAATTTATTGATTACACTCTTAAGTACCTGCAACTGGAAGTGAGTGAGGAAGAAATAGAAGATGTACGAGTAAATGCAAAATATTTTCTTAGATCCAAGAAAAGATTGACTAGAATGTTGATAGGTGATACTAAATCAGTCCAAAAGGAGATTGAAATTTTGATAAAGAAATCTTTAGGTCTCATCCCTAAAGAAGAAGAAAAAGATGAATAAGATGAGGATGATACACCTGTTAAGTTAAAGGGATAAGATTTTCATGAGGGTGTTAAGCCTACAAATTTAGAGGCGGATAATAATTACTTGTAAGATGACCCTGTTGATACTAAGCCTATAGATATACCAGATGATGATGACACTGGTAATACAGTTAATAATGACACAAATAATATTGACAATACTAGAGATAATGTAGATGTAGTAGATATTGATGTACAAATGGATGATCCCCAAGAGAAACAACAAGATGTAAATAATGAATGTGAGAAGGAAATTGACAAAAGCTCAACTGATAAACCTATGTATGCACCGTCAATAGAGACTCAGACTACACTAGTCAATGTAAGTGCAACTGCAAATGTAAATATTTCTACGGAGGATAATAAGAAGGATTCAGTTGATAAGAAAAAGGAAGCACTAGTGAAAGAATAGATTGTTGAAAATCCGCAACCGGTCAAAGAGACCACTAAGGAAGAGGAGACATAAAAAGAAAAGGAGGAAGAGAAGAAAAAAAAGGAAGAAAATACAAAGAAAAAGGAGAAGACTACTAATAAGGATCAAGAGAAGAAGAAGAAAACAATAGTTGAGGATGATGATGATGACTCAATCAACATAAAAGGTCCAATAGGCATGGATAATATGAGTGCTTCTAAGTTAATGGAGATTGCTACTACTATGTAATCCTGTGCATGTAAGAAGAGGTTGAAAGAGCATAAATGAGAAGTAGGGACCATTCAAGTTGCTGTTGAAATTTTGTCAAGTCTCCTACTGGAGACTGATACAGATAATCTATCCACCCCTATTGCAAAGCTTGGACAATTAGTTGTTGATGCCAGTGAACAACTAGAATCACTTGAAGAGGCAACTCATGCTTTAGCAGAAAAAGATTACAAGAAGAGAAGGGGAGAACAATTGATTTCAAAAGTTGACAAATGTAAGGTTTCTTTAATAGTGAACAAAGGTCTTCTGAAAATTGGAATAGAAATTGGAGGTAAAATTTTGGCCACTATATCCAAAGTATCATTATTTTGTTCTGACTTAAAGAAAAAGAGAGAAGATATAGAGAAGGAACTAGAAAGGATAAGTGAAGCATACATACCGGTAAAGGACTCCGCTTTGGTTTTGGTAAATCGGTTGATGCCTTACAACACATATTAGAAATTTATGATTTTAAATAGGTGAAGCGAATAAGATCCTTGAAGGAGCTGAAGAATCAGTTAATTCTGAAAGTTGAAATTCTACAGAGAGCATACAGGGAGTCCGAAGCAATTTTGGCTACCCCAGAGATGAGCACAGTTGATGCTATGGAAGAATTTGCTGCTCATATATTGACACATGTTGAGATTACCGAGACACTATTAGAAACTTGGGACAATGATCTAAAACAATTGAAGTTTCATTTCAGTGATGTTTTCTTAAGAATTGCATTGTAAAGACCTTAAAACTTTTATCTCTATATATACGTGCATTTTTTGATGACAAATTTTGATGTAATGTATGTATTTTACTTCTTGATTTGACATTGTTGTCAAAGGGGGAGTATAATTAGTTTAAGTGAGTCAAAATTTTGTTTGTACTATTAAGGGGGAGTAATGATTTCATTTTTGTAATGGCAACAATTACTAAGGGGGAGTATGTATTGGTATGAGTCCATGTATTCTATATATAGTCACTTTTTGTGTTGCACACTTATTTGACAAATTTTTCCCTAAGTGTTGTCATCAACGCCAAAGGGGGAGATTGTTGGCATTTTATCATTTTGTCAACTGGTAATGTAATGTAACATTTTGATGCAACCGATACTTGTTTGAAGATGAAAAGTGGTTAAATTAATTTATGATGACTATTCTACATGTTGTCATTGATGGGAACTATATTTTATTGTCATCTATATTATACAATGCAACTGGTAAAGGTAACTGGTAAACAAAGGCAATTCCATCATAACCGATAAATAAGTTCTCAAATGGTAAAATGACTAACAAAGTCTCACACTGACAACCAGTATATGAAATCCATGAAGGATGAAAGAATGCGGTTTTGCTGCAACGTTGATGACTATAAGATGAAGATAACTTCATGACCGCATGAGTAGATTTGATCAACAAGGCAGAGATCAAGAAACATAGTTAACTGGTAGTGATGAAAATCACTTAGATCGGTAAAATGACACAAAATTGCATTTGTTATGTCGGTGGGCGACATAACTAAAGCGTACAATGCAATATTGTCTAGATTCATTGAACCTAGGGAATTGTAATAAGGTTCTAGCTGACGTTATGATAATTTTAATTGTGTGATGAGGTATGAAAGGATATATATACATGAGCTTGATAGTGTGATATGTGATGAGCGAATTTTGTATTTCTGATAGTGCGAAGATCGAAAGAGTTGAGAGATGAAGTCTTTGTGATGTTGTAATGTTCTAAAGTGGATCTTATCAAACACATAAGGTGTTATATTGAGATCATTTGTACTTGTTGTCTCCCTAACAGTTGTAGCAATAAAATCCTCTTACAAGATCACTTCTAATAGTTTTGATCATTAAATCCTCTAACCAGGTGACACATTAGCTTGTGTTTTAAAATCCCAGTAACTTGGGTAGCTCCTAATAGGGTTGGTCCTCACAGGACTTTTTGTATTGTTCTTAATCGGGCATATACACTTCTAATAGGGTGTGCCCCTAACCGGGTGTTGGAGACCTTAACTGGTCAGATCTCTATATTGCAGATAGTGGATCTTGTGGGTACTAACTCCCACCGTGGTTTTTCCCATTTGGGTTTTCCACGTATAAACTCTTATGTCATATAGTTTATGCTTTATGTGGTGATTAGATACTTGGTTTTATTTCTTACATGTTTATTGAGTTTTAAGTTGGTGAAATTGATATTCAGATTTGTATTGTTTTTACTATCACTGATTCACCCCCCTCTCAGTGCCTTATAAGTTCATTAGTACGACTTGATCTTCTTGAGGTCCCTCCTCACCGATGACTGCATCAAGTGGTATCAGAGCGAAGTTTTATTCCAGAGGTTGTGTGTCCTGATTTTTTTTGTTGTGGAGTGGAAGATTGCAAATCCAACCAGAAATTGTAGAGGACTAGCATGAATTGATGGTGCGAAGAGGAACTAGGAATGGTGGAGCACGTGGGAATGAAAACCCTACTGTGATGGAGATGTTGAAAGGAATAGAAGCCCGGTTAGAAGACGTGGAGACAACCTAGAGAAGAGGCTGACATATTGAAGATGTAAGTGAAGATGAAGGAGAAGAAGCCCCGACAGAACAAGTAAACCTATTAGTTGTTGATTCGGAAGAAGAAAGGTTATTAAGGGTTTTGACTAGGGTGAACACTAAACCTCATTTTACCCCACCGAAATATGATGGGAAGTTAGATTCAGATGAATTGATGGATTGGATCTTGGAGATGGAGAAGTATTTCTATTTTGAAAATATTGCAGAAGAGAGGAAGGTGAAATATGCCTATACTCGGTTGAAAGGTAATGCATCTCTTTGGTGTGAGAATTTGCAAGTTGATAGACAAAGAAGAGGTAAAGAAAAGATTAGGACATGTGATTAGATGATTGCTAAGTTAAAATTGAAGTTTGTACAGGTGAATTATCAAGTGGATTTATTCCAAAAGTTGTAGAATCTGAGACAAAAGGAATCTAGTGTGAAGGAGTACACCAAAGCATTTTACAAGTTGAACATCAGATCCAGACATGTTGATGATAAAGTTGAACAAATTGTAAGATATTTGAATGGATTGTGGATGTCTATATAAGATGAACTAATTATGATCAAATTGGAGAGTGTTGAAGAGGCTTACCAATATTCCCTAAAGGTTTAAGAGAAATTAAACAAAAGACATGAGAAAAGACAAAGAGGTAGAGGTGGAAGGTTTACCAGAGGAAGATTTCAAGGAGGAAGAGGATATACTAGAGGAAGAGGAACCAATACAAATCAGAACAAGGATAAGGAAGTGAGCAAAGAAGGTAATTCATACCAGAAGGATGATAGGAATTTCTACCAGAGGAGAGAACTGAATGGTTACCAGAATGAGAACTTTGGAAGACAAGACAAGAGGACATTTCGAGGAACTTTCTTTAAGTGTGGAGGAGAAGGACACCATGCATTTGATTGTAAGAAGGCATAGGATACCAGAAGAGCAGTAGTGGTGGAAGAAAACCCCACCGGATTAGATAATAAACTAGAAGATGGAGAACTGTTGATGATGAGGAGAGCTTTGTGTCATACTAGAGGAGATGAAGAGCCCTTGCAGAGAGAGAATCTGTTCAAGACCAGATGTAAGGTATCTGGTAAGTGTTGTGAATTTTTTATTGATAGTGGTAGTTCAGATAATCTTGTTTCAGAAGAGATGGTGAATAAACTAAAATTGGAGAGATTGAAACACCCCAAGCCTTATCAGATAGCATGGATTCAGGATGAACATAAGTTTCTAGTAAGTGAAAAATGTTTGGTGAAATTGAAAATTGGGAATTATCATGATGAAGTTTTGTGTTATATTATACCTATGGATATTTGTCATCTTTTGTTGGGTAGACCTTAGCGGTTTGATAGACATGCAACACATGATGGGAAGAAGAATACATACACTATTGTGGCCAATGGGATGACTAAAACCTTGTTACCTTTGGGGGAACCTTTGAAGAATGAATTCTGTATGAATACCAGAATCTGTTTAGCAGGTGGAAGGAAATTCATGGATGGATTGAGACATGAGAATGTGTGTTTTTCCTTAATTCCTAAGAAGACTAAGAGACTAGAATGGGAAGGAGAACACTCGAAAGAGATAAGAGATTTGCTGACAGAATATGAGGACATCATCTTAGATAATGCATCTGATGGATTGACACCTGTAAGAAGTATTAGTCATTGCATGGACTTGGTTCTCGGAGCTAGTTTGCCTAACAAAGCTTCACACCGATTGACACCAACAAAGAATGAAGAACTGAATAGACAAGTGCAAGAGCTGTTGAAGAAAGGTTTGATCAGAGAGAGTCTGAGCCCTTGTGCAGAACCAATAGTATTAGAACCTAAGAAGAATAGAGAGTTGAGAATGTGTACCGATTCAAAAGCAATAAACAAGATCATAGTGAAATACCGGTTTCCTTTGCCTAGGATGGATGACATAATGGACTGTTTGAGTGGAGAAAAATACTTTACAATGATAGTTTTAAAGAGTGGATATCATCAGATCAGGATCAGAGAAGGTGATGAGTGGAAAACAACATTTAAGACAAACAAAGGACTATATGAATGGTTGGTGATGCCTTTTGGATTGACTAATGCACCGAGTACTTTCATGAGGTTGATGAATGAGGCATTGAAGAAATTATTGGGTAAGTTTGTTATTGTTTATTTAGACGTCATTCTTATTTTTTAGTAAAACAAAAGAGGAGCATTTGTTGCAGTTAAGACAAGTTTTGCAGAGGTTAAGAGAAGAAAAGTTGCTGATCAATATCAAGAAGTGTACTTTCATGAAGGATAAGTTAGTCTATTTAGGATTTGTGATATCTGAGGATGGTTTGAAGATGGACCCTGAGAAAGTGAAAGCCATTGTTGAGTGGCCTACACTAGAAAGCATTGGGGAGGTAAGATCATTTCATGGATTGGCTAGTTTTTACTGAAAGTTTATCAAAAATTTCAACTCAGTTTGTAACCCTATGACTGAGACCATGAGAGGAGATCAAAAGGAATTCATGTGGACTACTGGAGAAAACAAAATTTTTGAATTGTTGAAGCAGAAAGTGACTGAGGATCCCATATTATCTTTATCGGATTTCAATAAAGTATTTCAAGTGGATTGTGATGCAAGTGGAAGACCAATAGGAGCAGTCTTGCGTCAAGAAGGGAGAGAAGTAGCCTATTTCAGTGAGAAATTGAATGATGCCCACAAGAGATATTCAGTGTATGAACAATAATTTTATGCCATAATTGAAGCCTTGAAGAAATGGAGACATTACTTGTTTCCTAAGGAGTTTGTGTTGTATACAAATCATCAAGCTTTGCAGTATTTGAATAGTTAGAGTAAGTTGAATTAGAGACATATGAGATGGGTAGAATTCTTGCAGAGTTACACCTTTGTGTTAAAGCATAGAAGTGGAAAATCTAACAAAGTTGTTGATGCATTGAGTAGGAGAAGGAATTTGCTAACAGAGATGAGAGTGACAGTATCATGTTTTGAAGATTTGAAGACCTTGTATGATGAAGACTTGGATTTTGCAAAACCTTGGAAAGCATGTAGAGAAGCATAGTGGAAGACTAGCTGGGCATTTTAGCATTGACAAAATAATTGCATTGGTGAGTGAGTAGTACTTTTGGCCCTAGATTCATAATGATGTCAAGAGATATGTGCAGAGTTGTAGAGTTTGTCAAGTTGCAAAGGGTAGTAGTCAGAATGTGGGATTGTATAAACCTTTGACAGTACCGGTAATACCTTGGGAGGATATAAGCATGGATTTTGCACTTGGATTGCCTAAGAAACCAGGAGGGAATGATTCTATATTTGTGGTAGTGGATAGATTTTCGAAGATGGCTCATTTCATACCTTGTAAGAAGACATAAGATGTATTTCATGTAGCAGACCTATTTTTCAAGGAAGTGGTGAGATTGCATAGATTACCTAAGAGCATAGTTTCAAACAAAGACACTAAGTTTGTTGGCTATTTTTGGAGAACATTTTGGAAGAAGATGAAGATAGATTTGAAGTTCAGTTCTACTTTTCATCCACAAACTAATGGATGGATAGAAGTTGTTAATCGGAGTTTGGGAAATTTTTTGAGATGTTTAGTGGGAGATACGATCAGAAGTTGGGATTTGATCCTTGCACAAGCAGAGTTTGCCTACAACAATTCAGTGAATAGAAGTATCGGAAAAACACCTTTTGAGATTGTTACTGGAGTGCACCCTAGAGGAATATCAGAATTGAGAGACATTAGTAGTGAAGACTAGAAGAGTTCAGAAGTAGAAGATTTTATAGATCACATGGAAACATTGCATATTCAAGTTAAACAACATTTGGAAGACATGAACAAAAAATATAAGGAGAAGAAAGATGAGAAGAGGAGACATAATGAATTTGAAGTTGGTGATGAAGTGATGGTATATCTGAGAAAAGAGAGATTCCCAGTTGGAACTTATAATAAGTTGCAGATGAAGAAGTTTGAAGCCTGTAAGATTTTGAGGAAGTTCAGTTCTGGAAATGCATATGAGATGGAGCTACCGGATAGTCTAAGTATTTCACCTATATTCAACATTGTAGATCTTCATGAGTACCATGAACCAGAATTCAGTGAGGACAGTGTTGCAGAATTGGAGGAACAATTGCCCTGGAAGGAACTGGATCAGATTGAAGAGATTTTGGATAGAAGGATTGGGCGTAGTACCCGAAATAGTCAATATAAGTAATATATTGTGAAGTGGAAGGGTAGACCAGTTGAAGATTCATCTTGGATTTCTTAGGTAGAGGTAGACCACCTTGGTTTCCCTCTGAACCTGACAAAGTGAGAGGCTCACTTTTTCATTAACCACGGATGTCTGATGCAAGAGCATCCCTAGTTCACAACAATCTTGCATCAACCAAAAACATTTTCCTTTCTATTTTGTTTTCTGTTTGCAGTTTCAGTTTTCCTTTCTGTGTGTCTCAGTTTTGGCTCATCGAATCCTATGGAGTTGGATTCTACTTGAAGGCTTGATCATCTTTCTTGATTTTAGACTACATCACATTTGGATCACTTTCCGACAAGATATCGCTACTGGTTTCCATGACAATTTCTCAGTTTTGGCTCATCGAATCCTATGGAGTTGGATTCTACTTGAAGGCTTGATCATCTTTCTTGATTTTAGACTACATCACATTTGGATGACTTTCCGACAAGATATCGATACTGGTTTCCATGACAATTTCTTGTTACCAGTTGTTTCTTTGTTACCGATTGCCTGAGACCTATTTTGGTGATCTACTGAAACCCATTCGGAAGATTTGAAGCCTCATGCATTGATTTAGATGTTCCTTAGCGTGTAACCGATCTTCTACTTTTCATCCTTTGGATTTTCTTGGAGGAATCTCTTGGTGAAGGCCGACCTTATTATTTTCATGTTAGGTCTTGTTCTTCGGGTTTTGATCCCTTTTAGGCCGACTGGATCCTTTGGATATATATATTTGTAATTATGCTTTAGAATGTAATCAATTAGAGAATAAAGTAGCTAGATATTTTGATTCAAGGTCCCAATTGTGACCTATTCTACCAGGCCTGTGTGTCAATATGTTGTAACCTGGTTGTTACCAGTTGGATGTAATCAAATTTCATGCAATAAAATTATCCGTTCTGCATTGCCTCCATCATATCTTTGTGTTTGCATTGTGTTTACTCTTGCTGACCAGTACAGATTGATCTCCTTGAGGTCCCTCCTCATCAATGACTATTGGCATATGTGTAGAGTTTGATGACATGATGGGATTGTATGTTGTCATTGATGTTAATATGCTGAAGTATGAACTGGTATATTGAAGTAAGCAAACTGACAAGTGAACCGGTATGATGGTATGAACCAGTATATGCAAAAAAGTGAACTGGTATGTTGGAGTGTGAATCAATATATGCAAAGTTTGTATCAGGGTTTCATTTGATATGACTACCGGTTGGTAGTCTCAGCTTCAGGGTTTTTGGTTGATGTATTCCAAGTCTGTGTGATTCGACCAATGACATCCTATGATGAGTTAGCATTGAAATGAAGATTAGATCATGTTGCCATGTCATCCTTGTGCGCGTGAAGAATTTCCTTGAGGATCTTGCATGAAGAAGATTGATTCTATCTACCTCGGGAATGTGCAAAATCTTAGTAAACAGTGGAGAGTGCGTGATGGGTTATCAACTTCCAGAAGCGGTGAAGAACAGATGATGGAGAACATCTTGAGATTTGTTCAAGATTGTTTTACCCTATGTAATGTGTTTAAATGGCCAGGATTAGATCGACTGTATTATTAACCTAGATGCTTAGGGTTTTAGGTTTTGGCCACCGACCTAATTGTTGTCTATAAGGTCAATGATGATTTTCATTTGAAGTTGTTGGCAAATGAATGTATGTGAAGTGATTCTTTCCAGACCAGAGAAGTGAGTAGAGATCTGTAGAGTGTGATTGCAGATATAAAGGAACTGAAGTGGATTTGCCTTGGCATTGAGTGTTGTTATCATATCAATGTATTACCTGTTGACTTCTAACCATTTCAGCAGTTGGAAAATCCCTTTACCAGGTAGCTTTAAAAGGATTTTTGTAAATACTTTAACAGGGTGACTCAAAATCATTGAGTTCTTCAAATCCTCTTACAAGGTAACCTTTAACAGGGTTTTAACCTCTAACCGGGTATTTAGCCATCCCTTAACCAGGTGATCCCTAGTAGGATCGGTTCCTAGCAGAACTAGTTATAAAGTCTTTAACTGGACTAGGCTCCTAATAGAGCGGACTTCAGAAGAGTTCAAGAACAACTTGTGGGTATTCATCCCCACCATGGTTTTTCCCAGTTGCGTTTCCATGTGAAAAATCAATGTGTTATATGTGATGCTTTTTCATGTGACGTTTTAGTGTTTTTTGTTAAGCAGTAATGCAAGCTGATCTAATGGTCATTGCATTTCTGATGTATTACTTACTTAAGCATATGGGTGAAGTTGAGATAAGATATTAGGTTTTGAGAAGATCTAGATGTTACCAGTTTATGTCTTTTACAGTCATACTGTGTTTTACCGGTAGTGCCTTGATCTAGGTTGATGATGTTGTTTACCAGTTAGTGCAGTCTTTGCAGTTTAAGTTATTTAAGAAGTTTTTGTCTATACTGATTCATCCCCCCTCTCAATATCTATTGGGTATTTACTATTCATCATTATTCATCAATTAGTATCAGAGCATCCTCCAGGTCCTTTGTGTTATAAGCTTAACCGCTTGAGGAAAAGATCCTATTCTAATGATGAAGTGGGAAGGTCCTAAGTTCAACAGAGATAACTTTAAGATATGGAAGGACAAAATGAAGATCTACATTAAAAGCATGGGTGCTCAACACTGGAACTATGTTGAGAATACTGAGGTTGTCCCTACCAGTACTTTGACTGATGATCAAAGAAGAGAAATTCAGGAGAATGGGAAAGTTATGGAAGCTCTTATCAATAGTCTATCTGATATTGAGTTTATAGATGTTCAGGATAAAGACAGTCCCAAAGATTTATGGGATACTCAGGAGACTATCTACGACGGTGATGAGCATGTGAAGCAAGCTAAGGAAGAGATCCCTAGGGGAAAATTTGAAGACATGCAAATGGTTGAAGGAGAGACCATTCAACAATATGGAATAAGAATTAAAACTGTTGTAGGAGACATCAAGAGTGTAGGAGACAAAATAGATGATCCCACTATTGTTAGCAAAGTTTTGAGATCCTTATTACTGGTCTATGCAATAAGGGTTGCCGCTATTCTGGAGTTGAGATCTATTGACAAGACAAAGGTATCCCTAGATTCCATCATTGCTAAGTTGACTGCATATGAGCTAAACATTTATGATGGCAGTGTTTAGAAGACTAAATCAACCTTTAGGGCATCTGCTGCACTATCTAGAAAGGGAAAAGAAGCTGGTTCTAGCCGTGAACTCAGACAAAGCAGGGATTTGGATGATGAGGAGATCCTGATGGAATTTGAATCTCTTCTTGCCAAGAGACTTCCTAAGGGAACTAGAAAATACAGAGGTAAGCTCCCTTTGAAATGTTTTTCTTGCAATAGGATAGGACACATTGCTGTCAACTATCCCAACAATGATAATAAGGACAAACCGGAGAAGTTTAAAAAGTTTAAAGGAGGAAATAGGAGAAACTATCTTGTTGCAGTCGATGAAGGTGTCACTGATGATGAATCAGAAGACATAGTGTTTGTAGCCATTAAGGAAGATGCGTCAGACAAGAAGGCTCTTGTCTCCTGCTTTGATAATTCTAATGAGTGGATTATTGATAGTGGATGTTCTCACCACATGACTAGTGATTGGAAAAAGTTTCTATCTCTGGAAGAGTATGATGGAGGTGTAGTCCAATTTGGTAATGATGCACCATGTATGGTAAAAGGAAAAGGGTCAATCTCTCTAAATGGAAAAAGCAGAGCTGATAATATGTATTGGGTAGAAGGTCTCAGGCATAACCTTTTGAGTGTTGCCCAACTGAATGATAAAGGACTCACTTTGGAATTCAAAGATGGAGTGTGCAAAATAAAAGGAAAGAGTGGTGAACTGATGGCCACCGGTATGCAAACCAAAGGTAACTTATTTTAGTTAAATACAAATATCAGTCAATGTCTAATGGCTAAGTTTGATGATAGTTGGATATGGCATAGGAAACTCTTCCATGTAAATTTTGATAATATTATGAAGGCCAATAAGATCAAGGCAGTTAGAGGATTGCCTGTGCTGAACAAAACAAAGAATCCTTTGTGCAGAGAATGTCAACTGGGGAAAATGTCTTCCTCAACCTTCAAAGGCAAATCTTTCACATTGGATAATTTACTTGATCTTGTGCATACTAATTTGTGTGGTCCTATGAAAACTAGGACTATTCAGGAAGATAGGTACTTTATGATTCTCACTGATGATTTCTCAAGAATGATGTGAGTCACATTCTTGAAAGACAAGTCTGAAGCTTTTGGAAAGTTTAAAGCCTTTAGAGAACTAGTTGAAAAAGAAAGCGATAAGAGAATCAAATGCTGTTGAACCAACCAAGAAGGTGAGTTCACTTCTAGTGAATTCAATAAGTACTGTGAAGAGAATGAAATCAAGAGGCAATTGTTTGCCCCCCAGACTCCATAGTAGAATGGCCTAGCAGAAAGGAACAACCAGACTGTAGTTGAAGCTACCAGAATGATGATGATTCAAGGGAAGGTTGCTCACACTTTTTAGAGAGAAGCGGTGTGCATTGCAGCCTACACTATGAACCAAGTACTCATCAAGAAAGGTAAGGATAAAAATCATTATGAGTATTGGACCGATAAGACTCCAGTAGTAAGCTACTTTAGAGTGTTTGGTAGCAAGTGTTATATCGAGAGAAGTGAATACCAGAGCAAGTTTGATGCAAAATGTGATGAGGGAATATTCCTAGGGTATTCCACCAAGAGAAGCTCTCAAGTGTTTTAACAATAGGAATCAAAGAATTGTTGAAAGTATCAATGTTAGAGTTGATGAAACCTCTAAGAAACCCGAGGAAACCAACTATGAGAGAGTAGTAGAGGAAAAGCAAGAGGAATCAGTTAAGATCATTCCTAGGTATGTAAAGCTGCATCATGATCTAAAGCAAATCATAGGGGATAAGGATGCAGGAATACTTACAAGAAGAAAGGAAAGAGAATTCTTGCATGATTTTTGAATTTGAGCCCAAAACATTTAAAGAGGCACACAAAGATGAAGATTGGATTAAGGCTATGGAAGAGGAACTTGACCAGATAGAAAAGAATGGTACATGGTCTTTGGTACCCAGACTTGAGCACAAAAATGTTATTGGCACCAAATGGGTTTTTAGAAACAAGCTGAATGAAGATGGCATAGTGGTAAGAAACAAAGTAAGATCGGTATGTAAGGGATATGCTCAAGAAGAAGGAGAAGACTATGGAGAAACCTTTTCTCCAGTAGCTAGACTGGAAGGAGTTTGAATGCTAATTGCATATGCAACCTTCAAGGGATTCAAAGTGTATCAGATGGATGCAAAATCTACATTCCTGAATGGAATACTTGAAGAGGAAGTGTATATAGAGCAACCAGATGGGTTTTCCCTATCAGAAGACAGTGATATGGTGTGTAGGCTACATAAAGCCTTGTATGGATTGAAGCAAGCACCTAGAGCATGGTATGAATGTTTACACTCCCATCTTGTGAAGATTGGATTTGAAAGAACAAGTGAAGATAGCAATATCTATCTAAAGATAGAAGGAGATCAGATTCTGATCTGAAGTGTTTGTTGATGACATAATTTTTGGTGGAGATGACAAGATGAGCCATGCGTTTGTAGATGAAATGAAGAAGGAATTCGAGATGTCACTAATCGAAGAGATTAAGTTATCCATTGGACTACAGATTCAACACATGAAAGATGGTATCTTTATCACCCAGTCCAAGTATGTCAAAGAGGTGTTGAAGACCTTTGGCATGGAAGACAACAAACTGGTTGGTACACCGATGATGACTGGTTATAAATTGTCAAAAGAAGATGACTCAGCATTGGTGAATGAGAAGGAATACCAGTTATTGATTGGTAAGTTGCGCTATGTAGTACACAAAAGACCGGACATTGCACATGCAATAGGAATTGTTGCACATTTCTAGAAAAGTCCAAGAGAATCCCACTTGGTAGCAGTCAAGCGGATTCTTAGATATCTAAAGGGAACTATAGATTATGGATTGTGGTATCCATACAATAATGATTTCAATCAAAGTGTTTACTGATGCTGATTGGGCTGGTAATGTGGACGACCGAAAGAGCACAACCTGTGGTGCATTCTTTCTCGATGGTAGACTAGTCTCATGGATGAGCAAGAAGCAGAGTTGTATCTCTCAGTCCACAGCAGAAGCAAAATATGTAGCAGCATTTATGAACTGTACTCAGACAATTTGGATGAAGCATGTATTAAGTGGTTTCAAAGTCCCTGTATCTGAACCGCTGAGTATATTTTGTGATAACACAAGTGCAATTAATATTTCCAAGAATTCAATATTGCATGCTAGAACCAAGCACTTCAAGCTCAAGTATCATTTCTTGAGGGAGAAAGTTCAGAACAAAGAGGTTGTATTGAAACATGTTTCCAGTAAAGAGCAGTTAGCAGATATATTCACCAAGCCTCTACCACAGGCTACATTTACCTATTTAAGAGGTGAATTAGGGGTGCTGCCCCTTCAAGAGGTGAACTAAAGGTATGTGCTCCACATCAGTCAGGTATTGCATTGTCAAATATTTTTAGGATTGATGTGTTGAAGGATGCTACTCCTCAAGGGAAGCAACATAGTAGATCATGGATGTTTGTGCCTCCACTTTGGCATTGCTGTCAAAGGGGGAGAAGATGTGAAGCAAAGAAGATATCTGCAGTATTGAAGACATATTATATAGAAGAAGATGTAGAGATATCTTTGTGTATTGTCATCAATGCCAAAGGGGGAGATTGTTGGTATATGTGCAGAGTTTGATGACATGATGGGATTGTATGTTGTCATTGATGTCAATATGCTGAAGTATGAACCAGTATATTGAAGTAAGCAATCTGGCAAGTGAACCGGTATGACGGTATGAACCGGTATATGCAAAAAAGTGAACCGGTATGTTGGAGTGTGAACCAGTATATGCAAATTTTGTATCAGGGTTTCATTTGATATGACTACCGGTTGGTAGTCTGATGGGATGGGGTTTGGGATAGACTAGCCTAGTCTCTGCTCTTGGATCCTTCCCTTGGATAACCTAGTGTTCTCTTCACACCCTAGGGTCTCTAGGACTTCCCTTGCTTGAGGAATCCCCTGACCTTTCCCAATCCACCCACCAATGAGTTGCAATGCTGCTCCTAAGGTCTCACCTACTCATGAGACTCAAAACCCCTTACTATGGCTAATAAAGGCTTGGCTTGTCCTACTACTTCCTAGGTACTAGCAAGGTTAGGATAGGTCTTAAACCATGTTTTACATCCATCCATGTGCCCCTAAGAAGTTACAACCTTCATCTCTCCTACCGATTTCACTATTTTGTGTTTTGCCTACAAAATAGGGCTACAAGGATTAGGACCAATTAGGCCTCCTACCCGGTCCTTTAGGGCTCCCTCTCACAAACGATGCACAAACTACCCAAAATCCAAAAATGGACTACCATTAATTTGGAAAGGGCTCAAGGATTTCTTTATTTTTGGGCCTCCAAGTGGCCGTACAGTGCTTTGGGCAAATTTTGGGGTTTTAAAGGGTTTTGTGAGGGTTTTTATGGTCTGCCTGGGTCACAGTGTATGTTTTATGTTTTAGCCACCTTGTCTAGTTTGGTGGAGGCTCCTCCTTCACACCAGTGGTGCTTCACACACTCCTCTACACCTCCTCCAAAGGGTGCACTCTCCTCTGACCAACCTTTCTCTCTTGGACCTCTACACCAACAACCATTCCTAACTGGGCACTGTCCAGTCTCGCCTAGGAATGGGTCTTCAAATGGCCTCCTTGAATTTTCAAGGGCCCTTCTTGCATTGAACTATAATAAAATATCTTCACTCTCATTTCCCATGGTTTCATGGTGATTCCACAATGGGGAATGGAGTTATGATTCCATTTGCACAAACCAGTCCAAGACCAGACAATGAGAAGACAACTTACAAAATATTTACAAACACACCTCACTTACAAATAAAAACCTAATATAAATGCTCAAAATGAGAGTAAATACACCATACAAGACACTCCACACAATTTTTCATGCAAATCAATCCATTAATGATCCTTCTTTCCTCCATTTGTGCCGACTGGCAACAAAATTGCAGTCATAGTCAAGTCACTTTGCTTGGGCCGTACAATTTTTGACCTCCAACCCATTAACTTAGGGTTTGCAATTACTTATACTACTTTTTCCTTGGTATATGTTCCCATATTATGGTTTTCCATGCTACATTAAATATTTTGTCCTCATGGTGGAAAAGTTGCTTGACAACTTTTAAAAGTTGTCATGCAACTTTTGCAACTTTTGAGCAACTTTCCCAATGTTGCTTTTCTTGACTCCTAGACCCACATTGGGCCAACCTAAGGACACCACCATGCTAAGAAGGATCCCTAAACACATCAAATGCACACATACCCTCTATTTCCAAGAAATCCTCAAATTTGACTCATGACCCTAAGACCTCAGCTAGGACCCTAACTAGGACCAATGAGCACATGGCTCTTTATTTTATATACAAAGGCTTCATAAAGAAGCAAGAACACAAAAAAAACAAATGGTGGGAGCCCTTTGAAGGGTGCTCCTATACCATACTCCCCCTCTACAACAAGCTAAGGAATTAGGGGAGTGAGAAGAGCCAGATCGATGCCAAGCTTCTTGAACTTTCTCTCCTCCACCCAAGTAGCTTCAGATACTGGTTGATCTGTCCATTTCACTAAGTGCTCCATGTAGACCTGGTGTCTAGTAGACTTCTTCACCCTTGACTCCAAGATCTCTTCTGCTATAGGCTGGTTCACTTGGGGTAAGGTATTCATATCCAAGTCTTGTAGTACCTTGGCTTGGTTCACAGTCTACCCTGCTATCTCACCCTTGTACATGACCAGATCAGCTACATTGAAGACTGGTGAAATGGCTAAGTTTGAAGGAAGATCAACCTTATAGGAATTCTCACCATACTTTGCCAGAATTTTACAAGGTCCTACCCTCTTCATTTGCAGTTTGGTAGGCTTACCACTTTGCATCCTAGCTTTGCTCAAATGGACCATCACATAGTCACCCACCTTGAACTGAACCTCTCTCCTCTTCTCATCCATTTTGGCCTTTAGTTTTTGAGTGGATTCAAGGATGGCTTTCTTAACTTGCTCTTGAACTTCCTTGATGGTTTGAGTGAAGTCTTCTGCTTGCCCACTCTTCATCTCCATAGAACTAAGTTCCGTAAGTTCACACACTCCTCTTGGATGTCTACCATAGACAACCTCAAAAGGACTTCTTCCAGTGGTCCTACTCACACTGTCATTATATGCATACTCTACTTGAGGAATGATTAGGTCCCATGTCTGTCCATATTCTGTAGTTAAACATCTCAACAAATTGCCTAACACCCTATTGATGACTTCAGTCTGACCATCAATTTGTGGATGGTAAGCTGAGCTAAATGACAAGATAGTTCCTAGTCTCCTCCATAATGTTTGCCAAAAATGACCCATGAACTTGCTATCCCTATCTGAAACAATGCTTAAAGGGAGTCCATGAATCCTCACAATCTCCTTAAAGAAGAGATGTGCAACATAGCTAGCATCATGTGTAGTTTTACATGGAATGAAATGGCTCATCTTGGAAAATCTATCTACTACCACATAAATGTTGTCCATACCTGTCTTGGTCTTGGGAAGTCCTACTACAAAGTCCATGCTTATACAAGCCCAAGGTCTATTAGGGACCGGCAATGGTTGATAGAGACCAACATTGCTTGATCCTCCTTTTTCTCTTTGACACACACCACATTGCTCCACATATCTTTTCACATCTCTTGGCAACTTGGGCCAATGGTAGTACCTCTGTACTAAATCCAAGGTTTTTTTGACTCCAAAGTGTCCACTTTAGCTACCATTGTGTTTCTCTTGGATGAGGTTTTCCCTCATGGATCCTCTTGGTACACACAACTGATTAACTTTGAACAAGAGACCATTTTGGAGAGTGTAGTCTGCATACTCACCATGGAAATGGTTCTCAAACTCCTTGCAAACCTTGTAAGCTGATGAGAAGTCTTCATCTCCTTCATAGAGGTCCTTGAAACCTTCTATTCCTATGCTTTGCAACTGCAATTCTTGAACTGTCAACAACTTCCTGCTTAAGGCATCTACCACCTTGTTGAGTTGCCCCTTCTTATGCTTGATGGTGAAGGTAAAGGATTGGAGGTATTCCATCCATTTCAAGTGTCTATTGCTAAGCTTCTCTTGAGTGTTGATGTAACTCAAAGCCTGATTGTCTGTGAACACCACAAATTCCTTTGGAAGTAGGTAATGACTCCATTTTTTTAGAGACTGCACTAATGCATACAACTCTAGGTCATAGGCTGAGTACTTCTTCTTTGCTTCATTGAGCTTCTCACTAAAAAATGCCACAGGTCTTCCCTCTTGACTCAATACACCCCCTACTGCAATTCCACTTGCATCACACTCCAATGTGAATAGCTTATCAAAAGTAGGTAGGAGAAGGATAGATTTTGTGGCTACTTCTTTCTTCAATAATTGAAATGCTTTGTTAGCCTTCTCAGTCCACCTAAACTTAGTTTTAAGGCCTCCTTTTATGGTGTCAAGGACTAGTGCACATATTCCACTGAAGTTCCTCACAAACTTCCTATAGAATTGAGCTAATCCATGGAAAATCCTAACTTTAGTCCCTGTTCTAGGTGTAGGCCAATTCAAGATTACCTCCACTTTGCTTGGATCCATCTTCAAGGTTCCCTTAGACACCACAAATTCTAAGTAGACCAACTCTTGCTTCAAGAAGTCACACTTCTCTAGGTTGATGGATAACTTCTCCTCATGCAACCTCTCTAAGACTAACCTCAAATGCTTAAGGTGTTCCTCTTTGGTTCTGCTATAGATGAGAATGTCATCTAGGTACACCACCACAAACCTTCTTGTGAAGTCTTTTAACACCTCATTCATCAACCTCATGAAGGTTCTTGGAGCATTGGTGAGTCTAAATGGCATCACAAGCCATTCATACAATCCCTCTGTGGTCTTGAAAGCAGTCTTCCACTCATCACCCTCCTTAATTCTTATCTGGTGATAACCACTTTTAAGGTTTAGTTTGGTGAAATACATAGCACCTCCTAAACAGTCCATCAAATCCTCTATTCTAGGAATAGGAAACCTATACCTTATGGTGATCCTATTGATTGCCCTTGAGTCAGTGCATAGTCTCCACTTGCCTCCCTTCTTTGATGCTATCACTACCGGGACTGCACATGGGCTAATGCTCTTCTTGATCAATCCTTGTTCCAATAACTCCTGCACTTGCCTTGATACCTCCTTGTTTTGGTCAGGTGTGAGTTTATATGTAGCTTTTTTAGGTAGGGATGCACTGGGAACAAAGTCTATTTGGTGACTTATAGACGTTCTTGGTGGGAGTGTTGCAAGTGCTCCATCACTCACTATGTCCTTATACTCTTGCAACATTTGCTTCACCTCCTTGGGTACTTCTACTTACAACTTGTCTTCTTCCTCCTTTGGCTTCACAAAGATGGCACACTTCACTATCTCCTCCTCATGTAGCAATTTTAAGAACTCTTTACCAGTAGCCAATAAGACACTAGGTGTCTTTGAAGTTCCCTCTTCATTCTCTGTCAAGGATTGAATCTTGAAGGTCTTGCTGTCCTTCTTAAAGGAAATGGAGTTCTCCTCTCCATCATAGATCACCTTCCTATCAAATTGCCAGGGTCTACCTAGCAATAAGTGACAAGCATCCATGGGTAACACATCACAAAGGATCTTATCCTTGTATCCTCTAATAGAAAACTCTACCCAAGTCTGTTCATTGACAAGCACACTCTACTCATGATTCAACCATGTCACCTTATATGGGTTAGTGTGGGGTATCCTTGTAAGTTTCAACTTCTTGACTGCCTCCTCTGATATTATATTGTCAGTTGATCCTGAATCAACTATCCCCTTGCAAACTTTACCAAGAATCTTGCATCTCACCCTAAACAATGCTCTCTTATGCTTAGGTTCATTCTTGACTGGCTGTCTTATCAAGACCCTATTGAACATCAGATTTTCTCCAATCTCTGATTCAATATGGTCCACCTCAGGTGTCTTGCTACTTGAAGAGTCTTCATGTGCATAAGCAACCCTCTTTCCATTGTTAGATGATGTGGGCTTGTCAGGGCATCTATATGCTAGGTGTCCCAATTGACCACAATTGTAACATTTCATGGTTGCAAAGTAGGACTTACCCCTGCCGGTACCTCTACCCCTACTTGGACCACCTTGTGCACCTCTTCCTCTAGAATGGCCCCCTCTGGGATTGGTTTCACTACCATTTTCAATCAACTTGGCTTCTCCTTGGTTCCTTTGCTCATTTGCCTTGCTTTGGTAACCACCTTGGTTTTTCATTTGTTCTCTACCTCTATGTCTACCCCTGTTATTAGAGTATCCTTTCCTTTTGTTCCTCTCTTCTACTTTGGTAGCAAGCTGATGACATTTTTGGACTGTAGTAGGAGTCCATAGGCTTATCTCCTCTTGAATGTTCCACTTTAGGCCGCTTAGATACCTAGCCACCTTAATAGATTCATCTTCTTGGAATTTGGATCTAAGGAAAATTTTTTGAAATTCTTCGGTGTAGGAGGTCACATCAAGGTCTTTTTGCTTCAAACCCTATCTTTTCTTATGAAGTTGGACTTCATAATCCTCTGGTAAGTAGTTCTATTTGATCTTACTCACCATGGCCTTCCAATTTGCAATAGGTAGCTTCCCCATGCTAACCCTCTCTTCTTGCAGGTACTTCCACCATGTCAAAGCTTCTCCCCTTAATCTTGATTTGGCAACTTTAACCTTTTGAGCCTCTGTCACTCCCTCACACTCAAAGTGGTTTTCCATGCCCTCAATCCATTCCATGACAGTGTCTATGTCCATCCTTCCACTAAAATGTGGCAATCCTTCAAAAGATTTGGTGTTCAAGGCCTTATAGCCTTTACAGAAGGTTCTTCATTGAACAAGGGATCTGGTTCGGGTATAATGTCATCTATGTCTATAGTTTTCTTTCCTTTATCCTTGGTGTCTTCACCCCATGGTCCTTGTGTCCTCTGATCCACCACTTCCTTCAGCTTATCCCTTATCTTGCTCATAGCTTCTTCAAGGAGTCTATTCTTCTCCTTCTGCTCTTCTACCTCCCTAGCTAGCTCTGCATTAGTGACTATTGTTCTTTCCCCTACTAATTCACCAGAATACAGAGACATACGCGGTCCTCCAAGTCTTTAACTTGCTCTGATACCAATCTGATGGGATGGGGTTTGGGATAGACTAGCCTAGTCTATGCTCTTGGATCCTTCCCTTGGATCACCTAGTGTTCTCTTCACACCCTAGGGTCTCTAAGACTACCCTTGCTTGAGGAATCCCTTGACCTTTCCCAATCCACCCACCAATGAGTTGCAATACTGCTCCTAAGGTCTCACCTACTCATGAGACTCAAAACCCCTTACTATGTCTAATAAGGGCTTGGCTTGTCCTACTACTTCCTAGGTCCTAGAAAGGTTAGGATAGGTCTTAAACCATGTTTTACATCCATCCATGTACCCCCAAGAAGTTACAACCTTCATCTCTCCTACCGATTTCACTATTTTGTGTTTTGCCTACAAAATAGGGCTACAAGGATTAGGACCAATTAGGCCTCCTACCCGGTCCTTTAGGGCTCCCTCTCACAAATGATGTACAAACTACCCAAACTCCCAAAATGGACTACCATTCATTTGGCAAGGGCTCAAGGATTTCTCTAGTTTTGGGCCTCCAAGTGGCTGTACAATTCCTTTGGCGAATTTTGGGGTTTTAAAGGGTTTTGTGAGGGTTTTTATGGTCTGCCTGGGTCACAATGTATGTTTTGTGTTTTGGCCACTTTGTCTGGTGGAGGCTTCTCCTTCACACTAGTGCTTCACACACTCCTCTACACCTCCTCCAAAGGGTGCACTCTCCTCTGACCAACCTTGCTCTCTCAGACCTCTGCACCAACAACCATTCCTAACCAGGCACTGTCCAATCTCGCCTAGGAATGGGTCTTCAAATGGCCTCCTTGTATTTTCAAGTGTCCTGCTTTCATTGAAATATAATACAAGATCTGCACTCTCATTCCCCATGTTTTCATGGTGATTCCACAATGGGGAATGGAGTTATGATTCCATTTGCACAAACTATTCCAAGACTGGACAATGAGAATACAACTTACAAAATATTTACAAACACACCTCACTTACAAATCAAAACCTAATCTAAATGCTCAAAATGAGAGTAAATACACCATATAAGACACTCCACATAGTTTTTCATGCAAATCAATCCATTAATGATCCTTCTTTACTCCATTTGTGCCAACTGGCAACAAAATTGCAGTCACAGTCAAGTCACTTTGCTTGGGCTGTACAATTTTTGACCTCCAACCCATTAACTTAGGGTTGGAAATTACTTATACTACCTTTGCCTCTGTCTGTGTGCCCATATTAGGGTTGTCCATGCTACATTAAAGATTTTGTCCCCATGGTGGAAAAGTTGCTTGACAACTTTTAAAAGTTGTCATGCAACTTTTGAGCAACTTTCCTAATGTTGCTTTTCTTGACTCCTAGACCCACATTGGGCCAACCTAAGGACACCACCATGCTAAGAAGGACCCCTAAACACATCAAATGCACACATACCCTCTATTTCCAAGAAATCCTCAAATTTGACTTATGACCCTAAGACCTCATCTAGGACCCTAACTAGGACCAATGAGCACATGGCTCTTTATTTTATATACAAAGGCTTCATAAAGAAGCAAGAACGCAAAAAAAACAAATGGTGGGAGCCCTTTGAAGGGTGCTCCTACACCATAGTCTCAGCTTCAGGGTTTCTGGTTGATGCATTCCAAGTCTATGTGATTCGATCGACGACATCCTGTGATGAATTAGCATTGAAATGAAGATTAGATCGTGTTGCCATGTCATCCTTGAGCGCGTGAAGAATTTCCTTGAGGATCTTGCATGAAGAAGATTGATTCTATCTACCTCGAGAATGTGCAAAATCTTAGTAAATGATGGAGAGCGCGTGATGGGTTATCAGCTTCCAGAAGCGGTGAAGAACGGATGATGGAGAACGTCTTGATATTTATTCAAGATTGTTTTACCCCATGTAATGTGTTTAAACGGACAAGATTGGACCGACTATATTGTTAACCTAGATACTTAGGGTTTTAGGTTTTGGCCACCAACCTAATTGTTGTCTATAAGGTTGATGATGATTTCATTTGAAGTTGTTGGCAAATGAATGTATGTGAAGTGATTCTTGCCAGACTGAAGAAGTGAGTAGAGATCTATAGAGTGTGATTGTAGATGTAAAGGAACTGATGTGGATCTACCTTGGCATTGAGTGTTGTTATCAGATCAGTGTATTACCTGTTGACTTCTAACCATTTCAGTAGTTGGAAAATCCCTTTACCGGGTAGCTTTAACATGATTTTTGTAAATCCTTTAATAGGGTGACTCAAAATCATTGAGTTCTTCAAATCCTCTTACAAGGTAACCTTTAAGATGTTTTAAACCTCTAACGGGGTATTTAGCCATCCCTTAACCACGTTATCCCTAGCAAGATCGGTTCCTAGCAGAACTAGTTGTAAAGTCTTTAACCGGACTAGGCTCCTAACAGAGCGAACTTCAGAGGGTTTCAAGAACAACCTGTGGGTATTCATCCCCACCATGGTTTTTCCCAGTTGGGTTTCCATGTGAAAAATCAGTGTGTTATGTGTGATGCTTTTTCATGTGATGTTTTAGTGTTTTCTGTTAAGTAGTAATGCAAGATGATCCAATGCTCATTGTATTTCTGATGTATTACTTGCTAAAGCATATGGGTGAAGTTGAGATGAGATATTAGGTTTTGAGAAGATCTAGATGTTACCAGTTTATGTCTTTTACAATCATACTATGTTTTACTGGTAGTGCCTTGATCTAGGTGATGATGTTGTTTACCAGTTAGTGCAGTCTTTGCAGTTTAAGTTGTTTAAGAAGTTTTTGTCCATACTGATTCACCCCCCCCTCTTAGTATCTGTTGGGTATTTACTGTTCATCATTATTCATCAATGACTACATCATTATCACATATCAGTGATTAATTTTTTCTTTATTTTATCACAATTAATCTATAGCTCAAAACTTGTTAATATATAAAAGATAAATAAGGTCTAGAAACCCTAATTTTTGATTTACAAGATAGATTTTTATCTTTATTATATGTTAATTTTATTGTAGTTGATTTTGGTTATGTGACACAAGTGTGCTTTGCATCCTTTTTCTAATGGCATGTCTTCTCTATTGAAAATTAAAAAAAATAAAGAGCACAAGGATCAACGATAAATTTAATCATTCATACTCAGCACACAATTGATTACATTATATGGCTCTATAAATCCATTCAACTTATGTTAAGAGATCAAAGATATACATGTTTGTATTTTTTTTAATTTTAGTACTAATAACTAAATTAGTTTGATTTATTTATAGTCTCTAGTTCTACACACACAATCTATATATGTATATGTATGTATGTGTTTTTTCTTCTCACCTTTTTATTTGTATTGATTGTAAATCATAAATAAAAATATATTCCCATTCATAATTACTAAAAATAAATCTTAGGACACACCACCATGAAATCTTTCATAACCCAATGTAATGTGAGGGCTTACTGTACCCTTGATGTGTTTAATACAATATTTAGGTACAATTTCCTTAAGGGGTAATTGAAGGAAAATTTCATATGAGATATTAGTGATTACTAACAAGGGTTAAGGTAGAGAGGGATAAGATATAGAAAAAAATACATGTAGTTTGGGTTCCAACACCAGGAATCCCCTTCTATAACCCACAATCAAATTCTTATATCAAATGTTACAAATTTTAAATCATGAATGCTAATTCCACATAACCTTTATGAGAGAAAACACACTAAAATAATATACAATTTCAAAATATTAAAGAATAACAAAGCATACATGCACTTGATTCCACTAAATGTACCTTGAGAACATCTTTTTAAGAAAAACCCATCTTCTAAAGCACCACACAAATTAGTGTGAATGAGATTACAATACATTCACAAAGTTCTCAATGTAAGACTTCAACAATAATAAACAACTCAATTACATTTATCCATGTGATCTAGAAAATAAGAATCACATTGCTACAAACCCCACTTTGTTCTCCTCATCAAATATACAATATTTTTGTGATGTTCCAATTATATGCTCTTATAAATCAATCTTACATAATACACAAAGAATTATAAAATAAATTTTGAGCCTAAAACCATATATTTATCTAAAAAATAACCACCAAATTTAAGTACATGTCCAATGTCCAATACAACTTACAATTGTTACAAAAATGATTATCTTGACATGTGCATAACTAAATAGCATTATTATATTATCATGCTTCCAATAATATTAGATTCCTACTTACATGCATGGGATCTTTTATTTCCATATTCATGAGACAAGCACTCAAAGTTGAGGATGGCTATAGAGAGGTCATTTTGGTAGATCAACAACTCACATCTTGGGGTTCTGGTGTCCAATTTTTTTTAATTATCTCTCTCACATACCAAAACGTCATCCAAAGTTTTACCCAATCATAATTGATCCAAAATCTCACTCATCACAATAACTAGCTTATATATTACTAGCACTTGCATCTAAATGAGATGCAATGATTATGCCGATAGTAATTTATATCATGTTTATGAGAACAATTCCAATTACACTTCTATTATACTTTGTTGGATGTCCAAAACCTGTAATACCTATGTGAACTCCTAACATGCTATATAATTGATCTCCAAAAAATTGTCTACAAAGAGTTTGGAGGGCACTTCCTAGTCTTGTTTGATTCAAACCAAAATCTACAAACAAAGGGAACAAATTCATTGGTGTCCTCAACAAGTGAAGTCCACAAGGAAACCACATCTATTCTCCTATTTACTACGAGTTAGCAGAAATTTGAAAGAATTTTAGCAAATGCAATGTAAGCAATTTCCCTCTTGTAGGAATATTGTTTTTAGTCTTGTTTGTGGCTTGACTTGTTTCTCTAATCACCCAATTCTAGAGAGCAGTATTCTAATTTTTTTGAGTTTCAATTAAATAATATGTACCATTTATTTAGGTTAGGAATATGGTTAGTATTAAGGTTCAATCAAGATTAGAGTTAGCATTAGGATTCAAGTACAAAATTAACATTCTAGGATAAACCTTGGGGTTAGAGTTATAGTTGAATTAGGACTAGGGTTAGCATTAGGGTTCAATTAGGATTGGAGTTGGTGTTCATAAGATTTAAATTAAGGTTAGAGATAGTGTTAGGGTTACTATCGGTGGAACCATTACCTTTTGGTGCAAATTCTACTACAAGATAAAAAACAACTCAAAACAATAAATCCCAAAGAAGGTACAATGGTTATGTTGATTCTCCAAAATTATAGAAGAGTAAAGTGTTTAACTAAATCTACACCATCTTATTTTTTTAATCTAAATCTAAAAATGTCTCTTTGTTAAAATAAAATTTGCAATCATAATTTACTATTTCCCATAATCTTATGAGAGATAATCATACAATCAAGTATTTAAAATTCATAATTAAAAAAATAGACAAACAATATTATAGACACTAAAAATAGTCTTTCAAACAATAATTATTAATCATCCCAATTTATATACTATTATATTAATAACATTTATTATATCACCACATTTATAATTTATTACTTCGAGATATGTGTCCCAGTCCCATATAGAGGTCACGTCTATATTTCCTAAATCAAAAAGTCGCAACAAAACACAATAAAAAGAAAGATACGAAGAAACATAGCTTTTTTGAGCATTAAAGTTCTGACATTAGATAAACACATACACACATTCTAGATAATGATTGCAATACACGACAATCAATGTAATAACAGATATCGCTGAAACCATTGAACTTGATTGATTTAACATTGAGGGAACAACACTATGGGAAGGAATCGTTCCAGCGAACATCATCAATAAAGCTCCCGATCCGGTCAAGTCTGTGGGAATCTATATTATCTGGCAGCTAGCGACCAGATCAGATCAGAATTGTTATTATCACTGTTGCTTGAACATTTTTACTATGTCCAATGGATCAACAGAGTAATTTTATTTGGGTATAATAGAAAACTGCGAAATTTTGCCGCAATTAGGGCTTCTTCCGGTGACACCCCTAATCTATCCACGACTGCTCCTGCCATAATTTTGCTTCATCTTTTTGAGTCTGGGATGCTCCAATACGGTCCCCACATAGCCTGATGGTATTGATCACAGAAGTTTGGTTGCAGACGAGCGTTAAGATAGCAATTTTTGAAGATGGTCTACGGTTTCTTTGCTTGTAAGTGGTGCAATATATGCTGATTGACTAGTGCTGAATTCACTATATATCAAGCAACTAGCAAAAGAGTTGCAACAAACAAAGAAGACACATCAAGTCCACATCTATGAAACAAGAAGGTTTACACCATTTCTGTACACTCCCATCCAGTTATATATATCGCCTCTCTTAACCAGTAATGCATTGAAATTGGAGGCGGATAATAACAGACCGGAATAGAATTTCAATAGATTTGAGTGTCATCACCTTGTAATGCATCAAAGGAATTGGTGAAATCAAAAAAGTCTTTGCTGCTATACAGTTTAAGCTCGGCCATAGGACAATGAATAGAACTGTCTGCCAGGATATTCCAAGGAGTTCAATAGAGTGAATATTTGATAGCTAGGGTTTGCTGCAACAATAACAGATTTTTAGGGTTACAAATTTCAGTATGGCCGATAGAAGGCATTTGGGTTCATGGGCGGATGTGGGTTGGGAAGACCCACCTCATGTTCTGCAGTGGGTCTACACGAACAACAGATGGAAGGACATGGCGATATAGGTAAAACGGAGTGGAAATAACAAGGTTTTTTGGCCAGTTTCAAAATACTTTCAAGGCTTTTTTCGAAACAGACGCAGTGTGGCATGGAGGTAGAATAACAATGGAAGGAGATTCACTTGAGGGTATTTTAATAATGGTGAGAATCAAGGGAATTCTGAGAAGCAATTGAAGGGTTTTTCGAGGAAATGGTCTTTGGATCTGGGAAATTAGCAAATGTTTGCTAGGGTCACTGGCTTGGCAAATAAGGAGACTGCGGCTAGGGTTTCTGTTTCTTCACAATAGGTGGGAAATAAGGTAAATGTGAACCTCAAGGAAGCTAGTCCGGAAAAGGTAAGTAAGATACCTACTATTCCTATTCTGTCGGGGGTTTCTTCATCACAGGTTTGAGCTCCTATCCCTTGTATTCATATTCTGGGTTCCTATGTCGATCAGAAAGCGATTTGCTTGCATTCAAATGCTATTTCTGGGGAAATTTGGGGCGATCAAATTAGTTTGTTAAAGCTTTATCATAAATTGCAGAAAAGATGGGGGGATATGCATTATTTTCAATTATTGTTTGCGAATGCTTTTATTATTGTCTTTGATTCTCCTTCTTTCAGAGATGAGGTATTAAGAACTTTGCATCATTGGTTTGGAAAACATTTAATTTCAGTTGCGGCTTGGAAACCTTTTTTTGTTCCTGCTTGGTCTAGTTCGAAACTTATTTCTTTTTGGTTTGGTTTACCAAAAATTCCTTTTGAATTTATGGATCTGGATGTTCTTGAGCAAATTGGAAATACTATTGGAACTTTTTTAACATCTAAATGGACTTTGTGGAGGGGGAGGTTCTGGTAAAAATTTGTGTTCTTATTAACCTTAATAATGTTTGCCCCCATACTTGTAATATCAAGTCTCGTGATGGTATTTGGTGCCAGTCAATTTAGAAATTAGATACAGAGCTTCTTATGTCTCCTTTACTTTTCGATGCTCTGTTACTTATGGATTTTAAGAAAAACCAGCAGGTTGTTGGCTCTATCCCTAAATCCCTTAATAAAGATAGTTTGTTGGTGGGACCTTCGATTGAAGGATGTGGAAATGTCTCTTTGCATAAATTGGTAGAAACAGGCCACATTAATCTTGAAAACAATCCATTGTGTCATAGTTCTAGGAAACCAAATGATCACACTTCGGGTTCGGTCTCACTTTCATCTTTTTTGAAGACATTTTCTAATAACGGGCGTATAGTGATGGATGGTAATCCCTTGATAAATGAAGTAGATCATTCATTGACAATAGATTGCCCTAAGATGCCAAATAATCACATAAAAGGTAAGGATGACAATTTGCCTTCATGCACTCATAAAGAGGTTTTTGATTCTTCAAAGAATGTGAATTTAGATAAAAATGTAGTGATTGATATGGAAACTATTAAACAGGTACCTGCCATAGGTCTTCCTAATGATGCTTCTTTAGTTCAAGAAATTAAGATTTTGGTGTCTAATAATTCCCCTCTGAATGTTGAAATTAATATGGCTAATGAATCTTCCTTAGGGAATAGTAATCTGTCAGAGCTTGTCCCAGCTATTATGCCAGATGAGAATCTGGTTTAGCAAGTAAATGATATTTTTAACAATCATGCACATTAGATGGATGAGGGTATTACTGATAGAGTTGTTTGTTCAATTGAGAATGATTTGGGGGGTATAAACTCGACCCTTCCAATTTCAGAATCCGCTAATCCTTTTTTGGTTTTGGCTGCAATAGAATTGGGTTTTGAAGATAATCCAATTACCCTGGCTTCTCCAAAGTCATGCAAGAGTTTACCAATTGTCCAAACAACTATGGTTTTTCCACCATCAGTGGTTTCTCCTATGAGAGGTAGGCCTCCAAATAATCTTAAGACTCAAATGGAAATTGATGCTGGAATTCAAAAGACTTTGTCCCCTTCTCCTGCTAGTGGGAAAGGGAGGCGTTCAGTCTCTCTTGGTAGGCCTAAGAAAACATGCCTAACTCCTGTAAGTGTAAAAAGAAAGAGGAGTAAAAGATCTATGACTAGTCCTCTTGTGACAAGGTCAGGGGCTGTGAAACGTAATTTGCAAGGTTGCTTTGGGGAAAGAAAAAATTCTTCGACTAATGGGAAGAGGGGAGCTTCGGCCTCCCCTCGAGGACAATGAGAATTATTTCTTGGAATGTTAGGGGCTTAAATGCCCCTAACAAGAGACACTTAATTAAGTCCCAGATGGACTTATTTAAGTGTGATATTTTTATGTTGCAAGAAACAAAGTTGTCAAAGGAGTCTACTGATTCGGTTTTTTCATCTTGGAGAAGGTGGAATTTTCTTTCTTCTCCTTCTTGTGGTGCTTCAGGAGGTTTAGCACTGCTTTGGAATACTTATAATGTTGAGGTACATTTAGTGGCATCTGCGACAAATTGGATGTTGACTTTAGTTATAAGCATGATTTCGAAGGTTAAATTTTGGCTTTTTAATATTTATGCTCCATCAGGAATTCAAGGGAAGAGTAAGTTATGGGGTGAATTAAAGAGGATTTCTTCTCCCTTAAGACATGGTTCCTTTATTATCTTTGGGGGTGATTTTAATGCTATCACTGATTTAGATGAGAAAAGAGGAGGTGTTTTCCCTAATAAAAAGATTATGGATGACTTTGGGGATTTCATTTCTGATATGAACCTTTTTGATTATAAGTCTCAGAATGGGGTTTTCACATGGACAAACATGAGAAGGGATTTTTTTCAGATTGCTGAGAGATTAGATCAGTTTTTGTTATTTGAGAATTGGATTGATTCAGATTTTGAATTCTTTTCCTCTATTCTACCGGTCTCGGGTTCTGATCACTTTCCAATTTCCCTATCAGTTATTGAGGACAGGGCTTCTTTTAAGTCTCCATTTAAATTTGAGCCCATGTGGTTTAGGGATTCCTCCTTTTTGCCTCTACTTATGAAATGGTGGAATTCTACTCCTTTCTGTCTTGGGTCCCGTATATTTCAGATTTCTAAGAAGTTAAGTTATTTGAAATTGAATAGTAGGGAATGGAATATCTCGCATTTTAAGAACATTTTTCAGGAGAAACAAAGGATTCAAGATATGATTGAGTGTCTTAATACTCATGTGCTTCAACATGGTATGGTGCCACAAGTTTTTGATGAATTGAAGTCACTAAACTTACAGCTTGAGGAGGTGTTAGCTAGAGAGGAAATCTATTGGAGACATAAATCTAGAGAGTTATGGCTTTCAGATGGTGATAAGAACACAAATTTTTTTCATTCTTCAACTAAGATTAAAAGATGTAAGAATAGGATATCTTGTATTTAGTGTCAAAATGGGAATTTATTGACAGAGCCAGAGGATATTGCTTCAGAGGCAGTTAGGTTTTTTAAGTCATTATTATCTTCGGAAAATGGAAATCTCAGCAATGATATTATATCTAATATTCCTCCTTTTGTATCTTTGGAAGACAATAAGATGTTGATGTCTCCCTTTTCCTTAGAAGAAGTTAAGAGTGTTGTCTTTGCCATGAATCCAAATAAAGCTCCCGGACCAGATGGTTTTACTCCTTTATTTTTTCAGAAATGTTGGGATTTTGTGGGAAATGATGTTTTATTGGCTCTTGAGGAAGCTAGGAGAAATAGGTCTATTTTAAAAGAACTTAATACTACAATGATTGCAATTATTCCTAAAAAAGAGGATACTAAGACTTTTGCTGACTTCCGCCCCATTGCTTTATGTAACACTTTGTATAAGATATTTACGAAGGCAATTTCCCTTAGGCTGGCAAAAATTCTACCTAGGATCATTTCATTGGAGCAAGGTAGTATTGTTTCTGGAAGGGAGACAATAGAGGGTCCAATTGTAGCACATGAGGTGCTTCATTCTATTTCCACCCAAAGAACACCGGCCATGATACTTAAACTAGACATGATGAAGGCTTATGATAGAGTAGAGTGGGGGGCTTTATGTGTTGTTCTTGAGAAGTTAGGTTTTTCCAAAGCCTGGGTCAAATGGATTCATGCATGTATTTCTTTTGCAAGATTCTTAGTTTTAATTAATGGTTCTCCTTGTGGTTTTTTCTCTTCCACCAGGGGTTTGAGACAAGGAGATCCCCTTTCTCCCTTTTTGTTTATTCTCCTAGCTGAAACCTTTAGTTGGGCTATTAGGGCTGCTAAAGTGGGGGGGCTTTTGAAAGGTATAAGGATTCATAATATTCCCCAAAGTATTTCTCATTGTCTCTTTGCAGATGATACTCTGTTATTTGGACATGCTTTGTTAGTTGAGGCAAAAGTGATCAAAGGAATAATACAAAATTATGCATCATTTTCTGGTCAGAAAGTGAATGGTGATAAATCAAAAAATTTCTTCCTTAATACATCACAATTGGTTCAGCATAGGTTGCAATCCTTTTGGGGATTTGAGACTAGAAATATTCTATGTACTTACCTTGGGATTTCTTTCTTTGTTAAACAGGATAAGATTGGTTTTTGGGATAAGATTATTTCAGTCATTTCTAAAAGAATTCTCTCATGGAACCATAGATGGTTAACTTTGGCGGGTAAAATTGTTCTCATCAAGTCTGTTTTGAATGCTGTTCCCATATATCTCATGTCTATTTTGAAGTCTCCAAAAGCAATTGTTATTAGTTTACAGGATACCCTTAGAGATTTTCTTTAGAACAATAATAAAGATGGCAAGAAAAAATTCCCTTTAGTTGCGTGGGATAAGGTATGTTTGCCTAAAGAACTTGGGGGAACAGGAATTCAGAGTGTAGAGAATCAGAATTTAGCCTTAGGCGCTAAGTTGGTTTGGAATTTATATGACAAGCCTAGATCCTTATGGGCACAAATTATGTTTTCCAAATATTTAAATAATAGACTGAGAGAGTACATTTTTAAAGTCTCAAATTTGCCTTTGGGTTCTGCCATTTGGAATTTCCTTTGTAAATGTAGATCAGTTATTTTGCCTAATCTCTCATGGATTGTTCACAATGGTAGCAAGGTTAGATTTTGGGATGAAGTATGGAATGGATATACACCTTTGGTGAATATTAGGGATTGGTCTCCTCTAATCACTATTCTTTCCTCCCTTTGGGGTATTTTTGTAGCAGATTATTTTGAAATTGTGACTAGTGGACCCCTTAAGCTAGCTAGATGGAAGTCGATTGATTTCTTAGATGTTGATCAAAGTATGAAATTAGATTTTGAGAAGATTTTGGGGGATAGAATTATATTTCTTTCTAATTTTGAGGATGAACTTATTTGGACAAAGAATATTTCTGGTAAGTACACTGTTAAAGATGGTTACAACTCTCTTATGGTTGCTAAAGATTTATCATCCTGGCCTTATAAGTTGTTTTGGCATTCGACTTGTCTTCCTAAAGCTGGAGCTTTTGCTTGGTTGGTAGTTCAGGATAGAGTCCTTATAGGTATGAGACTTGATAGGCTTGGTATTGTTGTTGTTTTCCCTTGTGTGTAACAAAAATTTAGAATCTTCTTCACACTTGTTCCTACATTGTGATTATGCTTATGAATGTTGGCAGTGGTTGTTTGAGAAGTTAAATATATCCTTTGTTATTGGTAAGGATCTCATTTCCCATTTTAGATCCTAGCCCTTTATGTTTGCCTCATCTTTTTATGCATGCCTTTGGATCATATCTCCATCTATTATGATTTGGAATATTTGGCTAGAGTAAAACAATAGGATATTTAAAAAAACAAGTTCTCCTGTGTCTGAGGTTCTATTAAAAATCGAGTCTTTAATCTCTGAGGTTGCTTTGTCATTTATTTATAAGAATTTGGACAATCTTACTTCTTTTTCACACTGGGATAGTAGAGTTACTAGAGCTTGGAAGATGTTGTCAATTCTACCCTCTCATGGTTCAATTCTAAAAAAGAATGATGCAATAGGTAAGAGATGCTATGCTAGATGGAAACCTCCTCTGCAGGGGCACTTTAAACTGAGTTTTGATGGGGCCTCTCATGGTAACCTTGGGCCGGCTAGGGTAGGCATGGTAATTTATGATCACAATGCAAATTTTATTCAAGCTAAGTGTCATGCTATTGGTTTTAAAACTAACAATTATGCGGAATTTCATGCTTTGTCTTTTGGATTGGATATGGCAATCTCTTTGGGAATTAAGGACTTAATAATTGAAGGTGATTCTATGGCGATTATTCAATGTGTTATGAAAAAGAAATCAAATTGTTGGAATTTGCAATATATACTAAATCTAATTTTACAAAAATTAGAATTGTTTGAATCTTTCTTGTTATCCCATTATTACAAAGAAGTTAATAAGATTGCAGATTATTTGGCAAATTTAGCCATTGATAGCAATGCTAATTAGCAAGAGGTGGGTTTTGAGGAAATTCCTTCTAGGGTATGGGAAGGTTTACAACAATAGTTATGTCATTTTCTTGAGTAATGTTGATGTAAAATTTTATGATGATAATTATTCCCGCTTTCCCCTTTCATTTCAAGTATTCATGTTCGTTGTTTGGAGGAGTGTTTGAGCTCAAGGTATTTGATACAATAGTGTTTTTCCAAAGGTTTTTTGATACTTTCTTTTTGGCAGGAAGGTTTTTGGCTCATGGGATTTGGCACAGGGCTTTGGAAAATTTTGTCTTCTTCCATTGAAAGAAACTGTGGAGTCTACATTTGAAAATTATATGGGCTCTACGTAAAACTGATATTAAATGTGTTGTGACCGCATTTTGTATGTGGTTTTGCACGGAGTGTATAAACTGATTTGCTAGATACTATAGGTTTATTTTATGAGCTATGACCGGAGGTTTTCTTTCCAGGGTTCTTTCCTCTAGTATGCTCTTTGAATCCTGTGTAAAAAATACAAAAAAAAACAAATATTAATAAAAAAGTTTAGTGGAATAATCCACTTTTATTGAAAAAAAAAAATGATTGCAATGAACGAATACATGAAATCATTGTTCAATTAGTGAAATAGATGTAGTAATGAGAATCCTGATTTTGTATAATAGTAGTTATACATTTTAGATTTTAGAAATTGATCCATGTAAACAAGAGAATTTAGATACATATTTCCTAGATTCAGTAATGGTTGTCATATTAAGAATGATTGTCTATGATGATTTTTTTTATTTTAGTAGTGTACATGAAAATCGTAAGGATAATATATATTTTTTAAATATTAAAAATGGTTGTAGCTTTTCTCTGGAGTTAAGAACCAGTCGAGAGATTCAAATCCAAAATCTCTCATGTAGGAAGCTCACAGCTAACTGCTACGTTGTGGGGTCATCCCCCATAAGACTAATTTAATAATAAAGAATATTTGATTAATTTAAATACATTAAAAAACAAAAACAAAACTAATAATATGATCTATATCTCCTGTGATAAGTCCCTATAATTCAATATAACAGACTTATTTGGACAAAAATTCATTAAAAACATATTTTCTCTTCTTCTTAATAGGTCATTTAAGATATTTTGAATGTAATATCTTGGATTTCTCACTAAATATATCCAATAAAGCATCTATAATCTTGTATTTGACAAATAATTCGTAGGATAGTAATATTAATCCAAGGTTAATTGAATAATATTGGAACGAATTATAAAAAATTGTTATCTCCACTCTTGCATCAAAAACATATCACTACATTAAATACTACACTTACATCAAGGTAATTTCAATTATGTCTCATGTGATTCAATCATTATAAGTTAGCAAAGGCTTTGACTCATTATCAAGGAAGTCTCATAAATTTGCTTGCACATAACTAACACCTGATGTGGTTTTCAATGTCCATTTGTCGCAAGTATAGGAATAGATAAAGGAAAATAGGAGTTGAAGACCATTTTGTACAAGATAGTCCACATAAAGATGTGTTTAGAGACTATATTGCAAGTATAACCTAGTCTAAGTAAGGCAAGATGTATAGTATATAATTGTCACAATCTAACAAATGTTGATACAATTAGAGAATATTGATTTGAATCATCAAATGCATATGCAACAAAATCCTCGTCATTGACAACCATAAATTGTATAGAGCCAAGCATGTTATAGGTCTCTTTTACATTTATTGTTTCAACTAATTATGCAACTTAAAATATAATCACCTGTGATTGATTTATTATTTATTAGATACTTAAATAAATACAAAAGATGTCTTTACTTTCTATATGCAAACCATGGAAGGAAGAAAAATCATTTGAGGTTATAATTCTTCTGATTAAGGAAGTTTCAAATTGGTTTCTAAGAAAAGTGAGCAGATTTTGTTCCCATTTTATAGTGAGAAAAAAACAAATAAAACCCCAAAATAATCATTTGTTGTGCAATTATAGATAATAGTTGTAAAAATGATTTACATTATCCAATAAAGTCGTACATGCTTGCCAAAAGCCATACGAGCATAAAATTTCACATATCCATAATATGATATATATGCTCAAAAATTCCATACAGGCACACAACAAGGAATCCTGGTATAGTCATTTCCCACTAGGGTAAGGAAATAGATCACGAGCCACCTTCAATTGTCTAGGGGATGGTGATGTATATGACATTGATGTATTTTGAGTGTGCTCACTAGTCCTCCTCTCTAGACTTTTTTGGAGCTCCAACTAATACAATAAAAAGTATATACATTAATGTACAATATATTTAAAATTTGAATTATAAAATAGCATATAAAAGACTAATCACTTATTGTATACAAATAATCATGATGTTCATCCACAACATGGGAAAATTCATGATTAGGAGAGACAAGCCCCTACAACAAGTGTCAAGATAGAAATTAAACTACACACGAGTATCATTAGGATTTTAAATAATAGAGCGTTAAAAGAACAAGTAAAATTTACTAATCTATCTCATACCTCTGTCAAAGCTTCAAAACACTACTATTGTAACACCATGTTCTAATGTGGCATGAACATTAGGAGTATCTAATGTCAACAACTAAAAATTAAACAACTATTGTTCAATTACCAAAACTACCTAAATTTCTTTTACAACACCATTAATGAATAAAGGTTACCACGGTGAAAGTACATCAATGACCTTCATTGTGAGATGTTGGTATCAATGGTCCAACACCAAACTATTTGACATCCAAAGTAACTTATGAGAAAACCATTCATAATTTATGTTTAATTTTTCACATGTAATAATTGAATATTTTACTATATTTATACCTGTGGACACAATAGTGTCATGAAAAATAGGGGTGGGGAAGTGTCACAAGTAATGAAAACACTATGACCCTACATTTTCATCAAAATCATTCTACTAAATTAGTTATTCATACATTTAAAAATGATATCTAATAAACAAAATTAAATGAAATTTCAAACATTTACCTAAGTATCAATGTCGAATACCTCTCATTCAAAAAAGATTTAATCTTCACCATATCCTCTATAGTAGATGTATGATGTGTAGGTGCATGTTGATACAAATATGAGATTTGATAGGCTGGAAGCCTTACAACTAGGAAAGGTTTCCAAGAACAAGGAGAAGAAATGAGTTATATCAAAAGCATGTCTTTTGAAAGATGTAGAAGAGAAAAGGAATAAATATGAGTAGAAGAAGGAGAATATATAAAGTTTTGGAGGTCTTATATTTGACAAAGAACTTGAAAAGGAAGATTTAATGCTTGTGTAAGAGATCTCAAAGATAAAGAATATTTTTAGAATGATTGATATCTCTGAAGAGATGGAGAGTGCGACAATGGACATGGTGAAATAAATTGTAGCTGGTGATGATCAAGAAGAGGTTGTAGAGACAAATGTTGATTTTTCTACATTATGTAATGATAAAGTTGATTTGCATATTCTTGAGAGAAGTCAAAAGATAATATATACAAAGAGTTGTTCATTTACATATTGGTAGGAAGATATTATTTTTTATACGTTGAAGTAGTAGATGATGTTGTAGGTGAAACTTGACGAAGGTGGTTGATTTGTGGAGGGTTAAAACCCACAAAAGAGATGGAAAAGAGTGTTTGGAGGATATTAGTACATGGATGATGTGAATCCATTGCAGAGGGAAAGATAGAAGAACACATTTGGTGGGGGAGGTTGGACTATGGTGGAATTGATTTTGAATGGAGAAATAGGAGTAAGCAATACAATTATTGGAGGAAGATGGTGAATGCTCCAAAGAGATACTAGAAGAAGAAGAAAAAGAAATGGATTCATGTGCACTTATCATAGTGATGGAGTTCATTGAATATTATTGGCAATTTGAAAGGGTGGCTCTACCATCCAATTTCATTTTGTGAGACCAATTTCACAAAATTTTCCTACCTCGAGTGTCTAATGTAGGAGAATTCGAGGGTGTAAGGCAATCTTGTAGCTCCCTAAAAGATCATTATTTTTTATTTTCTATTATGGTTAGATAGTTAAAAATAAATGCAATAATTTAATAGGTCTCCATGTACCTAGGAAAGTTCCAAAGGAGACAAAGGGGTGAAAATTATTTAATATTTGTAGCCTATGTTCAATGGCATTTGTAATTTTCATGAAAAGGACACATTTTTGTATCATTTATACTACTAAACTCATTAAAAACACTCTTATTGACACGGGAACAAGGAAGGGGAAGAGTCACACACTCAAATTGATTGAATGGTTATAAAAGAAAAAGGGAAAAGACACCTTTTTAGGCACCCACTTTAGAAAATTGAAAGACACCTTTTATGAGCCCTTCTATGGAAGTTGAAAGGTCATCTATTGGCTATATGTTTCTTTTATTGATAGACATGTGTTGTTCAATAAGAGGGGGAGTGGGACTTCCAAGAGTCATAAGGATACTATAGAGAGTAGGATTAGGCTACATATTGGCATTTGAAGTCCAACTCTTCTCTTCATAGATAAAGAGGATTAGTAAGGGATATAGAATTACGACTTATAGCTCCATCTTGGAAAGTTGTAAAACCCGAAGTAGCTAATATTTTATAATCGAAGAATATGTATTGGTTAGAAATATTATCATTGGTGTCAAGGGAGCTCATGCAAGATTGTTTAAATAATTGTAATTGATGTCAAAATTAATATTGTATGTTTAAGAGTGATAAAAATATTGTTATCATTTTTATTGATGACAAATGAGATCTTTGTTAAAAGAGAGAAGAAGAACAAGATTTATGGACATATATCCATTGATCTCAAGAGTTTATAGTACAAGGACTATAGATGGGTTAATGGAATTAATATCAAACAAGTATGGAAAATATTATTAGAGCATATTGTCATCGTCATCTAAAGAGTTTAAAACATGAGAATGAAAATAAGAGTGAAGATGACATAAGGAGAAGAAAAAATATATTAAGAAGCTCAAAAGGAAATAATTAAGACTACTTGGTTTATATGAAATACCTTATAGTGGTATCTCCTTTGAAGAATTTTGGGAAAGTATAAAACAATTTCATATATTCTAATTAGATAAAGAAGGAGAGGGCCTAAAACCTTACAAGGAATTTTTTCCTATGTTAAAGACGTTAAAGGAAAATTAATAAAGAAATGCGAGACTAAGTTTCTTTATATTTAGGGCATGTATTTCTTGGTGCTTGGTGTGGTAGGGTGTTTGGAGTTGGCATTGCTTCATTGCTTGATATTGACTATGAATGAAGACAACCAATAATATAGAAATTGAATTAAAAAATCATAAATTTGATTAAGTCAAATGATTCTAGCTATGCCCGCATGGAAGTAGTATTCATTCTAACCCTTTCTAGTGGTTAGAAGAAGTTGTTTTAGACATGAAAACAAACTAAGGAAGGAAAAAGATTTAAATCTCAGTGATTTAGAAAAGACTAATATTCAAAGTAATGTTTGTAAAGGAAAAGAAATGACATTCGAAGAGTATAAATTTATTATGAATAACAATTAATAAGCATTAAGGTAGTGATTTATGAGCAGTTATTCATAACAACAATTCAAATGAAAGCCTAAAAGAAGCTATTAGACAAAATCATAAGGTGGAGATTAATTTAAAATAATATGTATTGAAGATAGATCTATTTATAATCCAAAGATAAGTGTGATTTAAATTGTTAAGGTGTGATGGTAAATAATGATTAAATATGACATCATAAAAAAGTGTGATCCATTTATACAATTCAACTATTCAATTAGAACACACAATACTAAACAACATCTAATCATAAAAGGAAAAGGTGTTATTTTTGTTAAGGAAAATCAAAATCAAAATGTTGCAATTTTTTTAAGAAAGGTGTTGTGATCCATTATAAAGATTCATTTCAATTTTGAATCAATGTGCCCCTTCTGATAGGGTTTGCCTAGCTTTCTCAGACTTCACCTAGTTGGTGTTTCTCAATTCCACCAACCTCTCCAGGTCTAGCTATGCTCCAAGACCTCCAAGTCCTTCTCAATTCCTTCTAGGGATTTCTTCTTTCCAGTCTCAAGGTGTTTTCAACAAGTGTTTAACTAGGAACCCTACCAATTCAAAGTGTTTCCCATATGCTCATTCTTGCTGTCTTGACTTCAACTTGTCAATTCACCCCCATACTATTGTGAGTCATTGCAGAGGTGTGGAGGTAAATTTTAACATGAAATGAATTCCATTTGGGATCATTTGTTGTTTGCATCCATTATTCTTCCTACCGATTTCCCCATTTTGCCTAGAAAAGGGCTACAAGGAATGAGCCCCTATATATGATACCCAAACATTCTTTACCAACATTATCAAAGCCTCGAATAGAAATAGAAGAACATTTAATGAAAGAATGATCCACATTAAGCTTGTCCAATAAATCAATACTACAAACATTAAGGTCAGATCCATTGTCCACAAGGGTTCGTCTTATAGCACTTTCATTGATAATAACTACAATCATAAGAGGATCATATTGATTTTGAATTTCATGAGAAGGTAACTCATCTTGTGTAAACACAATTTGAGCTTTGGGTTTGCTTGTAGAATCAATCAGGGAAGCCATGTTATTATTATTATTAGGTGTCACTGCAGGCGGGACATCTAAATTTTTTAAAGCATCTTGTAACATCCCATGATAGGCAGGTGAAGTTTGAACTAAATCCCAAATAGAAATCTTTGCCGGAGTAGTTTTAAGTTGTTCAATAAGATCATAGTCCTTACTAATAATTTGTGAAATATGTGGAGCTTGCGGAAGAATTGGTTGAGGACTAGGAAGAGAAACTGGAGTAACAGGAGGAGGATTAGGCTGCCTATTATTTCTAGTATTGTAAGTATGGGCAACCGCATTATAACTCTCTCTAGTTAATTGCTTGGCATAACTATAAGGACTTATAGGTTTTCTTCCTTGCACAGTGATGATAGGTTTATTCGAAGTAAGAAAGGAATCATGACCATACCCTCCTTGGACAATAAGGAGAGGTGATTTAGGAACTTGAAAGGTGGGAGAAGGATAAGCACCTTGGACTTCAAAGAGAGGCTTATTATGCTCATTCAGGTTTATCATGTTAACTAATTTAGAAGTTTTGTTCTTGTCTAAAGATTTCAATAAAGCCACAAAGTCATCAAGAGCATCATCCAACAAAGCATGATCATATCGATTAAAAGGTTTATCTTTTGATTCAAAAGGAGACATCTCTTCATAGAGGGGATCATTGAAAACAACCATGTTACTAGATTTAGTGGAAGAGTTGATAGGAATGTACCCTTGAGAGGAATCATTCGACTTATCTTTCTCATCACAACGAAATGGCATAGTAACAATGTTTATGAGTTTTTGGTAAAATGAAGGTTTGGTATCTTTAGGGTTCAAAAACTCATCTAAAGCTTCATCTAATTCATCTTGGCTATACTCATAATCAACATAATTGCATACATCATCATAAATATGAACATCTTGCAAATAAAAATCTAACATTTTGAAATAAAGATTGCATAAAACTTAAACACACAATGCAAAGAAACAAAGAAACACACTCTTTCTTTTCCCTCTTTTTTTTTCTTTTTTTTTTTTAATGAAAATGAAACTTAAATGAAACACACTAAATCTAGATCTAGATCTAACAAATGCAATGCAAGAGAAAGCAATAATAAGTTTCACGTCGGGTTCACCAAAATGTGTAGGGGAAAAAGCGAGACTAGGCTAACATGCCCTAATCCTACCTTTTGACACACATTGTGGAATACGAAAGAGCCTAGAGGTATCACACAATTGGCTACTTCTTTTTGTGGAAGAGAGAGCCATGGGCTACCTATTAGGGTTTCTATTCCTTTGTTGTAATTGAAAGATAAAATGATGCAAGTTCAATTCCTAACCCTAAAGTGCAAGTATGAACTAATAACAAGATTGCAGAATTTGAGATTAAACAATGGAAAGCTGTAAACACAAGGACAAGGAAAGAATGCAGATGCATACCCAGAGTTAAAATTTGAGTGAAAATGTTCGGGACGGGGGCGCAGGCGCCACTGTCCTGATTCTGCTCCTGAAACCGCTGTTGAAACTGTTGTTTTGTAACCTAAAAAGCTGTCTGAAACTTGTTGTCTAATAGAAGGACCAGGGTGCCCAGTGCCCCTATCCCAGGGACCAGGGTGCCCCATGCCCCTGTCCTGGTCTTTTGCCCTGAAATTTGGTGTGAAGTTCTGTCTCGGTCCGCTTCTGTCGGATCTGCAACTTGCGGCATCCTTCGAATTCAAAAATCTACACTTATATCTGAAAAGGGTTGTAGGCAGCTCTATAGGGTTTTACCTTAGTCAAACCCCCGCTTTGGTGATTTCCACCTCCACGAATAGCCAAGTTGTATTGTAAAAGTAGTGTGTGTGTAGACCTTGTGTGTGTGCAAGATCCTAAAATGCAAGTAAGCAAACTAGAGCAACCTAGAAAGTAAACCCTAATTGCTTGTAAATGATAATGTAAATGCTCCAAATCAAGATGCAAAGTGATCTAAAGCATGAATACAAATGATATAATGAGGCTTATGCAAAGACATGAAAACAACATGAAATCATACCCAACCCCAAGGGAGGGGTACAAGCCAATCTTCAGTTGGTGATCCCTTATTGCTCTTCAATGCCTTCAAAGCCCTAAATGGATGAATGAAATTGATGAATGCTTGATGGGTGGATGTTGAATGTTGTTGAGGTCTTCAAAGATCTGCTCTTTCGCTATGTAGAAAGCTCCTTAAACCAAAATTCGGATCCTTTCAAATGAAGAAAGAGAGCTCTTATATATGAAACCCTAGGTCTTAATTTCAACTTTTGGCTGACCTAGAGATTGAATCTCCCGCCAATTTCTTGGGGTTAAGCTTTATTTTATGATTGGATTGCGCTCCTAAAATTTTGGGAAAAATGTCCGGGACTGTGTGCACTCCGGGCGCCATGGTCCCGACAACTTTTCACCAAATTTTTAGGGCCGTCGGATATGATGATTTTAGAGAAAATCCCAAAGTTACAGCTGAATTCAAGATGTTTTGACCCCCGAAATCAAGCCCCCAAGTTCAAAATAGGACCTAATTAGGGTTTTTGATTAAATGATGTATTGGAGGAATAAAATAAAAGGGGCACACTTTAATGAAAAGGGCCCAACTTTATGATATGGAAGATGATGAAATAGAACCTTATACCTAATTAAGTGCTAAAGGGGAAATGCAATACAAAATGCAAAATGCGCCAAGGTGGGTGCTAAACTAGGTGTGAAATTGTACCACCCTAGAAAGTGCGTACAATTTACGACACTACAATTGGATTCATTAAGTGTACATAAGAAAGAATGTATAGATTTGGTTGGTAGGCCCACACCAGCAAAGCTTAATGAGAAAGAATCATATGCCCATATGCTAATTGGACTTGTATCTATTTATGGCACATTCAAATCAAGTTGGGATACTTATCTATAACTTTTGGAGAAGGCCTATCCGGAAATTTTCAAATATATTCAACTTCGGTAAGGTATTTTGGGACATATTCATTGTACAATCTTTCATTGTTCATCCTAGTTTTTGGTATTTTGGGTTGGCATTGATGTTAAAGGAGGAGGTATAGGTGAAAAGTATTCAGGAGATCAGGAGGTATGGAGTATTTTGTTTGGATCATGATCATAGATGGATATTTAGCTTAGAGGGAGCAGTCTCAGGATGAAACCAGCAGATGGAAACCATGATCATTTTTCACATGAGTTTTACCATCAATGCCAATCATGTAGGAGCACCTCTTCAATAAGATAATAATGGATCTGATGATGAATATTAGGATCTTAGGGTTATTGTGAATGTCTTTTGTTTGTCAACTTTTCATGTATTTAATAAGGACCCCACCATGTAAAACATTGTCACAAATTAGGCAACTTGATAAGCCAATTTGGACAATTTGGTGTATAAGGGGTAGATTGATGTTTGATAGTATTTTAGAGTGTGTAGGTTATGTTTGGTTGATCCAATTTGTGTGGATCCCAAATTGGTGTGAATTGACAACTTTGTAAAAAAAGTGCAACTTTTGAAAATGCAACTTTTTCAAGCAAAAGTGCAACTTTTCCATTTTTGGTTGTTGTAAGCCTCTCAATGGCTCCAACCTCTTAAAAATTCAGTTAAAAACCATTGGAGAAGGATATAATCCTTGTGGAAATGATTCCCAAGGTTAGAGTTACTGTGGATTGAAGTTTGAAGACAATAAGATACTAAAAATTTGAGTTTTTCCCAGAAATTCTGAGTTTGCAGAGTTTGTACATCCTTGTACAGATTGAATTTGATAAAATAATTCATGGAGAAGATGGAGGGTTAAATCACAATTTTTTGGGTGGTGGTCTAAGGATTTGATCTCTCATGAGTAGGGAGAACCCTCCAATTTGCTGACTGTAACCCTTAAAGTAAGGGTTTGGCTAGGGTTTTACTGGAAAATGGTCATATCTTGCATCTCCTTCCTCTAGAAGTTATTTCCTTTGTTGGAATGCAAAATTGGCCAATTTACATTAGTATTTTCATTTTTTTTTTGCAAGGAAGGCTTGGTTGTGAGGAGAATGAGATAAATCTAGGTAGGCGTCTCCATGTGACTACCTTAAACAAAATTAGGACAGTCACCCTAAAATCTTGTAGCGGTGGATTATAGGCATGCAACCATAGAATTAGAGGTTATTTACCATCCCCCACATTCTCTTGAAGTTTTTTTTTCATTTTGGAATCTAGAAATGGGCGTTTCTTTGTAAATTAGACCTAATCACGCTAATTAGGTCTCTAGGCTTCTAAGGGGTTCAGACGCTTAGAGTGCAGATCTTTCCAAACCATTTTGGGGATGAGTGTAAATCCTTAAAGGGTATCTAGAATGGTAAGTATTTTTTCAGGTTGTGTGAAGGGATCTGGAGATAAGGGGAAAATACCCGCTCAATAGGGCTATTAGCTTAGGGGGTAGGTTTCCAAAGGAGGTATAGGGTATTGATCCCTAAGTCTAAAACCAATGCTTGGAACAATTCTTAGATCTCATGAGTGGACCAAGTACAAGGCCCCTAAGAGAAAGAATAATGGTGAGGTATGTTGGGAATGTTGAAGCTATTTACTCATCTTGAGTAGGTACCAGTCTAGAGGAGTGTGAGTAGTTCCAATCTTAAGGTGTGGAGTCCTTCTTGTAGGATCCTTGTTACCATTTGGAAGGGATAAAATTTAACCTTTTGGACCTTTTCTTAGGTGTAAGAAGGCCTCTATATCAAGTGGTATCAAAGCTTAGGAGTGTACTTTGGACCAAAGAAGAAGACAAGATGTCAGAGGAAGAGGGATCCTGATGGGGAGGTTACTGAAAGAGAGCTTACAACATTTTTAAGGGAAGTCAGATGTTGTCCTAGTGGGCTTCATGCTTTTTTCATATTGTCTTGAAAACAATTTAGACACCTAAGCTCCCTAGGAGTGCTTTGAATCTAGATTTGCTCCTTGATTGCTCAAGCATGGTTGAGATTCACCAAGGTAAATCCAACCTTATACTCTAAAACTCCTCAAAAGTGCTTGCAGGGGTTGTAGCAAGTGTTTGTGATGTTTTCCTAAGTCAATCAATTGGTTTTTCGTGAGGTTTTCATTCTTTTCCCCAGTGCTCCTTCCTTTTCCTACTTTCTAGGCCTAGTAGCCATAGAGCCCCAATTAGCCATACCAAACCAGTTTTTGTGGATTGTCTCCCAACTTCTCCAAAGACTCACACAAACTCTTTTCTAATCAAGATACCCTTTTGGAAGTACTTTCCAACTTCTGAATTTAGAAATCTAAGTTTGACTGTATAGGTACGAAACCTGAGTAATGCTTGTTTTAGGTGGTTTTGGTCTTTTTCCAAGGTTTAGGTGTCATCTTGATCTACCACACCTCCAAATTCACACATATGTTCTACCACACATCACTTGTTCATCCCAAACACTCTGCAACTCCAACCATGCTCTTACCTACAAACACTTGCATAATCTCATTCATTTCCTAACCGGGCTATCACTGAGCTCGCCTAGGAAATGATGCTCATTGGCCTTTCAATGACCTCCAAAGGAAAATAAAATTTATATACAGTGTAAAAAGGTTCCATGGTTTGATTCCCAAGGTTATTGAGAAGAACTCAAAGGACTTCAAGCAGGAACCATGTCTGGGCCTCTCAAACCCTTACTCAAGCTGAGATCTTACAAAATTGAAAAATCAATTCAAACCTAAAAATAAACTAATAAAATTACTTCTTGAGTACTACAAGAACATGAACAAAACAATAATCAAGGACCAACAATGCAATCAATCCATTAAGTACGGATTGTTGCTCTAATTCTTGACAAAATGCAATGTAAAACTTCAAAATTGGTCTCAAAATGTATTCCAATCTATTACAGGTGTTGAACAACCTAATTACATTTATTCTCAAATATTTTATATTCCATTTGTGGCCTAACTAACTCTCCATCAATTTCCTAACCAACCCTTTGCACAAAAATGCAAAAAGTTGCTCAATGTTGCAAAACGTTGTCAAGCAACTTTGACAACTTTTGCCAAAAAGTGCATTTTTGCCTTACATGCTTGATTCTCTCCTTCACACCATCTAAGATGACTAAAAATAATTACATTGACATGTTCCAATACAAGATTTTTCCATTTTAGGCTTACAAGTGCTTACAAGCCAAAATTGAGCAAATGCATTGTCCTATGGACATTCAACCTACCCAAGCACTAAAAAAACATATTAAGACCCAAGAGAAGACTCTTATTTAACATTCCAAATAAACCTATGAACAAACACACCAAAATGAAGAAAATGGACTCAAAACTAGGTGCTCCTACACCAGATCCGAAGATATCCCATCAAGGATGACCAATGCTAAATTGGTTGTCTTGGTGAAGAAGCAGATGGTAGAGAGAAGAGAAATCAGGGCTAAGAATCAAGGCTTGAGGAATGAAATGGACCAGTTGAAGGGAAAAGTGGAGAGGGGAGAGAGAGACTCTAGAGGAGATGAAGAAGGGGATGAAGAGGAGATCCCTATGCAGGAAGAACTAGAAGTTCCTGCAGACCAAAGACCCCTGATGAGTGTCCTTAATTCCATGGAAAGAAGAACAATGGATGTGATGTTGGATGTGTTAGTGTTTGCAGGAAAGATGGAGCCTGATATAGTGATGGAGTGGATAGACTCCTTGGACAATTTCTTTGAGAGTGAAGACATACCAGAACACCAAAGGGTGAAGATGGCCCAATCCAAAATGAAAGTGGCTACACTAACTTCATGGAATTTCATCCAAGATGAGAGGGTGAAAGAGGGATAGAGAAAAGTGGCTATGTTGGTGAGGGAATCCTATGTTCCAGTGGACTATAATGTCCAATTGCACAAGAGGATAAGGAACTTGAAGTAGAAGGAGATGGACATGAGTTCCTACATAGAGGAGTTCATGAAGTTGTGTGTGAAGACAAAGGTGAAGGAGAGTGAAGATGAGAAGGTGGCGAGATATCTCAATGGACCGATATTTTCCATCCAAGAAGATTTGAACCTACACACCCTGGAGACTGTACAAAAATGATTTCAGTTGGCACTCAAGGTGGAGGAGAAGCTAAAGAGAAGGAAGGAACAAAATAGCAGAGGAAAAGGGAGACATAAAAGAGGGGGAAGAGGCCCTTTCAGAGGTAGAGGAAATGGTTTTGGATACCAAGGTGAGTCTATCCAAGAGGGCACCAGAGGAGAGAACAATTATAACCAAGGAGGAGGCTACAATCAAAGAGGGAACTTTAGGGGTAGAAGAACATCCTCTAGAGGAAGATCCCAAGGCAGAGGACCTCCTAGATGCTACAACTACAACCAAGAAGGGAAAATGGCCAATAGGTGTCTGGAGAAGGCTACAAGCTCCATGGGAGAAAGGAGGAGCAACTTGGTGTAGGAATCTGATTGCCAAAGTATGGCAAGTGCAAACACCTATCAAAGTGTTAATGTTCCTGATAGCTATGGCTACCCTAAAAGAGGAGAGGCTTTGATGATGATGAGAGCAATAACCACCATTAAAGTACCTAACAAGGAGCCCCCACAAAGAAAGTCTCTTTTCAAAACTACCTGCAAGGTGGGAAGAAAGGTGTGCAAGGTCTTGATAGACTCTGAGTCTATTGAAAATTTTGTGTCTCTTGAAATGGTGGAGAAGCTTAAGTTGAGAAGGTTTCCACATCCTTACCCCTACAAGGTCTCATGGCTCACCCAAGGTCAACAAGCAGTGGTAGAAGAGAAGGCTTGGGTAGAGTTTCAAATTGGGTCATACCAGGATAGGCTGCTATTTGATATAGACAAGATGGATGCATGTCATCTTCTATTTGGGAGACCATGGCAGTTTGATTTGAAGGCTTATCATGATGGGGTTAGAAACACCTACTCAATCACCAAAGATGGTAAGGTGATAGAACTTTTACCCCTGATGGAGAATGAGATGGAACCAAAGGGGAAGGATGCCAAAGTATTGTTGATAGAAGGGAAGAAGTTCATGAAGGAGATTGTAGAGAAGGATGTAGTCTGCTATGCCCTCATTCCCAAGTCCAAGGTGACAAAGAAGGAGCAATTTGCAGAGAGGAAAGAAGAAGGACAGAGGCACATAGACCCTATAGTTAGACAGTTACTTGACAAGTACAAAGGTATCATCTCTGATGGAATGCCAAGATCCTTTCCACCAATGAGAGACATAAGTCATTGCATAGATTTGATCCCTGGATCTACCCTACCAAATAAGGTAGCATACAAGCCTACCCCAGATCAAAATGCAGAGATGGAAAGACAAATTGAGGAGTTGCTATAATCAGGGCTAATTGGCAAAATTCTAAGCCCATGTGCAGTACCTATTGTCCTTGCACCCAAGAAAGAAGGCACTTGGAGGCTATGCACAAACTCAAGGGCCATCAACAAGATAACTATAAGGTATAAGGTCCCAATCCCTAGGATAGAGGATTTCCTTGATTGCTTGGGGAGTGCAAAATATTTCACCAAAATGGATCTAAAGAGTGGATACCATCAGATTATAATAAGTCCAGGGGATGAATGGAAAACAACTTTTAAAACCAATGAGGGGTTATATGAGTGGAAAGTCATGCCATTTGGGTTGTCCAACGCCCCTAGTACCTTTATGAGGTTGATGAATGAGGTCTTGGTGGAGTTAATAGGTAAGTTTGTGATAGTATACCTTGATGATATCTTGGTCTTTAGTCACTCAAGAGAAGAGCACCTCAAACATATAGATATGGTCCTCAAAAGGTTACATGAAGAGAAACTAATGATAAATTTGGATAAGTGTTTGTTCATGCAGGAGGAGATCATCTACTTGGGCTCTGTAATCTCAAAAGGTGAGTAGAAAATGGACCAGGAGAAGGTAAGTGCCATACTATCTTAGCCAACACCTAAAACTATGAATGATGTCTAGAGTTTCCATGGCTTAGCAACTTTTTATAGGAATTTTATAAGGGGATTTAGTCATTTTTGTGCACCAACGCCTGACACCATAACGGGAGGACAAAAGTGCAGGTTCAGTTGGACCAAGAAGGTAGATGACTCATTTGGAACCTTGAAGAAGAAAGTTGCAGAACAACCAGTCCTTGCCCTACTAGACTTCAACAAGATATTGCAGGTGGAATGTGATGCAAGCCACATGGCTATTGGGTTAGTACTTAGGCAGGAAGCAAGGCCAATTGCCTTTTTAGTGAAAAACTAAATGATGCCAAGAGGAGATACTCATCCTATGATGTAGAGATGTATTCTTTGGTTTAGTCATTGAAGAAGTGGAGGCACTATTTATTGCCTAAAGAGTTTATAGTTTTCACTGATAACCAGGCATTTAGTTTCATAAACAATAAAGAGAAGTTAAACCACAGGCATGTGAAGTGGGTAGAGACCCTACAAGCTTTCACCTTCAACCTCAAGCACAAAAAGGGGATCAAGAACAAATTTGCAAATTCCTTGAGCAGGAGGGTCTTAATCATCAACCAAATCAAGATGGAAAGTGTTGGCCTTGACTCCTTGAAGAACATGTATGATGCTAATGAATATTTTTGAGAGATCTACAAGGTATGTGAGTCTTTTGGTGAGAGGTACCATGTTGAATTTTTTGAGTTTTTGATACAAGATAGATTGCTATTCAAAGGTGGGCAATTATGCATACCTAAGTGTTCAATGAGACTGCACATCATTAGGGAGAAGCATTATGGAGAAATGGTAGGTCATTTTGGTCTTGACAAGACCCTTAACCTTGTGAAAAGACACTACTACTAGCCTAAGTTGTAGGCAAATGTAAGGAGGTTTGTAGAGACATGTGTGATCTTTTAGAAAGCCAAAGGGAAATCCACCAATGCAAGTTTGTACCAACTTTTACCCATTCCTTCTAGGCCATGGGAAATCATAAGCATAGATTTTGTGTTGCATATGCCTAGGACAAGGAGGGGATTTGATAGTGTGTTTGTAGTGGTGGACAGATTTAGCAAAATGGCTCATTTCTTGCCATGCAAAACCTCTTGTGATGCCTCATATGTTGTAGACTTGTTTTTCAAAGAGATAGTCAAGATACATGGGTTATCTCTAAACAAAGTTTTAGACAAGGATGTGAAGTTCATAGGTCATTTTTGGAGGACCCTTTGGAAGAAGTTGGGCACCAACCTAGCTTTCTCATCTACCTACCATCCCCAAATGAATGGACAAGCTGAATTTGTCAATAGGTCCTTGGGGAACCTATTAAGATGTTTGACAAGACAACATGGAGAGAAATGGGACAGCATACTATCACAAGCAGAGTTCTCATACAATGACACCATAAATAGGACTGGGAAGTCTCCTTTCCAAATTGTGTATGGCATCCACCCAAGAGGTGTATTAGAGTTGAGGGAGTTTCCCAAAGAAGAATCCATTAGTGCAGATGGTGAAGCTTTTGCATCAGCCATCAAGGAGGTACATGATTAGGTAAAGTCTCATCTCCAACAATCTATAGAGAAGTACAAGGCTCATGCTGACAATAAAAAGATGGATGTGCAGTTGAATGTTGGGTACTTGGTATGGGTACATTTGGAGAAGGAGAGACTCCCAAAAGGTAAATACACAAAGCTCATGTGCAGAGGGAGATTGGGCCATGTCAGATTTTGAAGAAGTGTGGGCAGAATACTTATGAAATCCAACTTCCTCATGATCTTGGATTGTCACCCATTTTCAATGTGTGATCTTACACCTTATAAAGGTAATGGAAATGAAGAAGAATAACCAATGCAGGTTGCAGCAGATGATGATATTCCAAAGCATGATCCACCAAAGTTAAGCAAGGTTTTGGACACTAGAGTCACAAAGTGAACAAAGAACAAGGAGTACATAGAATATTTGGTGGCTTGGCAGGGCAAACCAAACTCTAAAGCAATTTGGATGACAGACAAACAAATTTCTAACCATGGTACAAACCTTCAAAATCTGATCTCAAGTGGGCTTGAGATCTCTTGTCCCAAGGAGTATGGTGTAGGAGAACCTCTTCAACAAGCCAATCATGGATCTTATGATGAAGATTAGGATCTTAGGGTCATTTTGAATGTCTTTTGTTTGTGAAATTTTCATGTATTCAATAAGGACCCCACCATGTAAACCATTGTCACAAATTAGGCAACTTGATAAGCCAATTTGGACAATTTGGTGTATAAGGGGTAGATTGATGTTTGTTTTGATGTTTGATAGGATTTTAGGGTGTGTAGGTTATTTTTGGTTGATCCAAGTTGTGTGGATCCCAAATTGGTGTTAATTGATAACTTTGTAAAAAAATGCAACTTTTGCAAGCAAAATTGCAACTTTTCCATTTTTGGTTGTTGTAAGCCTCTCAATGGCTACAACCTCTTAAAAATTAGGTTAAAAACCATTGGGGAAGGATATAATCCTTCTGTACATGATTCCCAAGGTTAGATTTACTGTGGATTGAAGTTTGAAGACAATAAGATACTGAAAATTGAGTTTTTCCCAAAAATTCTTAGTTTGCAGAGGTTGTATGTCCTTGTATGGATTGAATTTGATAAAATAATTCATGGATAAGATGGAGGGTTGAATCACCATTGTTTTGGTAGTGTTTTGAGGATTTGATCTCTTGTGAGTAGGGAGAACCCTCCAATTTGCTGACTGTAACCCAGAAAGTAAGGGTTTGGCTAGGGTTTTACTTGAAAATAGCCATATCTTGCATCTCCTTCCTCTAGAAGTTCTTTCCTTTGGTGGAATACAATATTATAAAATTTACATTATTATTTTCATGGGTTTTTGTATGGAAGGCTTGTTTGTGAGGAGAATGAGATAAATCTAGGTAGGCATCTCCATGTGACTACCTTAAACTAAATTAGGACAATCACCCTAAAATCTTGTAGTGGTGGATTCTAGGTGTGTAACCATGGAATTAGAGGTTATTTAAAATCCCCCACATGCTCATGAATTTTTTTTGTATTTTGGAATCTATAAATGGGTGTTTCTTTGTAAATTAGGCCTAATCGCCCTAATTAGGTCTCTAGGCTTCTAAGGGGTTCAGACCCTTAGAGTGTAGATCCTGCCAAACCATTTCGGGGATGAGTGTAACTCCTTAAAGGGTATCTAGAATGGTAAGTAGTTTATTAGGTTGTGTGAATTAATTTGGAGATAAGGGAAAAATACCCGCTCAATAGGGCTATTAGCCTAGTGGGTAGGTTTCCAAAGGAGGTATAGGGTATTAATCCCTAAGTCTAAAACCAATGTTTGGAACAATTATTAGATGTCATGAGTAGACCAAATACAAGGCCCCTAAGAGCAAGAATCATGGTGAGGCATGTTGGGAATGTTGAATCTATTTACTCATCTTGAGTAGGTACCATTCTAGAGGAGTGTGAGTAGTTCCAATCTTAAGGTGTGGAGTCCTTCTTGTAGGATCCTTGTTACCATTTGGAAGGGATCAAATTGAACCATTTGGACCCATCCCTAGGTGTAAGATGGCCTTTGCATCAGCCAAAGGGGTAGATTGATGGTAATTGACACTCAATTGATTGGTTTCAATATGTTGTCATTGATGGCAACATGTTCTGGCTTCATATTTTGGTTTAGTAGTGTACCGTAAAACACTTCACCGACATCGGCATCAGTAGGTATCTTCACTGATTGGAAGGAATTCTTTTGTTACCAGCATTTTAGGATTACTTGACTTCATCAACTTATCGGTATTGGAAGCCGACATCATTTGGGAGATCCGACATCGGCAATTGATTTTGATATTCATGTATTTATGTTATTGAGCCGACATGTATATTCATATTATAATTATCTTTGTAAACCGACATAAGGCATGATGGATTGTAAAGGGTATTTAGGTCAGTTGATTAGATCGTTTTGTGATATGTAAGAATATGTTAGGATGTGAAAAAGGATATGTGAGATATATAAGAGAGATCATGTATGTGAGGATATTTATGTAAGAGGGTGTTCTGGTAAGGGTTTAGGGTCTTAGACCGGAACAGATAGAGCTTAACTGGAACTATATTCAAGCATAGAAGATGCTATCATTGTAGCTCAATCATTTCTCTAGATTGTAGTCTGGATTTGTATGTAGTCAATGAGGCTCCTTTTGTGTTTGAGTAGTGTTCTCTAGGCTATAAGCCTTCCTACAAGTGCAGGCCCCCATATTTTGTAATATATTTTCATATGGACAGTGGATTGATATTGTGGGTCACAAATCCCACCGTAGTTTTTCCTCTTTGAGTTTTTCCACATATAAATCTCTGTTTTATGGTATTCATTTGTATGATTGGCTTATTGATTTCTTTACTTCTTTCAATTATATATGTACCAATATACTGGTTGGTGAATGCATGTTTTAATAAGGTTAAATTTGATCATTCTAGTAGAACACTGATTCACCCCCCCCCCTCTTAGTGTTCTTGGATTCCAAAAATTTCTTCTTGTGTCCTTCACCTTGATGAAGCCTCAATCATCAATCTTCTCTTTTCTTTTTGGATCAGCATGCAAGTTCCTTGACTAATTTCTTGTTGCAGCAACATATGTTTTCTTTTCTTTGAGTCTGCTAACTATGAAGGTTTGTTCACTTCCATTCTTACTTGAAGAGACAAATTATATTTGGTTATTTGATGAATATTTACTGGAAGAGCATTGACCAACATCAAATACAACTCCTTTTGTATCCTTTGAGTGATTTTGCTTGTTCAACATTTTGTCCAGTGCATCAGTGCTGCCCTCATATTTGATTCTCACTTTGAGTTCATCTTTGCACTTTTCAAGTTCTTGTCTGTGACACACAATCTCTTTTCCTCCAACTTTTGATGCTCTTTCTCCTTGGCTTCTAAATCTGATTTTTTCACATCACATATTCTTTTTTATTCTTCTAGCTAGATCTTCAAATCAGAAATTATTGATTTTTAGTCCTCAAAAGGTTTGTTTAACAACTCTTGTTCTTTGGCAGCAACATACTTGAACTCCTTGAAATCTTTTCTTACTTTTCTCAGTTCTTCAAGAGCACTTATATGTTCATCTTCTAGGTCAACTACAACTTCAACTTCTTCCTCTTCATCACTACCAGCTTGAACATCATTTAGTACTCCTTGTGCCATAAAAGATTAATCTATCTTTCTTCTTCACTACAATCATCATCAGAGACACTCTCTTCATCTGTGGCATCATCTTCAAAGGTGTAAAGACTGCTCCTTTTCCTAAAACTTTTTCTCCTTGGTTTGTAGGATTTATTCATCTTTTCTTTACCAAAAGGTCTACCGTTTTGCTTCTCATCTCCCTCTATTTCACCATAGGGACATTGAGAGGAAAAATGTCCTATTTTACCACAGTTAAAGAACTTGAAAGGTAGCTTACCTTCGTACTTGTCTAATCCCTTTTTGAGTTTTCTCACAATGTTAGCTACAACAGTATCTGAGTCTTCTTCAACTTCTTCATGAGTAGCTTATTCCTTACCCTTTTTGGTAGAATTAAAGGTAGCCTCTCTCTTTGATGTTTCACCACCTATAATCCTCATTTCATAAGTTGACAAAGAGCCAAACAGTTCATCCATGGTGAAGGTTTTAAAATCTTTAGCTTCTTCTATTGCATAAACCTTTGTGTCATATTTTGAGGTCAATGATCTTAGGACCTTCTTGACAATCACTTCCTCTTTGACTTCTTCTCTGAGTCTTCTTATGGTGTTTACAATTTCATCTACTCCCTGAATTTAGCTATTTTCTCTCCTTCCTTCATTTTTAGTCCTTCAAACTATCCTCTAAAATTTTGTAGTTTGGCCTCCTCTACCTTGACATCCCCTTCATAAATTCTTTGCAACTTATCCCATGTCTCTCTTGCAGATGTGTAGTGCATCACTTTGACAAACTATGTATCAGATAAGCCACTAACTATGGCATTCTTGGCTTTAGCATTGTTTTCATATTCTCTTTTAGCATCAAGTTTGGTAGGGGATACTTGAGGAACAATATAACCATTTTTCACTGACATCCAAACATAAAAGCCTAGGGAAGACAAGTAGGTTTCCATTCTTCTCCTCTAGCAGGCATAATTGGTGCCATCAAAGATAGGTACTTTAGAGGATGAGGATTCATTCCTAGCCATAGTGTTCACTAACCAGAATCTACCCAAGTTGGAGAAAGATTTAACTACAGAGGAAAACTAGGCTCTGATACCAATTGTTGAACACAAATCGACACTGAGAGGGGGGGTGAATCAGTGCATTTTAAAACTTTAAGTTCAATGTGCAGATTTTATAAATGTAATGCAAACATAGACATGCACACACACACACACAATAGAACATCACATAACACTAGTTATATGAGGAAACCCCAATGTGGGAAAAACCTCAGTGAGAATAGCTGTTGGAGTCTACTGCTCCAATCCAGCCTCACAATAAATCACTGATTACAATATGTTTTAGGGCACCAACCCAAGGATCACCAATCCCTAATATTCTAAGCACCAACCCCTACTTTTATGAGCTTCAACTCAAAGGATCACCTACCCCTACTCTAAGAACCCACTCAGAGATTACAATGAATATAGATTCAAATACAGGTTAGACACCTTGCAACAAATGAAGCTTTGTAGCACCTTGTTGATTGCCCTTTTTCTTTCTTCTCTGTACTCACATCACCTTGTTTAACTCTTCTCTCCTTTTATTTCTCTACCTATTCTTGATCAACTTCTTGCTGCCTCTACTAGTCTTTACCTTTTTCACTCTGTTTGCTGATCTTTTCTTCTCTTTGTCTCTGATTCTGCAACAACTCAAATCACACTCTTTGTTCTCTTTGTTTACCTTGCTTCACCAACTACAACTTCACCGTTCTTAATCACTACTTTTCTTGGTGGCAACACACACACTATTTGATCAGCAGCAACTCCTCTCCAACAATACCCTCTCTATGGTACTTCACATCTATCTTTATCTCTTTAGTAATAACAACCTCTATTCAATCGCATTTACTGCTCTGATCTATCAGTTCTTCACCAGAGAATATTATCTAAAAAAAATGATTCATTCTCTGTTTAAGGATTTGGTCAGTAGCAGATTGGATTTTCTCTCCTGAATTGACCATCTATGTTAAATGACTCTCCTTTGGTTTCCTGGATGTTCCCTATATGGGGTTGCTATTTTTAGCAATCTAAATCTGCCTCACAAATTTGATTTCGCCATTTTCAATCACCTTGAGCCCTACAAAAAATCTCCACCTGGTTCACCATTAATGTCTTCTTCATCCTTTGTCAATCTACCCAGACAAGATTGACAACTACCTCCATTAGATGCACTAACTCTGCAAACATGGTTAGTTTTACCCACTAGGGAGCCACATGTCTTCACATTCTTCATCCAAGTCAAATGGTCACGGTCGGTCAAAATCCATATGGACAATCGGGTTGCTCTGATTAGTTGAACTTCATGTTATGGATAACCTTTGTGTTATGCACACATATCACACGTATCAAATTGATAGTAAACCCTTATGCAGATCTATTATTTCTTTTGGATTCCTTTTTCCTCATTTTCATCGATATTATTATCCCAAAGTCACATTTCTCAAAACTCCATTGGTATATTTTTCACTTTTGGTCGGACCTTGAAGTGTTATCCCAATAGTCATCAGTTACTCTGATCATTCACCTCAAATTTTTATTCTTATCTATGTGACTTACCCCAATGTAATATCTTGTCCCTTCATCGGCATAAAAATCACTGTCGGGCAGACTTCTAGCACTTACTCCACCTTCACAACCTATCTCAATCTCCTTGTGATGTCTTTGGTTCCTTTCATCGGCATGAGTTACTCCGACAAGAAACCTCGCCTTCAATTTTCATTATCGCCATAAGCTATTATGGGCACAGTCTCCATGATGACACACATTATCGCCATAGGTTACCCCAAACTGAAAACCTTTATGCTAAACAACCACTTATCAGGATGACCAACACTATCAGCATAGGAAAAACTTATTAGAATGACCAAACAAGTCATTCTGATGACACACGATCAACTTCCCTTTATCGGTGTAGGTATCCCGAAAGCTCAACTCTGTGGAGACAAACTTCATCAACATAAGGTATCCTAAAGCGAATACCCATTGGAATAGTTAACACTATCAGGTTAACATATGGACACTATCTCATCAAAACAAACCTATTCCGATGTCCCAACATGAACTAGCATTGGCATAGCTACTGTGACACCAAACTCCAAGGACCTCCTCCATATCGACGTATGTTATTCCGATGAACTTACCAAGGTGAATTCTCTTCATACACCTCTATCGGCATAGCTTGGTCTATCAACACAGTAGAAATTCGCTATTCTGCCTTCAATAAAAACTCTGATAGGTATCCTCAGTCTCCTGGTTGACATGACTATTCTGATACAATGATGTCAGTGTATTTTACCTTATCATCATGTAACACAAACTCATTATGTCACCTTTGTCAGCTAACCTGATAAGTGGCTTTGCCTTTGTTTTTCGACATTGCTATCCTAATAAGATCACTTCACCTACATAACACTTGATCGGTATAGCTATCCTGATCTGCAACCTGCAACACTTCTTCTTTCCATCCTCAAGACATCTCTGCAGTGCTTGTTAACATCAATGGCAATAATACCAACATTGTATAAACTCGAGAAAGCACCTAGAACTTGGTATGCTAGATTGGATAGATATTTGTTACAGAAAAAACTTCAAAAAAGGAATTGTAGACTGTTGGCAATAGCACTGCAAGAAAACTAAGAGGGGGGTGGTGAATCAGTTTTCACCAAACTTAATAAAATTAACATTAACTTCAAATTTGATCAAGAACAACAATAGCAAAGATAAAAACCACATCAACAACACAAATAACACAAGAATTTTTGACATGGAAAACCTGGTCAAGGGAAAAACCATGGTGGGAACCTACCCAGAATATGATGATACTTTATAGTAGTATGTGTAAATATTACAATGGGGAATGCACATGCATTAAGGAAAATTGCCTAGATCTCACTACTCAAAAACAACAAAGGGATACAACCCTGGGAAGGCTCACTGCCTTACAAACATCGGATAATAATCTAGATTACATGAACTGAAAGAATAGCATCTCCAAATCCCTAATTACAATTCCGGTTAAGCACATATACTCAAACTCCACTCTTCACACTTCTACACACTCTTTCGTACTTCTTTGTTTATCTCCTTCGCTACTAAAAGATCAAAACAATATTCACACACGTAGACCACATCTCTCAAATGAATATTACATGTAAATTTATACAATTCATCAAACTTAACCTCAAGGTCAGCCCAACACATAAAACCTAATTATAAAATTACATCACACAATACATAAGTCAATATACTAACCAATACAATTTCATCAAGGACATAGCATGGACCTAAATCAAATCCTCAAACATGCAAGACCATCAAATATTTTGGCAAGATCATCTACAACACACAACAACCATCAGGTCCTATAACATGAAGTATACCACTAGACCCATAAAATCTTCAATAACATGCACCATGATCAACGTGGACCACCAAAACACATAGCACATGATCCAAGAACATCAACAAGCAATGTGAATTTCTCAGCAATAACTGCAACAACTCGGAGAACAAGAATCATCATTATTTCATAACTAGAGCTCAAGAATACCAACAACAAACTGAAAGATATGCTTGTGAAGTTCCAAATCATGAACCACACGAACTGAGGATACACATGAACATCCAAAACACTCCAAAATCTGCACAACATAATGAATAAATATTGGAGCAATACAAACTTGAAATCACAACTCTGCAATATAGAACCAACAGAAAAACCAGACACCACACTAGATCACATAACTTAATTAAATCACCTTTCGGAACACTAAAACTCATACTGAATCAACTAGAGATAATTATCTCAAAACTCGTTAATCCGCATCAACATATCTACAATAAATCACCCAAACCAACTCTTCGCAACATCGAAACATAAGAAAAAAGGAATATGTTGACATCAATGATAGCAACACATTCCAACAACTTTAATATCCAACAATCTCCCCCTTTGGCACTGAAGGCAACATATGAATGTGAAAAACAATCAATGCAAAGAAATAAATCAACTCCAGCAATCTCCCCCTGAGATCATACACACATAGCTCTCTCCCTGAGATAGATAAGGCAGTTTTTCACATGCTTATCTCCCCCTTTGACAGCAATGCCAAAGGAACATACACATCCTTATTCTCTTCCTCTTACAAGATAATCTCTCCCTCTTAGACACATACTCACAAATCTGAACAAGTGAATCACACACTAACTACTCCCCCTGAGTAGCAGCACTCATTCATCAATCTAGATATTAGGATAAGATAATGAAGTCCACCAAATTGGTGCAACTCAATGAGTCAGTTCACATCAGGAGGGAAAATCAGCCCTAACTTTTCTCTCATATATAAAAATGTATCTACAGACAAAGGATTGATGAAGATATTTGTAATCTATTCCTTTGTAGACACATACTCCAATCTGACTTCTTTCTCATTCACCTTCTCTCTCAAGAAATGAAACTTGATTGATATATGTTTACAAGCATCTTTACAAGAATCTTTACAAGTATTTAAATTCAAATCATCATTCTTCAGATACCACATACCATAATCAACTATTCCCTTCAAATATCTGAATATCCTCTTCACAAAAATAACATGACTTTCCTTAGGATCAAATTATAATCTTGCAATAAGACATACAATATTCATAATGTTAGGTATAGTCTGAGTCAAATATAGCAGTCCACCAATCATAGATCTATACAATGTTTGATTAGCCTTCGGAGATTCATCATATTTTGTCATCTTGCATCCAGTTACCATAGGAGTTCCAATAGGTTTGGAATCATCTAACCCAAACTTCTTTAGCAATTCTTTCACATACTTTTATTGAGATATGAAAATGCCTTTATCAATTTTGTGTAATTTGTGATCCCAGAAGAATTTCATATCTCCTATCATAGACATCTCAAACTCTTTTTGCATATCATCAGCAAACTTATTACTCAAATCATCATCTCCTCCAAAAATAAAATCATCAACAAAGACTTCAACAATCAAAATATTATCATTATCAATCTTGAAGTACAAATTACTATCAGTAGTACCTTTACAGAATCCCAACTTCATCAAATACCTGTCCAATCTAGCGTACCAAGCTCTAGAGGCTTGTTTGAGTCCATACAATACTTTCTTCAATTTGCATACCATGTCTCCTTCATTTGTTAATGAAAATCCATCTAGTTTCTCAATGTAGACTTCCTCTTCTAATTCACCATTCAAAAAGGTTGACTTCACATCCATTTGATATACCTTGAAATTCTCATGAGCGACATATGCAAGAAATAATCTAACAACTTCAATTATAGCTACCAAAGAAAAAGTCTCTTCAAAATCAATACCTTCCATTTGTGAATATCCTTTACACACCAGTCTTGTTCTGTTTATAACAACTTCTCCATCTTCATTCAGTTTATTCCAAAGCACCCATTTAGTACCAATTACATTCTTGTCCTTAGGTCTCAGAACAAGTTCCCAAGTATTGTTTTTCTCAATCTGATTTAACTCTTCTTCCATAGCTTTTACCCAATTTTCATCTTTACAAGCTTCAACAACATCTTTAGGCTCAATTTTGTAAATCAAACATGTCTCTTTAGCAACAATTCTTCTCCTAGTTATCACACCTTTATTTTTATCACCAATAATATGATTCTCTGAATGATTTAATCTTACATACATGGGGTTCTTCTGATTTTTCTGGTTTTCAGTCTCTTGAACTTTTTCACTGTCAACAACTTCTGAATCTACTATCTCTTCTAGATCACTTTGTTTCATACTCAGGGTCTGTAATTTATTTGAAGTAACATTATAATCATAAGATTCATATCCACATGCTCTTATTTGCTTCTCATGATTCTCATCAACCTTCACATTCACACTTTTCACTATCTTCCTCAATCTCTTGTTGTAACATAGGTAGGCTTTTCTCTTAGTAGAATATCCCAAAAAGATTCCTTCATCACATCTTGCATCAAATTTTCCTCTATCCTCATCTTTTTTTATATAACATTTTCTTCCAAAGATTTTGAAATATCTAACTATAGGAACATGACCAAACCATAACGCATAAGGAGTCTAACCAGAGTCACCTTTTATATGCACTCAGTTGAATGTGTAAATAGCAGTGCTAACAACTTCTCTCCAATAGATATGTGAAACATTTCCTTCAATCATCATAGGTCTAGCAGCATCCAAAATAGTTTTTCTTCTTTCAACAACTCCATTCTGTTGAGGGGCTCATGGAGTAGATAACTATCTCCTAACTCCATGCTCTTCAGAAAAGGAATTAAACTCACAAGAAGTGAATTCACCTCCTCTGTCAGATCTTAGACACTTCAGCTTTAATCATGTCTTTGTCTCCACTCTAGCTTTGAATATTTTTAATTTCTCCAGTGCTTCAGATTTCTCCCTTAGAAAAGTGACCCACATCATTCTAGAATAATAATCAATTAGAAACATAAAGTATATGTCACCCTACAAGTTTATTACTCTAGAAGGACCACATAAATCTATATGCACAAGATCCAATAACCCATTATATGTATACAATTTTCTCTTGAATGAAATTCTTGTTTGCTTTCCAAATTGACATTCTTTACATACTGGATTAGTAGGCTTTACTATCTTAGGCAAATCTCTAACAACTTGAGTAGAACTTATCTTAATCATGCAGTCAAATTTAACATACACATCCTTCTATGCCACAACCAACTCTCATCAATCTGAGTAATCAAGCAACTTTTCTCATCAGCATTCAGATGAAAGATATTACCTTTAGTTTTAGTTCCTGATGCAATTTCTATACCGGATCTATTCAAGATCTTACATTTCTCATTCTTGAATTGCAAATCATATCCCTTGTCAATCATCTATCCAAAACTCAAAAGATTATGCTTCAAACCTTCAACATATAAAAATCATCAACATTTATGCTTACCATCAAGAGAAATAGAACCTCTACCATGGATTACACAAGTTTTGTTGTCTCCAAATCTTATTACACCGCCATCATACTTCTCCATATTCACAAATTTACCTTTATCAGCTGTCATGTGATGTGAACAACCATTGTCAATCACCCATTCATCTTTCTCGTCAATTTTAGTAGCCAAGGCTTTCTCTTCAACAATACAACTTGTAGAATTAGCGGGTACCAAATCATCTTCCTTGATAGCAATGAACACAAATTCATCTTCTTAATTCCCTTTCTTAGACTCGTCATTTGTCATACCTTCATCAGTAGCATAATAACACTTCTTCTAAAATCTATACTTGCGATTAGGTTTGTAAGGCTTATCATACTTTGTCATTCTTTCATCTCTTTCAAGGCACCTAGAAGAAAAATGACCTATCTTATTGCATGAAAAACATTTCAAAGGTAAATTCCCTTCATACTTACCGACTCCCTTAGGCAATATTTAGGCAATACGTGCTTCAATCTCTTCCAATTCTCTTTTTTGTTCTTCCATCTCTCTCATTTCTCTTTCATATCTAGAAACCCTAGTTGAACTTTATCCTGTATCATACTTCTACTTCCAAAAGATGGTACCTTTAAATGCAGTCTTAGTTTTTCCATGTGATTCACCAAGTTCACTCAATTCGAAAGAAACAACTTACCAACCAACACATCTCTTTTCACAATTGTCACAGTCTGGATCCCATCAATAGCAGCAACTTTGTGTTTGTAAGAAGGAGGCAACGATCTCAACACTTTAGCTACAATCTTATCTTCTTCAAGGACTCCACCGTCACATCTAATATTCAGTACAAGATCATTCACTTTAGCCATAAAGGATGTAATATTCTCATCTTCTCCCATTCTCAACAACTCATACTTTCCTTTCAAGCTCTGTAATTTAGCAGCTTTCACATGTTTATCTCCTTCATACAGGGTTTCTAGCTTCTGCCAAATCCCATGAGTAGTTTGTAATCCCATCACATTTGTCATCTCTGCATCAGTCAAGGCACTCAACAATGCTTCTTTAGCTCTTATGTTATGTTCATCGGAGGAACATTTTAGACATTCTTCGTGATCTTCCAATAATCTTCTCCAAGAGAATTCAAGTGAACTTCTATCTGGTTCTTCCATATAGTGTAATTAATTCCATCAAATATTGGACTCTCCTTCTTGAAAACAACAGTTTCCATCCCGGATCTCCTCAAGAGGTCAAGCTCCTTCCAGAGGATCTAGCTTTGATACCAATTGTTGGCAACAACAATGTAGGAAAACTGAGAGGGGGGGGGGGTGAATCATTTTTCACCAAACATAAGAAAATTAACCTTAACTTCAAATCTAATTAATAACAACAATAGAAAAGATAAACACCACATTAACAACACACATAACACATGGATTTTTGACATGGAAAACCTAGTCAAGAGAAAAACCACGGTGGGAACCTATTGGGGCTTTAAATTTCCAAAATAATTTCAAGAACCCTACTATTAAAAACGGTGGTCACTTCATGGATGATTAATGATTTGAACAACTAGAGTAAAGGAGGATATGAATGAATTAATTCCAATGGACCCCATGAAAGACTAGTGTTTTTTATCTGTAGAAAAGATGATATGAACAAAGAAGTAAAATGAATGAAAAATGAAAATATAAGTACCCATTTCAAAAAATCAAGTTTCCAAGCTCTAGTAAAAATATTAGATCTGTACAATGTGTTTTTGGCTATAGACCATACAAAAGACCGTAAGAAGGCTGAAAAGCCTGTTATTTCGACCTGCATGAAAGAAGATGTCGACTTGGAATGAAAATGTATGCAAATGTCAAATTTGATGAAGACCAATTTTAGAAGTAGATGTTTCCTACCAACACAAAAAATTTCAAATTCGTATCTGAAGTTTTAGGCTGCTGACCAAACAAAAACCCAAAAGATATCTCAAAGAAAGGTTATTGACTAACTAGTTTGCATATTAATTTCAAAGGGTTTTGTTAATTTTAATGTAAAATGGTGACTTTTCACCCCAAAAGGGGTATGGTTCCCATTCAACCACATATATAAGTGGCTAAAAAATGAGAGAAAGATGAGGAAATAGAAGAGAAATATAATATAAACTCTAGATAATATTGTATTATTTTTGAACAATCAATTCAATCAGTTGTTTTCTCTCGAATATGTGCTATGGATTATCTCATTTTCTGTAGGCAGTTATTTGTGATATTATCTAAAGGAGATAAGGTTATTCATATTCTTATAGTGAAGTCTATGTTCCTATGTTATAAATTTGGATTAAAAAGATCTACTCGTGGATTGTAATTTTTCCTTGTAGTTCTTCCTTGAATGGTCCCTTAAGGTTAGGGTTAAATTCATTCGGGCAGTTTATGATATAAACATTTAGTAGATCTCATAAGAAATAGTAAGTTGTTAGTGAACAAATTTTGTCTTTCTTTTAATTGAATTGATTTGAAGCTCTGTTACCCTCTTTGAAAGACAAAAGTTCAACTAAACAGTTGGGTAAGTGTGACATACATCACTTCCCTCTGAATTTTAGATAGGTATAGCTCCCTCCATTAGTTATTTAGGGAATAATCTAATTAAATAAAATTGATATGCTTTTAACCTGAAAGCACGTAAGGCTACCTACTTCATTCTTAGATGAGAGGCTAGTAATTTACAAATATTTCAAAAAAACTATTCTTCAAGATGCTTCACTATGAAAATCAGAGGTAATCAAAACAAAATTCAATAACATTGATTCAACACTTCATAAAAATAAGCAAGAGAAATAAAGCCTCTTTTTAAACATATATCTTTTTTTTTAAAACCACATAGAAAGGAGCCCCAGATTAACGACAACATCCACCATCAGAAAGGTAATCACAGTCATTTTGATTAGATTAATATTTGCAAAGAAATACTACTCCACATATTAAAACTCAAATATTTTTCCCCTCAAAACGTATATGATCTTTATATATGTATTTCATGCAACAAAGACATAACAATACATGCATAAGTTCTTTCCAATTTCAGATTCTGAAAAACTGATCACTTCCTTCAAACAAAACTAGAACTTCTAAAAATCTAAGTATATCATTCTAACCCTTTCTCTATCTAGCTTAATCTAGTTTATAGTAGTCTCTTAAAGAACAGAGGAGGTCTCCCTCAAAACCCTAGCTCCTCTAAAACAGTTATAAAAACCAACAGAGTATTTAGGGGACAGATGTCCCAAAGTCATTGCAAGGTTATGAAAATAATATAAAATAAAAACAAAGCATTATCATCATGTTATGCCTCTTCTCCATCGTCATCCTCTCCTCCACTTTTCTAGGCATCGTGGGCGGTTGCAAGCTCCTGAATTATAGACTGACTCGGATTTTTCATGGCATTGATCTTTGCTTTTGCGGCTTCCTTGTCCCACCTGTGCTTCACCATTTTCTCGGCATGCTTAGGTAATTGATCATTACCAATGAACGTCATGGACTCAATTCGAGCGATTTGTGTTATATCTTCAGGAGTAAAGTTGCCCTTGGCCTTAACTTTCTCCATGTGCAGCCTAAATGTCTTTACCATGTCTTGTGTGTTCAGCCCACAAAGTCCTAGTTGCCAATCATGGTTTGGGTTAACCACTTTGTTGTCATTGACCAAGCTACACTAAAGTTCTTGAAGCTCGTAAATAGAGGCCCTAGCATAAAAAATCATAGACTGGAATGTAATTACCTGCCACACTATAGTTTTCTTCAATACAAAGAGCTGACACTCATCAGTTACCAATTTAATTGAATTTTCTGCTAAAAACTTTGTGGCTCCATATTCTTCTATCTTGGTGAGCATGGGTAATATATTTTCCCATTTATGCTCTTCCTTTTCCCATGGCACAATCTGATTCTAAATCTCCATAGTGAGCTTCTGCATTTCATCGTATAGCTTCCTGAAGTTTGTAATATATTTTTTGCCATCTCTAATCACTCCTTCAATCCATTTGTCTACGGCCCCTGCAATGCTCTTGGCTCACTGAACTTGACTCATCAGTTTCTTGTTCTCTGGTGAAGTAGGGTCAAAAATTTCTAAAGCATGCGATATGGGAAGTGCTCCAAAATAGCCTATGCTATCAATGAATTGAGCTAGGATCTTGATATGCCATTTCAGTTCTCTTTTCTCTTGTCCATCTTTTTTCAACCTGGTGAGCATCTTCTTAGCCATCACTTTGAAAAGGTGGTTGTTAGAGTCTCTTCTCATGTTCCCAAGATCCACTTTGGTAACCTCAAAATCCTCTGCATTCATTTCCTTATTCTCATCTTTGGGCTTATAAGAAGCAATTTCAGCAACCCACCTCTTGGTCTTTTCATTAGCATCCAATCTGGCAGTTGTCTTGAACTTCTTCTGTTTGGGACCCTTCTCCATGTATTTGACCACCATGTCTTGAATTGGGATGGACACTGGGATGAAGCTCCATTTCTTGCTTACTGAAGTAGTTAACCATTTGGGAGTTGTACTTGAACTAGCTGCTCCTCCGATTACTTTAGGTGGGGGTGTCATGGCTACAGTGATTGCATGAGAATCCATAGTGTTGACAATATCACTATCAAGGTTCTCAACCTCAAAAATCTGAGTATCAAGGATCTTGTCTTTTACCTCTGTGCAACACTCCGTGACCTTGTATATCGAGGGGCAGGAAAGTTCAGAGTAGGATTAGGCTCATGCTTGGTGTGAGATGACTTCTTATTTTTACCTACATGAACATGCATATAAGTGGGGTTAGAAAAACATTTTGGGGAATGTAGAGAAACCACATTATCTCTTGCAGGATCAATCTTGATGCCTAATTTCATTGCTCTTTTCTTATTAACCCAATCTGCAGCTCCTTCCAAGACTCTCTTTGTTCTAAGTTGTATATCATCCTCTCCTTCTACATCCCAATTAATGCAGGATGTTTCAGGTTCAACTTGGTCTAGATATCCAGGTTCAAAAAGCTCCAGATAATCCTCTTTGATTCCACTTATATCAAGTTTCACCTACAGTGAAACTACCTGTTCCAGAACCATTCTCATATTTGCTCTTTTGAACACTTCAAGTTCATCACCACAATCTTCCCAAAAGTTCTCCAAGTTTGGGATTGGAAGGTGCGGCATCAAACCAAGACTCCATGAGAAACCTTTATTATCAAAGCCCTTCCTTTCATGATACAGTGGAAAATTGAAATTCTTCAAGTCAGCTCCTATGCTCAACGCATCTAACATTGAACTACAAGATAAAATGCCCAATTGAATAGGAAAATGATCCTCCCATTTATCTCTGGGTTGAGATTTCTTAATTACAGTAGACAACTGCCTACAGATCTCAGCAAGGACAAAACAATCTGAACAAAAATGAGGAAGTCTGAAAGGCTCTTCTTCAAAATCACCTACCCTTATATAACAGAAACGAGGAAACTGAACAAAGAAACTACCATATCTTTTCACTAATGCCTAGGCATCTTCAGACATCCTTTTAGATTTCATGTTCTTTAATTCATAACACAAGTCTCCCAGGAAAGCATTATGTACTCGCCTAAAATCTTGCAATGCATTATCTTTTTGCAACATGGGATAAAAATCGTATACAGAAACATCTCCTTCAGCAAGTTGCCTAGGAATTCCCATTATTTCTTTGACACATACCCAGCAATATATCAAATATGAGGAAATAAAGAAATTTTGCTTGAACTTCTTCGCCATGCTCAGTTGTTCCCTCATGGAGTCAGCAATAAGCTCTGCTCAGTCAAGGTACTCCTTTCCTTCCAACACTAGTTGCACATAACAGTAAATCCAGTCATCAAAGCTGTAGGCCTCAGCTAAACCTCTAACTTGGTGTAACAATAACATAACATCATGGATGTGGGGAAGCATATAATTTTTGTTGGGACATTTAGGTAACCTAGAGCCACCCCTCTTAGGAACTTTCAACCAATGCTTCACTATATTGTTCCAGTGTCCAGTTTTATCTGCATTGAACTCAGTGATTGATTGAGTAGGGGAAATTTTGAGAACTTATAATTAGGCAATTTTAAAATAGAAGAAATGACTTCCCTGTTAATCCCGAGGAGGGTTTCACCATTATCTCTCTTGATAGTTTCAAAAATGGGATCATACCTCTCAATGCACTCCCTAACTAATTCTAGGCAAGGAATAGAAGGAGGGAAGGCTGCCGCCTCCACGAGGCCACTACTTAGGATTTCTAAACCAAAAGAACCATCAATTCCTTTAAACACCCTTTCCTTCAAGACCTCCAAATTCTCTCCTTTCAGGTATGTATCACTGACAATGGGTTCTGTGCAAGCAAGACTAAAAATATTTCCGAAAAGGTGCAGAGTGGACTTCATAATTCATAAACAACAACCCTTATTTCTCCCAGCAAATTTTATTACAAGAGAGAAAAATAGCTAAAAATCAATGGAGAAGATAGGAATCAAAACTCACCTTCACATTTGAAACCAATCAAATGATTACCAGTAGACAAATGTTCTATCAAATACTTCGCAGCAATGAAGAACAAGTTTTAAAAAATTAATCACTTCATACCTTATAGCAAATGAAGTGATAAAAGCTCATTTAGTGCATTAATTTCGGCCATCAACTCAAATGTGTCGAGCATTGGGATTTGACATCATGCGTTTGTATTGAATGCATGGCGGCATTTTTGGGGCAACCACCAATTCCCAAAAATGATTACTTGCCTTCAAAAATCGGCCAGTTGACGTCACCTGAGATATGGTTCAATCTTCATCATACTTAGCAATAAATGTGCCATCATGTCATTTGGTCCATGGGACCCACCTGATTTGAACATGCATGAACAATTTGAACTGACTTCATGAGGGTTCAGGTAGTTCAAAGTGTGCATTGTGCCAAGGAAATTTTACTTGAAAAGATTCACTTTTGTTAATTGCCGTTGGCCTTTTGAACTTTATCGAACATGTTGAACATCATTGAACTGTTTGAACTAGGTTCAAACGGTTCACAGTCTAGAGAAAGAGGATATGAAACATCATCCACGACTATGAAATAGAACTTCTGCAAAACACTTGAGTGAATGTTAGCCTGAAACAATTTAGACACAACTTAGAACCTGCGGTACCTAAATGAACATTATGAACTCCTTTCAAAATGGTTCAAGGGGTTCATGAGGTTCAAACAAACCATTGAAACTTGGTGCTACGGATTAAGAGATGATTTACAAGTGGATTAAGGATTGAACCAAGGAATTCTCAACAAGATAATGACTCAAATAAAATTTTGTAGGGCGACTTACTCTTGTTATGAGGGACGAATGAAAAGATAACATAACTAACAGATTTACCAAAGGGGTAAGTTTAAAAACTATCTCACAAATCATACATTAAGTCCTAGAGAAACATAAGACTCTGTAGCCCAAATAACAAGAAAGGCACTAGTCATTCACAAACCATGACTTTTTACCATATCAATTACCTTTACTTTAAAGCAATAGGAATATTTGAGTAAGAAATATAGAATAAACTAGCAATAGTGTAAATATATAAATTTTAAGTGCAAATATCAAATAGCTTTCACAAATAACCATCTTGAACTTATCTAAAAGCTACCTATCCTAGGAACCTATGTCATTCTGAGACAGGGAAGAACTTAGATCAAGTCACTGAATCTGCTATAAAAAGAACTAGTCATCGAAAGCCACTAGTGAATAGGTATACCCGCCTAGGTCTTGTAGAGCCTAAAGTGAGAGAGTTAGTAAAGGTTCACTCTGTAAGTTGGCCAAGTCAATTGGAGGGTTTGATCATATGAGTTGGCATTTCCTTAGAACTTATCCAATCTATTGATTTGAGATACATACCCATAATATGATGATACTTTGTAGTAGTATGTGTAAATATTACAATGCATAATGCACATGCATTTAGGAACACTACCTAGAGCTCACTGCTCAAAAACAACAAATGGGTACAACCTTGGGAAGGCTCACTACCTTACAAAGATTAGACAACAATCCAAATTACATGGACTAAAAAAATAGCATCTCCAAATGCCTGATTATAGTTCTGGTTAACCATATATACTCAAACTCTGCTCTTCACACTTTTTCACACTCTTTCGCACTTCTTCGCTTATCTCCTTTGCTACTAAAAGATCAAAACAATATTTAGACACACAGACCACATTTCTTAAATCAATATTACATTTATTTATACAATTCATCAACCTTAACCTCAAGGTTGGCTCAACACATAAAACCTAATTACAAAATTACATCACACGATACATAAATTAATATGTGGACCAATACAATGTCGACAAGGACATATAAAGGACCCAAATCAAATCCTTGAGCATGAAACACCATCAAATATTTTGCCAAGATCATCTGCAACATGCAACAACCATCAGGTTGTCCAAAAGGTCATATAACACGAAGTATACCACCGGACCCATAAAATCTTCAATAACACGCACCACGATCAATGCGGACCATCAAAATGCATAGCACATAATCAGAGAACATCAACAAGCAATGTGAATTTCTCCATAATAACGGCAACTTGGATAAGAAGAATCATCATTATCTCATCACTAGAGCTTGAGAACACCAACAACAAACTAAAAGATACGCTTGTGAAGTTCCAAATCATGAACCACCCGAACTGAGGACACACATGAATATCTCAAACACTCTCCAAATTCCGTACAACATAATGAATCAATTTCAGAACAATACAAACTTAAAATCATAACTCTACAATACAAAACCAACAAAAAAACCAGTCACCACACTGGATTACATAACTCGATCAAATCACCTTCTGGAACAATAAAACTCATACTAAATCAACTAGAGATAAGTATCTAAAAACCCATTAATTTGCATTGGCATATCTACAATAAATCACCCAAACCAATTATCTGCAACACCAAAACACAAGAAACACAGGAATATGTTGACATCAATGACAACAACACATTCCAACAACTCTAATATCCAACATAGACAACAATCTTTATTTTAAGATTGAAAACAATCAGTTGTTGATTGTTGTTATTTATGTTGATGATATTATCTTTGGAGGAAGTAATAGTTTATATAAAGAATTTGTATAAGTAATTTGAAATGTCTATTTTTGGAGAAGTGTCATTCTTTCTTGGTCTTGAAGTTACTCAATTGGATGATGGTATCTTCATTTCTCAAGCTAAGTAAGTCAAAGAGATGTTAAAGAAGTTTGATATGGAGACTTGTAAACCTGTTACTACCCCTTTATCTATTGGTTGCAAATTATCCAAAGATGATACATCTCTGGATGTTGATCAAAAGAAGTACAGATCTATGATTGGAATAATGTTATATCTTACTACTTCTAGACTAGATATTATGCAAGTTGTATGTTTGGTTGCAAGATTTCAAGCTAGTCTTGAGAAAACTCATGAACAAGCAATGAAGAGGATTATTAGATACTTGAAAGGAACTCAAGATTTTGGCTTATGGTACAAGAAGGATGGATTTTTTATGTAGAAAGAATACATAGATGTTGATTGGTTAGAAGCATTGATGACAGGAAGGGTAATAGTGGTGGCACATTCTTTTTGGGAGATGGACTAGTTTCATTGATAAGTAAGAACAAATAATCAATGTCATTATCCACTACAAAAGTTGGATATATTGTTGCAGAATATTTTTGTACTCAAGTTATGTGGATGTTCAAGTAGACTCAAAAGGATATCATAGTAGTATATGATGAAGTTATACCTATTATGTGTGATAATAACAATACTATAACTATTTCAAAGAGTCTGGTTATGCGCATTCAAGAACAAAACATATCTCAATCTATTATTATTTATTAAGAGATAAGGTTGCAGAGAAGAAGAAGTTAGGCTAGAATATATTTCTGCAATAGAACAAGTAGCATATATTTTTACTAAAGTAGTGGCAAAGGATACTTTTGAGTATCTCAAGAAGAAGCTAGGGGTTATTGCCCCTCCTTTTTATAACTAGATGCATTCCAGTGGTGCATCTTTCTAAGGGGAAATTCAGCGCTTATCCTTGTCTCCTAGATTGATGCTGTTACTATTCTTAGGGGAAGCAATGGTGTGAGTTGGTTTCTATGTTTTGCAATGCCCTTTGTCATTATTATCAAAGGGGGAGATAGTTGTTGTGAGAGGAGAGATTTGTTGTTATAAGATTGGAGAGAGAGTTGTTGTGAGATTATTCAAGCATTGTGTTCAAGTGTTAAATTGTTGCTATCAATGACACAGGGGGAGATTGTTGGAAGAATGAGCTTGTATGGTTGTCATTGATGTCAAACCTGGTTATCTAGATGGATGTTGGTCCTAAAATTCTCTTGATTGTTTCAATTGTGTTTTATGTTGCATGATGGTCTGGAAAGATTTTGGTGCCCTCTGGATATGGTGTTGACTATATTTTGGTTTACTAGATCATATTATTTTGGTCTATATATGTGTTGGAAGTTGTTTTTATATTTTATCATGGATCTCACCATGGTGTGGGGAGATCCACATGAAGTATTTTGAATCAAAAGAGATTTTGTGGCCGACTAATTTCTATATCTACATGTTATGATTTGTAACGACTTTGGAGAATGTGTTATAATGTGTGGATTGTTGGATCAATCATAGAAGGATGTATTGAAATATATTTTGGTTCCATCTTTCTCCTAGAGTGGGCGAATTTGAGTATTTTAGGTCCAGGTGGCTTATTTTGTGTAATATTGCTTACTCTATTTTGGTCAACCCTTAATTAGGTTTTTTAATGTTGTATCTCATATTTAAGATGTGTAGATGGATGAGATGAGAGTGTATGGGAAGTATATTGTGTGTGAATTGATGAGAAGTATATGTGAATGATATGGAAGCAGATTTGAGTTGGTAGATGTGTGAAAGTCAAAGCTTTGAAGTTGATATATTTTGTAAGACAGTGTGTTGTGACAGTGTGGAGATTATTAGAGATGTTTTCCATGATGTTGGTCACTTGATATAGTTGTTCAAGGATAATTTAATGTTTAGGAGAATCCTTATCAATTATAATTTAGCTATTTCCTTCATTATTGACTGACAGTGAGTCCTTTGGCAATAGTTTGTATCTTTCAATAATATCAGATCTCCACAATCCATAATTATAATCAATGCAAGAATCTGGATTAGATTGTTAGTTTTTTAATTGACATTTTGGATCACACTATGATCCATCATCAGGATAGTAGAGAGCTAGGAGACATAAAATGACTAGTTGTAGAGTGAACCTCAGCTAAAAAGAAGAGGGAGGAGTTTGTATCATGCCCTAAATTAGTGAGCCTTGGTTGTGCAAGTCTTTGTATCTTGATCTAATGCAGTGTGCCTTAGCCTTGCAAGTCTCTTGAGTGTTGTTGCTCCTTGGCATTAAGCCTAAAATGTTGTAATAATTATTATTCATGTTGTGAGTTATATTATCACCATGGTTTTTTCCTATTTGGGTTTTCTACATAAATCTCGCGTTCATGTGTTGGTGCTTGATGTGCATGTGTTGATTATTAATATGTAATTGTTAATGTTGTTTATTAATAATCTTATTTGAAGTTTTGGACTTATTCAACCCCCCTCTCAATCCTACCAAGTGTTTAACATATATTTGTCTCTCGTGTATTCTCTTAATGTAAGTAATTGTTGATTTGATTCTATGTGGCCCTAAGTTGCCCCTATGATTATATTGTATACTTGGATGCAAAACATAGTATTGAACATATGGATGATCATGCTTATAGATTAAGATGAATTTGTATGTACTCCTTAATTGATGATGCTATGTATGTACAAGATGATGTGTTGTGATATGGTCATGCTTATTTTCCTTTTTATGTCGAAATGATGAATTATTTTCTTATGATTAATGAAATGAAGTGTTTACGTGCTAAGGAACATGTATGAATTATATTTAACATGTATCGTGATAATTATAGGATGAACTTGATTTGGTATATATTTCTTAATTGGTAGCTCTCTTTGCATATTCTCACTCACTTGATATATGATTAATAAGGATGATACTTGGTGGTGTAGTTTGTATCAATTAGAATATTTGAGTGCTTACTTATGAATATGATTTGGTGTGTATAAAAGGAATGTTTTATTTAAGAAAATCTTTGGTCGAGTGCCTAAGTTCCCATTGTATTATGCGACCCTATATAAATGAGTAAATTAGATGGCGTGTCTTTTGCATGGATAATATTAGTATATCTCATGAAAGATTGGATTAGTATATCATACTATAGTACAAGTGTTGAATGTAGGGTAAGGTTGATAAATTGCATGTTAAATGTTGTGCATATGAAAGTGGAAACCATCATTTCATGTCCTTGTTTGATTTGAAAATATGAATACCTTTAGCTTTGTAAGAGATCTACATGCTTTAGATGAAATATGAATGTTGTGTTTGATCAAGTAAATATGTTAAGAAATGATGCCATTACCTTCTCATAATTGGACCTCAGAAAGTTGTGCTTATTCAATGAATTTTAGTAAAATAAATGATGGTATAACATATTATTGATTGATGGACTTCCTTATAAGTTGTTGAATTCATGATGTTGTTGAATGTTAATGTTATGTGTTGAAAAGAGATGAGATGTGACATGAATACGTTATGAAGTAGTGTGGTGCCACATGAAAATGACAATGAAATTGTTAAAGTATGGCTTTGGTATTTAGCTTCGTAGTATGATAACAAAAGTGAATTCTAAGTAATTATATTTTGGAAAGAGAATTATCATGGATGTTGGGAGTATTTGTATTTGGGAAAGTGATATTAATTTTCTTTATGTTATAATCAAATATCATTGAGAGCCGGGGTGAATCAGTGATCTACCAGAAATTGAAGCAACAAACTTATTCTTTATCCACCGGTTAACAATGCATAATAGATAAGAACATAAACATGCAACAATAAAAACACAAATCCACAACACCAGAATTCTTACGTGGAAACCCAGAAAGGGAAAAACCAAGGTGGGTCTAGAACCCACAATATTCATATACTATGGCTAGGAGTACATAAATATTGTTAGTTAAGATGAGAGGGGGCGGTGAATCATAAAAACTCACAATACAATATATTTATTAGATTCAACCTCGGTAGCCTCTACTGATATGCAACTATGACTGTAAATCATTCAAACTAATAAACAAAAATGAATAAGACATCATAACACATTCAACACCAGATTTAATGTGGAAACCCAAATAGGGAAAAACCACTATGGGATTTCGAACCCACTAAGAAATATACCCTTCTAGAGTATGCTTAGTTAAAAGCTAATCCAGTTACAGATTTAAAACACATTGCTAGATGTGACCCGGTTAAGGGATTTCCCTCAGACTTGTTAGAGTCTTGCACTTTGTTAGAAGTGACCTTGTCAAAGGATTTCAAACACTCATTCAGAATGTTACCTTGCTAGAGGGTTTTCAAATAAGACTGTTAAGTCCACTCGGTTAAGAGATTTCTTGTCACTTACAAAATAAACAACAGTAATAAAATATATCTACAACTTCACATCTAAAATGCTAAAGCGGATTCTATTTGCTCAAAACAATCTTGTCATACGACTTATCTTGTCCCTTTTTGGGCTTGTTGGGCTTCTCAATCTGTTCTTCAATCAGATCTTCAAGCTTCTGTGCTCGGTAAACATTATTGTAGCATCACTGTGCATACATTTGCCCACATTCATTGTTCATCAATAATTCCTTATTTATAAACAATATCTAACTGCTTTAATCTCCTTGATCACATTTCCCATGATCAATCTTAGCCATCAGATCTTCAAACTTGAATAGATTCATTGTATCCTTTGATCTGAAAAACATTTTACCTCACCTTGGAACTTGTGCTAGGTTATTATGGTTCAATCTGTGTTGTAGATCCTCCTCCTATGTTTTCATTGTCGTAGATCCTCAACAAACTTCTTGCACGACATTCCAATCAACCATACATCTCCAGCTCATCAGCATCCTTCATTAAATAATGCTTTTAATCATCCAATGCGATCTATTATAACTCGGTTGTTACTCGGTAAATACTGAACTTCACTCGGTATACATTCTGCCTTCTTTAACCGATAGCGATAACCTTAGGGTTTACCGACTAGGTACCTTGCTCGGTGACATAGTATAGTATTAAACTTATAATCAACAACATATGTAGGATATCAAAAAAAATCAAAACAACATGATCTCATCATTGTCTAACTCAGTTTTAGTTGCCCATTGAACAACTTATTATTCCCCTTCATTATTACATTCTTTCTGTGTCACTTACCGACCTCTTAATACTCATCAAAACATACTTCTCAAGATATGGCAACATCATACTAAATCAAAAAATCAATTGCTTGACATCAATGACAATAATATTATTAGTACAATAATCATCCTTCTTCAGTTATATCAATAATATCCAACAACCTGATGAATACTAAGAGAGGGGGTTGAATTAGTATACCAAAAAACACTGAACTTGAACACTTTAACAGTCTAGCAGTAAACCGGTAAAACAGTCTAACAAACAAACCGGTTAACACACATGCAAACCAAATAGCAAATAAGACATTCACCCACAAGAGCAATAACACCATAACACAAGATATTTGACATGGAAACCCAAATGGGAAAAACCACGGTGAGATGAAACTCACAAGTAACTATCTGCAGAATAGGAACCAAACCGGTTAAGGTCATACAATTTTCTTTACCAAAACAGATCCTGTTAGGAATCTCAATCTTTGTTAGGAGATCATTATGATTAAAGACTACCTTGCTAGAGGATTTTAGATCCACAGATGTGAACCACCTTGTTAGAGGATTTTACAAAGGCTTCTTTGAGCCTACCCGGTTAAGGGTTTCAAACTTGTCAAAGATGTAAGTAATCAACAAGTGAATGATATAGAAAATGGCATGGGTTGCTTGATTAGATCCACTATGGCTCACAGCTAATGCATTTTAGCACTACTTCAGTCTTCAGTAACTCTCACTCTGTTACAGCTCACAGACTTGATCTTCTCAGTTAAGATCGTTCTTACAAAAACTCATCAACCACCTCAAACCCTAGCAACAACCTCAACAACCCCAAAACCCCAAACATGATGTCCTTAAAAAGGAATCTGATTTCATGTCGGTCCAATAGGATTACAATACAATTTCCTAGGTTCAATGCATCTGGACACTTTTGGTAACATGACACAATATGCACTACCAAAGTGTCGGCACCGCTAAACAATCGATGGATGGTAACTCATCACAAAATGTCGGTTGGTAACTCAGGACAGAGTATTATTGGTTCAAAAAAAATACCGATTGTCGGTTTGATAAAATGAAGACTTGGAAATATGAGTTGTTCCGCTTCATTCCTTCGTACTGCTTGGGTCTTCATACCACTTGAGATAGGTGAACACTTTCTGCAAAACACCGATAGTCTAAAGACTATAATACATCATACCGGTTGGAACAATACCAGTTGAGCTTTAACTCATACAAACAAAAAGTGATCTCAAGGCAAGTGTGTGACAATCAATGACAATCACAACATCAAACATCAAAATTGCCAACACAACCTTCTCAACATCCTTATAGAAATTTACTGAAATGCCAACAATCTCCCTTTGGTGAAAATGCTAACAATCTCCCCCTTTGGCATTGATGGCAAAACCATCATGATTTGTTTCAATTGATTTGGATTTAGATTACTGTTAAAACTTCTCCTGAAATTTTCTAGAATTCTCCCCCAGTCATTAGTCTTCTCCCAGCTTCTTCATTTAGTCTTCTCCCCTTTGACAACAATGCCAAAAAGAAAAACTAATTCATGATTTCTTCCTTTGTGAATTAATTCCCTTGCAGTTCCATTCTCGGTCAGAGCAATTTTGTCTTCAATCACTTTTCTTGTACAACTTTAGGCAACTTCCTAAAGTGTAAGGCAACATCAACTCACAAATAGTTATCTTGTTGAGTCATAGAATTGATGCTTTCACCGAACTCTGTCAGTGAATACTAGATAGGGGTAGGACCCCTAACTTGCTTTTGAGATACTCAAAAGTGTCCCTTGGCAGTGGCTTTGTGAAAATATCTGCTATTTGTTCCTTTGAACTCATATATTCCAGCACAACTTTCTTCTCTTGAACTTCTTCTCTGAGATAATGATACTTTATGGAGATATGCTTTGTCTTAGAGTGCATTACCAGATTCTTTGAAATGTTAATGGCACTAGTATTATCACAGAATATAGTTACTGGCTCGGTAACTATCTCATTCATATCTTCCAATAGTTTTTTGATCCATGCAATATTGGTACAATTCAATGCTGTTGCGACATATTCAGCTTCAGTTGTTGACTATGAAATGCATCCTTGTTTCTTGCTAAGCCAACTTACTAGCTCGTCTCCCAAAAAGAAAGCTCCACCGCTTGTTCTTTTCCTATCATCAATGTTTCCTGCCCAGTCAACATCAGTATAGACTTTTAGGTCAAAAACATTCCCTTTTTGAAACACTAAGCCATAATCTTCAGTGCCTCTCAGGTATCTGAAAATTCTCTTGATTGTTGTCATATGGGTTTCTTTGGGATCTGTAGAAAATCTTGCAACTATACCTACTGCATGTGCTATATCCAGCTTGCTGTGAACTACATATTACAACTTTCCAATCATAGATCGGTAAAGTGTCTAATCAACAGATGCATATTCATCACTCTTTGATAGTTTATAGTTGGTAGTCATAGGAGTACTTACAGGTTTAGAATCCTCCATTCCAAATTTCTTCAAGATTTCCTTTATATACTTGGATTGAGTAATGAAAATCTCATTTTTCATTTGCAGTATCTGTAAACCTATAAAATACTTTATTTCATCAATTAATGACATCTCAAATTCTTTGCACATTTCATTTCCAAAGTTCTTGCATAAGGAGTCATTTCCACAAAAAATAATATCATCAACAAATATGGCTGAAAGCAGTATTCCATTGTTCTCATCAATCTTCATATACATGTTGTTGTTTTCACTTGTTCTTATAAATCCAATCTTGATCAAATAAGAGTGCAGTCTTTCATACCATGCTCTAGGTGCTTGCTTTAAACCATATAATGCTTTGTTCAACTTACATACCTGATCTTTATTCTTGTCTTCAATAAATCCTTCAGGTTGTTCAATATAAACTTCTTCTAATATACCATTTAAAAATGCAGATTTAACATCCATTTGATATACCTTGAAATTTTTGTAAGCAGCATATGCTAACAATGTTCTCACTCCTTCAAGTCTTGCCACAGGTGCAAAAGTCTCACCATAATCAATTCCTTCTTCTTGAGCATAACCTTTGCAAACTAGTTTTGCTTTATTCCGAATGACCTCTCCTTTTTCATTTAGCTTGTTTCTGAAAATCGACTTTGTAACGATTACATTTTTCTCTTTTGGTCTTGGGACCAGTGTCCATGTTTCATTCTTCTTGATTTGTTCAATCTATTCTATCATAGCATTTATCCAATCTTCATTACTAAATTCCTCTTTTACTATCCTCGGTTCAAATTCAGATATCAGACATGTGTTTTGTCTTAGTTTGTTCCTTGTCATTGCTGGATCATCCTTATCTCCTATAATCTGACTTGATGCATGATTTCTTCTGACATACTTGGCTAATATAGGCTTGGTAGGCTCTGTATGATCTTCTTCATCACTCGGTAACTGAATATTTTCTTCATTTTCTTCATCAACTTTCTCGGTAGGACTTCTCAATTGAACATAAACAAATTCTTCATAATCTTCTAGTTCTTTGGAATTTCCTTCATCATTTCTTTCTGCAAATTCATCAATCTTTACATTTGCACTTTCCACTATTTTGTTAGATGATTTGATCAGACATTTAAATGCTTTTCTTCTAGAAGAATAACCAAGAAATGTTCCTTCTTCGCTTTTCTGATCACACTTTACATTTCTATCATCTTTGTGAACATAACATCTACTTCCAAATATCTTAAAATAACTTACATTTGGTTTCTTGTCATACCAGATTTCATACGGTGTCTTCAAAGTTCCTTTCTTTAGTTGTAATCAGTTTAGGGTGTAAACTGTTGTGCTGATTGCTTCTCTCCAAAATGTTTGAGGTACCCTCTTTTCTATCATCAGGGTTCTGGCACAATCTACAATTGATCTGTTTCTTCTTTCAACTATCCCATTTTGCTGAGGTTTTCTCGGTGCAGACACTTGTCTCTTTATACCATGATCATTGCAAAATAGGTTAAATTCGTCATAAATGAATTCTCCTCCTCTATCAAATCTTAGACATTTCAATTGTCTTCCTATTTCTTTTTCAACTCTAGCCTTATACCATTTGAACATTTGAAAGGCTTTTGATTTTTCTTTTAAAAACATAACTGACATCATTCTTGAGTAATCATCCACAAATAATATGAAGTATCTATCTCCATAATAACTTTGAACTTTCATAGGACCACAAAGATCAGTGTGTACAAGATCTAAAATTCCTTTAGAAGTGTAGGACTTACTTGTAAAGCTTGACCTTGTCATCTTTCCCATCTGGCATCCTCGACATATTGCATTCTCAGGTTTTTCCAAGCTTGGTAGACCTCTTACTTGGTGTTTCTTGCTTATTTTGATCAGGTTATCAAAATTTACATGACAAAACCTTTTATGCCATAACCAAGTGTCTTCTATTTTAGCATACAAACAATTGTTCTGAGTTGAGTCAAGATGAAATGTATTACCTTTTGTTTGTGTCTCGGTAGCAGCCAACTTTCCATGTTTGTCATGAACTTTGACACTTCCTTTCTGAATTCCTATTCGGTATCCTGTATTGTTTAGTTGTGCTACACTCAACAAATTGTATTTCAAACCTTCAACCTAGTATACATCATCACATTTAGCATTGTCGAGGAGTGTTATGGATCCTTTACCTCTTACTGAAAATGGTGCATCATTACCAAATCTTACCTAACCTCCATCACAGTCTTCTAATTTAACAAACTTGTGTTTATCACCTGTCATGTGATGTGAGCATCCACTATCTATGATCCAAGAATCATTTTTATTTATATGAGATATTAGGGCTTTTTCTTCATACCTTTCTTCATCTAATCCATCTTTGATAGCCACATAAACAGCTTCCTCTATATCAGTCCCATCAGATTTATCATCATTGGATTCCTCATCAGCTACTAGGCATGTCTTTCTATCTCTCCTTCTGAAGTCTTGGTGTCCTTTGTATTGGTTGTCTTTCTGTCTGTCATCTCAGTAGTCTTTCTTTTCACTAGATTCCTTCTCAGGACAATTAGAAGCCATATGTCCTATTCTATCACAGTTAAAACATTTTAAAGGTAACTTTCCCTTATACTTACCTTTGCCTCTTGGTAATCTTCTGGCTAATAATGCTTCAAACTCTTCTTGCTTTCTGATTTCCTCATATAGCTTGTGTACCTCTTCCACGTTTTTGCGAAATCTTTCACTTTCTCCACTATGATTTCCTTCAGTATACTTATACATTATATCATTGTAATCATCAGATTCACCAATATGAAAAGAACTGAATGCAGGTTCAACCTTATTTACCGAAGACCCATTGTTATCAAAATTACTTAACTCAAATGCATGTAGCTTACCAATAGTAGCATCCAAAGAAACTGACATGTTTGGTACACATCTTAATTCATTGATTGTAGAGACTCAAATGGCATAAGCAGGTAGAAGTGTTCTAAGCAACTTACTTGTTACATCCTTTTCTTCAATAGTTCCTCTTGCTCCTTTGATTTGATTGACAATCTCCTTTAACCTTGTACTATATTGGGTTATGTTCTCACCTTCATTCATTCTCATGGATTCAAGTTGACCTCTTAGACTATCTACTTTTGCTCTCTGAACATGTTCATCACCGCCATATACAGATATGAGCTTGTCTCACATTGCTTTGGCATCACTGCAGCCTTCTAGGTCATTAAACTCTGAGTCAGTTAATGATGATGTTATTTCAATCATTGCTTGAATATGTTCTTGCTTTGCCTTTATCTCTTCCATTGTCAATGGATAGGTGCTAGGTGTAATGAAATCATTCTCCAGATAATATGTTGCATATTCTCCAATTCCTGATAAGTGCAACTTCATCCTTTTCTGCCATGTGGAGAAAATTGACTTGTTCAGCTTTGGTGCATCCCTTTTATACATCTTTAGATCTTTGCCTTAAGTACCTTTAAACTTTTCTTCCGGAGTCCAAAGCTCTGATACCAATTGTTAGTTAAGATGAGAGGGGGGGGTGAATCATAAAAACTCACAATACAATATATTTATCAGATTCAACCTTGGTAGCCTCTACTGATATGCAACTATGACTGTAAATCATTCAAACTCATAAACAAAAATGCATAAGACATCATAACACATTCAACACCAGATTTAATGTGGAAACCCAAATTGGGAAAAACCACTGTGGGAGTTCAGACCCACTAAGAAATATACCCGTCTAGAGTATGCTCGATTAAAAGCTAATCCAGTTACAGATTAGAAACACATTGCTAGATGTGACCCAGTTAAGGGATTTCCCTTAGACTTGTTAGAGTCTTGCACTTTGTTAGAAGTGACCTTGTCAAAGGATTTCAAACACTCATTCAGAATGTTACCTTGCTAGAGGGTTTTCAAATAAGACTGTTAAGTCCACTCAGTTAAGAGATTTCCTGTCACTTACAAAATAAACAACAGTAATAAAATATATCTCCCACTTCACATCTGAAATGCTAAATCAGATTCTATTTTCTCAAAACAATCTTGTCATACGACTTATCTTGTCCCTTGTTGGGCTTCTCAATCTGTTCTTCAATCAGATCTTCAAGCTTCTGTGCTCGGTAAACATTACTATAGCATCACTGTGCATACATTTGCCAGCATTCATTGTTCATCAACAATTCCTTATTTATAAACAATATCTAACCTCTTTAATCTCCTTGATCACATTTCCCATGATCAATCTTAGCCATCAGATCTTCAAACTTGACTAGGTTCATTGTATCCTTCGATCTGAAAAATGTTTTACCTCGCCTTGGAACTTGCATTCCTTCCTTGGAACTTGTGCTAGGTTATTGTGGTTCAATCTGTGCTGTAGATCTTCCTCCTGTGTTTTTGTTGTCGTAGATCCTCAACAAACTTCTTGCATGACATTCCAATCAATCATACAACTCCAGCTCATCAGCATCCTTCATTAAATAATGCTTTTAATCATCCAATGAGATCTACTATAACTCGTTTGTTACTTGGTAAATACTGAACTTCACTCGGTATACATTCTACCTTCTTTAACCGATAGTGATAACCTTAGGGTTGACCAACTAGGTACCTTGCTCGGTGACATAGTATAGTATTAAACTTATAATCAACAACATATGTAGGATATCAAAAACAATCAAAACAACATGATCTCATCATTATCTAACTCGGTAATAGTTGCCCATTGAATAACTTATTATTCCCCTTCATTATTACATTCTTTCTGTGTCACTTACCGACCTCTTAATACTCATCAAAACATACTTCTCAAGATATGGCAACATCATACTAAATCAGAAAATCAATTGCTTGACATCAATGACAAAATAATATTATTAGGACAGTAATCATCCTTCTTCATTTATATCAGTAATATCTAACAACCTTCTCAATATCCTTATAGAAATTTACTGAAATGCCAACAATCTCCCTTTGGTGAAAATGCTAACAAATATTACATAGATGGGAATGCACTTGCATTCAGGCTCACTGCCTAGAGCTCACTGCTCAATAAAGATGCCCGGAGGGATACAAACCTCAAGGAAGTCTCATTGACTTACAATTTGTTTACAATGTGTAAATACAATTAAATAAACTCTTAATTAGCATATGACTATGCAAATATGAGTTACGATTAGGCTCTGAATCTTTGACTGTCTCTGTTATGCTAAATTATTTGTCTCTATCTCTGTCCGCTACCGGTTGATCTGAAAGAAAAATGTGCATGTGAAACTGAGCTCAATCACACCAAAAATGGATCACAACACATACAACATACTGAAAAATCAACCGCCACAACGATCTTATATAACCAGTCTTACCACAAAAATAATCTCCTTCAAGTTGGCTTCAATAAGTGTAACGTGTAGATCAAGTCGACTTCAATCATGAACAAAACATAGCACCGGACAAAAATATTATAACCACATGCTTCCTAAAGGTCTTCCATATCATCGAGATAACAAAACTATTTACCACAAACACCGTAATCATCGGAGATCATTTTGGATCAAAGCATTACTCAAATACCCTATTTTGCCTTGTTTTGTCGGTCAACTGTCTACCGGTTACCTCCATATTTTGGATAAGTTGGATCATGACTATTAGATCTAATCACCATGAAGAGTTTCCATCAATGAAAACCCTAAACAAATAATCAACCACTAAAAGTCTCCTAAAATTATTGGATGAGTGTCAATTTCCAACAATCTCCCCCTTTGGCATTGATGGCAACACCTGTGAAAAATGGCTAAGTTGTACAACCGGATGAAAGAATAAAAGAATTCAAGAATCCCAAGACTCCCCCTTAGATCAATAATCCATGAATATGTGATACATTGGTCTGTACACTCCATACATACAATCTGTACAAAATACATTTTTCACCTCATCTCTCCCCCTTTGACAGCAATGCCAAAGATAGGGTGTGTACCAAAATTGTCTTTACATATATATATACACAATCATTAGAGGATTAAGTCTATACATGCTTCAATACATCCACATATTCCATCTTCTAAACCCAGGATATGTGTTCCATCCTACTCACAACTTCTCCAAAATTGAAACAAAACCATTCAAAACATAAGCGTGAAATTCTAGTATAGCTGCGATCTCAGTAGGAGTATCCTGAGACATATTTAGAATGCAGTCCATCTTATGATATACCAAGGTGTCCAATCTGGGATCAATTAAGTTCTGGAGTTCACTTGTTTGCCTAATCATTCTCTCCTTTTCCTTCTCAAAACTCTTAATTTGCTCAATGATATTCAAAATTTGTCCCTCAATACTATCAGTTAAATTTTTTGTGGGATCATAGGTTTAAGAAATCTGAGCTAACTGCCCTTTACAATTATCTATCTTCTTGTCTATCTTAGTAGTAAAATTGGTCAAAATTAGACAAGACTTGTAAGTTTTACCTCCTTCCACTAAGACCTCATCAATCAGTTTCAACTCTTTATCTAACTATGCCTTATCATTATTAATCATTTGCAAAAAAGTTTGAATTTTAGCATCCTTAAACTTCTCCATAGCTTGTTGGGTTGATGCTTTAGATAAAGAATCAAATTGGGTGATATATGATCAATTAAATTGTGAAGCTTACCGGATGAACTAGTGCTTGCATCAAGTTGCAAATCTGGTACCACTTGTTCCAAAACTTTAACAAATTTTTCAATGAGTTTCTTCTCTTCTGATTCTGATTGGGCTAACTCTTGACCGGCTTGCGCCTAAAGAGCAACAACGAGTATCATTCTCTCAGCCAAAGACATTTGAGTGAAGGGTTTATCAAAATAGATATTGAACTATGGAAAACTCCCTAGGCTTTGAGTTTTGGCAGTGTCAACTGCCACAAGTATCAGAGTCTCCATACCCTTACCCTTGTCCTTATCTAGTTCATCTTGTTTCACCTCTTCTTTCTTCTCACCCTCAATAGGTTTGGATTTAACTTCAATAGGTGCCACTTGTGCACTGGTGTCACCACTTGGTGCACCATCCTCTTCCTCTGTTGGTTTGTCATTATCTTTTGTAGGCTCATCTGCAACATAATCCAAAATTTGTTGTTAACCAATGTTTTGAGTATCCTCTTATTTATTTACATTGTCTGTCAAAGGATCCTCTGACTGAGTGGCATTATTTTGAGTGGCATTATCTACAAGCCAGTTCTTAGTGAGAAACGTTTTCCAGATTTCACTGGTTTCTCTCCTTATTTCTTCAACTCTGCCAACCATCAAAATGTTAACCATGTGCTTACTTCCAAATTCCTTCTTATTTTCCAACAAATTAATCTGTCAATTTCTTCTATTGTGATACTAGTGCACTGATTAACTAGTTCAATTTCCTTAATTTCTCTATCCATTTGGCTAGCAGACTTTCTCCTAGCATCAATTAGGTTGTACAAATATTTGGGAAGATATTTTTCTAACTTAATGCCTTACTAAATACATCCATATACAAGATTATTGCTTCCTCAACTTGCCTCTAATCTTTATCATCTATATTTACATAATATACAAGGATATTCTTTAAATTTCCATCTTTAATAATTTCATCAATTAATTCCTGAGTAGATAATGGAGGAATAATATGACTCTGTTTTGGAAGATTTCATCTTACCGGATTCTAAGGCCTCATACAAATCAAAATTTGTCTTCTTTCCTTTCTTATGTTGGTCTGTCGGTTCAGGTTCAAATCTACCTTCTTCTTCTTTTTCACAACCTTCTCACCACCAGATTGGGGTTTCTGGATCATCCTAGAAAATTCTTTATTTGGTGTCTTGTGAATATCTGAATCAGATTCTGTCTCTAATTCCACCAGAGAAACAACTACATACTCTCTCTGGGTCTTCTTTTTCTTCATTAGAACACCTTTTCCCTTAGCAAACACACTGGAAGGTTCAACTTCAGCATTAGGTGTCTTCACCAGAGCAAGAGAAGGTCTTGTTATCTTTATTTTAACAGAAGCAAATGTAGTCTTTTGTTTCTTTTCTTTTTCAGCTGCATCCCTTATTTCCCTAGCAACCCTGACTTTCTCCCAGGGATGACCTTCCTCTACAAGAATATCTTCAACAATCTTCACCACCTTCCTCTTCCTTGCCAGTTTGGTGAATTTGGAGTGTAGCTCCACTAACTTCTCTTTGCAGGTTCCGAGCCTCTCCTCCTTGGTGTCTTCCAGAGAATTTAGCAAGTGTTGAGCATATGCTTCCAAGGTAGCATCATCAACCTCATACCCCATTGGCATTATCCAAACAGTCTGGGGTTGAACTGCTTCCATCGGACATTCATCCTTATTCACCATAAAGCATATTGTCCCCTCATATTTCTTGACAATTTCTTTGGGGATTCACACTCTTTGCTTCATTTTCTCCTGGAAATTTTTGAAGAAATCCCATAGTGCAGCATTCTGATTGTCTTGATTGCCAAGACTATCAAGCCCTTGCTTTATCTGTTGTGCAACTGGTCTATCATAAGCCCATTGTACCCTATTGGTTCTGGGGATTTGGTTCATGAAGTAGAGGGCCAAATAGATAATCAAAGATTCGAATTTAAAAACATGCTTCTTATCCTGTTTAATATTTTTCAAATTTATCAGTAATTCCTCCAACAACACATTGCACAGGTCATAGTGACCATCTTCCTTGACCATTTTGTAAGAAGCATGAATTGCATTGTCGTAAACCAAATTTAGTTTGTTGGATTGATACACCAAGTTATAAACAATCACCACAGTAGCAGATTTAACATCATCTTCTTCTATTTTACTGATCTTCATCGATCTCCTGTCAAATTCTGCACCAGTTAGCTTGTTCACGGTAGGGTTTGTAACCTTGTCTTCTCACCAATTTGATTCAAACAGGTAACTGCCTTAATTTCTTCCACAGTGATCTTGTAAGGTTGATCAAGCCACATAAATTTAGCATGGATCCTACTCAGCACATATCTAACCCACTCCTTCTCATCAAAAGTCAGAAAGTTCACAAATTGGGTGAAACCCTTTTTCTTCAGTTGTGCAAATTCTAGATTAGGATTGCCGATGTCATCTATGATTTTGTCAGTATACATGTCCAAGATATCTTCCAAGATGGTTTATTCAATTTCACAGTGAAAATAAGATCGAAAATCATTGACATGCAGAACTCCATGTGGAATTAAATAAAATGCTCTAACCGGGTTGTCCTCCATGGACTTGTAGGGGTGTTTCTTGAATACAGAATGAGTCTTGTCCTTAACCTCAACCACTAGTGGAGTAGCAATGAAAGATGTAGATGCCATTTTAAAAATCTCAGAAAATCAGACTCAAAAAAATACCCTTCAAGAAATACCTTAACCAACTATCGGATGCCCTAGATCGCCTTGCCTGATTGCTTTAAGCTCTTTGATCACCTGGAAACTTTGATCGCCTTGTTCTTTAGCTCAAAAATACTATTCGTAAAGTGAAGAATAATTCTCATATTTTCCCTTTTAACTTTGCAAACCCTAATTTCACATTGAATTAAATGCACCTCAAATATTCAACTGGATGCCCTGTTTAGCTACCGAATACCAAAATCAACCATCTAAGTTCTGGATATCAACTGCCATCTATAATCCATGGACCACAGATCTCATCAAAGGGGTACTGCAAGATTCTCATTGGTTTCCCTCCCCCTAAGGCCAAAAGCCCTAGTTACCGGATGTAGATTCTACACCGAATTCAGGTACAGATCCATTATTTGCCTTATATTCATCCTTCTTTACCCACATCTTCTTATGTTGATCTTTGATCTCTTCCACTTTCACTTTACCCTTCTCATCTGATTTATTCTTGTCTACCGGAGCAATGTTCTTGCTTCCACAATTTTTTGCAGTATGACCGGTTTTGTTGCATGCTCTGCAAACAACATTACTCTTCATAGGTCTAAAGTTCATCTGGTTCTGTCTTGTCCTGCACTGATTAGAGATATGTCCAAACATTCCACAACCATAGCATCTTTTGTTCTGAAATTTATTTATTACTGCTCTACACACATTTGACTTTTGTCCAAGATTATTGCATATGAAACACTGACCGATAAAGGTAGAAATATTGTTCATATTGTTCATCATTCCCTTATTCATCCTAATTTTGCACTGACTTTCTATATGACCAAATTTGTTGCAAGAAAAACATCTACCATTAAATTTATGAGCATTAGGTCGTCTTACCGAAGGATTTTTTCTTTTCTCTTGATCACGTTTAGCATTGCCTTGTCCAGATCCAAAGGATTCACCTTTCTCAAATCCTAGGCCTTGCATATCCTTCCCATGTCTTTGAATTTCCAGCATCTCATCAAGTTTTGTTGAACTAGCTTTGAATTTGTGTTTGTATTCATTGACAGTAGCAAGTTCATCCCTCAATGTAACAACCTGTCTTTCAAGCTCTTGACCATTATTCCTTGATTGTGTCAACTCAAGCTTCAATTGATCATTCTCATAGGTAAGCTTGAAGCATTCATTAGCTTTTTCCTTCAATGACTATGCCAAATTCTCCTCATTCTTCTTCTGGTCCTCAATCGCCTTAGTCACTCTTATTACAATGGATTGCATCTCATTCTTCAAAGAAACATTCTCTCTCTCAATCTTATTAATCTCGTCAACTTTGTCCCAGGATTCCATGATTTGATTATCTTTCTCCTTCAACTTGTCCATTAATTCCTTCCTCTTTTCTCTACAGATACTTACTTGATCCTTCAGCTCACTAATGAATTCATCAATAGCATTCAGATTCTTCTTCAAGGTACATACCTCACTTCTAGCAGCATCAAGATCCTCAAGTGCCACATTGAATTGTTTTTGGAAACCAGAATCCATTGAATCAATCTCCCAAATCTTCCTCAAGCAGTTAAGCTTCCTTAGAGGAATGAGGCTCTGATACCAATTATTAAAATCAGAGATCATTGAGAGGGGGGGGGGGGTGAATCAGTGATCTACTGGAAATTGAAACAAAAAACTTATTCTTTATCCACTGGTTAACAATGCATAACAGATAAGAACATAAACATGCAACAATAAAAACACAAATCCACAACACTAGAATTTTTACGTGGAAACCCAGAAAGGGAAAAACCATGGTGGGGCTAGAACCCACAATATTCATATACTATGGCCAGGAGTACATTAACATTACATAGATAGGAATGCACTTGCATTCAAGCTCACTAACTAGAGCTCACTGCTCAATAAAGTTGCCCGGAGGGCTACAACTCTCCAGGAAGTCTCACTGACTTACAATTTGTTTACAATGTGTAAATAAAATGAAATTAACTCTTAATCACCATTTGACTATGCAAAGATGAGTTCTGGTTAGGCTCTGAATCTCTGACTATCTTTGTTCTGCTAAATACTTCTTCTTTGTCTCTATTAGATAAAGGTTGATCTGAAAGCAAAATGTGGACGTGAAAATGCGCTCAATCACACCAAAATAGATCACCACACATACAACATACCAAAAATCAACCACCACAATGATCTTATATAACCAATCTTACCACAAAAACAATCTCCTTCAAGTCGGCTTCAATAAGTGTAACGTGTAGATCAAATCGGCTTCAATCATGAATTAAACATAGCACCGGACAAAAATATTATAACCACATGGTTCCTAAAGGTCTTCCATATCATCGAGATAACAAAAATATTCACCACAAACACCGTAATCATTGGAGATCATTTCGGATCAAAGCATTACTCAAAAACCATGTTTTGCCTTGTTTTGTCAGTTAACTATCTATCGGTTACCTCCATCTTCCAGATAAGTTGGATCATGACTGTCGGATCAAATCAACACAAACAATTTCCATCAATGACAACCCTAAACAAATATTCAACCACCGGAAGTCTCTTGAAATCACCGGATCAGTGTCAATTGCCAACAATTTATTCATGTGAAAAGTAATAAAATTTCTCTCTTAAAGCAATGATATTGTTATTGGAAAAGTACTCCTTGTAAATGTGAATATCTTGTACCAATGCCTTTGTTGGGTTTTGTGAATAGCCACTTTCTTTGTGTACCCATGAGATGGTAACATATGTAATCATCCATGTAGGTTATGTTCTGCATATAGGTATGGGAATACCATATCATCTATGTGTTGTTTGCTTGTGTGTCACCCTGTTGAATCCCAACCCACAAGTTGTTGATAAGTTAGTATGTGAAGAGGTAGTAGTAGCAACAAAGTTCCTTGAGTTGTATGGTATGATGTACAAATAATGGTGGCACAAAGCGACCTTAGCTTACACATCTAGAGGGAAGCACTCACTACTTCCCGTTATGATGGACCCATTTGTGTGGTTCATATGTGCTTATCCTAATCTCCACAGTTCTTGAGTACAATGTTAGCAGGTCTATGATTAATGAGGATTCATGGGTCAGTGCAAGAAGTTGAGTCCACTTTTTGGCCAAAAAGTGGAAGTGTTTTCCCTGTTTTTCAGATTTTGTCTCACTTGAGCTTAAATTTTGAAACACTTAGAGATTGAATCTTGGAAAAAGTCAGTAATATAAAAGATAGCTCTCTGAGTGTACTTTTCAAATATGTAATTTATTTTAATACCCACATAATAAAAAATAAATTTTTGAATGGAGTTCTAAAAACTATGTTTTAAAAATGCCTGTTTCAGAACCATACCATGCATGTGTACGACCCACACTTTTTGACACAATTAAAATTATTTTCTCAAACCGTTTTGTTAAATGGTTTGTAACACACTGAAGATTGATGAGCATATTTTTCTGTATTTTTTTTTCAAATATTTTTTTTTTAATTAATTTTTTAATGGCCGTAATTATCTTTTTAAAATTTTGACTTGTACGACCCACATAATTTGACGTAAACTTAGCATTTTTTGAAAAAAAAAAATTTAAATTGAAAAGAATTTTGTGTAGATTGATGACATATAATTTTTTTTTCAAAATTCATTAAAATAAATAAGTTATTAAATTAAGAAAATTAGTTAATATTTCAAATTTATGAACCTGATTTAGTATAAATTAAATGAAAAATAGTTAAAATAATCAATTTTTAAATTAATTTACATATTTAGAATCTAGACAGTATAATCTGAAATGGGTTTCAATTCCGTATAAAAATTCTTTGATTAGAGGCACGTAAACTATTTCATTTCATCATATTTGTGCTTTCATTCATGGAGCTTTGAATTTGCAGGTTCATGTCTCAGGTGTGGCCATCCCAGGCCTATCCTAAGCCTAATCCCGAGGCAAGTGGCGGGTTGTGAATTCAAATTTTGCATAACGGGGGCCCGTTTCATTTTTTGCCCGTTGAATTTAACAACGGGCCCCCGTTTCTAAATAACCGTTACTGTAAAAAAAAAATAGATTGCATCAATTTACCACACTATCATTGAAATCCGTACTGACAAATATTTTTTACATCATTTGGCAGTACTTTTTAATATTTTTTACACGATTTTTTGAAGAACTCAATAAAAAAATATTATTTTTTGAAGACAAGTTTGTAAAAATGGGTTCTAAGCAACGTCAAAAGAAAAAAAAGAGAGGACAATGACAGTGGACGAAATTCAAGCACAAAGAGAGAAGGAGGCAAAACGCCAAAGAGATCGAAGATCACAACAACGACAATTGAATAACACTTCTAAAGCATCTAGTTCAGTGCCCGTTGTAGATGAGACCATTGAAGACATCATGATGGATGCAAGAAATGTAGAACCACACACGGGTATGATTGTTGATGCAAATGTTGATGTGGATGCGAATCCTGGTATGTTTTTAAATCCTGATGACTATGATGTCAATCAAATTGCTGATTTAAATGAAGCTGGATATAAATTTCATACACCAATACGAAAAGAAATAAAAATTGAAAACATTACACCACCCTCTCTAAAAGAAAATGAATGTAATTTGTTTACTATTGATAGCAATGTGCTAGATAATCTTAATGGGTTAGTTTCTTGGAGACAAATCAGAACACATGCAAACAGATTATATAAACAATTTTTCTATAATAAAAAGTTAGGATTCCAATGTCAATTAATGCTACAATTAATAAAAATGTTAAAAATGCGTAAAGTCATGAAAAAAATAGGTATTTATGCAAAACCAAAAAGAAAAGATGAATCATATAAGCAAGTTGTATCTACTGTTGCCAGTGCCATCGATTCTATAGGAAAAACAAGTCGATCTAAAGATAAGAATGCAGCACGTAGAGTTATAACAACTACTATAGTTGACAAAATGATTGTTAGTAAAAGAATGTTAAGTGATATAAGTGGCTATTTGAACTTACATCGTAGAACCTTGTCAAGAGCGACCAAAAGAAGAGACACAATTGAAATTGATCCACTAAACCATTGTTGGAGTTTTAGTGGTAGACTTCAAAAGTCGGACATGAAATTAAATGATGAAACTAAACAATTAATTGCAAAATTTTGGCATGATAACACTAGAGTTTCATCAAATGCTAGAGATGTTTTAAAGTTAAGGGTGGGATCAAAAATTCGTGATCCTCATCCAAAACATCTTCTTGACATGACTCAAACTGAATTCTTTAAAAAATTTTGTGATGAATCTGTGTTAATGAATTTACGAATTAGTCAAAGATCATTTGAAAAATGCAAACCCTGGTATGTTAAAATCAATAAACAAAGAATATCTTGTTGTTGTAAAACTCATGTCCAGTTTCATTACTATTATGATGTTTTTCGATATATTCATTGTATGTTGCATGGTAATGATCTTGTGCAGGATTGTGGTGTTTATGTTCCACCTGAAACTATAAAAGATTTTATTGGAAGTTTATTTTGTAAACCACCTAATGAACAATTATTTCTTTCCAGTTCATGCATTTATGGTCTTTGCAATTTATGTGGGAACTATTCTTCGATAGGTGAATGTTTGCATGAACATGTTTCATCTGAGTTTGGACAAAAAATGGTTGATGTTAGGAGATTTAAAAATATAGAATACCCTCTAAAGGATGGAAAGATGGGGAAACGTTTAGAATTGATTACAGAATAGAATAGTGTGAATGCATTTATTAGTGAGTTTAAAACTCATATTGTTCCAAAATATGTGAAACATTCCCAACATGCCCGATGGCTTGATGGACAGTTTCATATATGCAAGAACACATTTCCAGTTGGAACAATAGTATCAGTTGTGGATTTTGAGAAAATTATACTCTAAAACCACAAGAGGAAACTCAATCACAATACTACAACTCAGTGCAAGTGGCCATATTTGTGCACATTATATATAGACATGACCATGACAGTACAGAAGATAACAGAAAATTTTTGAGGGAGTATCATTTCTATGTTAGTGATAATCGATTACACTCTTCAGAGTTTGTCCAACATTGCTTCGAGGTATTTTATGATAATCTTAAGGAAAGAGAAATTGACATGAAACAACATATGATATGGTCAGATAACTGCACTGGACAATTCAAAAATGCAAGAATGTTTTATTGGCTATGAAAAGTTCACAAGATAACCAATGTCCAACATTTATGGAGTTTTTTTGAAGCGGGACATGGTAAGGGGGAACACGATGGAGCCGGTGCCTATATAAAAAGAGCTCTTGCTAGAGAACAATTGAAATTTGAGGATGCAGTGAAATTTAGAGATGCTCGTGCAGTTGTAGATTGGTGCAATTCAAAGTTGTCAAAAGGATCAACTGAAAACTCTGCAATTCGACGTTTCTTCTGGTTGATCGAGGAAGATAGTATTCCTATTCGGCATGATTGTAATACCATCATTGGATCAGCTAAATGGCATTCGTTTAAGAGTTCTAATTCAAACACATGGACTATATTCACAAGGCAACTTGCTTGCTTTTGTCAGTTTTGTGTTTCCGGAGATTGGGAATTTTGTGAGAATAAAGAATGGGTTGAAGAATGGCAACAAAGATCATTGACACCCATAGATGCAAATGATCCGCATGAAAGAACTGATGAAGATATGGATCAAATGTTTGCATCAAATGACTATGATCGCATTTCAGATCTTATACAAGAAGGTAAAATTATTTTTAAAATTTGTTTTGATTTATTAAATAGTACATAAATTTATGAAATCTTACAGTGTATATTTTTGTTTTTATTTCTCATTAAATATTAAAATAAAATTGTTTTGTGCACAGGACATGTCTATGTTGTTGTTGCACCAAAGGACAATGAAGAGGGGACAGAGTATTGGTTGGCTCGATGTGTAGAGCCAAAACATAAGCTAACTACTCCTCGAGTAGATGATGATGGTTATGACTATCCAACAAGATCTGTGGTTGTTGTTGGCACTTGGCTACGCAAATATCTAACAAGAAAGAATGGATTGCCCGCATTTGAAGATTATGAATAAGATAAGAAGATTATACATTACTTGCATTTGGTAGTGGCAACTAATATAAAATTGGATAGATATCGTGGCAAGCCTGCTAATAAACAATTATGGACTCTCTCTATGGAAGAGCACGAGACAATTATAGATGCTTTGCAAAAGAGAGAGGATGCAGATGGTATAATGGAATGAATCTAGTAAAATTTTGTTTCAGGTCTACCACAAGTAGAAGGCATCAATGAAAACAAAGTTATTTAAATAGACTGTTTATTTTATTTTAGATATGTCTTCTTGATTACATTTTGTGTACAATATACATAAATGAGAGACTATTGGTCAAATTTATGAATGAGCTAATTATGTTTTAATCAAGTTCTATTCATTATATTTGTTAAATGATACTTTTTAATTTAGAATATATGTTATAATTATAAGATATGTTTCGATACTTAGTTCATGATGTATGCACATTTAGTTTATCTAATCACAAGAACTATTTAAATGAAATTCCAAAAATAAAATTACAAGTCCACATAATGCCTATAAAGTTGTTTAAGCACAACTTCCATAAATAAAATTTCAAGTCCGCATAATATATAAAGTATGCACAAAATTTCAAGTCCACATAATTTCAAGTCAATATATATGATCTAATGTGCACATAATTTCAAGTCCACATAATATCTAATGGGCACAATACGCATAAAGTATGCACATAATATATATGATCTAATCCTATTATGAAACTATCCATATATATAAAGTATGTGTGTGCACGTGTAAACAAATATGTAAAGCCTGTAAAATAGTACATATCAGAGCCAAATAAACAGTAAAATTTCAAGTCCACATAATCCATATATATGTCTAGATGGTAACATGATGTTCACTCCACATAGTATCTAATGTGCACAAAATATATAAAGTATGCACAAAATATATATGATCTAATCCTATTATGCAACTATCCATATATATAAAGTATGTGCACGTGTAAACAAATGTGTAAAGTCCATAAAAAAGTACATATCAAAGCCAAATAAACAGTAAAATCTAAGTGCTATCATCAATAACATCTCGTGGTCTCTTGTCCCCGGGACGTGGTCCAAATCCACCTGTCTCATGCTGTACAATAAAATAATAATATTAAAATATTACTTGAAATTAACTATTAAAAGAATCATTTATCAAATATAGTAGAATTCGTAAATTAAGTTACAAACTTACCATATGCTCATCAGATCCTCTAGCAGTATCTCTCTTGTCCCCAGGACGTGGTCCAAATCCACCTGTCTCATGCTATACAATAAAAAAAAAATATTAAAATATTACTTGAAATTAACTTTTAAAAGAATCATTTATCAAATATAGTAGAATTCGTAAATTAAGTTACAAACTTACCATATGCTCATCAGATCCTGTAGCAGTATCTCTCTTGTCCCTGGGACATGGTCCAGATCCACCTGTCTCATGCTGTACAATAAAAAAATAATATTAAAATATTACTTGAAATTAACTATTAAAAGAATCATTTATCAAATATAGTAGAATTCATAATTTAAGTTACAAACTTACCATATGCTCATCAGACCCTCTAGCAGTATCTCCTCTAGCAGTATCTTGTGCAGTATCAACACCAAATGTAGTGCTAGCTAACTCCTGTACAAGGTCAAATTCAAAGTGTCCAATTAAATCTTAAATTAAGAGTCAAAATAAGATCAAATTAAGTATTACATATTAATACCTCAAAGGATGTCGATGTGCGTTCAAATTGGCTCTGATCAAAATTATGAGGATAACCTATCCTAATGGTAGTGTCCACCTGCATACATGCATTTAATGAAATCATATTTAGTGAACATATATATGTGTACTAAATAATTTCAAGTTACAATATTGTAAGAGTTCATATTTAATTTAAGAATTATAAGATACATACCATAGATGGTGTCACAATAGTCAGACCCTCTTCTCGATGTGATGTAGAGGGTCCCTCATGACCTGAATCCTGGAGAAAGAAGCATTCAATGTATCAACATGAAAATTTATATAGTATACGATGATAACATATTAACTTAAAAAGATCTAGTACAATGTCTAGATAGAAATTTATGCTATACCCCATAAGGTGTGCCGAGTTGTGTTCCAGTAGATGCAATATTGACTCTAATATTAGGCGTAGTCCTTATCTACATAAACAAAATTTATTTAATGAAGTATTAGATTGTATAAAAAAAAGAGATGCACTTAGTTTATACCTATATTTAATGAAGTACATAAAAAGATTGACATGTACATGTATATATATCTATACCTGGTCAAGATGAACATCCAAGCAAAGAAAATCCATATAAGATGTCATCATACTATCATCTGCTGCATCATGCTCATCTGGAACTGAAGTAGATCCTGCAGCAATAGTAGGACCTACACACGTCTCATGACAACTCGAACATATATGTGGCATCCATTGAGGAGCAGATGCCATGTGAGCAGCTTGCTCACTCAGGTTACCTGTGAGGGAAGTCAAAGCATCTAATGTCGAAATGAATGATGTATTTTGGACATCTGCAGGAATCGATGGAGCAACAAGTGGAACTATGGGTGGATCCGATAGGGGATTATTACTCCGTGCCCCTAATCTATGCTGTGGCATTCCACGACCAACACCCTGGAATGACTTAATATCAAAATAATTTGGTTTTTGGTTCATTACAAACTCATAGTATAATTTATTCAAAAAATAAAAAGGGACCTCATAATTACGATGTGGTGGATAATCAAAAACCATCCACCATCTATCCCAAAAGTATCTAGCCATTTCTGGATGCACACACCACCTAATTGAAATTCTTTTCTGGTTAGGTTGCATTGGTTCTCTTGTTTTTGGGTTGGTAAAATATGGACATAAATGAGCTTTGGTTATTTTCAAATCAGTGATTTGTCTATAAGTTAAACCATCGGCATAAAAATCATGCAACTCTTGTCGTCGTCTATGAAATTGATCTAATTGAGAATCAACAGATCTAACTGACTCGACAACAGTTTGCATTGATTTTGCAAACTCTACAAGATGGGTTGGCGCGACTTGCTCATTTTGGATAGCAGCAATGTTTTGTTCAATCACTTGTAGGTTTTCATTAATTCGTTCTCTTAAACAAATTTCATCCAATCTAGGGGGTTGTGGTGGTGGTGGTGGTGGTGGTGGTGGTGGTGGTGGTGGTGGTGGTGGTGGTGGTGGTGGTGGTGGTGGTGGTGGTGGTGGTGGTGGTGGTGGTGGAGGTGGAGGAGGAGGAGGAGGAGGAGGGGGTTGTGGTGGGGGATTTTAACCTAATAGTTCATCTATGTCAAAGACATCCATGATAGCAAAGAACCCCTGCATATATAAAGATATACATGAATTATATACAACTCTATGTCAAAGAAGAATCTATTTTACTAAATTAAAAAAAAACATTTATAAATAGTAACATTTCTATGTTGTTGAATGAGATACACATGAAATATATAATATAATATTGAACTTAAAAAAATATACATGTACATACTATTGAATCTTGAAATATAAAATTTGCGCACAAAACTTAATAAAAACTTTCAATGAAACATCATAAATCTATTATATATTCAATTTAATAAATTCATTTCTTGTAAAATGCATCAACTATTAAAATCAATATAAAATATTTCATACATAAGATCAATAAAGAAGTGAGAAATAAGATGATCCTCCTTCTAGTGTAAGAATATATAGCATGGAAACAATATTACTAAGACAACATAATATTTTGTTAACTTTAACTTAAAGTTATTTTGAAAAATGCACGTGTGTGTTTGGATGCTCCATATTTCTAGTGTTTTAGTGTACACATGATAATTTATTAGAATTCAATTACATAGTTTTGAGATAATTGCCATCAATTCATATTACATTGATTAGTCTTCAGACAATCTTAAAAAAAAACTAATCTCCCATGACTATAAATGACATACTTAAAACATATTATATTCTAAGTGGTTGTCATGTAAAGACAAAACTTCAAAACTTTTGAAGAGTTAAGCATATTTCACCATTAAATTTCTCCCATAATCAAATCTACACAAGATTATAATTTACAAAACCTTCAAAAAATATTATTTCCTATAAATCATTTATTATAAAACTCCACAATCATTTGTTTTCATATATAATCTTTCTATAAAATTTAAGATATCAATCCATACACAAATTCTCTTACAAAGTTGAATAAGAAATGAAACTCTTATATAAAAATCAACACAACATGCCAACAATTAAAAACAAAATTAACCTTGCAATATTTACTTTTAAAATAATCAATTTCAACAATATTTTACACATGCATTTATAATTATCAACTAGAATATTATTTTGACTAACATTCCAAATAAAATTCCTAACATACTATATGATCCTCATTAATACGCATCCATAATATTTCTTTAACGGATACATCTCCTTCAAATCATCACATCGTAATGCTTTTTATTTTAATAATTGAAAGCTTTAGGAATGCGGTCACGCACAAAGGGGTCCACTATCATACTTGCAAGCACATAATTATTAAGTCAATGAACAAACTACAACTCAATGAAGCTAAAAAAGTGATGCAAGCCTATTTTTAAATATCCCAATTCCTTTCGTTGACCTAATACTTTTAGTGGCAACCATTTTAAAATTTCGTATTAATCAAGGAGAATATTTTAGGGAAAAAATGCAGTGTTGGCACTTTATGAAAATAAAGGTTTTTAAGACTCTAGAGACTTGTTCATCACAATATTTTATTGTTTAATATGCAAAATTTTGAAAGATTTTGATATGTATAGACAAATTAAATTTTTCATATAATTAGAGGTGAAATCAATTTTGAATTCTACCTCAATGATTGAGGGGATCTTACAATTTTGACTTTAAATATAGCTTCATTTATACTCTTTCATAAATAAACTAAAATAGAAGCTATAAAGAATTGCTAAATTCTAGCAATATATGTGTATGCAAGCAAGCATAAAAAATAGGATGTAAGGTGCTTAAATTGGCAAGATAGGATGTAAGGTGCTTAAATTGGCAACATAAAATTGCATTACAAGAGTTCTTGAAAATAGCTCATATAATGATTTATTTATAGTCATGAAGGATAGAGGATTAAATACTAAGATTGTTTTGAGAGATCAATGGAGTAGATTGATTGAAAGGATTGTGTGCATTAGAAGCTTCCAAGTGGCAACTTATGTTTGGTGCACATGAGGAGTTCATGATCCAAGAAATTTTTGAGGAAAAGGTCTTCTTAGGGGCGTATACACCAAGATGTTGTAAAAAAAGGTAGCCAAATGACCAAAAAAAGATAAACACGAGTGCGTTATTGGGAAATTCATTTAACGCATTTGAGGTCTTTTTTGTAGTGATTTTTTCTTACGCTATCCTAGGCTTGTTTACACTATTGTAGGTTCATTAGGACTATCCTAGGTTCATTAGGATTGTCCCAAGTTCATTATGGCTTTCTTAGGCTCATTAGGACTTTCTTAGGTTCATTAAGACTGCCCTACATTCATTAGGATCATTTGAGGCTCATTGGGACTATCATATGTTCATTGTGATTGTCCTAGGTTCATTAATTTAATTCGTGTGTTCATTAGGACTATCTCACGTTCTCAAACAGCTTCAACTAATATCTTAAATTAACTATTTTTAAAAAAAATAGCTCCTTAACAATTTAATATTATATACAATCGAATATGATTTCAACTTCAAACCTTGTGCACCTTTTAAAACCAAAAGATGTTGTTAAAACCATTCTTCCAATATTAGCTTAATCATAACATAATATAATAAATCTTCCTCAAAATATCTACCAACTTCAAATCATATATTAAATCTTTTATAATATAAATTACATTCTAGATATACCAATATACTTCTAAAGATATTTTTCAAATCTTTCGGATGTATATATAATTATCACCCCATTTAGAAAACTCATTATCAATCAACATTATAAATCAAGAATATTTTTTATTTTGTATTAATGAATTATATATTTGGCATATTAGCTTCCTTTATGAACCTATGTAAACCAAACTCCAATTTTAGTAACGTATCTAGCTTTGCTCTAAAATTGTGTCCATAATTGATCCTTTTATACCATCACATGACATAATAGGACCATAATAGGACCTTTATGCCATGACATGGCATAAACCTAAGCCTAAACTTTCATATCTAAAATTTGAAGAGTAATGTTAACTACTTTTAAGGTTATACTAATTTAGTGGTAACTTTTGTATTGCCTAATGAGGATTAAGAACAATTTAGGTACATATGTTCGGTTTTATTTCAATTTCATTTTTGAACGTTTTTGTTTTTGATTCCATTTCATTTTCGGTTTTTTGTTTGTGTCGATTTCATTTTGTTAATTATCTAGATTTGGTTTTGGTTTCTAAATTTGTTGATTACGGTTTAGGGTTAACTGTTCAAAAATATTTTAGATCAAAATCAAGAATTTACAAATATAAAAAATAATTTATTTATATGCTACTATTAAAAAAAACTAAATAATACACACAAAAAAAAAGAAAAATATACAAGAAAATTATGAAATGTGAAAATAGATGACTGAATGTGTACCTGGGATAGTGGTGGAGGCTTGAAGTGGAAACCACGGCACGGGGGCCCGTTTTTGATCTCTTCTTGTCAACTCACTGTAACGGTGAAAATGAAAAATTGTCCAAAAAAAGGGTAAAAATAGAATTTCAAAACGGGCCCCCGTTTTGTCACAAAACGGGCCCCCATTTTTAAAAAATGGGCCCCGTTTTGTTTATAAACGGGGGCCCGTTTTATTTGGCTTCGGCACCCCGTGACCTTTCGGCTCGGGAGGCCGAACCATTAACGGGCCCCCGTTTTGGGGAGAGCGTTTCCCAACGCGCAGACTTCCGCGAATTTGTGACTCATTAGCTTGCACATACCCTCATGTATGTATGTATATATGTGATCCAGCATGTGAAGGGATATTTTTTCCCACACGCTGAGATAGATTATGTATCGACACATGTTCTTACATGATGTGAGAAATACAATGCCACACCTCACTAATGTTATGATATAGTGCAGGTGATGATGTCATGTTGTTGATGGTAGAGAGACAAGCTCGATGACATAATGACACATACATGGATACCTCAGAATGCCTTACATATGTTGCATTCCTACTCAATGCAAAGCAATATGGAGATGCTTGCATACTTGTTGAGGGCCATCCATGGTTTCTCAATTATTCATGAATCGATAGGCAAATGGATGGGCCCTAGCCATGTATATCTCTGGCTATAGTGATAACCTATGTGTTCCTTCTCCATGAGGTATCGCTATGTGGGATGTGGCCCACGTGTGCTTTCTCCATGAGGTGCATCACCATGTGACATATGACCATTGTGTGCCTTATTCGCTTGGTGTATTGCCATGTCATGTGATGACATGATGCAGGGTGTAGTCAAGAAGTACACCACCATGCTATGTGGGGTAGTGTGTTCATTTTGCACTACATGATGGGCTATTACGATAGCCAGATGATGTTTCCTTCCTTCATCATCTGGTGGCTAATTTTAGTCACACGGTGATGTAATGTGCAATTTATGATGATTTCTTTTATATTGCTTGTGTGGACAAGCGAATTATTTATCTTTGTTTGTGATGGTTTAGACATTGTTTGTGAATCTTTTGTGCATAGATTTCATGCTTACATTTTATTTAGTGTTGTCAATTCCATGGATTTTCTTTACTTTATTGTTGAAATTGATAATTTCTTTTCTTTTCTCTCATTTATGAAATTTGGTGGCTAAACTAGTTTATCTTTACTATTTTTGAATTTTGGTCTTGTGTTGTAATCTGATTTCTCTATAAGGACGTATGAGGCGGACTTGGTAGAGTGTATACAAGGAAGCAGATGCAAGGAACCTTGAGGATAGGGGTATGTGAGGTCGTTATACAACTAGGATCCACTAGCCACCTATGTGTGGTGACTATCTCTTGGAGGCTAACCACCTTACACAAACAAGCGATAGGCATTATGGTCTTGTGGTAATTTTCTTACCATTACAAAAAGATAAGATTCTCAAATATAGTTCAAACATTACATACAAGATATGAAATGGTGTGTCATAATTAGGATAAGATGGCACATAAAAATCAACCTCAGGTCTTTATGTGTATAGTTAGGTATATGAGATAGGAACTTAGAATGAAAATGGTAACTCATTAAAGTGATAGGAATTTAGAACGATAACATTAATTTCCAAGGGTGATAGAAACCAAAACAAAGCAACAGAACATAAAAATTCATTATCTATCCAGAGAACCATCAATAAACTAGAACAATACTATGAACAACTAATTTATGTATTATAAAAGAAACATTGATTATAATTATTTTCCTACAACCTATGTTTTGTCTCAAAAACAAAAACAAAAACATCCTTACTCTCTCATATCTAATCTTCCTAATAGCTAACTCTCCACAAACCACTTGTCTTTTGGTTATTTCCTCTTGTCCTTCTTTGCCTAGACTCCTCACATAGCACAAACTAGTCTGAACACATCCTTTGTTTGATGCTTCTGAATCCACATAGTCTCACAATGAATCAACGACACCTCTTCCTAACTTTTGTTTCTCCCTCTTCAAGAATCGATCACATTTCATCCCATCTCCAATCTATTTCAGCATCCATATCTTCCTTGTGTTTTTTTTTTTCTGTCATACTTTTTAATTGACTCGATTGGTCTTTTTGTTCTATCCTCTCATCTCTCTTCAACTTGATCGGTGTTTGTCGTAACCTCCTTCTCTCCACTGAGTGGTCTCTCTTTTCTCCCACCCAATCTATTTATTCACTCTACCTTCCTATCATAATTTATCAACCATTTCACACCATTTTCTTCAACTCCCATAACTACCCGAAAACTAAATTTGACAACTTAGCCAAGTTAAAATTAAACAAAGATTATAAAACTGAAATATGTAAACAAGAAACCAAAAATGGTCTGATGCTCCTACATCAAGCTCCCTTGGAGACAAAAGAAAGCATGTGCTTTTGCACATGAGGTCATCAATGGAATGACACAATAGTTTTCTATCAAGAGAGTCTCTCTCATTGACCCCCTAGGTATGCACAATTGATTACCTTCTTGCAACACAAAATCAAACCATTGTCTTCAATCTATATTGAAAGAACTATTGTAAGTTGCATTTGCCTTCTTGAAATCAAGAGGATCCACATTTAGATCCTTCAAAAGCTCAAACCCAACACCAGTAGCTTGAATTTCATTAAACAAACTACTTTAACTTAACATATCAACAATCTCACTTGTTGACAACTTAAACAATTCATCAAGTTGTCCATTCTTTCAATAGGGAACTTGTATCTGAGTGTAATTTAATTAATGGCTCTGGAATCCATGCAAATTCTCACTATTGAAATAAGACAATAGCTAAGACTCTCTATGATCAATTCTTTATGAAGTAATTCTTCAACCTCTAACTCTAATCTCAACTACTTGATTTGTTGTAACCTATACAACAGATGCAAATTCTCATTCTCCATTTCCTTGATTTTTTTGCTACTACTACACTTATCTCCTCATCTACATCCTTTTCTATATTGCCTTCCATGAGACTTGTCCCTGCTACAATTTCATTATCTTCAACTTTCTTTCCATTTCCTACAATCACAATATTATTAGGAAAATAATTCTTTTTCTTTGGCATCCATTCAAATTTTAATATTTTCCAATTCCACATGAAGCTTCCTATTCTCCACTTCCTCGCAACATTTTTCCCAAAATTAGATTATTATGGGTCTCTGTGTGACCCATCTCATCTTTCTCTTCGAATTCGTCCTCTTTCTTAAAGACTCTCACATCCCTCAAATAAATTCTCTCTCAATCTGATGCAATCTTTTGTGTCTCCTTCTCTACCCTTTGCAGTCACATGTCTCCTCTCACCTCCAACAAATTCCTCTAGGACTTTGGCTCTCTACAATTAGAGAATCCTCTTTTGCAACAAACTCCTTCTAATGTTTTCTTGAGACACCTTCAAGCTTCTTCTATCTGCAAGTCCTCATGGATCCTCTCCATTCTCAAGATCTTGTGATTCTAATACCAAATGATGAGTGATAACTTCCACAACCAAAACAAATGCAAACTAATTTTATCTTCAAAGATGATAGGAACTTGGACTGAAAATAGTAACTCATTAAAATGACAAGAATTTAGAACGATGACACTAACTTCTAAAGGTGATAGGAACTAAAACTTAGAACGATGATACGTCCAAAGAACCATCAATAAACTAAAACAATAGTTAACAATAGTATGAACAACTTATTTATGCATTATAAAAGAAACATTATAAACATTTATTACAATGATTCACCTTCAACCTATATTATCTCTCATCAACAAAAACCAAAACATCCTTACTCTCCCATATCTAATCTGCCTGATAGATAACACTCTACAAACCACTTGTCTTTCATTTCTTTCCTCATGTCCTTCTTCAACCTGACTTCTCACATAACACAAACCAGACCAAAAACATCCTTCACCTAACACACTTGAATCCACACATTCTCACAATGAATCGACGATGCCTCTTACTGATTTTCTGTTTCTCCCTCTTCGAAAACAAGTCACACTTCCTCCCATCTCCGATCTGTTCTGACATCCATATCTTCCTTATGTTTTTTCTATTCTGCCAGACTTTTTAATTCACTCCATCAACCTCTTTGTTTTATCCTCTCGTCTCTCTCTTCAATCTAGTCAGTATTTGTCATAACCTCCTCCTCTCCACCGAGTGATCTCTCTTTTCTCCTGCCCAATTCATTTTTATGCTCTACCTTCCTATTGTCCTCTCTCAACTGTTCCACACCATTTCCTTCAACACCCATAACTGCCCCCAAAACTGAATCTGACAACTCAACGAAGTCAAAATTGAACAAAGATTATAAAACCAGAATAGGTAAACAAAAACCCAAAAATGGTTCAATGCTCCTACATCATAAAACTACTTAATTTGTACCTAGATTAATGGTCAAACAATGAATGGATATTTTATAAAGTGGTAAAATGAGACTTAACTCAAAACAACTTGCTCTCAATAAGATTTCCAAATATCAATCCTCCAAATCCATCTTGCGTGACAAAATTGGTAAATAGCTCTTTTATTTACAAAATAAATTGTGTTGGATTATCAAACCTTATACACAAAAAAAAGTCAATCTTGAATGTTATAAACAATCAATGGTTTTCAATGTAACATCAATAAATAATTTAGAAAATAGGTATAAATTAGAAGATACATTGTTAGTTTTAAATTTACAAATTTTTAAGAGTTAAGAATTAATTTGTTGTGATTAATCTATTAACTTGTTAGTAGAGATCTAGATCTGCTTAAATAACTTGTGTATTGGCCACAACATTCTAGTTGTTTAACTATAGTTCCTATAATACATAAAATATACCTAATGCCTCAAACTCAAAGTCCTATATATGTTTTAAAAGAATATGTTTAAAAAATTATTTTATGTAAGAAATAAATGTGATCTCACATAAAACTCCTATCTAGTATTTCAATTAATTGAACATGAATAACAATCAACCTTAGGAATAGACTTGAGAAAAGGTATCGGAGCAAGAATTAGGTAGTGGATGTGTATGTTGAGGATAAAGGTAAACAACTGATGAGAAAAGAGTTGGACCAATGCAAAAGAATCTGTGGCTGACTCAAGAGGGTAGCAAAGTAACCTGCTCAAGAGATCTAGGATTTCAAGAAAATTGCTATGAATATGACCCACTTGGAAGCCGAGGCTGCTGAGGCCTTAAAAAGTCTTAATTAGTTCTCTTTTGTTGGCTTTTCCTTTCTGTGTTTTTTGTTGTTGGTTGGTTGTCTTTTTATTGTTGTTATGTTGATGGCAACTTTTTGTAAATAAGGTCTCGGGTCCCTTCAAAACCTGTTTGATCCTTAATAAAAAAACAATCAACCTTAGGAACAAGAGTTGAAACAATAAGCATTTGGAATAATAAATTAAAATAATTATAAAATTTAATTAATAAATAAATGATATTTAACTCTTGGATCAATATTGATTTGACTATGCTAGATTTTCCCAATCAATTAGTTTATACACAAGAATATGGAGATATCAACAACTAGATGTACATTCATAAAAAAATTATCTAATTGTGTATATCATTTATGTGATATGTGGAATTGTGGGACTACAAAATCAATCTCACAAACTGCAAATTTGACACTTTTGCATGGATATACACTATAATTGGAAATGAATTTCTCTAAATCTCAATCTCATAATTGAATATTACTTGTCTTGATCCTTCTATATTGCATAAAGAAACTTTTGATGTGGGCAAAGGAATTTGTAAATGACCAAAAATATTTCTCCTAATTATTAAACTCTTAGAGATCGATTTAATATCCCAATACAATGGTTGAAGGCAACAAGCAATGAAGCCCTATACCTTGAATACTATACATATATAAATGCTCTAAAGATAATGTAGTGAATAATAGAACCTTGCTACGTGCTATATGCTCTCTAAATGAATTAAGATTTGTCTTTTAATAATATAACATCTTATTGTACAATTCACTTGCATTACATTCTAAAATAAGATTTGAATATAAATTTTGAAAAACCTACATTCATCTCTGCAAATCATAAAATTGACCTAAATTGACTCCATATTTACAAATCTAAACTAAGATAGTTCATTAAAAGAGTTAAAAACCTAATCCACATCTTAAATGTGGAAAATCAGACTAAATTATATTATTTAGCAGCTTCCATACTGAATGCATCATCTTACATACCAAAGGAAAAATGAAGATATATACTTTTCACCATTTACTTCTAGTGACATTGATTTGTTTGCAATCCATTGCGAATCATGTATAGAATTTAAGTTTACTGGTCATCCAGTTTCTCTATAGGCCTAACATTTAGATTAGGTAAGAATCATTATAAACACTTCTACCTAGTTTCTAAATCACTTGTGGAACAGAACATATTAAACAGGAAAAGCTTGAAAGTGGTTTGAAGTTAGATCAGCTCTCAATATATATCTACTATGGCAGTCTTTTATACTGTCGCAGTTGCAGCATTTTCATCAAGTTCTAAATCCATGAAGAAGAGAACTAAAATGGATTATGAAATCCAGAGTTACAACGAAACCCAACATTCTAAAGATCCAAAAATTCAATGCTGAACTGCACAATGATCCAAATGGCAACAGTAGGATTGGATCAAGTCTTTGAAAGGGCATTCCTTGTAATCCAGAGTGGCTCAGAGAGTGCTTGATTGATTTCATATGACAACACCAGAGTCATCAAGCCTATCAGAAGCTCATCATTGCCACTGTTATCAGTTTTTAACTATCGAAAACAAAACACATAGAAAATGTTAAAAATCAAAATAATATCTAGAATAGTTAATAATGCTGTTTCTGGATTAGATTGTATTCAAACTTTTTTCATCAATATTTCGGATCACATTTCATGATCCAACATCTAATCCAAAAACAGCATTATTAATTATACTATAGATTGTAAAAATTTCTTACCATTAATATCTAGGATGCCATGCTTCCATCTTACTGCAAAACCTCATTGATGGAAAGCGCCATAAGTTAAAAGATCTTTGGGGAAAATTGAAAGGAAAAAACAGACTGACAGACATTGAGAACTCAGTGCATGAAGATCTCTCCTGAACTTGCATTCCTGCTACCACCTTTGAAAAAAATAAATGGCATTAAGTAGAAAACATCATTTTGATAACAGGTCTCTCCAATATAGCTATGGATTGATCAGTGTCTCCTCTCGGAACTATAGTGGGGGTGGCCCCCTTATTCTAGCTTATTCATTGATGGAAAGCACCATAAGTCAAAAGATCTTTGGGGAGAATTGAAAGAAAAAAAAACAGAACTCAGGGAATGAAGATCTCACCTGAACTTGCATTCCTGAACTTGCATTCCTGCTACAGCCTTTGCAATCAATGGCATTTAGTAGAAAACAGTACAATACTATTAGACTAAGAATAGATATTCAAGATCATTAAAAAAAAATTAAAAAATGCTTTTCTAGATTATGGGTGAGTACTGAAAGACAACCATGTTATAAGATTAAAAAGGGCTACGAAATGGGTTGGATTCATCCTGCAGAAAATCCAGAAAATATATTTTGCTGCAGAATAGTTCATTTGAAAATACTGCTCACTACCCCACCAGGGGATGCATATTCAGTGGTGGTTAAATATTATTAGGTTAAGATTCTATCTTTTGAAAAGGACATTTTCACACAGCATAGTTCTACTGCAATACCATTTATTTAGTAATCAGAAAGCCACCAATGCCCTTAGAGCATACTCTGCTACTGGTATGCCTCCAGAGTAATCACCATAATTCAGAGCAATTTTATTCTTTTGTCTTGCTTTCTTCTTTCTGGATTGTGGAGTTTGATATGAAATGTCTAGAAAATAAACACACATAGTTAACAGCAAAAATTAAGCATAATGTTTTATGAACTGTGGAAATCATATGACTACAGTCAGAAAATATAAATTTCAAACATTGATTACTATGAAACTTTACCTGCTTTGCATAGATGGGTATTCTAAGATCAGATTCAAACAAGTAAAGCCTGATAAAGATAGAAGCAGCTCCATATTTTCATTTCACCAACAGATAACAATAAAATGGCTTTAAGGAGACACAGGCTCTGAATAAAACAAGCCCTTTTGTCACACTATTCCATAGAAAAGAAAAATACCCATAATATACAGCGAAGCCTCATATGTCACTGCATAATCCACAGATTTCAAGCACAGATGAAAATGGAAAAACATGGCGGTGGACAAATTGAATTCCAGAGTTCGAATCCCAATTCTCTTTTTGTACTTGTGTTGACAGTATTGTTTGGGAAATTCCAAGCAGAAATGAAGAATCTTTTTGTGTCAATTGAGTTGTTTGTGGTGTGGGCCTCCTCCAACTAAACTGTCGGTGCAGGCCCATCATCTCTGTTAACCAGATATAATTATTTATCATATTAATAATTGTGAGAGAGCACGCCTTACGTACTCCACTTGAAAAGCAGCAGTTGGCACATGCAATTATCCCTAGATAAGATTATCGCCCATGTTGTCCATTTCAACCTAAAAAAAACTTTTTTAGGGCACAAGTAGTTGTTATAGCTAATTTGGCACATTTCAGGTTCTTAAATGATACATTGGTTTTTCTTTTGTTGTTCTATTTATATAGATTTAACTGTTTATAGCCATTGTTCTTAAATGATACATCAGATTTTGATGGTTTTTTTGTTGTCGTCTTTATATACTACTAGTTATCAATTAGATCTATTATGTGAGCTTTGATGTGATTTCTAGGTGTCATTTCATTATATTTGTACAGAAAGAGCATGAGTAGTCGTTATAGCTAACTTCATACACCCTATAGGCTATTGGGTAGTAAAGACAAACACTGGGGGATCAGTTATGTGCACAAGGGTCAAAAAAGGTCATTTCAAAGTATTGTCCAAAATATATTCTCTATTGCTCCATTACCCATTTGCTTTGACAACAAAAAAATTTGCACAATTGATCCAATACTTATGCACAAAATGTCCCAGTAAGTGTGCGATGTTGGTACCAATAAAGTTGTACAATTGATCTAATTACTAATAGTTTTTTCAAAAAATGGAACTATTGACCTACTAGATTTTTTAGTAAACTTTTAATTAGCAAAGACGATAACTAGTATTCTTCCCTAATTTTAAATTTGTTTAAAAATATTTTTTATTAAAAATTTGTAATTTAATTTCGGTCTATGTAGAGTCCTTAAGATTCTATTCTCGTTAATTGTGAAGATCAATAAACAAATGGTTAAGGTTTGGTGGTACAACAACCTTCATGTATTAATTGATTTATATTTCATATTAATAAGTTATTGCAAGAGCTACAATAAAATAAAATAAATTGCCCACATTGATTTTTATATGTATTGTTTTTATACTTGGCCCATAAATATGGTGAAAGATGGTCAAGTCAATTGTTATTATGTATAGGAGTGCGTATTGTACATGTCACTCTTAAGAAAGGCATATGCATGCACTCACTATATAAAGAAAAGATATAATTGTACTAGTGACCAAAAAGAACACTACGAAAAGATAGGCAAAATGGGAATCAACCCATGCCTTTTCATTGCACCTAACTACATTATATCATTTTCATTAACAATTTGCTCCTTTTTTAAATATTGTTTAATAATTGGAAAAAATACTTTATTTAAAGGAAGTCACAATTTGTTTTAATAATTTTGAGTTGGTGAGAGTTGAAAAGACTTCAACAAATTCCTTAGAATGAAAAGTGGAAATTATATTAATCTTCTATATAAAAGAGTTACAACTATATGAACTTAAAAGTTTATTTAGATTAATTAAGTTAAAGTTATTACAATAGTTTTATTATTATTATTATTATTAGATTGATAAATGAAAATTAAAAAGCAATTACAATAGTTGAGATGGATAAATTGGAAAATTACAATAGTTATTTTAGGAAAGTAGATGTAAAAGAGGTACTTAACATTTTTTACTAAAGAATGATTCTCTTTGTTGAGCATTCTAAAATTAGATTGGTCTTTGTTTAGGAAATAGTGTCTCTTGAGAACTTGAGACTAAATATTTTGGAAATGTTAGAAAGGAGTTTCATTGGCATAAATAGCATAATTTTTGTCAATATGTATAAATTTCAAACATTATGGAGGATAGAAAAGACATGATACATTCAATGGAGCCATAAACAACTACAAAAGATATTATAAGTGAGTTTATTGGATATGACATGAAATGATTTATTGAGAGTGGTAGAACCTACAATAATAGGCAAGGTAATGGTTTCCAAAGATTCTCAATTAACATTGTCAAAGCTATGGATAGAAATCTACAGTTATTCCTTTAAATTTAGAATAATTGACATGGACATGTAAATAAAGCCTATACAAAAAATATTAAACCCCAATACATTGTCAATAAGAACTATTTTAATATCATTTTCTTGTATTCTACAAATAGAATTAATGTGATAGCTTCTATAATTGATGGTGGTGGGATTTCACTCACTTGAAGAGAAAGAATGATTCATAGATTCAACCATGGAATCAAGTGGGGTATAGAAGATTTGACAAATATCTTTGTAAGGATTACTCAAGAATGGACTTATGTATAAATTTTCAATAAATTCCATAAGGATATCTTAGATTGGGTAGATTGTAATTTATCGATTAGGTCATTTTCTTTAGGGAATTTTGTATGAATATGAGGTGGAGGTGGAAGGTTAAGGGTAGAAAAAGAAAGTGGTGTTGGGTTTGATGTTTTTCTCTATTTTGTAGAGTGTTGTAGGTATTGTTGGCAACAATGTAGCAAACTGAGAGGGGGGGTGAATCATTTTTCTCAAAAAACTAAAGCATGAAACAACACCACATCAATAACACACATAACACCAAGATTCTTGATGTGGAAAACCCGGTTAAGGGAAAAACCGCAGTGGGAACCTACCCACAATGAGATAATATCCAGTAAGGAATAAATGTAAATATTACAATGGGGAATGCACATGCATTCAGGCACACTACCTAGAGCTCACTACTCAAACAAGAAACCCATAAGGGCTACAACCGTTAGGCGCTCACTGCCTTACAAGAAATCTCACTAACTTACAAAAACATTCAAACAATCTGGATTACATGAACTGTGAAAATAACATCTCCATATGCCTGGGTACAATTTCGGTTAAGCTCACTGTCAAATCTTCTCTACAACACACTTCTTCGCACAACTTCACACAACTTCCTTACTTCTGAATGATTGATACAATATTCGCACATAGCATTAACTATCTCAATGATTATTACATTCATTTATACATGTCATCAACCTATACTACAAGGTCGGCTAAACCCTCAACACAAATAACAAAATAATAGCCTCACATGCTACAACAATACATGTGGACCAAAACAATGTCGGCTAAGACATAGTTTGGGCCTAAACAACCACCACAAATATGAAACACCTCCAAGAATTATGCCTCGATCATCCACAACACGCTACCATATCATGAATATCGCATAACACAAAGAACATCACCGGACAAAGGAAATCTTCAATAATGTGCACAATAATCAATGCGGACCACCAATACACATAGAACACGATCTAGAGATATTCACAAGCAACGTGAATTACACCACAACAACTGCAACAACTCGGATCACTAGAATCATCATCATTTCTCTACCGGAGCTCAAGAACACAAACATAACTAACTGTCAACCTAAATGATTTGCTTGTAGATTTCCAAATCATGAACCAATCGAACTGAGGACACACATCAACATCTAGAATACATCCCACACATTCGCAACTAAAGATATGACAATTCTGGAGCAATATGAAGCATAAACCAGAATACCGAATAACATGAACGACTAAATAACATCCTCAATATCGGATCTCATAACTTGATCAAAACATCATGTAGACCTCTGCAAATGGGAATAAACCATCTACATACAATATATCAGAAACCCTTTAATCCACATTAGCTCATATGCAATACATGGGCTAAACCAACTCATTCAATCTGACTCTAGCACTAGAATACACAAGAGAATATGTTGACATCAATGACAACACATCATTTCAGCAAACTTCCCAACAATCTCCCCATATGTTGACATCAATGACAACATATCAACCATTCTCTAACAATCACCCCCTTTGGCATTAATGGCAACATATGAATGTCAAAAACAATCAATGCAAAGAAAGAAATCAACTCATAAAAATCTCCCCCAAAATCACAAGGATTAGCTCCCCCTTTGACAAACAACTCAAATACCAAATCTCAAAATTCTCTCATCTCCCACAGATTTTTTCACATGATTCTCTCCCCCTTTGACATCAATGACAAAGGCTTAGGAATTAGGATTCTCTCCCCTTTGAATTAGCTTCACAAATCTATACATCTAAACCACTAAGCACCAACACTGACCACTCCCCCTGAGTAGCAACCTCACTCATCAATTCGGATCACAAAATATCTTTGTGAAGTTCACCAAACTAATGCAAATCCATGCATCTTAGTTCTCATCAGGAGGGGAAATCACCCCTAACTTCTCTCTGAGATACTCAAAAGTATCTTTAGGTTTCGTAAGGATGTTTGCAATCGTTCCTTTGTAGATACATACTCCAATCTGACTTCTTTCGCATTCACCTTCTCTCTCAAGAAATGGAACTTGATTGATATATGCTTTGTTTTGGAATGCAACACCAAATTCTTTGAAATATTGATAGCACTTGAATTATCACAGTATATAGCAATACGATCATCATAAATAACTCCTATATCCTTCATTGTTTGGTTCATCAAAATTACCTAAGTACAATTGCTAGTAGTAGCAATGTATTCAACCTCTACAGCAGATAAAGAAATAGCATTTTGCTTCTTACTTGCCCAAGAGACCAACTTCTTACCCAAAAAGAATGCACCACCAATAGTACTCTTTTGATCATCAACATCAATTGCCCAATCAGCATTTGTAAAAGCACTCAAGGTAAAGTCATCATTCTTGAGATACCACAAACCAAAATCAATTGTCCCTTTCAAATATTTGAATATCCTTTTTATAGAAGTAACATGAGATTCCTTAGGATCAACTTGAAATCTAGCAACATGACACACAACATTAATTATATCAGGTCTAGTCTAAGTCAAATACAACAAACCACCAATCATAGATCTATATCTTGTCTGATTACCTTTCAGAGAATCATCATCTTTTGTCAACTTACATACGGTCACCCTAGGTGTACCACCTGGTTTAGAGTCCTCAAAACCAAATTTCTTCAACAATTCCTTCACATACTTAGACTAAGATATGAAAATACCTTTATCCATCTGAGTAATTGGCCATCCCAAAAAAAAATTCATTTCACCAATCATAGACATCTCAAATTTATTATGCATCTCTTCAGCAAATTTCTTACATGGGCAATCATTTCCTCCAAAGATAATCTCATCAACAAAAAATTCAACAATCAAAATGTTATTCTGATCAATCTTGAACTAAAAATTACTATCAGCAGTACCTTTATTGAATTGAAGCTTCATCAAATACTTATCTAGTCTGGTATACCACGCTCTAGGGGCTTGCTTCAATCCATACAATGCTTTCTTCAACCGGCAAACCATGTCCTTTTCATCTGTCAGCTGAAATACATCTGGTTGCTCAATGTAGACTTCTTCCAACTCACCATTAAGAAAGGTTGATTTGACATCCATCTGATAAACCTTGAAATCTTTGTGAGCAGCATACGCAACAAATAATCTAATAGCTTCAATACTAGATACCGGAGCAAAAGTCTCCTCAAAATCAATTCCTTCCACCTATGAATAACCCTTACACACAAGTCTAGCTTTATTTCGAACAGCTTCACCCTGTTCATTCAACTTATTTTGGAATACCCATTTAGTTCCAGTTACATTTTTATCCTTAGGTATAGGAACAAGAATCCATGTATCATTTTTCTCAATCTGACCAATTCTTCTATTAAAGCTTTAATCAAATTTTCATCTTTACATGCTCCATCAACACTTTTAGGTTCAATCTTAGAAATCAAACAAATTTCTTCAGCAAGTCTTCTCCTAGTCATCACACCTTTATTCTTATCACCAATAATCTAATTTGTTGAATGATTCAACCTCACATACCTAGGAGTTTTAGGATTTTCTTGAATTTCAGGCTCTTGAACTCTTTCTTCTGCATTAGTATCTGCACCTTCATTTTCAAGCTTTTCTGGAGCAATCTGAACTTGACTTTGGGTCTGCACTTGCTTTCCTTTATCTGAACTGGCATCCTGATCATCGAAATCATATCTGCAAGATTTGATCTGTCTCACTTATACACATTACCTTCATCAACCTTCACATTAGCACTCTCAACTATCTTCCTCAATCTTTTATTATAGCATTGGTAGGCCTTACTCTTAATAGAATAACCTTGAGAAATATTCCTTCATGACATCTAGCACCAAACTTTCCAATATCTTCATCTATTTTAATATAGCATCTACTTCCAAAAATTCAGAAATATCCAACAGTAGGAGCATGACCAAACCATAGCTCATAAGGAGTCTTACCAGTATCACCTTTGACATCTACCCAGTTAAGAGTGTATACTGCAGTACTCACAGCTTCTCTCCAATACACATGTGAAACATTTCCTTAAATCATCATGGTTCTAGTAGCTTCTTGAATTGTTCTATTCTTTCTCTCCACGACACCATTTTGTTGTGGTGTCCTAAGAGAAAATAATTGTCTCCTAACTCCATGCTCTTCACAATATGCATTAAACTCACCAAAAGTGAATTCTCAACCTCTGTCAAATCTCAGACACTTTGGCTTCAATCTAGTCTCATTCTCAACTCTAGCTTTGAAAATCTTGAACTTCTCCAACACTTCAAACTTCTCCCTTAAGATGGTAACCCACATCATTCTTGAATAATCATCAATCAGCAACATGAAATACCTGTCACCCTGCAAGCTTCTCACTCTAGAAGGACCACACAGATCATTATGCACAAGATCCAACAATCCATTAGAATTATACTATTTTTTCTTATAAGTAACTCTTGTTTGCTTCCCTAATTGACATTCCTTACATACCAGACTAGAAGGCTTAATTAACTTTGGTAGATCTCTCACTACTTGAGTAGAACTTATTTTAACCATGCAATCAAAATTTACATGACACATCCTTCTATACCATAACCAAATTTCGTCAATTTGAGAAATCAAACAACTTTTACCACCAGCATTCAAGTGAAATATATTACCTTTAGTCTTTGTACCTAATGCAATCTCAGTTCCGGAGCTACTCAAGACCTCACATTTGCCATTCCTGAATTGCAAGTTATATCCCTTATCAACCATCTGACCAACACTCAAAAGATTATGCTTTAAACCTTCAACATACAACACATCATCAATATTGTGCTTACCATCAAGAGAAATAGAGCATCTGCCACAGATCACACAAGCTTTGTTGTCACCAAATCTCACTATACCACCATCATACTTTTCCAAATTTACAAATTCTCTTATCACCTATCATATAATGGGAGAAACCGCTGTCAATTACCCATTCATCTTTCTCCTCGGCTTTAGCAACCAAATATTTCTCCTCATAATGCAACTTGCAGAATATGTAGTTACAGGATCATCTTCCTTGATAGCAATGAACACAAATTCATCTCTTGAATTTCCCTTATCCAACTCATCATTTGTCGCACCTTCATCAATAGCATAATAACACTTCTTTTGATATTTAGGCTTATATGGCTTAAATGGCTTCTCAGGATTTCTATCTCTTTCCGGACACCTTGACACAAAATGTCCTATCTTATTACATGAAAAAGGTAACTTTCCTTCATACTTACCGGCACCTTTAGGCAATCTTCTAGCAATAAGTGCTTCAAGCTCCTCAAGCCCTCTTTCTTCATCTTCCATCTCTTTCATCTCTTTCTCATATCTGGAAACTCTTGTAGAACTTTCTCCAGGATCATATCTCTGCTTCTCGTAAATAGTACCTTTGAATGTAGATTCAATCTTAGGAATACAGTCTCCAAACTCACTCAGCTCAAAAGCGGCAAGTTTACTAATCAACATGTCTCTTGTCACATTTGTCATATTCCAGATCTCATCAATAGCAATAGATTTATGTTTGTAAGTAGGAGGCAAGGATATCAACACTTTAGCAACAATCTCAGATTCTTCTAATACTCCACCGACACATCTAATTCCACACACAATCTCATTCACTTTCTGCATAAAAGAAGTAATGTTCTCATCTTCACTCATCTTCAAGTTATCATATTTACCCTTCAAGATTTGCAACTTAGCAATATTCGCATGACTATCACCTTCATGCAAGGTCTCCAATTTTATCCAGATCTCATGAGCAATCTCTAAGTCCATCGCATTAATCATCTTAGAATCTCACAAGGCACTCAAAAATGCTTCTTTAGCTCTAATATTCTAGTTTGCTTCCTTTATCTCATCTAGAGTAGTATGACCATTTTGAGGAACATTATATATACATTCTTAGTAGTCTTCCAGTACTCTTCTCCAATCCATCTCAAATGACATTGCATCCTTCTTGAAAGAAAAGGTCGCCATCTCGGATCTCCTCAAGCAAACAAGCTTCTTTCGAAGGATCTAGCTCTGATACAAATTGTTGGCAACAATGCAGCAAACTAAGAGAGGGGGGGGGGGGTGAATTAGTTTTCTCAAAAAACTTACTGCAACTTAAACCACAAATCAAATCTAATAATAAACAGTTAAAGCATGAAACAACACCACATTAATAACAAACATAACACCAATATTTTTGACGTGGAAAACCCGGTTAAGGGAAAAACCATGGTGGGAACCTACCCACAATGAGATAATACCCTATTAGGAGTAAATGTAAATATTACAGTGGGGAATTCACATGCATTCAGGCACACTGTCTAGATCTCACTATTGGAATCAATGAACACTAAGAGGGGGGTAAATCAGTTTTCTGCAATACTAAACATTCATTAATTGATTCTTAATCCACTTGAAGCAATTGAATGAAAGATAGATGCAAGACATAAAGCAAACAATCACCAACACCATAACACCAGAATTTTTACATGGAAACCCAGTTAGGGGAAAAACCACGGTGGGATTCTAACTCACAATATTAATATACTCTACTAAAAGTATAGAAATATTACATAAGGGGAATGCACAGGCATTCAAGCACACTACCTAGAGCTCACTACTCAAATTACAAGGGCTACAACCCCAAAAGGCTCACCGCCTTACAAATATTTGTAAGAGATTACAATGAAGTTTGAACTATGAAGTAGCATCAACAAATGCCTAGATATAGTTCTGATTAAGCACATATAGCATATCCTTGCACTACTCTACAATTCTGCTATGATCAATTATTCTGCTATAATTTGGAGCACAAATATAACACTTGTGCATGTGAAACTATGCACAATTTCTCATACCCATCACTCACATCACCAACATATACCAAAATGATCAAATAAACCCTTCTTATATATCTGCATCACAGATTATGTCACAACCTCATGTAGGCTTCAAGAGCATGTCACAAAGGATGAAATGTGTGTAGAAGTCATCTCAATCCTATCATAACACCCATGCAGACCAAAACAAGATGTCCACACACTTCCCACATGATATCTCATCAACCTCGAACACATAAAAAATCACCAAAATCTATCCGCGAGATCCGCAAACTGAATTACCACACGTTACTGTTGATGTACACAGTCCATACCAAAAACATGATTACCGGATCTCCCAACTAACATGAAACTCATTATCAAAGGCCACAATCCTAGAATAAGGCATATTACATGACCACAAACCTTCTCTAAAATCCACATAGCAAAATACATAACCAAAATAATCCGCCAATGAAAACATTGATCATTCTGCCAAATGTCTTGCTTCCTTACCGGACCTCACCGGACTCAATCAATCTTCATCCAATCTTCTAGAATGATGAAAACATGAAGTGTGGATGCTGAAATAGATATGAGTTGCCATCAATGACAACATCTCAACATACCTGCAATGTCTCTTGCTAACAATCTCCCCCTTTGGCATTTATGGCAACACTTAGTGAAAAATGACTAAGTGTTAGACCAAAACCAAAATGTATACACTTCCACCAAAAATATGACTACTGGACTCCAAAAATCAATAAATCCCCCTAAGATCAAAAATTTTGACTTATCTGCTCTCCCCCTTTGATATCAATGGCAAAGGTAGAGTTCCGAAAACCAAAAATCCAAACCAGAAGTGCTACATACATATGTACACAATTATACTCACAAAAATTGAAAAATATCTACATAAGAGCTTCTCAGGGAGTTTAGATGGCTTTTGGCACTCCATCATAGCTATGAGCCCACTGAGAAAGTATGCAAGTGCCTCTACTGATCTTAGATCAGATGGCTCTGAGGATTTTATGGCAGCTTGAGCATCTTCTAAACCACTAAACATAATATCCATTTTAGGAGTAATAAGGCTCCTAATTTCACTGACTTGACCAATTATTTTCACCTTTTCCCGATTCAGACTCCTAATTTTCTCAAGAAAAGATATTACTTGTTTTTCATGACCATTCAGGGAGATTGATAATGGATCAAATGACTGAGATAATTTGACAAGTTGATCCTTGTGCACTTTAATCTTACTCTCAATATCTTGAGTAAACCTAGATAGCATTAGAAATGACTTATAGATATTTCGTCCCTCATATAATGCATACCAAATGTCTTTTATACTAACATCTAGAAAGTGACTTTATCATCTGCAACCATATTCTTCAGTGTTTGAAACCTTCTAGCATAGAATTCATTGCGGACCTTCTCTTCGGTGGATTTTTTAAATGATTGAAAGTGATTGTACACATAACTGATTAGGCTTTTTAGATTACTGGATGGAGTTTCTAATAAGTCCTTCTGAAATGAAGGCATGAGTTTCTCCAATACACGAGATGCCAAAGTGACCAACTCACTGTTCTCTGAACATGATTTTTCCAAATCTTCACGGGCTTTGGCTTGAGAAAATGCAACCAATTTAAGTGCATGAATAGGGGACAAAGAAGCAAGGTTGATGGGGCCTTGAGTCAATTATATATCCTCTACATAAATTTTCTTCCCCTTTACCAGATCCTCAGTGTCTCTTGCCTCAGTTGCAACCTTAACTTCTGACTTCTCCTGAACTATATTCTCCTCTAAGTCTGCATTCTTGTCATCGACCAAAGGATCATCAGCCTTATCTTCCACAGTATTATCCTTATCTCCTTCAACTTTAGCTTCTTCTGGAACTAATTTCTCAACATCTTCCTAAGATTTCTCAAGTGTGACCTCATACTGATTTTCCAATAGAATTTCCCTCAAAATTTGTTCAGTTCCTTTCCTAACCTCATCACTTTTACTAATCATAATTTTGTTTACTCTTTTCTTGCTTCTGAATTTTTCTTTGTTTTCATCAAGAATCCTATCAACTTCTATCTTGGCTATTATAGGACAAAGTTGGACCAACACATATTCCCTTATCCTTTCCTCTTATACCCTAGCTGATTATTTCCTCATGTCTAAAATGTCATATAAACTTTGACGAATCTTTGACATTATCTCAATTAAAGCTCTATTATATTTATTCAAATATTCAATGGTTATCTCTTCTATCATTCTCTTTTTGACATCATCCAATAACTTATAATACTTAGAAATAGGTTTGAGGTTGCCTTCCTTGACGATGGTTTCCTTAACCTTTCTAATAGTCATAACATAGTCATCTGATTGAGTATTTTTGTTGGGTTGCTTCTCACCGGATGATTTGTTTCTGACAATTATGGCAGTTTTAGAACTTTTCTTTATTTCCTTGACAACATTGTTTGATTTTGCTTCTTCTTCATCATCAGGGATGAGTTCTCTGGCCTGTCCTCACTTTCTCTTACCTTCAATGATTTGACTTAAGGCTTAGATGAACTAACAGGGTTTTGACCACTGAATGAGGGTGCAGAACCCTTTGGCTACTTTGGTTTAGGAACAAGAGCTTCTAGTTTAGCCTTCTTTGGCTTAACCATATCTTCTTCTTTCAAAGTATTCTTCTCCCTATCTATCCGAACTGCCTCTTTGGTAATTCCCATATTTTTCGCCAGTTGCTCGACTTCCTTCTCGACTTTTCTCTACATCTCAAGCTTCTTGAGCTTAGAGTGTAAGTCTAAGCTCTTCTCTATGTAAGTCCCAAATCTTTTCTCATATGTGTCCACCTTTTTTCTTAATAAATGTTGAGCATAGGCATCAAGAATTTGTACTTCAACCTCATATCCCATGGGCATTGATCCATGAAGTTATAAGTTCTACAGCTTCCATAAGACATTGGTCAGTATCAACCATGAAGCATATTGAGTCTCCATATTTTTCCACAATCTCCTTAGGGATTCTCTCATGGCTCTGCATCATATTTTGAAATGTTTGAAGTATCCCCAAAGAATACCATTCTTGACTGTAGCATCTCCAAGACCATAAAGTGTTTCTTTGATTTGCACTGCTACATAAGCCCACTACACCTTTCCAACTCCCAGAATCTCATTCATAAAGTAGAAATATAAACATATAATCAAGGTTCCAAATTTGAATACATGCTTATTATCTTGCTTGATTTTATTTAAATTGTTCAATATTTCTCTTCAAAGCACTTCACACAAATCATACTTTTTTATCTTCTTTCAATATCTAATAAGCCCCATAGATAGGTGTACTGGATACTAAATTGTCTTGGCTAGACTGGTATAATTTGTAACCCATCCCCATAGATGCAAATCGAATGTCATATTCAACAATATCATGGATAGTCATTGATCTACTATCAAATTGTGAACCAGTTGCCTCAGTAACCTTTTGATTCTTGATATTTATTAGAGTAGGCATCTCACCGATTGAGCTTAAACAGGTTACCACCTTGATTGCACTCTGAGTAATCTTTTAAGGTTTTTCAAGCCACATGAATTTATCATGTATCCTGCTCAAAATGTATCGAACCCACTCTAGCTCATCGAACACCAAAAAATGAAAAATCTACACGAAACCCTTCTCCTCAATTGACTTGAATTCGGGTTTCAGGTTACACATTCCATCAATCATGTACTTTGTGTATAAATTCAACATTTAGGAACTTTCGAGCTCTTCAATGTTACAGTGGATGTAATCCCTAATATCTTCCACATGCAATACTCCATATGGAATGGATGAGAAAGCACCACTCGAATCATCTCCCACAGACTTATAAGGATACTCCTTAAAAATGTATTTAGCTCTTTTAGTGACATCAACTACCAATGGGATTACAATACCAGAGGATGCCATATTGAAATTTCAAGCTTCAAACTAAAAAAGTGCTAGCCGATAAATACCTCTTCAATTGGATGCAAGATCGAACAATGAATCTTCTATTCGCTCTGAATCTCTAGAAGGTCGACTCTTTTTCGCTCTACTGCTCTTCTACTTCGAATGCAAATTAAGAAATGAAAGGTTTATTTGCCTTTTATCCATCGCATACTTAACTTTTAGGTATAATAAATTCTCTTAATCCTAACTCTTATGGTTACCTTGCATACCAACAAATTTTAGGAAAACTTATGTGGACCATGAAACTCTTCTGAAAAATCACCAAACAAGCATCTGCAACTTTCAGAACCAAGTACAGAACTTCAACAGGGGGGTTTGAAAGATTATTTGTGAAAATCTCCCCCTAAGGCTTGATGCCTTATCTTAATTACTAGATGAGGTTCCAACAGAAGAATTAGGTGCAGACCCACTTCTTGCATCATCACTGCTCTTCTTTACCCATCTTCTTCATTTGATCTCTGATCTCTTCAACTTTTTCTTTACCCTTCTCATCTGGCTTCACATTCTTGTTCTTGTCTACCAGACCTCTCCTATTCATATTTCTTCTAGAGTACTTTGCAATGTGACCAAATTTGGTGCAAGCATAACAAACAACATTTCCTTGCATATGTCTGAAATTCATCTGATTTCTTCTTGTGTTGCACTGATTAGCAACATGTCCAAACATACCACATGCATAGCATCTGACATTTATTCTATTTGGAATATTATTCATCACAATTATGCATACATTTTCCTTATGACCATATTTATTGCATTTGAAACATTGACCAGTAAAAGATGAAGCATTATTGATCATCCTATTTCTACATTGACTAGCCATATGACCAAATTTATTGCAAACAAAATAGTTACCATTTAATTTATGAGCATTGGGTTGCCTTACTGGAGGCTTTCTTGAACTGTTCTTTTTTTGAGCTGACTTGGAACTTTCACATTTCTCAAAACCAAGTCCTTGAGTCTCATTAGGATTCTTCTAACTAGCAAGCATTTCATCAAGTCTAGTAGAACTGATCTGGAACTTCTCCTTGTAATCATTTGCAACATCAAGATCAAATTTAAGAAGTAGGACCTGCTTTCCAAGATCTTCCTTATGTTCTCTAGCATTTTGAAGGTCACTTGTCAACTATCCATTCTCATTCTCAAGTTTGTAACATTCTTCAAATTTGTCTTTCAAGGACTTGTTGTTCATCAAAATTGATTAACCCAAGCACACCTACAATTGATCTATGAAGTAGCCAATTCAATCTATGAAGAACCTTAGGGCTTGGACAACATGACAAGGATCTAAATCCTTCTACTCTTCAGGATCTACAAAACCTAGGCAGGTATACCTTTGATGCTTAAAATTCAACCTATTACACACCTATGACAGCATCAACATAAACAGATAGATCTCACCATGACTCTATAACAAGTAGTTTACTGCAGATAGGCTAGATCTACACATAAAAATTAACTATGTTTGAGCATGAGATATATGAAACATTTCAAAACATAACATAAACTAAAGATATTCTCATTGGATTTTTGATTGGTTTGAGAATCCCCTTAATTGCAGGATCAGTGCCTTATCCAAGGGCTACAAAGTCACAAATCAAACTATAGATGAAAAATTACTATAGATCCATCTTAATTCTTAAGTATTCCTGCATTTAATGCCTTGCATAAATGCATTACTCGGCTCATCCACAGAAAATATCAGATCCAGAAACATAAACCTTGTTTTATTAATGTTTGCTCACAGAGTTTAAAATCTTCCTTGAAGATTACCTACAAAACAACATTACACTCAAAAACACAGTTGCTCATGACCAACTTGATCCTCCTTAAGAATCAAATTTGAATAAAATGAGATTACATTTCAGAGACAAATTCTACACGAATTTGTGCATGCCTTAGATACACAAGAACCTGCAACTAAGAACACCTATAGCCAAGAATTGAACTCCATTACTAAAAGGAAAGCCCTGCCCTGTACAATCTTTAAGAATACTCAAAATTGGAAACCATGAAAATATGGAGCCATTCTCCAAATTTATGGAACCCTTACAACTGAGAAGAAATTGGAATAAGAAGGAGAGGGAAAAAGATTAGGTCTGCAATCGAAATTGCCAAGTGTCTCCTTTGTCCCTAACTGCAAAAATATCTCTCTCACTTGAGCGAATCAATCATTTAGTGTGCACAATCATTTAAATTTTTCAATTTATTAATATAGTTGAAACTATATATTAAACTTGATTTTAAATTTGATTTTTTTGCTATGATTTTGGCCCAATGCCCTGCCACGTGGCGGTCTTTGATTGGTCGATGGGATCCACTGGGTGCCACCTCGGATGACACCTCATCCATCCACCACGTGTCTGCTTTGTCACTACCACTTGTTTGTCCACCTGTACGCCATGTGTGCACCACGTCACCGCCACCTATGCACCACTGGGATGGGACCCGCCTGCTTGACCGCCATGTCACACTACCACCTGGCTTTCGCCATTTCCGCGGACTTGCTCGATCTTTAACTCCTCACTTTCACTGGGCTTTTCGCCATTTCGTAGCCCTTAACTAGCGAGCTTCTTTCTTTCACGAAATCATGCGAGTCGTCCAATCTTTCAAACCTACAGGGTCTTTAACTCACTCCTTCTCTCCAAAATTTCACCCACCTCTGGAACTGTGCCTGCGTGAGGTCCACCTGTCGCCGCTCAGTTAGCCTCCTCAATCACCTTGGGATCTGCACCCACGCATGTGGGATTCATCTTGGGCACCCATGAGCACCATCCGTCAAAAGCCTTTTGTGGCTTTGACATATTAGATGTGTGGAGTTTTAGTTATAAACATTAAAAACTCCCAGTGCACAGCCAATGTGGGACTAAAGCTTATGCCTAGGACTGCGATTTTGAAGGTCTTCCTCAAACTTTATGGCTCCTTTGCTGAATTTCTTGGATTTTAATGGCAGCCTTTCTATCATTTACATCACTTGGAATTGATTCTACCTACCATTGCATCTGTTGCTTAAAAGCATTTGTCTAGAGATCTAAATCCTTCTCCATACTACGCCCAGCAGGGAGGAGATGTTTGCATTTTGCTTGGAATCTGTTTTAATACCCAACCTCCTTTACCAGTCACGTGGGTTGCTACTTGCATTTGCTAATTTCTGTTTATGGCAGCCTTCAAACACCACGTAGAAGCCTGGAGTCTTCTGCATTTTTTACATGCCATACACAGAGGGGATTTGGCATCGAAACTGCCATCTTGCATTTGTTGAAGCCTGTTTTAATAAACGCCTTTTCAAATGCAAGGATGTTGTTGGCCCCTTGCATTAGTTTATAACTTTAAAACTTCCCCCTACCATTCACCACGTTCCATCAGGGAGGAGCTTGGGAAGATGGCTTTACACCAGCCACTTTGCATTTTCATTTTTTTTTAATAATAAAAAAAAAACTTCTGCTACCATAGCCACGTTGCATTTGCTGTGAGTTTAAATGCCTTATTCAGTGCTTCACATTTCATGCACCATGCATAGGGAGAGGAGGATTTTGGCTGGGTCTTATGGCTACCAATGCATTTGCTTTAAAAACATTGTTGAATCTTTTACATGCTTTCTATGCCACACTCCAGGATTTGGCTTGAGCCTACCAATCTTCATTTGCCTGGAGTTTTAAATTGCCTCTGAAAACAAATCAAATCATTTTTTCTTGCGATGAGTTTCTTTGCCTTTTCAACAACCAATTCTAACTCATGGGAGGGAGATGCTGGCAAAAGTCGTGGAATTGGATTTATGCCTGGCAAAAATGCATTCTGCTGAAGTTTAAATGCCTTTTCAAACTACCACACCACAAGAGGACACTGGACCACAATGTCAAAGCTTATTTCCCTCTTGGCTTTGGAAAATACATGCTTTTCTTTTTTACCATTTTGCCATAACAATAATGCACAGGCATGAGCCAAGTCGGGCCCCAAAGTGGGTCCGACTAAAAAAAAATTCGTTTTCATGGAACTGGACTCTGAAAAGACTCACAGACCTCAAACATACCTCTGGAAACAATCGGCATCATTTTCGGATTATTAAAACACATTTTACAACTTTCAGGCACTTGCACCACATTTTTGCATTTAATCGCGAAGACGTATTTTTCAAGCCAGTCAAAACACCTTTCTGGATCTCGCCATCTGATAGGCGTGTACTCTGATATACAAGCATGAACACTGCCAAGCAGTTTCTCAAAACAAGTCCCGAGCGAAGAGATATTAATTGGCGAAAATGACCAACTGGCTTTGTCGACTTTGCAGACCCGATGAAGTCAATGTTCTGGCAACACATGATGTCTTTCTCAAAAATATCAAATGACCTCCGTAGACCCTCAAATTTGAAACATAGATACCTTGAAGTACATATGAAATTTTTGAATTCTCAGTTCGATCAAAATATTGACAGGATGCAAATGGTGCGCTCATGAAAATAGCCACAATCTACTGATACGACAATGAAAGTGCAAAAGACTGAAAACAATGGTTCAATGAACCCTTTTGAAAACAGATCAAATGGATTGGTAGGAGCCTGAAACTTGAAACATAGCTTGTCATCTATACCAATAATAACCCAGAACAAACATTTTGGCATAACACTCAGTGAGGCAAATTTTACACTTGTGCGAAACAGGGCTTTGACTAGGCGCTGAAACAGGGACTTGTCAAAACATTCAAATTGCAAATAGTTCGAGCTTCATAAACTGAGCATATGGATTCATGAAAACTTGAAATTTTGTACGCTGACTCACATTTATGCATAGAATTGAATCCATTTTTAAATTCTTCATGACGATCAACAGGGCAAAAGATATAAATACCCAAAATAGGTTATTCAATAAAATCTGCACTTGTGCCTAAAATGCACTTTTAGCTCACCCCTCGAAATGGGTACTTGATAAACTTATCCAAATTGAATTTTGAAAGTTGCACATCACTAAATAGGCCAAATGAAAGGTGTAGGACATGTTTCCCGAGCCTTACCCCATGAAAATCAACTGGCTTTATTTTGCCCTCTCTCTAACTAGGCCATTCAAACTGACTCATTTGGAAATGCAAAGTGAAAATTTGAATTGGGCCTCAAAACTTGACTCAATTTTAATGAGTCCCAACAGAACTAAGCAAGCTTCTCTTCATTTTTCTTGATTTATTCAATCTCCTTGGTCAATTTCATTACTATAGCTTCCATTTTATTTTTCTAAACTGCATTAGCTCTAGCAAGTTTCTCACATTCTTCAGTCTTCTTCCTTAGAGTTTATTCATCAATGCTTTGACTTTCTTTCTCCTGAAGCTAATCAACAACCTCCTTTCTCTTGTCTCTTGACTTGTTCAACTGATCTTTCAGTAATTCGATAAAGTTCTCAACATCTTTCAAGTTTGCCTTCAATTGCTTGACCTTAGCTTTGGACTGACCTAGATCATCAAGTGCAACAAGTAGTTTCTCTCTAAGACTACCAAAATCCATTGATTCACTCATAGGATCCACCTTAATTTGTTAGGATTCTTTCGAGGAACTTGGCTCTGATACCAATTGTTGGAATCAAAGAACACTGAGAGGGGGGGTGAATCATTGTTCTACAATACTAAACATTCATTAATTTATTCTTAATCCACTTGAAGCAACTGAATTAAAGATAGATGCAAGACATAAAACAAACAATCACCAACACCTTAACACCAGGTTTTTTACATGGAAACCCAGTTAAGGGAAAAACCATGGTGGGATTCTAACCCACAATATTAATACTCTGCTAAAAGTATAGAAATATTACATAAGGGGAATGCACATGCCTTCAGGCACACTACCTAGAGTTCACTACTCAAATTACAAGTAACTACTACAACCCCGAGAGGCTCATTGCCTTACAAATGTTTGTAAGAGATTACAATGAATTTTGAACTATGAAGTAGCATCAACAAATGCTTAGATATAGTTCCAGTTAAGAACATATAGCATATCCTTGCACTGCTCCGCAACTCTACTTTGATCTGATATTCTTCTATAATCCAGAGCACAAATATAACACTTGTGCATGTGAAACTATGCACAATTTCTCATACCCATCACTCACATCACCAACATATACCAAAATGATCAAATAAACCCTTATTATATATTTGCATCACAAATTAATTCAAAACCTCATGTCAGCATCAAGAACATGTCACAAAATAGGAAACGTGTGTAGAAGTCGGGGCAATCCTATCATAACACCCATGCAAACCAAAATAAGATGTCCACAACTTCCCACATGATATCTCATCAACCTTGAATACATAAACAATCACCAAAATTGATCTGCAAGATCCGCGAACTAAATTACCACACATTACAGCTAATATACATAGTCCATACCAAAAACATGATTATCAGATCTCCCAACTAACATGAAACTCATTACCAGATGCCACAATCCTAGAATAAGGCATATTACATGACCACAAACCTTCTCCAAATCTGCATAGAAAAATACGTAACCAAAATAATCTGCCAACGAAAACATTGATCATTCTGCCAGATGTCCTGCTTCCTTACCAGACCTCACTAGACTCAATCAATCTTCATTCAATCTTCTGGAATAATGAAAACATGAAGTATGGATGTTGAAATTTATATGAGTTGCCATCAATGACAACATCTCAACATACCTGTAGTGTCTCTTTCTAACACTCACTGCTCAAACAAGAAACCCAAAAGGGCTACAACCCTTAAGGAAGGCTCACTACCTTACAAGAACTCTCACTGACTTACAAAAACATTCAAACAACAATCCGGATTACATGAACTATGAAAATAGTATCTCCATATGCCCGGTTATAGTTCCGGTTAATATCACTGTCAAATCTTCTTAGCAACACACTTCTTCACATAACTTTCCTACTACTGAATGCTTGATACAATATTCGCACATAGCATTAACTCTCTCAATGATCATTACATTCATTTATACATGTCATCAACCTATATTACAAGGTCGGCTAAACCCTCAACACAAATAACAAAATAATAACCTCACACACTACAACAATACATGCAGACCAAAACAATGTCAACTAAGACATAGTCTGGGCCTAAACAACCACCACAAATATGAAAGACCTCCAAGAATTATGCCTCGATCATCCACAACACGCTACCACATCATGAATGTCGCATAACACAAAGAACGTCATCGAAAAAAGAAAATCTTCAATAATGTGCACAATTATCAATGCGGACCACCAATATGCATAGAACACGATCTAGAGATATTCCCAAGCAACGTGAATTACACCACAACAACCGCAACAACTTGGATCACTATAATCATCATCATCTCTCTACCGAAGCTCAAGAACACCAACATAACTGACTATCAACCTAAAATATTTGCTTGTGGATTTCCAAATCATGAACCAATCAAACTGAGGACACGCATCAACATCTACAATACATTTCACCCATCCGCAACTAAAGATATGACAATTTTGGAGCAATACAGAGCATAAACCAGAATATCGAATAACACAAACAAGTGAATAACATCCTCAATACTAGATCTCATAACTCGAGAAAAACATCATGCAGACCTCTGCAAATGGGAATTAACCATCTACAGACAATATACTAGAAACTCTTTAATACACATTAGCTCATCTGCAATACACAAGCTAAACCAACTCATTCAATCTAACTGCAACACTAGAATACACAGGAGAATATGTTGACATCAATGACAACACATCATTCTAGTAAACTTCCCAATAAGCTCCCCATATGTTGACATCAATGACAACATATCAACCAATCTCTAATAGGTATGACTAGTTGTACAATAATCACTATTAGGGAAAATAGTATATCCATATTGACTATAGTAAGAGGAACAAAAAATCTAAGAGTAAGGTGAGGTGTGATGCAATAACACATAATTAGTATTGGGAGAAACTTTATGACTAGGGATGAAAGTGGGGTTTAATGTAGATAAAACTAGATATGACCCATGAGGTTGCTTTGAAGTATATGTGACAACACATGTGTGATTACAAGAATAAACAAGAGGAATCATACTAAGTGAATTGATACATGAGTAAGGGATGGTCAATGAATATTGAACATAAAAGTAAGAACTTGTAAAAACTAAGAGGAAATAATTATATGAATGAAATTGACTACTTATTCTTTGACTTTAAGTTTAAGGAAAAAAGAGATATCATAAGATATTTATCACAACACAATTTACTCATAGAAACCTTAGAAGATGGCTCTTTAAATTATATTTCAATACCATTTGTATTAAACACAATCATATATGTTGTAATACCTAATCATTCATTACCTTGAGATATCTTTGATAGACATTGTTTTTTGACTATGTATCAAGGGATGCATAGGTCACACTTGTACTTCTGTATTGAGTATTTATTGGTGTTTTAGCTTCACCATTTTCATTGATACCCTTTGTGATTGTGATTTGTGTGCATTGAGATGTGTGTTTAGTTATGTGCCAAGTTCCTTGTGAGGACTTGATGTATTTGATTACTATTATGTTCCTTGAGATACATGTGTTATATATATCATATTTATTATATATTTCATATTGAATCCCATGGGATGATTTTATTTTTCATCAACTATTACATATATGTAGATTAGATACACTTGATGAGTGAATCAAGTGTTTAGGTATAGGCACACAGTTATTTTTTGTAGCCTAATTTTGTAGGTATAATTTATTTCTCCAACGATGAATCATCAAAGATGTCACTATGGGATAATGTGTAAGGTCATCACTATTGCATATAATTGAGTACTAGATTATCCATGTTTTTCCTTATCAGTTTATATTTGAATTGGTGGCAATTATAGATTTCGTATATTATAAAAAATTAATAAATTAGAAATAATAATTAAGTTATTTCAATTAATTAATTTTATCTATGTTGAATTTGAACCCTGTTGTAAACCCTATAGCTCTAACACAAAGCCCTAGATCTCCAATAAAATTCAACAAAATATCAATGAAGAACCGTCAAAGATGGAAAATCATAAAATAAACCAATTGATACCTTCACACATTTAAATGGGTTTGATCTTCATTGTTCTCCTATCTCCATTGATTTTGTTTTGGTGGGTTGCTCTCATACTTTTATGCTTGCACACGAGCTCAATGAAGAATGGATGTGGTTGTGATGATGTAAACTTGATCATGATCATTTGTAAGCTATGATTTTGGCAGAGTGTAAGTATGCTCAAAGACTAGATGATGAAATGAGAAAAGGAAGCCTCTTTTATAGAGAACATCCTAAAAATGCAGGGATAGGATTAAAAGGTGAGATAAAGATGGTCGACTAAGATTAAAGAGAGTAGGTAGAAGAAATAGTATGATAAAGAACATGGTTAAGATGGATTAGGAAATGGGGGTCACTTGTCATTTGGATAATGGAAAGTGGGAAAAACTAGATGAATTAATTAAATTAATTAAATAATTTATTTAATTAATAGAGAAAAAAGTCACATAAATTAAATAAATAAAATATTTATTGAATTTAAGAAAAAGGGGAATTTAAATAAATAAAAATATTTATTTAAAATGGAAAGAAGAGCCTTAGTGAATTAATTATATAAATAAATATTCATTTAATTAATATAAGAAAAAAGAATAATTAAATAAATAATAAATATTTATTTAATTGGGCTAAGACAATTTTAGATGTCTACAAATTGTAACCAAAAGTATTTTTTATTTAAAAAATTAAATCAAATTATTTAAATTTTAGGATGAGAATTAAATAATGTTATTACAATTTCTTGGAAAAGGATTAAATTGTACTAGTTCATTAACCTTGGAAAAGAATATAACTTAGACATTTTTAATTTTATATAAATACATTTTTTGATGAAAAATAAATAAAAATAAAAGAGAAAATAAGAAAAAAAAAATGTGAAAGTGAAAAAAGAGATTAAAAGGGAAAGGAGCTTTTCATATATTCAATCTTTTATTTTTAAAATCTCTTCTCCTCTCTCTCAAACCCCTTCTTTTTAAAATTGAAAAATGGATGGATTTTCTTGTTGTTAGATTGCTTAGGCTTGAGAATCGATTTGTAAGGAAGAGGATTGAAGGTGTGTTGTGTTGTATTGTGAATAAAATTTCAATTTTATGAGATTTTTCTATTTTTAAGCTTCAAACATGAGGCAATATTCTCTTTTATTTCTTATTTTGACACTCTTTTGTTATATGAAAGTTATGCCTACCCTTAAGTTAGGGTTTCAAGAAGATCTGAAGCAAATATGAACTAACAATTATATGCAGATTTAAATACAAAAGATAAAGGAATAAAATAGGACACAGATAGCATAGAGATTTAACGTGGTTCACCCAGAATGGGTTGCGTCCACCATACACAGTCGTCCAATCTTTCTTATTATCCAACAAAAATAGTACATCAACATCCCAATGCCTTAAGCATCCCAGCCGCTTATAACATGCGTTTTTAGGGCAACAAACAAAGTCGGCCTTTTTAGGGTTTTATTACAATGTCGGTTTTCATCAACAAAAAAAGGGCAATTTTTTTTTTCTGAACTAGGCAAGGATATGTGCTGAGTGTACAGTACTTTGCTGATTAGTCGCCACATTTCAACACCTTAAGGTAGCATATGGCTTCCTTTTAAGAGTGAATTAGATGAAAATTTAATTGAATTTTTTTTAAAATGTCCAATTTGTGCCCTCATTATGGAAATTTTTTATCAAAATAATGAAATGTGAATTATATTTCAAAAATCTAATGTTTTTCACCATTGGAACCAAAGGCACATGATGCAAGACAAAGGAATCACTCTCTTTACCTATCAATTTAAAAACTCAAAAATACATAGCTAAAACAAACACTCTTTGTTCACAATGAAACAAGCTAACTCAATCCAACAAACTTTGCAATACTAGAACCCTAATTTGATGGGTTTACCTCACAATTCCTCAATTTCCCTAGTAGGACAACAAAAGGGCTTTTCCAGACATAACTTCCAAAGGTCCAAACCTCATACCCAAAATATGATTGCATATTTAGATACCCTTTATTCCCTTTGAAAATATATCTTGATTTCAAGTGGGGGTGTTTTGGAACATTGAGGCCAACTCTTGACTATCCTACTCTTGGCTAGGCTTGACGTAGAGCAGCAATCTATGTATTTTGGTCACAACTTTCAAACCAGAACTGATCTCTAAGAAATAAAACTTTATTAAAACACCCATTTGGCCCTTATTTAACATATCTCAAAATGGATTAGGGTTCCTTTGGAAAGTATGATTCAAAATTGGATTGTCCTATTCCCAAATAGGCCTAATTAGGCTTGCTTCACTAGGTCACACCAAGGTTTTTAATCTCAAGGCTTCCTATATTCAAACCAAGTAACCAAACATTTCAAATTGAGTCTGAATCAACCTTTTCAATAATTACAAACAAGTTCTCAAGAGCTTTTTTCACCAAACTCTATCCTCTATGCACTTTCAATGCCAAAAACATGAAGGGTTTAGACTAGGGCATTAAGGAATCTTCATCAAACTTCATCCCCTGCTCCTGCAAAAACCAAACACAAAAAAAGCCACATTTCTACACCCATTCCAGTGATTTTGGAGCCTATTCAACTATAGAATGGGAAGAAAACCATTTATTTTATGTCAATGCACACCCTAGATGAGGGTTTCAAACTGTTTTAAATAAAATTGCTCTAACAGACTCAAAACTTGATGAAATCAAATGAAACAAAATAAAAATGAAATAAGATTCAATTCTTCATCAATGCCAAAGCATAAATGATCACTCCCAGGCTATACAGGGTCGTACAACTCACAGGAATAGCAAAGTAACGTTAAAAAATGCAGGAACAAAGCCTTTGATTACTGATTTTTGTGCAAAAATTCAACAACAACCACTTGTGTTGACCATAAAAATTTATAACAATGTTTTTAATCAATTTATAACTTCCTTTTTCATTCCAACCATCCAACTTCCAATGTGACTCTTCAAATTCCATAGTTTTGCACTTTTTGGCAATTTTGACAATATTTTGCAAAAGTGACAATACTTTGCAAACTGACTCTAAAGTGATTCAAAACACCTTAAAATCCTAATAAATGGTCTTAAAGACCCTATTATAGGCAAAAATGACTCAACTAAACCAAAATACTAACATTTAGCAACTTTTAACATTAAGACCTATGATGCCCTGTACCACAAATAGAAATTTTAGTCATATCAAATCTACAAAACAATATTTACAAATTGTGGCCTCTCTTCTTTCTAGAGGATCATTCAATTCTATTACTAAGCTCCACTCATTTCTATAACTTATTTACCATACGCACTACCCTTCTTCTTTGCAAACCACTACGCAGCCTTCCTTCTGTTCTTTGTTTCCAACTTGAACAGATTCTCATACACTCCTTACTCTTATTATAATTTGTCAAATGTGTCTTTATTCATTCCTACCTATTTGATTTTAGAAATCCAACCGATGCCTTTACATTCTTTATACTATTTTTAATTTTAAAGGTGAAATATTGGTAGTTGAAGAAAAATTCCTCTTATTTCTATCGCTTTATTGTCTCTAGTGGTTTACCTCCATCGATGCTAATTCTTCCAATTAAACAGCTACAAGACTTATCAGTTTCTTTAATTTTATTTGGATGTCTTTTTTTATCTTGAACTTCTTCTTTCCTAATGCGAAGTTTGTTTTTCAATGTTTCTCAAGCAGCGAGCTAATTGGTGAAGATTGCAGAATTTAAAAGTGTCTAAAGCCTTCTCAACAAATTCATTTTGTGCATATCTTGTGGTCATTAACATTTGAGGCATTATGTTAAACAGTTCATTGTGCCATTTCTATGCTTCCACATTTATATACATTTTGGTCAGGGCAGCTGCACTTACAGCATCTGTTAAAATTCCTTATGATTTGAGGGATGTCCATGTTCTATTATAAAGCTCACATAGGTTGTGATTTCACTAACACTTGGTGCACATTCTCCAACTTTACACAAACCATAAATCAGTGTGAACTTCATTTGGAATCTTGAAATCAAGGAACATTTGGATTGAAAAAGAGGCTTTGCATAACATGCTGGAAACTAGGGCCAACCATGCCAAGACCAACACAAACCAAAATAAAATTGAAAAAACAAATTGAAAACATTTTTGGTTGGTGTTGAATACTCGTGTGCCTGCATTCTCCTACACCAAACACGTCGGGTAAGAAATTTGTGAGCATAGGCTCACAAAATGGGGGTTAAATAGTCAAAATACTCTTCTAGGTTGTAAACAACCTGTAGTGAACTCCACCACTAATGTAGACAGAGAGAGCTTCTTCCTCTACCTCTTCTAGCACTTAGTTGGAACACTTATCGGCCTCCTCCATGTGGTGTTCCCTTTTCTCCTCTTTCCTCTCATGGACTCATGCCCACCATAGTCTGGAATCTTCCTCTAATAACTCTCTCCACTCCTCCCCTCTTTTGTAGATTTCAATCCACCACCAACTGACCACCTCCACAAAATATGACCAATAACATCCTCTATTTCTTCCATGCACAAACATGCAACCTTTTCACCCCAATCTGCAACATCCACTTGTACTTTCTCGCTAACTTCTATATGCTCATATGAAATATGCACTCTCATTCTTCTTTTCACAAAAATCAGAAAAATCAATCACCTCCTTAGTTGCGACATGATCCTCTTCAACCTCCACTACTACAACTGCAACTTCCTCAGGTAGTTTTGTTATGTCTTCTTCCTCATTCATTTCTTCAATCTTTGATCCATCCTCATCAAGTCCTCAATCATCCTCTTCCACAACCTCTATCTTTTGTACTTCTTCCTCTTCTACTACCTTAGCTTGTAAGGTATTTTCATCTCCATTGTGTTCTCGGATTTCACTCGCCAACTAGTGGTCTATCATGGTCATTTTCTCTCTCTTTCCTCTCCATTCATCTCTTCACTAGTGTAGGTTTCTCTCACTTCTCTCACCTTTCAGCTGCAAATATTCTTATTCAACGAGCTTCTCCACATCCCATAACTCTCTTCCAATATCGTTCCAAAAATGTTAAATCAACATGAGCCTCCACATGACTAGCCACGTCCTCTTCGATCAAGTCATCCTCTCATCTACTGCAATCATTTCTCACACATCACACTCTACTTTGCATATCCAAGCTCTCAACCGATCAGTACTTCACACACATACAATGATCCTTTCAATCTCTCCATCACTACTTCAAACTTTCAAGTGTGAACTACCTCACAGTTGGCAATCTGTTCACACAAATCCACTCTTTGTTAGACTTGTGTGATTATTGTTGCCATTGTTGTCAAACCAATTATCTGGTATGGACCAGATAGTGTATGCAATATATTGAGGACAATTCAAATATCTGGTTTGGTCAAGATAAGTTATGTACAGCTCATTATTATCAAGTTTCATTCGGATGTTGTATGTAGTCAGTATACGTAAATGAGAAGGTGTTGTGCATTTTGGTATTAGGGGCAATGCAGTAATATGGAGTTGTTATAATGGAGTGATATTTGGAAGATCCCTATCTTCGAAATTTTGTATTGTGTTTGCGTGTGTCCCTGTATCAACTATTTTGGTCATGTCAGTTGTATCTCTTCAAATTTTGTGTTGAAGTACTCTTGGTATTGATAGTTCTGATACTTAATGTAAGTACAGATCTAATAGCCAACAAGATGAGAGGGGGGGGGGGGTGAATCATACAAACTTAATCTTCCATAAAAACATCAGATTCAACCTCGGTAACATATACTTTAGTAATATAACCAAAACTGCTAAACATGCAAACTCAAAAGCATATAAACATCATATCACTCATAACACCAAATTTAACATGGAAACCCAAATAGGGAAAAACCATTGTGGGATTTCGGACCCACTAAGAAATATACTCTTCTAGATTATGCTCGGTTAAAAGCAAATCCTATTAAAGATTACAAACACATTGCTAGATGTGACCTAATTAAGGGATTTCCCTCAGATCTGTTAGGATCTTCACCTTGTTAGAAGTACCTTGTTAAAGGATTTCAAACACTCAATCAGAATGTCACCTTGCTAGAGGGTTTTACAAATAAGACTGTTAAGTCCACTCAGTTAAGAGATTTTCTATCACTTTCACAAAATAACAGTAATAAAAATCTATCTGCAACTTCACATCTAAAATGCTAAAGCAGATTCTTATTTTCTCAATACAATCTAGACATAGAACTAAACTTGTCCATCTGTTGGGCTTCTATACTCTGTTATTCAAAATAGGTCTTCAAGCTTATGTGCTCGGTAATCACTATGTAGCATCCCTGTGCATACATTTGCCCGCATGCATTGTTTATCAACAATTCCCTATTTATAAAAAATTTGCCAACCGCTTAATCTCCTTCATCACACTTCCCATGATCAATCATAGCCATCAGATCTTCAAACTTGTCCAGGTTCAATGTATCCTTCAATCTGAAAAATGTTTTACCCCGCCTAGGAACTTGCATACATTTCTTAGAACTTGTGCTAGGGTAATGCGGTTCAATCTGCGCTGTAGATCTTCATGCCGATTTTCCTTTGCCATAGATTCTTTAACAAACTTCATGCATGGCATACCAATCATTTAATCAGTTCCAGCTCATCAGCTTCCTTCATTAAATAACGCATGTAACCATTTAATGTATTCTGTTACAGCTCGGTAACAACTCGGTAAATACTAAACTTCACTCGGTAGACATTCCGCCTTCATTAACCGATAGTGATAACCTTAGGGTTTACCGACTAGGTTCCTTAGGGTTTACCGACTAGGTTCTTTGCTCGGTAACATAGTATAGTATTAACCTTACAATTTACAACATATGTATGATGTTAAAACAATCTAAACATCATGATCTCATCATTGTCTGACTCGGTAATAGTTGCCCATTGAATACCTTATTCATCCCCTTATTCATCATATTCTTTCTGTGTCTTTTACCGACATCTTTATACTCATCAAATCATACTTCTCAAGATATAGCAACATCATACTGAATTAGAAAATCAATTTCTTGACATCAATGACAAAATAATAATATTAAGACAGTAAATCATCCTTAATCAATTATATCCATAATCATCAACAACCTTCTCAATATTCTTATTGAAATGCCAACAATCTCCCATTGTCTGTTATAATGCCAAATGCCAACAGGTATGTTTAGAATCTGTTTGGAGACATTATGCTTGAGTTTTGTGATAATGGGTCAGTATCTATGGGTCTGGATGACCCTATCACATTCCTGTAATCATGGTATATGCATCAGTAAATGAATTATGTAAAAGGAAGTGTGTAGATATCTTGCGGAGGCCAATTTGGTCAAGATTTTATTGGATAACGTGCTAAGCTAGGTCAACACATTATTCACGTGTACATGTCCTTCGGTATATATGTAGAAACATGTGATGCATGAGTGTGAATGGTGCAATGGATATTTGTGTATGCAAAAGAGACATAGCAGTGAAGATAGCAAAGAGGCAACTGTGAAGTGTGAGTTGCAGACAACAAAGGCAGTTGGTGCAAAGTTAGAGTGCAGTTAGCATTGCAGTGTTGTGGTAGTCTTTCACTGGACTTGCTGCAAGATAGTTGTACAAAGATCTTTCACTAGATCTACTGTAAGGGTTGTGGTTTATGATATGAGCTTAATCCTAGAACTGGTCTCATGCATTTAGAGATGCAATCCTCTTTAGTTCAACCTTTTATTTTGCAGTGAGGATTTTGAAAGTTAGCCATCTTTGTATTTTCGCAGTGAGTAGTTCGATAATGAGCCATTTTTCTAATCTAGCAATGAGCCACCCTTTTGTAAAACACCATATAACTAGTCATATTCTCTTGAGAGTTAACACTCTTTGTGGTTTTTCCTATTTGGTTTTTCCACGTATAAATTATGGTGTTCCTTTTGTGGTTGTATTTTCATGTTTGTTGTTTCATGTGTGTTAAGTATATTTGGTCAGAAAGTTTAAGTTTGGTAAAAGTTTAAATTTTTGTGGGAATACTGATTCACCCCCCCTCTAAATATTTTGGTCCCTTGACCAATCCAACAATTGGTATCAGAGATTTGGTGGTCCCTTGTCTGAAAACTTAACTGCTTGAGGGAGGATGTGTTGGTTGAATCATGTCACCTATGTGTATGACCAGAGAATTTTAGTTGGATGAAGACTTGAAGATGTCTCTTGAAGATTTGGAAAGTGTTCAATTGGAGAATGAGGAACTAAAAGAAAATGTGAAGGTAGCAAATGAATGTGTATAGAAGTTGAGAGAAAAAATCTAGAAATTCAAACTAAGGCATAAGGAGGTTAACAATCAGTTGAAGCAGGCGAATGAGACTATTAAAGATCTGATGTAGAAGATTGAGGAGAAAGGCAAGATAGATCAATCCTTGAATAAAACAATAAAGTTAAATTCTAAGGAATGTGAGAAGCTAGAGCAAGAAGTGAAGAATCTGAAGGCAGAATATAAATTTCTTGACAGTAGAAAGCTCCTAGAAGATTTGTTCAGCATGCAGAAGGCTCATTTGAACAAGACCAAACTTAGATTTCAATCTAGTATGTGTTCAGATCAGAATGATAAAGGCAAAGAAGTCAAAGATGAAGTTGAGAAGAAATCAAAAGATGCAGGACCCAGAATTAGAATCCTAATGCAAGAAGATCACTGGCTCAACAACCTAATGCAAAAAGGTACCCATCTTTTAATGGTTATTGTTTTCAATGCAATAAATTTGGACATAAGGTTGCAAACTGTAGAAGCATTTAGTGTTATAGTTGCAAGAGGTTTGGTCATAAGAAAAATGATTGTGAAACCATGTTGTGAGTTAGAATTAGAATCTGGTTGAAGCAAAATGAAGATGAATTATGACTTTCATGGATATTGTTATACTTGCAACGGCTATGGTCATAAGGCTAATCAATGCAAATATAGATCTCATTCAATAAAGAAGATGATATGTTGTTTCAAGTGCAAGTAATCTGGACATTACGCTAATCAACGTAGCAAGGGAAATGTGGAGAAATATACTAAGAAGAGTGTGATGAAGAATGATGAATCAAAGAAGAAGGAAAATTTTGTTTGGAGAATTAAGGAAGAGAAGATAGGAAGCGAGCCTGATGTACTGGAATCCAATGCATGCACCTCTTCCTCTGGTAACTAAATATAATGCTTTGTCTTGGGGGGGTTACATTCCTAAGGAAAAATATTTCACTCTCCCCTGTCTGAGTGGATCATGTCATTGATCTGGCATGACTATATTTTGGAAACTATCCAGTAATCAAAGAACTTTTGTTGATATTATCGATAAGACAGTTCTTAGCGACAAAACCCTAAATGGAAATTTTTGGAAAGTTAAGTATCAACTTTTTGAATTCATTCATTCATTGTCAATAATTTGTGCTTAAGAATATTATGAATAGTATAGAGATAGAAGATCAAGAGAACAGTGTGGGCAACCATGGAAAGAAAATGGATCATCGAAGAATCTAGCAGTGAGAAATTTCAGGTTTTAGACAAAGTGTTCGTAGATGAATTTAACCCGAAGAAAATCATAAATGTTGAAGCTAGTTTGAGTAATGTTGAGATGCAAAGGGTTAAGGAATTGGAGAGAAAAGGTCTGAATATATGGACAAAATTTCCTTGGTTTCATAATGCACAAATTGTCAGAGTGATCCTGGGTCATGTGTGGGATGATAGCATCGTGTTGGATAAACCCTATCCAATCATGACGGAGGTTATCTGTGTGATCACTGGTTTATGTGATAGTGGAGAGGTTCCGGCTAAAAATTCAATTTTGAATAGAAAAGTGGAAGCCCTAATCGGCGTGAAGGGTGATCAGGGAGCATTGATCATTAACATGATTATAACCCCAGTGGTGAGGTATGTTGCCTATGGTATCTCTTATAAAATCTATTTCAGGAATAAGGAAGGTGTCACTTCGACAATTGCAGTATATATGGCACATATGCTTATAATGGAAAACAAATCATTCGACTTGTGTGAATTGTTTAGAGAATTGTTTCTAGAAAATGTTAAGATGTCGAAAGAGCATAATTATCAGTTTTGGTTTGGTTCATTTCTTGTGTGTTTAGTCATGTATTGTTTGGGATCCCTTCCGGCAAAAGATGTCATATGGGAATCTGGAGTCCTAGTTGCAAGGAAGACATTTAGATATTTGAACAATTTGGGCAATAAAGAGGAATTTTTTATACATATTTCAAATCCTTTTTGCTTATGTGGAGTGTTGGTCAGGTATCCTTTGTTTCCAGTTCTAGAGGCTCTTCCTCTGGAAACAAGAAAAGAAGATAATCTGTTATTGTTGGTGTTTCTAAGTCAAAGAAAAGCAAGAAGGGTGTGAAAGAGACAGATATTGTTGTGATTGTGGATATGGAGTCTGTTGTTGCTGTTTTTTAAAATTGGGTTCTTTCCCCATATTTGGCTATGGTTTTTGAAAAAATTTGTATAAGATGTGGCCCCAAATGCTTCAGCCTTATTTTAAACCTAGAGTGTTTAAGGTTTTTCTAAGTTTTAGGCTTTATCTTTTGTGTTAGGTCCCCTGGTTTCTATTCCGACGTTACTTTATTTCACTTAAGTCATGGGTCGCGGGGTCGTAAGAAGTGTCCCCCCCTGCTATTTACCTAGGCGGTCATGTTAATTATTTGAAAATTTTCGCCTTTTATTATTTCCTTCTAAAGTGCCGGGCCCAGTAAACACTGATCAACTTGGGGAAAGATCCGACGGTTGGCGCTATTTTGCAAAGGCTAAGTGCTCACATTTTAAGGCTGCGAAATAGCGAGGATTAATATCAGCCGTCCATGTGTCATGCGGAGGAAGTGAAGGTTGCGGCTGTCAAGAAGGTGGGGCCCCCTCTACGTGGTCTTCTCTGGCGTATTAGAGTGCAGCACGTGGCACAGGCCGCCATAGTCAGCATTTTAAGATTAAGGATCAAAGTGGGCCCCAAAGATGAGTCAGCTCACAGGTGGAGGTGACCTGGCAGGGATAGCTCTTACAATTCATTAAGACCCCGTGGCTCCTTCCAGCGAATGAAAAGTCGACAGGTCAGCTTCGAAGATGACAGGGCGCCAGGTGTCCGTGATGTGTCCGTGGGCCCACCTCTTCTGAAAGCTCCTAGCAGGGTTTAAATGCTGAGCAACTTGAGAAAGGATCTGACGGTCAGCACTATTTCGCAAAGGTTAAGTGCTTGCCCTTTAAGGCTGCGAAATAGCGAGAATGAATATCGGCCGTCCATGTGTCACGACAGGGTAAGTGGAAGGCATAGTTGTCAGTGATAGCTGGAGCCCCGTGGCTTTCTTTTGGCGTATTATAAGGTAACACGTGGCACAGGCCGCCACAGTCAGCAGGACAAGAACGCCAGGTGTCCATGATGTGTCTGTGGGCCCACCTCTTCTGAAAGCTCCTAGCAGGGTTTAAATGCCGCGCAAGTCGAGATAAGATCTAACGGCTCGCGCTATTTCGCAAGGGTAAGATGCTCACATTTTAAGGCTGCGAAATAGCGAAAGTTAACCTGGACCGTCCACGTGTCTTGATGACACGCGGTCTAAAAGGCAGCTGTGGGTCCCTATAGTGTATGTTCGACAAATGAAAAGTTGACAGGTCAGCTTCGAAGGTGACAAGAAAGCCAGGTGTCTATGGCGTTTCAGTGGGCCCACCTTTTCTGAGGTAGACCTGTCGAGACTGAAGTGGGGCCCCCATCGTTCTTCTTCCGGCAAATGACAGAATGACAAATCAGCACAGTGGATGACTAGATGCCAGATGTCACTGATGACTCAGCAGGCCCACCATTCCTGAGGACCTGTTCGAAGGATTAAAAGGCGATTAACTTGAAAGATAATCCAACGGCCCGCGCTATTTCGCAAGGGTTAAGTGCTCACCCTTTAAGGCTGCGAAATAGCGAGAATGAATATCAGCCGTCCACGTGTCATGATGATGACATGGCAAAAAGAGAAAAGCACGGGCCCGCTACAGTATAAAGGGCGACATTCAGTCAGTATCGGAATAGAATGTGAGGGGATTTTCTAAGCCAATGGTCGGATGCCGCGTGGTATTATGTAGCCAATAAAAGACAGGACTTAGACTAAGGACAAAGCCGTCAAAATGAAATTCACAGAGAGACACTTGCAGAAAGACTGCGGCCCGTTGGAGCTAAAATATGAATTCTCGTATGAATTCGATTTTGAAGGGACGGTCGAAGCATGCGGAATCAATGTTACAGTTAAGGCCCAGAGTACAAGCATTTGATTTCCTAACAACCAAGTAAGGATACCTCTTAAAAGGATTTTTGCAGAGGAGGCAAACGCAGAGTTATCTTTTACAAATACAGAGAAGGCGAATTGATTGCAGAGCGAATTTCTTTGAGCAAGCATCAGGTTTTTTTCTTATTTTGCAGCCGTTCTTGTGTTTTGATACGTGAAACTGTTCTCGTATAGCAGAAATATTTTCAGAAGTAATATTTATCTGGTTGTATTGCAAATGGCTCCTAAAAGGGAATTTTCTGGTAAAGTTGATTATCTTGAAAGAAGTGTGTGTGATGACTTCTTAGAGCAGTTGACGCTGTCAACCAACCAGGCATCTAAGGCCAAAGAATTAGTACCCAGGGCTCCCCGACTGAGAATTGGAGAAGGATTGTATGATAAGGGTAATTGGTTAAGAGACCCACAGGTTGGGCTGTCTGGGTTGGGGTTATTTAAAATCGGTTTTGGAATGAGGAATTCTCCTGCTCCTCAAAATAGCATTTGGGAATTAGATGTTGGGAAATTGGTAGTCCCAGGGGTGTTCATGGATACAGATTTGTTAACCCAGATGGCATTAAATTATGATTCAGTTACCAGGTGTATCCGGGATGTGAATGGAAAAACCCTCGTGGAGATAAATGCAGAAGAGCTGAGAAAAGCGTTTGGGCTTAGTGAGTTTACCAATTTCTTGGAGCATATAAGCTTCACACAATTAACTCAGGTATACAGGGCACAGAGGACTCATCTCAGGAATGGGCCTCTCAAAGAACTTTTTCTGAAAGTGGGAGGGTTAGCAGTTGTAGGGCCCAATACACAAGAGCCCTTTTCACTAAGTATGTTTACCTTAAGGGCAAAAGGGATGTACTGGGCACTTTGCCAAGTTCTAGGAGAGGATGCTGAATCTAATATACCAAATCATTATCTGTTAATGATTGTTCAAATTTTGAATCCTTCTCTTGCTATTACATTTGATTATGCCTCCTATATTGCTGATGCTATCCATGGAGGACTGATGGGGATAAAGAATGGGAAGGTGGATAGGCCATTTGGGTGGTATTCACTATTGATGCACCTCTTCCTCTTCAAAGGTGGAGATTATTTTGCCAGTGGAATGGATCTGGTAAAAGAAAAGGAGGGAGAGAAGATGCCAGTACAATTATGGAGCACCGTATTGTCATGGGATAGAGAGGATGCAAGTTTTCTAAAGTTTGATAAATACTTTGCATCCAAAATAAGGACTCTTCTTTGCTCTGACAATCCACGAGTCCCCAAGATTCTTCTGGAATTCCTAAGACCAAAAGAATTCGCAGAGAATGTCAAGATTGTTCATAACTGGGGTGATATGTATTTGTATCCAGTGTCCACAGTGTTTAGGGTCTTTGGTTTCAGAGGCACCCCATTTTTGTTACCATACCAGGTCCCCCTCAAAGTGGGAATAGCTGAGATTCTCAGACAAATTGGTGACTTGCAAGAGGCAGAGTTAACAGGCCGAGGTAAAGGGACTATTTTCCCTACAGCTACAGTAGCCCACCAATTTGTAATCACCAAGGGCGGCTGGAAATGTTTTGAGGATTTCCTCAAACCCTACCATTTGTCCACTGCAGTGTCAAGATGTGGTGATCCGGAGGACTTCTATAATGGTGTATTCCGGAAGAAAGTAGCATGCAGAGGTAGGCCCCACCAATTCCACTTTCCTGAAGACCTCATCAGGAATGAATTTGATTTGGATGAACAGGAGTTGAGGAAGGAAAAATGGGTAGCTTACAGGAAGGCCCTGGATTTTGTGCATCAATTTGATGCTAGCTATGACCCATTGTCTAGCTTCTTCCCATTGGAAGAAAAGATAAAATTTTTGATTATTTGTTTTGAGGATGTGATGCAGACAATAAAGGAGAAAAGGGGAGTTGTAATTAAAAACAACCCTGAGAAAGCAAGAATGATTTTGGGGAAATCAGCTCCTATTAAAGCCATCCCTCCTGGTGATTACACCCTGCATAAGAAAGCAGGTTACAATGTGTTGGTGTCTGCAAGAGGGGAACCCTCTTCATCTAAAGGGAAGAGGAAAGCACATGAAGTCATTGACATCCAAGACAGCCCAAAGAAGCAGAGGGTGGGGAAGGAAGTGCAATCAGATACACCCTTATATTCCCCATCCCAATCCCCTCTCCACATTGGAGATGAACAAGCAGCAACTGAATACCTCTCTCAGTTGGGCAGTTTGGGGGAGATTGCGTATACATATGATGAAGTGGAAGAGGGGATGCCAGAAGAACCCACTGAAGCACAAATGGACATCACCTCGACTGAACTCAAAGGCCAAGAGTGGGATCCTGAGATAAAGAAGGCCACTAGTGCTTTTCTAGCCGATGATAGTTTTGTAACATCTGAAGCATTCATGCAGTTTATATGGAAACAACATATAGATAAATATAATGCTAGATGTGAAACAAGAAAGGCAGAACAATTAAATAAAGATCCAGCCTTGGTGGAGGAAGAAATAAAACAGGAGATGATGGAAGAATTCAAAACCATCACTCCTGAACAGGGGAGAGATTTAGTAGCACAAGCTGGAGTGCTCATTTTGCCAGAATGGAATATTGTTGATGCTCTGGTGCTGGATGCAGTGAGGAAAGAAACCAAACCCATGGAAGGGGTTACATTCAGTAAAGACAATGCTGCTCTAGTCATGTGGTCCCTTAAGAGAAATGAGGACAAGAAGGGTAAAGACACCACAGGGACAAGTCACATTGGCGGATTGATGGTCAGGAGAGTAGAAAGTACAGGGGTAGTAGAGGCTGCTAGCACGGTGTTGGAGACTGCCAAATTTAGTGTTGCAGTAGCTGAGAAGGATGCTAAAGAAAAAGAGGCTCTCCAGCTCAAATTGGAAACAGTCTTGAAGGCTTATGACAGTGCCAAGGAGGAAATAAGAGGCAAGGAGAGTATTATTGCCAGATTGCAGAGCCAATTAGCAGGACAACGTCAACAAGGTGAATCTTCAACATTAATGATCACCTCTTCTCCTGCAAGACCTCCACCTACTAGCCCCATTATTGAGCTCCCACCATCTCCTGCACTTTCCAGCTCTCAGATGATAGAGATAACTCCCCAAGAATTGGAGAGTCTTAAGAAAACTCAGGCCTATTATGCAGGGAAGTATGAAGAAAAGATTAAGGCCACTGTCTCCAGTTTTGCAGACACTATAAATGCTTCACTCCTTCACAATAGTGTAGGAAAAGTCATGGAGATATGGACTGAGTTGATAAGAGATAAAGTCATATTGACACCCATTTTTGACAGATGGAGGCCTAGGGAGCAGGATTTGGAGTTCATGTGTGTTTCTTGTGATGAAGCAAGAGCTAACCCTATTATCAAATCTACTTCTGATATCACTAAGAGTTTATTGCAATTGGCGACAGAGGTGGATAATGTGGAAAGAAGGGTTAAATTGCTTAAAAAGGAATACACTGATCAGGTTTGTGAGTTACTTCTAGGAATTTTTGCCAATCCAGATCAGCTGAAAGATAAGCAGATATGGCTCAATGAGATAAATGTTAAATTGTCAGCAAGGGTCAAGGGAATTATTGATCTGGATGACACCTCATTTTTTGTTATAACCATATAGGAAATAGAGAGAATTAAATCACACTACAGTTTTCTTAACTCAGAAGTCAACAAACTGAGGAATTCTTGGAAAGGGTTGACTAAGGTTAAAAGTGATGTGATTAATTTTGTATGGCCGACCGAGGAGACGTATGGTGAGTGGGGAATTAAATATTCCACTCGAGATCCGGAGCAGTTAGAGAACGTCCCTGAAAAGCCAGAGGAGGTTGCAACTGAATAACCTGTCCAACAGACTGCTGAAGAAGCTGAAAAGAGCGCATAACTGAAATTGTAACTTCTTCAATTTTTGAAGTAATTGTAACAAACTTTCCTCAAAGAAGTCCGAAGCTTTGTGCATCCATATTGTTATAAATGGATACCAGGACTAGAGAGAAGGGGAACACACAATTTTTTGTAAGAAAACGCTGCAGAAATGTTATCTGAGCTTTTCCAAAGTTTAATGGAGAATCAGACTCTTGTAAAATCTTTTTTCAAATGAATATCAATATACAGACCATCAGTTTTGAGTAAAGCTCTGTGTCGTCTTCAAATTTGTCCTTAATCGTATTTATTCTTTCATTCGGAATAATCTAGGATTTTTCTGTTTGAATGGAATTGTAAAGCAATCTCAGTATGGGTGTTTCTAGCTTTTCTCTTTAGGAGGGAAATTAAACAGGCATGACCACTCTACTAGTAAATACTTTGGGATGAACTTTGAATTTTGAGGATCTTAGCTTATTTTGAAGTGATTAAATTCTTGTTGATGCTAGGCATTTACAGGGATAAATGGAGACCAAGTTGATGGGAAGTATAGAGATGTTTTATTTCAGGAGTTTTATTTGAGTTTGAGTGACTCTGTAGCCTTGGATAACGCACTGGTACTAATCGAAGCTGTTTATTGCATGCTTTGTTGATCAAATATACTGAAGTTGAATATTGTTTCATTCTTTGTGTTCAGTTGTTTTTTTTTTCAAGGTGAACAAACTCACTGGTTTTCTGGACTGGTTTGCTGTGGGTTTGTTGCTTAAGAATGTGAAGTTAATTCACAAAGGGTATACCCGCCTGGGCTTAAGGAAGAGCCCGAAGTGTAGAAGGTCTAACCAAACCTTGTCATATGTTGTCTCTGAAATCCTTTTATCCTTGATGTCTTCTCGGCACCCATTTTAGATTATATTATTAAAGGCATTGAAGGGTAATCAGATTTTGAGAACAACAAAAGTGGCGACTCTGCTGGGGACAGTTATCACAAAGATATACACATAAAATCTGTGCAAAGACTTGTGGAAAGTATTGTTGTGTTTGTGAGTAAGACTGCTTGCGTCTATTTTTCCCACAGCTTTGTGGGTGGCGACTCTGTTATTTTTGAACCAGTCCTTGTGAGATATAAACTTTCTAAAATAAAGACAAACAAGATGCAAGGAAATAAGCATACAAGATCATTCATGAAGAAACATCCTCGTGAAACCCTGCAAGAAGGTCTGCCCGAGCAATCACGAAGAGGCCAGGAGAGATCTGTGATGCATGAGCCGTCAAATGCTGCATGGGTGCAGAAAAACAACAATACTGGTAAGATGCCTGACCGACCTGTTTATGCAAATTCAAATTCATCTTCAAGAGATTCGGATCAGGATATTTTAGGTTTTCATTCAGGATTGTTCGGAAATATTGATGATATGCCTATTGTAAGTCGAGAGTTATCACATGCTAGTGTTTCTGCAAAAGATAGAACTAGTTCAAATGCTATTAGGCACTCTGTTCCTAGGACAATAGATGGGAACATTAGTTTGATTGATATAGATCAAGTTAATGTATCGGATTCTGAAGAAAACTATCCTGATGAGGATAAAATGTCCCTAGAAATTGAAGAATTAAATAAAAGAGTTCATCATTTAATATCCTTGAGGGCCCAAAAGGAGGCAAATAAGGAAAAGGAAGTTAAAGCCAAAATGATGGAGAGAGATAGGCTTCTTAGACAGATAGTTGATCTTGAAGTCCTTGCCAAGGATAAAGAAAAGAGCGATCAAGAAGGCCCGGTGATCAGGGAAATCTTAACCCCTAAGATCAGACCAGTTCCTAAGTCAGTAGCCCAGCCAAGTAAAGAAGTCCCTAATGATTCCCAACTCCCTAAGGTTAATTTAGACAAAGGGAAACAGATATGGGTAGATGATGGGGTAGAGTCTAAAATTGCAGAAGGGATTTCTCATAGGATCCTAGCACATGAGAGAGAGATGGAAAGGATGAGGAAGGAAAAGGAAGACCTCCAAATGGAGTTGGAAAAGGCTGAGTTAGAAGCTGCAAATCAGGAAGTTAAGAGAAAGATCAACTACCTAAAAGCTCCCCCTATTACATTCCCATCAGAAGATCTTAGTAAGCCTAATCCCCAACAAATTTCTCTCCCTCAGGTCAATATCCGACCAGCAGTGCACACTAACATTGCTTCAGTAAGCCATATACCTTCAAATAAGCAGTATACCCAAACATCTCAATCCCCAATCTCAAAGGCTAAGATGATTATGGGGAATAATAATACTGTTTCCCCTTTTCAAAGAAGGCCGATTAATCTAGAACAATATAAGCAATTGTTTTTTGATGGGATCCCAGGATATCCAAATCATGTTGAGTTAAGAGACAAACTCCATAAATTTGCCGGGAACAATGCAGTCAGTGCTGAGGAACATCTCAAATCTTTTGGGGATTTGATAAATGATTATGAGATAGTTGATGAGGATGTGATTATGAAACTGTTTGTTCAATCCCTGGTTGATGATGCAAGAGATTGGTATAGAGGTCTTCCAGTAGCCAGCATAGGTTCATGGGAGGAATTCAAAAATTGCTTTCAAGAACAGTATGGTGATAAGACTAATGTGAGTTTCATGCTGAATGAGTTCAATAATATCAGAAAATCTGAAAATGAAATAGTCACTGATTTTAATGCTAGGTTCCAGAAGGCTATGCATAGATTATATCAGGTAATGAGGCTAGATGACAATATGTGCCTTAACACCTATTATAATGCATTTGATTCTAAAATGGCTTACATTCTCAGAGATAAAAATCCTCATAACTTGAGGGATGCCTTTAGAATTGCCATAAATGTTGAAAGTAATAGAAAGGCATCTGGCAAATTAGGAAGGAGGATAGATGGAAGATTATGGCATGAAACCAAACAGCAACCTAACAAAGTTGCTAAGGAAGAGGACAAAATAGAAAAACTGGTCACTGCTATGAAAGATTTGACTGCTAAGGTTAACAAAAATGATAAACCTCATTACAATTGGCAAGATAGACCTCCTAGGTTACATGATATGCCATACAATACAAATTGGAAGGATGGTAAGCCCCAAGTTGAGAAGCCTAAAATTGCCCAAAGCCAAGACACACCAGATCCTTTGAAAGGCAAGACTGTTAATAATATAGAAAACACTCCCTGGTGTATTGCTTGTGATGGACCACATTCTCCTCACCAGTGTGCAGTAGCTCAAGCTCTGGAGGAATCCATGAGACCAGAAGCAGAGCTTGATATTAATATGTTTGAAACTATCATAGAAAGTGATGAGGAATCTATGCCAAGTGAGTGCAGTGATGCGTTAGATAATGAAAGATCAGTAAAAGGGCAGTTAGCCTTAGGCTGGCACCCTACATTGAATGTGGTAACAATTGAAGATGAAGAAGTTCATCTTAGGAGGCCTAGTGAAGAAGAGCTTAGAAACCTCACTAAGGCCGCAATCGCTAAAGCTAAACATAACTACAATCTGAGAAGCACCAAGAGAGATACTGATCAAGGTGAGCCAGGTTCCATGTTTGTAAAAGAGGTCACAAAGAAAGGGGCATCAAGCAGTGTTACTGCTACTGTTAAAGCTAGTCAAGAAGAAGAGGAACAAGTTAAAGACTTCCCTAGAACCACAGATGCCAAAAATGCTGGTGATGTGCAAAAGGTGGAAATAGTAAAAAAGAGTAACCAACTCAAAGTAGAAAAGGTTAAGGCTAATACTGAACAGTGTAATTATTCCACATTTAATATGGCCCAAGCTTTAACTCAAATGAAGGTCACTGTCCCATTAGTGGAGTTACTAAAGATCAAGGAACACAAGGATGCAGCTTTGTCTCTATTCTCTAGTATATCTGATGGTGGTTCAGTATCACCCACTGGTTCAAACAAAATAGGGAAGGATCAAGAGTTCCAAACTCCAGAGGTATATGTTGGAACCACTATCACTCAGGAGCCTTCTCAGGTGGACCCTTTCTATGTTACTTTGCTAGTCAATAACCGGTTAATTAAAAATTGCATGATAGATTCAGGAGCAGCTGCTAATGTGATGCCCTATGGTGTCATGAAAGAATTAGGATTGTCAGTAACCACCGTGTATGGGAAATGTTATGCCATGGATAACAGAGAAGTGCCTGTGATAGGTACAATGAAAGATGTAGAAGTAAAAATAGCTGCATTTCCTAAAGCTACTTACAAAATGGATGTTATTGTCACAAATACTAAACCCCACTATGGCATGTTACTCTCTAGGCAGTGGGCCGTAGCAGTGGGGGGAAATGTTCAATTGGATTTGTCTTATGCTACTATTCCTGTTGGTGGCAATAAGGTCAAACTATACAGGGAGCCACGAGCTCCTAAGGTAGTTGAAAATGTGGACCCTAGTGTGCTTAACTGTATGATTGATGTGGATTTAGATAATTTCAGAATTCAGCCAGTATCACCTCAGTTGAAGAACACTGACCCAATTGTAGTTGAACTACAAGCACAGCAGTATGGATTGTGGCAAATGTATTTTGATGGAGCTTGTTCCAAAGAAGGGTCAGGAGCAGGGGTTCTTTTTGTATCCCCATCAGGTATAACCTTTAAATATTCATTCTCATTGGCATTCCAATGCACAAATAATACTGCAGAGTATGAAGCTTTGTTGTTAGGACTTGAGGTTGCAAAAAAGCATGGAATCCGATTATTGAAAGTGATGGGTGATTCAGAGCTGGTCGTCTCTCAGGTAAGATCTAAGTATGCATCTAAGAATGATAAATTGAAGCAATATAAGCATGCTGTTTGGGATATTATTGAATATTTTGATGCCTTTTCTATCAACTGGATAGAGCGAGCAAAAAATATTATGGCAGATTTCCTAGCTAATGTTGCTTTAAAAAATGACGATGCAACACTAACTGGTATCTCCACTGTGGAAATAAAAGCTAGGCCTGCTATCCCTGATAATGTATATAACTGGCAAGTTTTTGCTGATGATGATGATATTCTTAGGTTCATCCAATGTGTTGATGATTATGATGGACAAAAAATTGATTGTAATGCATTGGTGGAAGTAGTGGATGGCAGAGAGACAGTGTTTGGAAATGATATTGTCCAATTGGAAACCAACGAAATACCTAAAGGACTGGTGGAGTTAGAAAGCATGTTTAGTTATAATGACAGTCATCTACACCAGCAATCTACCACTAAGTTAGAAGAATTAGAGGAGGTCAACTTGGGGACAGAATCATCCCCCAAGTTGGTATATATTGGAAAGAAGCTACCTCCTCATGTTAGGACTAACCTAATCAGTTTACTGAACAGGTATAAACATGTTTTTGCTTGGTCTTATGAAGATCTAAAGGCGTATAGACAAGATCTTTTTCAGCATGAAATTCCCTTACTTCCAGATGCTAAGCCTTTTAGACAGAAATAGAGACCTATTAACCCCTTGTTAGAAACAAAAATGCAACAAGAGTTGACTAAATTGAGAGAAGGGGGGATTATCAAACCAATCAGACATTCTTCATGGGTTTCTAATTTGGTCCCAGTGAGGAAAAAGAATGGAGATATCAGATTGTGTGTGAATTTTAGGAATCTGAATGTTGCTTCCCTAAAAGATAATTATTCATCTCCAAACATGGAAGCAATGCTACAAAGAGTGACAGGTTGTGATCTTTTGTCCATGATGGATGGTTTCTCAGGATACAATCAAGTGCTTGTAAGGGAGTCTGAACAGTTTAAAACAGCTTTTACTACTCCATGGGGAACTTATGTGTATGTGAGAATGCCGTTTGGATTGAAAAATGCAGGGGCTACCTTCCAAAGAGCTATGGATGTGGCTTTTAAGGAATTCATTAACATTATTATGGTGGTTTACCAAGATGATTTAACTTGTTTCTCAAAGAGAGCTGATGATCACTGTGGACATTTAGAGAAGGTGTTTGATAAAGCTTTGGAATTTGGTGTATCACTGAATCCCAAAAAATGTCATTTTGGGGTCACTGAAGGAAAATTATTGGGACATATAGTTTCCAAGGAAGGAGTAAGAATAGACCCTGAAAGAATTGAAGCAATCAATAAGGTGTCTGAACCAAAAAATGTGAAAGGAATTCAGTCCTTTCTAGGCAAAGTGAATTTTGTCAGGAGATTCATTGCCAACTTTGCTGAGATAGTAAAGCCTATTGTCAAGTTGCTCAAGAAAGACACCAAGTTTCACTGGGATTAGGAAGCCTCAAAAGCTTTTAATGAGATTAAGAAAGCAATCCAGGAAGCACCAGTGTTGAAGTCCCCGGATTATGGTAAGCCTTTTTCTCTGTTTTCTTTTGCTTCATATCACACAGTGGCTGCAGTATTATTGCAAAAGGATAATGAGGGATATGATCATCCCATAGCTTTCTATAGAAAATCTTTGCAAGCGGCAGAATTAAAATATGAAACCATGGAGAAACAAGCTTATGCCTTGGTTAAAGCTGTTAAAGCCTTTAGGCCATATTTGGTGAATGCAAATGTCACTGCCTATGTTCCACATGCTGCAGTTAAAGATATTCTGTCTCAATCTGAGGTTACTGGGAAGAGATGCAGATGGATCAATAGAATTCAAGAGTTCAATTTGGAGGTAAAGATCACTAAATTGGTGAGAGGGTTAGGTTTGGCTAAGCTCATGGCTGAGTCAAATCTCATGAATGTAGAAGTACACAATGTTGAAGTTGAAGATATTTTGGTCACTAGTATTGAGAGGCAACCATGGTACACAGAGATAGTCCAAGTATTGAGGGGTAATATGCTGCCAGAAGGAATGACTCACAACCAGAAGAGAACTTTAAAGCTCAAATCCCAAAAGTATGTCCTCATTCAGGGTGATCTTTTTTGGATAAAAAGAGATGGGGAGTTACTACTGTGTTTGGATGAATTTCAAGCTAAACAAATGTTGAAGGAAATGCATGATGGAGTATGTGGAGGTCATTACTCTGCTAAGACTACAGCTGGTAAGATAATACGGGTTGGGTATTATTGGCCTACTTTGTTTAAAGACACCCATGCATATGTTCGAAGATGTGATTCATGTCAGAGATTTTCTTCTAAGCTCAAGTATGAAGGAGCCTTACCACTAAATCCAGTTTCTGTAGAAGCTCCTTTTGTTCAATGGGGTATTGATTTTATTGGAGAGATTGTTGAAAAGTCAGGAAGAGGCCATGGATGGATTATAGTGGCTACAGATTATTTTACCAAATGGATAGAAGCTATTCCCACAAGAAGAGCTACTAGTAAAATTGTCATTGACTTCCTGATGGATAATATTGTGACTAGATTTGGAACACCTGCAAAATTGGTAATGGATAATGCTATGTGTTTCAGATCAGAAGAATTTGTAGGCTTTTGCAATAGTCATGGTATACTTATGTCATACTCATCACCTTATCACCCTCAAGGGAATGGACAAGCAGAATCTAGCAACAAAAGCTTGCTAACCATTATTAAGAAGATCTTAGAAGAAAACAAAAGGTCTTGGGATCAAAAGTTGAAATTGGCTCTGTGGGCGGATAGAATAACAGTTAAAAAATCCATTGGAATGTCACCTTTTGAGTTGGTTTATGGTACCCAAGCCAGATTACCGGTAAATAACCTTCTTCCAGTATATAAGTTTTTGCAGGAAGAGAGCATGGAACTATCTGAACCAATGGAGAACAGGATGATCCAAATTGTAGAGGTGGAAGAGCTTAGAACCTCCGCTCATAAGAAAAATCAAAAGCTCCAACTACAGTCAAAGTATCTTTTTGATAAAAGAACATCGTTAAGGAAGTTTCAAATTGATGACATGGTTCTTCAGTGGAATGCAAAAGGGCAGGATAAAGGAAAGCATAAGAAATTTGAATCACTCTGGATTGGCCCTTTTGTAATTTGCGATTTGAATGGTAAGGATTCATATTTCTTGAAGAATATGAATGATGAGATGCAGGAATTTCCAGTGCATGGACAATTCCTGAAGTACTATTTCTCTTAATGTCCATGCATAGTAGGTCCTTGGTTTGTATATATTTTGTTTTCTTTCCTATTTTCCTAGTTTCGGTCTGTGTTTTGGTCTGTTTCTCCAGAGTTTCTGAGTTTTCTTGTGTTGATCTCGCAATCAACCATCCCCAGTCAGAGCCGCTGTTGTTGCTGTTTTTTAAAATTGGGTTCTTTCCCCATATTTGGCTATGGTTTTTGAAAAAATTTGTATAAGATGTGGCCCCAAATGCTTCAGCCTTATTTTAAACCTAGAGTGTTTAAGGTTTTTCTAAGTTTTAGGCTTTATCTTTTGTGTTAGGTCCCCTGGTTTCTATTCCGACGTTACTTTATTTCACTTAAGTCATGGGTCGCGGGGTCGTAAGAAGTGTCCCCCCTTGCTATTTACCTAGGCGGTCATGTTAATTATTTGAAAATTTTCGCCTTTTATTATTTCCTTCTAAAGTGCCGGGCCCAGTAAACACTGATCAACTTGGGGAAAGATCCGACGGTTGGCGCTATTTCGCAAAGGCTAAGTGCTCACATTTTAAGGCTGCGAAATAGCGAGGATTAATATCAGTCGTCCATGTGTCATGCGGAGGAAGTGAAGGTTGCGGCTGTCAAGAAGGTGGGGCCCCCTCTACGTGGTCTTCTCTGGCGTATTAGAGTGCAGCACGTGGCACAGGCCGCCACAGTCAGCATTTTAAGATTAAGGATCAAAGTGGGCCCCAAAGATGAGTCAGCTCACAGGTGGAGGTGACCTGGCAGGGATAGCTCTTACAATTCATTGAGACCCCGTGGCTCCTTCCAGCGAATGAAAAGTCGACAGGTCAGCTTCGAAGATGACAGGGCGCCAGGTGTCTGTGATGTGTCCGTGGGCCCACCTCTTCTGAAAGCTCCTAGCAGGGTTTAAATGCTGAGCAACTTGAGAAAGGATCTGACGGTCAGCACTATTTCGCAAAGGTTAAGTGCTTGCCCTTTAAGGCTACGAAATAGCGAGAATGAATATCGGTCGTCCATGTGTCACGACAGGGTAAGTGGAAGGCATAGTTGTCAGTGATAGCTGGAGCCCCGTGGCTTTCTTTTGGCGTATTATAAGGTAACACGTGGCACAGGCCGCCACAGTCAGCAGGACAAGAACGCCAGGTGTCCATGATGTGTCCGTGGGCCCACCTCTTCTGAAAGCTCCTAGCAGGGTTTAAATGTCGCGCAAGTCGAGATAAGATCTAACGGCTCGCGCTATTTCGCAAGGGTAAGATGCTCACATTTTAAGGCTGCGAAATAGCGAAAGTTAACCTGGACCGTCCACGTGTCTTGATGACACGCGGTCTAAAAGGCAGCTGTGGGTCCCTATAGTGTATGTTCGACAAATGAAAAGTTGACAGGTCAGCTTCGAAGGTGACAAGAAAGCCAGGTGTCTATGGCGTTTCAGTGGGCCCACCTTTTCTGAGGTAGACCTGTCGAGACTGAAGTGGGGCCCCCATGGTTCTTCTTCCGGCAAATGACAGAATGACAAATCAGCACAGTGGATGACTAGATGCCAGATGTCACTGATGACTCAGCAGGCCCACCATTCCTGAGGACCTGTTCGAAGGATTAAAAGGCGATTAACTTGAAAGATAATCCAACGGCCCGCGCTATTTCGCAAGGGTTAAGTGCTCACCCTTTAAGGCTGCGAAATAGCGAGAATGAATATCAGCCGTCCACGTGTCATGATGATGACATGGCAAAAAGAGAAAAGCACGGGCCCGCTACAGTATAAAGGGCGACATTCAGTCAGTATCGGAATAGAATGTGAGGGGATTTTCTAAGCCAATGGTCGGATGCCGCGTGGTATTATGTAGCCAATAAAAGACAGGACTTAGACTAAGGACAAAGCCGTCAAAATGAAATTCACAGAGAGACACTTGCAGAAAGACTGCGGCCCGTTGGAGCTAAAATATGAATTCTCGTATGAATTCGATTTTGAAGGGACGGTCGAAGCATGCGGAATCAATGTTACAGTTAAGGCCCAGAGTACAAGCATTTGATTTCCTAACAACCAAGTAAGGATACCTCTTAAAAGGATTTTTCCAGAGGAGGCAAATGCAGAGTTATCTTTTACAAATACAGAGAAGGCGAATTGATTGCAGAGCGAATTTCTTCGAGCAAGCATCAGGTTTTTTTCTTATTTTGCAGCCGTTCTTGTGTTTTGATACGTGAAACTGTTCTCGTATAGCAGAAATATTTTCAGAAGTAATATTTATCTGGTTGTATTGCAAATGGCTCCTAAAAGGGAATTTTCTGGTAAAGTTGATTATCTTGAAAGAAGTGTGTGTGATGACTTCTTAGAGCAGTTGACGCTGTCAACCAACCAGGCATCTAAGGCCAAAGAATTAGTACCCAGGGCTCCCCGACTGAGAATTGGAGAAGGATTGTATGATAAGGGTAATTGGTTAAGAGACCCACAGGTTGGGCTGTCTGGGTTGGGGTTATTTAAAATCGGTTTTGGAATGAGGAATTCTCCTGCTCCTCAAAATAGCATTTGGGAATTAGATGTTGGGAAATTGGTAGTCCCAGGGGTGTTCATGGATACAGATTTGTTAACCCAGATGGCATTAAATTATGATTCAGTTACCAGGTGTATCCGGGATGTGAATGGAAAAACCCTCCTGGAGATAAATGCAGGAGAGCTGAGAAAAGCGTTTGGGCTTAGTGAGTTTACCAATTTCTTGGAGCATATAAGCTTCACACAATTAACTCAGGTATACAGGGCACAGAGGACTCATCTCAGGAATGGGCCTCTCAAAGAACTTTTTCTGAAAGTGGGAGGGTTAGCAGTTGTAGGGCCCAATACACAAGAGCCCTTTTCACTAAGTATGTTTACCTTAAGGGCAAAAGGGATGTACTGGGCACTTTGCCAAGTTCTAGGAGAGGATGCTGAATCTAATATACCAAATCATTATCTGTTAATGATTGTTCAAATTTTGAATCCTTCTCTTGCTATTACATTTGATTATGCCTCCTATATTGCTGATGCTATCCATGGAGGACTGATGGGGATAAAGAATGGGAAGGTGGATAGGCCATTTGGGTGGTATTCACTATTGATGCACCTCTTCCTCTTCAAAGGTGGAGATTATTTTGCCAGTGGAATGGATCTGGTAAAAGAAAAGGAGGGAGAGAAGATACCAGTACAATTATGGAGCACCGTATTGTCATGGGATAGAGAGGATGCAAGTTTTCTAAAGTTTGATAAATACTTTGCATCCAAAATAAGGACTCTTCTTTGCTCTGACAATCCACGAGTCCCCAAGATTCTTCTGGAATTCCTAAGACCAAAAGAATTCGCAGAGAATGTCAAGATTGTTCATAACTGGGGTGATATGTATTTGTATCCAGTGTCCACAGTGTTTAGGGTCTTTGGTTTCAGAGGCACCCCATTTTTGTTACCATACCAGGTCCCCCTCAAAGTGGGAATAGCTGAGATTCTCAGACAAATTGGTGACTTGCAAGAGGCAGAGTTAACAGGCCGAGGTAAAGGGACTATTTTCCCTACAGCTACAGTAGCCCACCAATTTGTAATCACCAAGGGCGGCTGGAAATGTTTTGAGGATTTCCTCAAACCCTACCATTTGTCCACTGCAGTGTCAAGATGTGGTGATCCGGAGGACTTCTATAATGGTGTATTCCGGAAGAAAGTAGCATGCAGAGGTAGGCCCCACCAATTCCACTTTCCTGAAGACCTCATCAGGAATGAATTTGATTTGGATGAACAGGAGTTGAGGAAGGAAAAATGGGTAGCTTACAGGAAGGCCCTGGATTTTGTGCATCAATTTGATGCTAGCTATGACCCATTGTCTAGCTTCTTCCCATTGGAAGAAAAGATAAAAATTTTGATTATTTGTTTTGAGGATGTGATGCAGACAATAAAGGAGAAAAGGGGAGTTGTAATTAAAAACAACCCTGAGAAAGCAAGAATGATTTTGGGGAAATCAGCTCCTATTAAAGCCATCCCTCCTGGTGATTACACCCTGCATAAGAAAGCAGGTTACAATGTGTTGGTGTCTGCAAGAGGGGAACCCTCTTCATCTAAAGGGAAGAGGAAAGCACATGATGTCATTGACATCCAAGATAGCCCAAAGAAGCAGAGGGTGGGGAAGGAAGTGCAATCAGATACACCCTTATATTCCCCATCCCAATCCCCTCTCCACATTGGAGATGAACAAGCAGCAACTGAATACCTCTCTCAGTTGGGCAGTTTGGGGGAGATTGCGTATACATATGATGAAGTGGAAGAGGGGATGCCAAAAGAACCCACTGAAGCACAAATGGACATCACCTCGACTGAACTCAAAGGCCAGGAGTGGGATCCTGAGATAAAGAAGGCCACTAGTGCTTTTCTAGCCGATGATAGTTTTGTAACATCTGAAGCATTCATGCAGTTTATATGGAAACAACATATAGATAAATATAATGCTAGATGTGAAACAAGAAAGGCAGAACAATTAAATAAAGATCCAGCCTTGGTGGAGGAAGAAATAAAACAGGAGATGATGGAAGAATTCAAAACCATCACTCCTGAACAGGGGAGAGATTTAGTAGCACAAGCTGGAGTGCTCATTTTGCCAGAATGGAATATTGCTGATGCTCTGGTGCTGGATGCAGTGAGGAAAGAAACCAAACCCATGGAAGGGGTTACATTCAGTAAAGACAATGCTGCTCTAGTCATGTGGTCCCTTAAGAGAAATGAGGACAAGAAGGGTAAAGACACCACAGGGACAAGTCACATTGGCAGATTGATGGTCAGGAGAGTAGAAAGTACAGGGGTAGTAGAGGCTGCTAGCACGGTGTTGGAGACTGCCAAATTTAGTGTTGCAGTAGCTGAGAAGGATGCTAAAGAAAAAGAGGCTCTCCAGCTCAAATTGGAAACAGTCTTGAAGGCTTATGACAGTGCCAAGGAGGAAATAAGAGGCAAGGAGAGTATTATTGCCAGATTGCAGAGCCAATTAGCAGGACAACGTCAACAAGGTGAATCTTCAACATTAATGATCACCTCTTCTCCTGCAAGACCTCCACCTACTAGCCCCATTATTGAGCTCCCACCATCTCCTGCACTTTCCAGCTCTCAGATGATAGAGATAACTCCCCAAGAATTGGAGAGTCTTAAGCAAACTCAGGCCTATTATGCAGGGAAGTATGAAGAAAAGATTAAGGCCACTGTCTCCAGTTTTGCAGACACTATAAATGCTTCACTCCTTCACAATAGTGTAGGAAAAGTCATGGAGATATGGACTGAGTTGATAAGAGATAAAGTCATATTGACACCCATTTTTGACAGATGGAGGCCTAGGGAGCAGGATTTGGAGTTCATGTGTGTTTCTTGTGATGAAGCAAGAGCTAACCCTATTATCAAATCTACTTCTGATATCACTAAGAGTTTATTGCAATTGGCGACAGAGGTGGATAATGTGGAAAGAAGGGTTAAATTGCTTAAAAAGGAATACACTGATCAGGTTTGTGAGTTACTTCCAGGAATTTTTGCCAATCCAGATCAGCTGAAAGATAAGCAGATATGGCTCAATGAGATAAATGTTAAATTGTCAGCAAGGGTCAAGGGAATTATTGATCTGGATGACACCTCATTTTTTGTTATAACCATATAGGAAATAGAGAGAATTAAATCACACTACAGTTTTCTTAACTCAGAAGTCAACAAACTGAGGAATTCTTGGAAAGGGTTGACTAAGGTTAAAAGTGATGTGATTAATTTTGTATGGCCGACCGAGGAGACGTATGGTGAGTGGGGAATTAAATATTCCACTCGAGATCCGGAGCAGTTAGAGAACGTCCCTGAAAAGCCAGAGGAGGTTGCAACTGAATAACCTGTCCAACAGACTGCTGAAGAAGCTGAAAAGAGTGCATAACTGAAATTGTAACTTCTTCAATTTTTGAAGTAATTGTAACAAACTTTCCTCAAAGAAGTCTGAAGCTTTGTGCATCCATATTGTTATAAATGGATACCAGGACTAGAGAGAAGGGGAACACACAATTTTTTGTAAGAAAACGCTGCAGAAATGTTATCTGAGCTTTTCCAAAGTTTAATGGAGAATCAGACTCTTGTAAAATCTTTTTTCAAATGAATATCAATATACAGACCATCAGTTTTGAGTAAAGCTCTGTGTCGTCTTCAAATTTGTCCTTAATCATATTTATTCTTTCATTCGGAATAATCTAGGATTTTTCTGTTTGAATGGAATTGTAAAGCAATCTCAGTATGGGTGTTTCTAGCTTTTCTCTTTAGGAGGGAAATTAAACAGGCATGACCACTCTACTAGTAAATACTTCGGGATGAACTTTGAATTTTGAGGATCTTAGCTTATTTTGAAGTGATTAAATTCTTGTTGATGCTAGGCATTTACAGGGATAAATGGAGACCAAGTTGATGGGAAGTATAGAGATGTTTTATTTCAGGAGTTTTATTTGAGTTTGAGTGACTCTATAGCCTTGGATAACGCACTGGTACTAATCGAAGCTGTTTATTGCATGCTTTGTTGATCAAACATACTGAAGTTGAATATTGTTTCATTCTTTGTGTTCAGTTGTTTTTTTTTTCAAGGTGAACAAACTCACTGGTTTTCTGGACTGGTTTGCTGTGGGTTTGTTGCTTAAGAATGTGAAGTTAATTCAAAAAGGGTATACCCGCCTGGGCTTAAGGAAGAGCCCGAAGTGTAGAAGGTCTAACCAAACCTTGTCATATGTTGTCTCTGAAATCCTTTTATCCTTGATGTCTTCTCGTCACCCATTTTAGATTATATTATTAAAGGCATTGAAGGGTAATCAGATTTTGAGAACAACAGAGTCCCCTGTAGTTGAAGGAGATTCGACAGTTGTAGAGCATGAAGCTAGAGAGTCAAATGATGAATATAATTTACTAGAGTTAGTCGGTAGCATGAATGGAATTGAGAGAATTGGAAAGATGAGATTGAATTCAATTGAGTAAAATAGACTTGAAGGTTTTAAGTTGAATCACTTGATTCGGAACAGTATAAGCATTGAGGATATCAGTAATTTGCTTCCAAAATCCTTAAATGAAGTTCTTAAGGAGAGGTTATTTCAGCAATCTGTTGAGGTTGGGTTATCAAAGGTAAAAGAAATTGATATGTAGAATTTGATGAATGAATGTATCTGTGTGCAAAAGGCTTTATCAGTGTGTATTGAGGAGTTGAGAGATCATATCTGCAGTGCTAGAAGAGTCTACAGATAATCTAACTCTTGGTCAGCAGCTACAATAAAGAACAAGACCAAAATCGATGCAATTGAAGATGAGTTAAGTGTTCTAGTAAAATATTTTGATTTCTTGAGTGATAAAGATTGTGAGAGAAAAAGGCTAAACTTTCTTTAAGTTGGACTCTTATTCTTGCAAAGGCAAAAAACAGATTTAGTGAATATGTTTTGGAAAGTGAAGGAGATATTGAGGCTAAGTTGGAGCACTTTTCAACATTGCTTGGTAATGTAGTTGAGTATGAGTAGAACCCATCTGCTCTAGATAGTTTCTCCCATGTTGTTGATTTGTTGGTGGAATGCAGAAGCCTATCAGTTAGCATTAAATTGGCCATACATTCTTGTGAAGTTCTTCTTCTAGACCTGAAGGAGAAATAAAAGCATATCTCTCCGAAGAAGAGCAAATGAAGGTTGTATCCGGTCTGGTATTCAGTTTTGGAGTTGTGTATATACTCTAATTTATTTCTTTATCTTTTTATCAAAGGCATCCTTTGTCCTTGATGTCAAAGGGGGAGAAAGGAATGCGGATTTTGGATATGAGGAGATGTATGAGTTAGGGGGAGTTGAGTTGTATGCAGATATAATATGTTTTTTCATCAATGACAATGGGAGAGATTGTTAGACTTGTGTGAATATTGTTGTCATTGATGTCAAACTAGTTATCTGGTATGGACCAGACAGTGTATGCAGTATATTGAGGATAATTCATTTATCCGATTTGGTCAGGATAATTTATGCACAGTTCATTATCATCAGGTTTGATCTAGATGTTGTATGCAGTCGGTATGTGTAAATGAGCAGGTGTTGTGCATTTTGGTATTAGAGGTAATGCAGTTGTAGACACCTAAAATTGTCCTCTTTAATTAAATAAATATTTTTTATTTAATTAATTATTTTATCCTAAGTCTTCTATTAATTAAATAAATCATTTATTGAATTAATTCATTTAGCCTCTTCTAGCCCTTTTCTCATTTAAATAAATATTTTTATTTATTTAAACTATCTTTCTTATAAATTAAATAAATATTTTATTTATTTAATTGGTCCCACTTCCTCTATTAATTAAATAAATCTTTATATATTAAATTAATTCATTAGCTTTTTCCCCCATGACACAGGTCACTTATCTATTAATCCTCCTTTACCTACCCTCTTCATTATTTTATTATTTCTTCTACCTACCCTAGATGACCATTTCTTTCTTTCACCTCCTAATCTTATCCCTCCATTTTCTAAAGCATCTTCTATATAAGAGGATACTCTAATCATTATCAACCCTAATCAATGCGCCTAATCACCTTATGCAATCAAGCCTTCTTGTGATCATGCAACTTCAACCACAATCCATTCTTTGTTGAGCTCTTGTGCACCTATAAAATCTAAGAGCAAATATATCAAACAGATCAATGGAGATAGGAGATAATGGAGATTGAAACCCTACTTGGCATGTGAATGATAATATTGTTCATTTGTTTATTTGCATGTTCTTAGGTATCTTCATTGGTGTATGGTCAATGTTTGGTTGTAGAACTAGGGTTTTATTGTGGTTGGATCTTTGTGGTTTTACAATAATTTATCATCATAATTTTTCACCATATACATTTTCGCACACCTAGTGGGACTCTTGTCCCTTTCATTTTTAATATTTTTTTTGCAGATCTAGCTTTTTTTGTGAAGTTGCAGGTCGGATGTCTGATGATTCTGATTTATTATGGGTTTGCGACTGATCTTTCAATGTCTATGTTCTGATTTCATGTATGTGATCTATGTTATCACGTCTGTATTTTTTGGTTGATTTTGCAGGTCTCAGATCCCAAAATCGCGTTTGTGCATCATATTTTAGCGTCTGCTATCAAAAATCGCATCTGGATTGGATATTTTTGCATTTTTGTCCTTTCTATTTGTTACAGGTGTAGGTTCTCCTGAAATTTCATCTATGACTCATAATATCGCGTTTCTGCCCATAAATTGCATCTACACTGCCTATTGTCATTTTTGTGTTCAAATCTTGTTTTGCAGGTTCCAGATCTCGAAATTGTGTCTGCGTCTGATATTTGTGCATCTATGTTTGGAAAGTGCATCTGCATTCGGTATGACTGCATTTTTGTTTTTAGTTTTCATTATCTTTTTCATTTTAGGGTTTTCGATTTACTTTTGGCTCTAACCCCTTTATTGGACTAACAAAGTGGTGCAATTATTTTGAAAAGGAGAAAGCATCATATTGTAGAAGGCCCCCTTTTCACATTTGGGCTTGGATTTCTAAAATTTACCTAACTAGTGTCCTTGCAGGTGGGGGTAATTTATCAAAACTACTAATCATTTGTTGTAGGGGTAATTTAGGTGTCTATATTTGAATTCTAGATTAATTAGGGTCACATCTTTTTCATTTGGGGTTAAAGAACTTATTTTAAGTGTTTGGTGCATTTTGCACATTTTATATTTATAACCCTAGAGGTGATAACAAAAGTATCATCTCTCCTCACCTTCCATTGGACCTTGGTTGTAAGAGAAATTGTTATCATCTTTTATTTAGGTAGGAGGGTTTGTCTCTCGGGTATCCCATAAGGCCAATTGAGAGAGCACAACCCAAGCAGTACTTCTTCTGCATGCTATATAAATTAATACGTCAGGTGAAAGTCACGACGACTTGGTGACATGTATCTACACTGACGGTTCTCCCTAGTATCCACACTTATGTTGGATGCATTAAAAAACATCTTTCGAGATTAGGAGTGGGTTCTTAAATGACTTGCCATAGCACGGGTAGACACCAAGGACTGCATAAGTTCCCCCACTAAACACATTTTTTTGTAGAGGCGAAAAATCCTTACATTTGATGGTTCAGGAAGTGTGGATTGTACCTCATAGATACCCCTCATGTACCCTTTCATGTTGAGACAAGAATCCCTCATTTGATCTTTGGTCTTTTGAGGTAAGATAATCTAGTATGCCCAAGAAGTAAGTGTCATGGTGGGGGAGCCAGTGCTACCAAAATCTCTAGTTGTCTACTCATTTGAGTTATTTCTATGTCATGAGGGGCTCGTTGAATGGTTTCTCTTTCCAGCCTAGGTTGTGCATGTTTTCAAATATCTTCAATTTGTGTTATACCAATGGAAATCATTTGAACATACAAAAAAACATTTTGGACAAAAACACTTTCAGACATTATGTCTTCATTGTTTGATGTGTTTTCTTGCCACAAAAAAATTCAACATCAATATTTGGTCACATTCAACAACTTCACAATTGGATAGACTCATAAATTTTCTTAGAAACTGCATCTGAGTTAGTTAAAACTATGTTTGTGTTAGTAAATCGCGTCTGCTTAGGGAAGAAATGCATCTGTGTATTAGAGAATCAACATTGTTAGCACAATAGTCAGAAACCATGTTTGTGACAGTTTAAACCTTGTCTAGGTTGGGAAGTCACATCTACGCAAGGCAGAATCGCGTTTTTGTATCAGAAGCAAACCATTGTCAGTAATAATTGAAATTGTGTCTATGTCATCTGAAACTGTGTCTATGTTGAGAAATCATGTCTATGCAAAGCAGCTCTACATCTGTGTTTCAGAATAAAATTTGCAAAAATTGGAAAAGAAAAAATGTGCTTAGGTTTTGAGATTTGAAGAGCTTCTAAGGCATTTCCCATAGGGCATCATCATTTTTAGTCAAACAGCTTTGGTCTCATATTTCTCCATCATTTTCCTTCGTTTGCAATCCCTCATACACATTTTCCAAACTAGAGTCAAAAGGTTTCTTTGTTGTCCTCATCATATCTTGCAAACTTGCTACAACTTATCACTAAGTGGTTCCTATATCAGATCTATCATCTTAGGATCCCATTTGGTCCTCTTTAGTCAAGGTCAACTTACCTCATCAAGAGATCTATCATCTCTTTGGAAGCCACACCTTACTTTAGATCACACATATCTTCAACTTACATTTTTGGACATTGCAAGACAACCCTAGATTCTTTCCATCTCATATCTTTTCTTGGTCTTCCATAGTCTTCACATTTTCTCCCATTCTTCATTTTAGCCAAGGTTTTAATTCATGGTTGAAACCCATTCCCAAAGGTCTAGAAGAGAAGCCGAAGAATCTCTAAGATCTCTCAACTTGAGTACCTATGAGTTTGATGGAGATAAATTTTACAACCCATTTGACAGTTGCAGTAATATGCTAGACAATGATAATGACAATGCATCTATCCCCTCCACATAGATTGAAGAGAATATCTTAGATCCAATATTCAATAGATTGGTTTAAGAAATCATGAGAGACAATACTTCTTTAAAGTCATGGCACAAAGTGAAATAAGGCTACCTCATGATTTTGATATGTCACAAATTTAAGAAGAGGATCCTAATCAAATGGTTCAAACAAATTCAATTCCTAGAGGAAATAATGATGTTAATAGGAGAGAATGTTTCGTGCCTGAGTCACCCTCATCCTTATTTCAAAAACCAAAAATTCCCAATGCCCATACTCATACCAATTTTACTAGGAAATCTCATGAACAACCTTGCCATCAGCCTTTCCCATGGAGAAGAAATGCTAATACACATGATCATGATAATACCCAAGATCATACCAATACATACAATTACACTCAAGAGAACATTCAAAATCATGACACAAGGAGACCCTGTGTCAGATTTGGGGGCAATATTCAAGATCATTCTTATGATACCTCCTATCCTCATGGTCATGACATGTATCGACCTAGACCTAGTGCTCCTCATTATAATTCCATGCCAAATGGTCCATATGCAAGCTATAATTATGTTCCTCCTTCATATGAACACATCTATGATCAATATCATCCATAGATGCACTATGTCCCTCCTCCTCCACCCAGTGGCTCAAGCATGGGACTAGCTCAAAGAAAAAATAAACCATCCAAGAATGATTTGCAACAACAAATCAAGGATTTTCAAAAACAAATGGCATACATAAATACACCAAAGCAAGAGTGTAATATAAAAGACATATGTCCTTATCCATTTGATAGAAGTGTTCCAATGCCTCCATTTCCTCCACATTTTGTGACACCAAAATTTGATAAGTATAGAGGCAAAGGATATCCTAAAGCACACATAATAGAATTCTTCACAACATGTATTGAGGTAGCCAATGAAGAAACATACTTGATGAGATTGTTCCCACAAAGTTTAGGTGGACAAGCTATGGAATGGTTCTCCCAACTTCCACCTAGAATCAAAACATGGAGTAATCTAGAAGAAGATTTTATGCAACACTTCTCATACAACATTGAAACAGATGTGTTAGTGACTACTTTGTGCAAAACCAAACAAAAAATTGGGGAGTCCTTTGCTTCATTTTTACAGCGATGGAGAGGTCTTGTTAGTCGATGCTCTTGTGATATCCCACAAAAACAAATGGTAGAAATGTTCACTTGAAACATCAACAAGGATATTGGATATGAACTAAGAAAAGCTTGTTTGACTACCTTTAAGGAATCCATATAAAAGGAATTGGCAATTGAGAAAGTCCTTATTCAACAAGGCATCATTAAGCTATTCAAAGAGAACAAAGAGGATTCAAATGGGAAAGACAAGCCTCGCTTTTGGAACAAGAATAAGAACACAAATAGTGATGGGGTAGTAGATGTAAATTTCGTAAAACCAAAAATGACTTTCCTTGGTGCAAGTTCATCCAATTCAAACAATCAAGTGAACACCCAAAGGCCATCAAAGCCTCGAAGGAAATACACTCCATTAGGAGAGACAATTGAGAAAACATTTTAAGTAGTTGGTTGCAAACAAGCTTATAAAAATACCAGATAATCCACCTTATGAACCAAAAGTAAAACTTGCATGGTGGAATGATGATGATTATTGTGAATATCACAAGAGTTAAAGGACACACAATTGGTAATTGTCATAGATTGAAGGATGTTATACAAGATCTTATTGACAAGGACGACATAGAAGTTGATGGTCATACATCCAATGAGGAACATGAGATGTTTAAGGAGCCATTCCCTAAATATGATAACATAAAAGCCAAAACAAATAATCAAGCCAGCTATGCTAGTATATCCTATGATTATGATTCTACCCTAACCACATTTCAATTATGTTATGATGGGGTTCACCTAGTTTTCTAACACTTCAGCTAGTTGGTGTTGCTTAATTCCACCAACTCTCTAGGCCTAATTTCACTCTAGACCTCCAAGTCCTTCTCAATCTCTTCTAGGTCTTTCTTCTTAACCATTCCAAGGTGTTTGCTTCAATTGTTTTAGTTAGGATCCCTACCAATTCACAATGCTTCCCATGTGCTCATCATGGTTGTCTTGGCTTCAACTTGTCAAATTGACCTCCTACGATTATGAGTTGATGTAGAGGTGTGGAGGTGGCTTCTAACATTTTTTGAATAGCTTTTGGGTCCTTTTGAGGTTTGCAATCATTATCTTTCTTACCGATTTCAATATTTTGCCTAGAAAAGGGCTACAAGGAATTAGCCCTATTAAGCCTCCAAAATCCGGTTTTCTAGGGCTTGAGGGAAAACGGTCCAAAATACCCCATATAAAGTTTGTATTTTCTTCAATAAATCACCTAACCTCAAGCTATTTTTATTTTTTTGGTTCCTTACTCCACCGTACAATGTCCTAACCCCAAAATGAGGGTTTTGAAGGGTTTATAGGCCTTCTAACCGGCAGTGACTGGTCAAGTTGGTGTTTGGGAAACAAATGACTTTTTCAAGGCTTCCCCTTGCATTGGAAACTCTTTAATAAATTCATGGACCCCTCCAAAATATTAGATGGTGTTTTGGCATTCACCCCTGCACTTTGCACTTCAATTTCACCATGTCTCCTCTAGCCGGGTTGCTCCTAGACTCACCTAGAACAAGGTGAGAGTCGCATTAAATGTCATCTCCAGCACTTGTCCCTACATATGTACACTATACAAGTTGTTTCCTTCCATTTTCCAATAGGTCATGATGGTAGCACGTGTGGAATTCATGGGGCAACCATTTTACTCAAAACTACTATATACAAGCCAAAACTAGTTGTTTGCAAAACAAAACAAGAAAACACTAATGCAAACTAGTTACAAAGATTGAAATGAAACTAAATGCTCTAAAACACACTAGAGAAACTTAATCCATCACCAGATCAATGGATTCAATCCTTTTTCATTTACAAAATGAGCAAAACAAAGCCAAATGTTGTCAAACAATCCGAAAATGGGTAGTTTCAGATTGTTGAACTTACAAAAAAAAATATCCAACCTTGGTAACCATGAAAGAGAGGGTTCTTATAGAATTAACCACATGTGGAGTCTTTCTATGGCATTGGACAATCCCTAACTCCATTTATAACCAATTTAGGAAAAAAATTGTCATGACAACTTTTTGCAACTTTGCACTTTGCACTTTTTCACTTTTTGGCCTTCTCAACCTATGAGGCCTATTCTAATTCATCACACATGACTTTTAAAATATGTCTAAGACTAATTTAACCCTTCCTAATGCCTATACCAATTTTTGACACTTTTGAACATCAAGAAGGTCAACTACCTACTCAAACCACTATCTATGCACAAAATGCAAACCTAGGAAGAAACTAACTCTACTAGGCCTACATTTCACTCATCACACTCACAATTGGACCCTCCTAGAGTCCTTATTCAATGAATGACTTTGCTAGGGTTAGTACAAGCCAAAATTGAGAAAACTAATAGCCTAAGTCCTAGGTGCTTCTGCACCATTCTCCCAAACAAAAGAAAATCATGTCACCTCCTTGGGAATCAGATTTTGATCAATGCCTAGCTTCTTAAACTCTATCTCAAGTACCCATGTAGCTTCAGCATCATTCATACCCTACCATTTGATTAGGTACTCCTAATAGATTTGATGCCTTGTCTTCTTGGAAATCCTTGAACTCAACACCTTCTCAGCCTTTGAGTTTGGTTTGGCTGGTAGTTGAAGGTTGTTCACATCATCTGATACCTCTGAGTGACTGCAATCTGAACCTTGAATTGGTCCCTTGTAGGCAAATAAGTCTACTATGTTGAAAACTAGTGACAATCCTATGTCACTAGGTAGGTCCACCTTGTATTCATTTTCTCCATACTTGGCTAGAATGGCACATGGACCCAACCTTCTCATTTGCAACTTGTTAGGCACTCCTTGTTGTAGCCTTGCTTTGTTTAGGTGCACCATGAAAAGATCTCCCACTTGAAATTGGAGGTTATTCCTTCTTTCATCAAATTTTTGTTTGATTTTGCTTGTGTTCTCCAGCAATACTTGCTTGACTGATTCATGTACCTCCTTCATTGATTGAGCAAAGTCATCTACATGTCCACTTCTTTTTGTTGCACTACCTAAGTCTCTCAACTCCAAAATACCTCTTGGGTGCACACCATAGACCACTTCAAAAGGGCTCTTGTCGCTAGTCCTATTCATGGTTTCATTATATGCATATTCATCTTGTGAGAGTACTTGATCCCATGTCTAACCATACTCTTTAGTAAGGCACCTTAAGAAGTTTCCCAAGCTTCTATTCACCACTTCGGTCTGCCCATCTGCTTGAGGATGGTAGGTTGATCCAAAAGAGAGGTTGGTGCCAAGATTTTTCCAAAGTGTCTTCTAAAAATGACTCATGAACTTTGATTCCCTATCTGAAACAATGCTCATGGGTAAACCATGTATCCTTACTACCTCTTTGAAGAACAAATGAGCTATTTGGCATGCATCATGAGCAGTCTTGCAAGGCACAAAGTGAGCCATTTTGCTAAATCTTTCCACAATGACATAAATGTTGTCAAATCCCTAATTTGTCCTTGGTAAACCTACTACAAAGTCCATACTAATGCATTCCCAAGGTCTATTTGGTATGGGAAGAGGTTGGTATAAACCGGCATTTGAAGAAGTAAATTTGGCCTTTTGGCAAACTATGCAAGTCTCCACATATTTTTTCACATCTTGATTCATCCTTGGCCAATAGTAATACCTCTGAACCAACTCTTGAGTCTTATTGACTCCAAAATATCCACTAAGGCCACCATTATGATTCTCTTGTATGAGATTTTCTCTCATTGAGCCTCTAGGCACACAAAGTTGCCCACCTCTAAACAATAGTCCATTTTGCAAAGCAAAATCAGAATACTCACTATGGAAGTGATTTTGATACTCCTTACACACCTTTTAGGCATTTGAAAAGTCTTCATCCTCTGAGTATAAGTCTCTAAAACTATCAACTCCTATGCTCCTCAATTGGATTTCTTGGACTGTCAAAAGTCTCCTGCTTAATACATTAGCCACCCGGTTTAACTGCTCTTTCTTGTGCTAAATGGTGAATGTGTAGGCTCGCATGTACTCCACCCATTTCATGTGTTTATGACTGAGTTTGTCTTGTGAGTTTAGAAAACTCAATGCTTGGTTGTCCATATAGACTATGAATTCCTTAGGAAGGAGATATTGTCTCCACTTCCTCAAAGTCTGCCCTAAAGCATATAACTCAAGATCATAAGAGGAGTATTTCCTCTTTGCATCACTTAGCTTCTCATTATGGAAATCTATTGGTCTTTCTTCTTGGCTTAGGACAGCACCTACTCCAACATGTTGGTATTTTGGATGTGTTGCATTGGTTTTTTCATTGATGTCAACACTTGAGAACACTTGAGAACACTTGAGAACACTTGGAGATCCTTGGTTATGTTCACCAGCATGTTCAGTGACTTATGCACAGTCACCAGTATCTGGTTCATTGACAGGTTATATTGTTCACTGGCACTGAGGATGATCTGTTATCATCTAGAGATTACCTGGTTATGTCGAAGACATTTTTTGGACACTTTGTTTTGGTGATTTGATTATTGGTAAAATCGAGTTTGCATATTTGTTGTTACCGACAAATAGGTCAAGGTTATGCACTGTCAAGCATTATCTATTCCAGATCAGTATGACACATTATGGAGATGATTTGTTATTATTTTAAATGCATTGATCCGACATCATGCATCGCATATTGATTCATTTGTAATTTATTTAATTGTAATATCTTAGTGAGCCGACCTACACAATTGGTCTTAGGTTTTGGTATATATGTAAGATCTCCTTTGTGAGATTATGAAGAGAAGGGTGGAAAAGGATTGTAATAAGGTATATGCGAATATAAGAAAAGCTATACACACAAACATCATTCAAGATTCAAGGATGATTTTGAAGAAGGAAAATCAGAGCTTAACCGGTACTGAATCTAGCATATGAAGATGCTATTTTGATTAGTACATTATCATTGGATTTAACCATCCAATTGTAGTCAGTGTGACTCCCATTTTGTGATTGAGCAGTGAGCTCTAGGCAGTTGGCCTTTCTGCATGTGCAAACCCCATTTGTACATACATACTATCCGCAGTAGTATCATCTGATTGTGGGTAAGGTTTCCCACCATGGTTTTTCCCCTTACAGGGTTTCCACGTAAAAATAACTATGTTATTTCTTCTGTATGTTATTTGTCTTTCTGTTTCATGCATTAAATTTGACCGGTATTGCAATTAATTGTTAAACTGTCTATTGGCATTAAAGTTTGGTTTACCAGTATTATGCACTAAGTTTGGTTAAGTTATATTTGGTTTAAATTAATAGACAAATGATTCACCCCCCCTCTCAGTTGCCTTCGAGACCTAACAATCGGTATCAAAGCTAAGTCCTCTTTTTGTAGAAGTTTAAACAACTTGAGGAGATCCTATGTCTACTAACTATTTCAAAAAGGACAGTCTAAAGCTTGATGGAACCAACTATGGTATATGGAAGATTAGAATGGAGACTCATCTGAATTGCATTGGAAAGGACATATGGTATGTTACAAAGAATGGCTATGTTGTTCCTACTCAAGGTCAACCTAATCCACCAACCTTGGCTAAAGATGAAGAAAATTATTGCAAAGCAAGAGAAGCACTTTTGAGTGCATTGTCAAATCAGCAAATCATGGGATTATCAGACCGATCTACTGCTAAAGCTATTTGGGACAAATTGGCGACATTCAATGAAGGTGATACCACTATCAAAATTGCAAAACTGTAATGCTTCCTGGTCAGGTATGAAAATCTGAAAATGGAAGAAGATGAAAGGATTTCTACTTTTATGGAAAAAGTTAGTGAAATTGTTTTGGATATACAATATTGTGGAGGATCCTTAAGTAAAGATGAAATTGTTTCTAAAGTTTTAAGAGCTTTGCCACCGGCATACAAAATGAAAGTAACTGCTATTAATGAATTGAGAACAATGCCTACTGCATCGGTATCTAGAGATAATTTGGTTGGAAAACTTTCAGCTTTTGAACTTGAGGAATTTGGTCCTATTGCTACAATTAAGACAGATTTGGCTTTCAAAGCTTCATCATCCACAACATCATTATCATCATCTGAAAAATCTAATTGGAAAGCACTCTATGCTAGAGGACTTGAAGAAATCAAAAGAGAGAATGAAGAACTTGAAGAGCTTGAAGCACTATTTGCAAATAAAATGCCTAAAGGTCAGGTTGGAAGTAAGTATGAAGGTAAAGCACCATTTAAATGTTTTAACTACAATAAAATTGGTCATATGGCATCTAGGTGTCCTGATACACATGCAAGATTGAAAGAAGAAGCTAAAAGAACATATATGCCTAACCCTGAATATCAAAGGTACAGATTTAAGAAGAATAGAGAAAAATCATGTTACTATGCCAATGAAGGAGTTACTGATGATTCTGATGAGGAACCAAGAGACAATGGATAGGCTTTTGTTGCAATAATAGAAGATCAACCGACACCTACTATTCAACCAGTAGAGAAGGCCCTGGTAGCTAAAATTGAATAAAAGGATGAATGAATCATTGATTTCGGATGTTCACATCATATGACTGGTGATAAAAGTAAATTCTTAACCTTTCAGGAATACAATGGAGGTCTAGTAAGATTTGGAGATGACAAAGCTTATTTGATCAAAGGAAAAGGTACTATATCTTTTGATGGTAAGCACAATACTTATAATGTTTACTATGTTGAAGGTTTGAAGCATAATCTTTTGAGTGTTGGTCAATTAGTTGAAAAGGGATTTCAATTACAATTCAAGAATGGTAAATGTAAAATCATGAATAGAACTGGTTTGGAGATAGCAACCGGTAATCAAACTAGAGGTAATATCTTTCATTTGAATAACAATGAGAAGACATGCTTGATTGCACATATTGATGAAAGTTGGTTATGGCATAAGAGACTGTGTCATGTAAATTTTGATTGCATTGTGAAAATCAGTACAACTAAGGCAGTAAGAGATTTGCCTAAGATTGTTAAACCTCACAATCCAGTATGTAAGGAATGTTAGTTTGGAAAGCAACTTAGAGCAAATTTTAAGATTATTCCAGAGAAATCTAATAATGTTCTTGAATTAATTCATATTGATTTATGTGGTCCAACAAGAACTAGAATTTTACAAGGAGATAGATATTTTATGCTAATCATTGATGATTATTCTAGAATGTGTTGGGTTAATTTTCTTAGGGAGAAATCAGAAGCTTTTGGGAAATTCAAACTATTCAAGGTCATGGTAGAGAATGAAACCGGTAAGAAAATCAAATGTTTGAGATCAGATCAAGGAGGTGAATTCACATCTAAGGAATTTAATACATTCTGTAAAATAAATGGAATCAGAAGATAATTATCAGCACCTCGGACACCCCAGCAAAATGGAGTTGCGGAAAGGAAGAACCAAACTATTTTGGATGCAGCTAGAAGCATGATATCATAAGAAAACCTACCTCATGTGTATTGGAGAGAAGCAGTCAATACAGTTGTTTATACATTCAACAGAGTTCACATCAAAGGTGAAACCGATAACACCCCTCATGAACTATGATTTGTAATACTCCTACTCTTAAATATTTTAGAAAATTTGGAAGAAAATGTTATATTAGGAGAGATGATTATATTGGAAAATTTGATCCTAGAAGTGATGAAGGAATATTTCTTGGTTATTCATCTAAAAGCAAGGCATATAGATGTTTTAATAAGAGATTGCAGAAAATCATTAAAAGTGCAAATGTGAAGATTGAAGAACAGTTTAGAAGGTCTATAGACTCTGAACTGGCAGTTGAGATAATCACAAATGAACCTACTATAATTACACCGGTACAGAATGTTGATCCAGTCACATCGGCATCATTCAGAGAATTCCATAGTGACTAAAGAATAGCAGCAAGTGAGCACACCCAGGTATGTGAGATTGAATCACTCTGAAAGTCAGATAATTGGGAATAAGTATCAAGGAGTTATGACTAGAGGAAGACTCGCAAATGAAGAGGTATGTCTAATTTCTCAATTTGAACTAGCAACTATTTATGAGGCATGTGAAGATAAACATTGTATTAAGGCTATGGAAATTGAATTGGAACAAATTGAAAAGAATAACACATGGACATTAGTTCCCCGGCTTAAAAATAAAAATGTAATTGGAACTAAATGGGTATTCAGAAATAAACTTAATGAAAATGGTAAGGTAATCAAAAACAAAGAAAGATTAGTGTGTAAGGGATATTCACAGAAAGAAGGAATTGATTACAATGAAACCTTTGCACCGGTAGCTAGAATTGAGGTAGTCAGATTATTCTTAGCTTTTGCAACACACAAGAACTATAAAGTATATCAAATGGATGTTAAATGTGCATTTCTGAATGGTGATCTAGAAGAGGAAGTTTACATTGAACAACTTGATGGATTTTCTTTGACAGATGACAAAGATATGGTTTGTAGGTTAAGGAAAGCTTTATATGGATTGAAGCAAGCTCCTAGAGCTTCGTATGCTAGATTGGACAAATATCTTTTGAAGCTTGGTTACACTAAAGGTAATGCTGACAGCAAATTATATTACAAAGTGACTAATGATGACATCTTGGTTATTGAAGTTTTTGTTGATGATATATTTTTTGGAGGAGAAGATGGATTGTGTAAAGACTTTTCTAATAAGATGCAAGAAGAATTTGAAATGTCTATGATTGGGGAGATAAAATTCTTTTTAGGATTGTAGATTTTACAGACTGATAAAGGTATATTCATAAATCAATCAAAGTACTTGAAGGAATTACTTAATAAATTTGGCATGGAAAACTCTAAACTGGTAAGTACACCTATGACTAGAAATGATAAACTATCTTTGAAGGATGAATCAACACCTATTAATCTGACAAGATACAAGTCTATGATAGGAGGTTTACTGTATTTGACAAAAACAAGACCTAATATTATGAATGCAGTATGTATTGTTTCAAGATTTCAGACTAATCTTAAGGAAAATCATGAATCAGCACTAAAAAGGATTTTTCGGTATCTACAAGGCACAATAAATCCTAGTTTATGGTATCCTAAAGATGAAAATTTTGATTTATGTGCATACATAGATGCAAATTGGGCAGGAGATGTAGATGACAGAAAAAGCACCACTAACGAAGCATTTTTTCTTCGCAGCAGACTAATTTCATGGTTGAGCAAGAAACAAAGTTGTACATCACTATCAACAGCTGAATCAGAATATGTTGCAGCAGCAACTAATTGTACACAGGTATTATGGATCAAGCAAATGTTGAAGGAGATAAAGGTAAAATGCAAAGAACCTATAATCATTTACTGTGATAATATGGCAGCAATTGATATATCAAAGAACCCGGTAATTCACTCTAAAACTAAACATCTTTCTATCAAATTCAATTTTCTGAAAGAGAATGTTGAAGCAAAAGAAGTGAAATTGTTTTATGTGAATACTAAAGAGTAGATTGCAGATATCTTTACTAAGCCTTTGCCTAAGGAAACTTTTGAATATCTAAGAGAGCAGCTTGGAGTTATACTTTCACCAGTAGAAACTTAGACAGTTGGAGCATGGCATCAAACCGGCAGAATTAACAAAGAAACTTTTTTCCGGCTTTGATTAAGGAGAGCTACTTCTCAAGGGGAGTAGATTGAATAAATCTGGTTATAACAATTGTAATAAGTTGTATGAACTGATTGTATTTGGTTTTGTATTGCTTTGGCATTTGATGTCAAAGGGGGAGAGATATCTATGAAAAAACACATTATCTTTTGGGGAGAGATTATTCATTAGGGGAGAGATTGTTACTCTCTGTATCTGTATTTTAATGATCTCTTTGGGAGATTGTTGGTTTTTTATTTTTTTGGCATTTATGCTTTGGCACTTAGATGGTTTTTCCATCTTGTGTTGTCATCAATGCCAAAGGGGCAGATTGTTGGTATTATGGATGTGTTGCATTGGTTTTGTCATTGATGTCAACACTTGAGAACACTTGGAGATCCTTGGTTATGTTCACCGGCATGTTCAGTGACTTATGCACAGTCACCGGTATCTGGTTCACCAACAAGTTATATTGTTCACCGGCATTGAGGATGATCTGTTATCATCTAGAGATTACTTGGTTATGTCGAAGAAATTGTTTGGACACTTTGTTTTGGTGATTTGATTATTGTTACAATCAAGTTTGCATATTTGTTGTTACCGGAAAATAGGTCTAGGTTATGGACCAACAAGCATTATCTATTCCAGATCAGCACAGCACGTTATGGAGATGATTTGTTATTCTTGTAAATGCATTGAGATGAAATCATGCATCACATATTGATTCATTTGTAATTGATTTAATTGTAATATCTTAGTGAGTCGACCTACACAATTGGTCTTAGGCTTTCGTATATATGTAAGATCTCATTTGTGAGATTATGAAGAGAAGGGTGGAAAAGGATTGTAATAAGATATATGGGAATATAAGAAGAGCTATACACACAAACATCAATCAAGATTCAAGGATGCTTTTGAAGAAGGAAAATCAGAGCTTAACCGGTACTGAATCCAGCATATGAAGATGCTATTTTGAGCATTACATTATCATTGGATTTAACCATCCAATTGTAGTCAATGTGACTCCCATTTTGTGATTGAGCAGTGAGCTCTAAGCAGTTGGCCTTTCTGCATGTGCAGACCCCATTTGTACTCACATACTATCTGCAGTAATATCATGTGATTGTGGGTAAGGTTTCCCACCGTATTTTTTCCCCTTACAAGGTTTCCACGTACAAATAATTGTGTTATGTGTTGTGTATGTTATTTGTCTTTTTGTTTCATGCATTAAACTTTACCGGTATTGCAATTAACTGTTAAACTGTCTACCGGCATTAAATTTTGGTTTACCGGTATTATGCACTAAGTTTGGTTAAGTTATATTTGGTTGAAATTAATAGACAACTGATTCACCCCCCCCCTTCTTAGTTGCCTCCGAGACCTAACACAACATTGCTTGCATCACATTCCACTATGAAAAGTTTCTCAAAACTAGGCAACACTAGCACCGGTTGAGTAGCTATCTTCTCCTTCAAGGTTTCAAAACCTTTGTTTGCTTGTTCACTCCACTGAATCTTTGCCTTCATTTCACCTCTAATGGTGTCTAACATTGGTGCACATATAGCACTAAATTGCCTAATGAACTTTTTGTAGTACTTGTAGACACCTAAAATTGTCATGTCTAATTAAATAAATATTTTATTTATTTAATTATCTAAGCTTAATTCTTCTATTAATTAAATAAATATTTATTTATTTAATTAATTCATTTATCCTCTTCTAGCCTTATTTCTCATTTAAATAAATACATTTATTTATTTAAATTACCCTTTTCCTAAATTAAATAAATATTTTTATTTATTTAATTATCCCACTTGCTCTATTAATTAGATAAATATTTATTTATTTAATTAATTCATTAGTTTTTTCTACCCATGACACATGTCATTCATCTTTTAATTCATACACTACCTACCCCTTTCATTATTTTATTATTTCTTTTACCTACCCTCTAATCATAGCCGGCCTCCTTTTACACCTCTCAATCTTATCCCTCCATTTCATATTGTGTCTTCTATATAAGGAGATGCTTTCCTCATTATCAAACCCTAATCATTCATTCTAATCATCTTTTATGCAATTGACTACACTATGATCCTACTTACAACCACATTTCGTTCTTTGTTGAGCTCTTGTGCACATAAAATCTGAGAGCAAATATATCAAGCAAGATCAATGGAGATAGGAAGAATGGAGATCAAAACCCTATTGGACATGTGAAGGTATAATCTTTGTGATTTCGTTTGATTTGCATTGTCTTAGGTAATCTTCATATGTTATGGTGGATCTTTTTTGTTGTTAGGCTAGGGTTTTGTGGTTGAATTCATTTAGCCTTTCAATATTAAAATGTATATGGTGAAAATGGATAACAATAATAACGATATTGAAAGGCTAAATGAATTCAACCACAAAACCCTAGCCTAACAACAACAAAGATCCACCATAACATATGAAGATTACCTAAGACAATGCAAATCAAACGAAATCACAAAGATTATACCTTCACATGTCCAATAGGGTTTTGATCTCCATTCTTCCTATCTCCATTGATCTTGCTTGATATATTTGCTCTCAGATTTTATGTGCACAAGAGCTCAACAAAGAACGGAATGTGGTTGTAAGTAGGATCGTAGTGTAGTCAATTGCATAAAAGATGATTAGAATGAATGATTAGGGTTTTATAATGAGGAAAGCATCTCCTTATATAGAAGACACAATATGAAATGGAGGGATAAGATTGAGAGGTGTAAAAGGAGGTCGACTATGATTAGAGGGTAGGTAAAAGAAATAATAAAATAATGAAAGGGGTAGGTAGTGTATGAATTAAGAGATGAATGACATGTGTCATGGGTAGAAAAAGCTAATGAATTAATTAAATAAATAAATACTTATTTAATTAATAGAGCAAGTGGGATAATTAAATAAATAAAAATATTTATTTAATTTAGGAAAAGGGTAATTTAAATAAATAAATGTATTTATTTAAATGAGAAATAAGGCTAGAAGAGGATAAATGAATTAATTAAATAAATAAAGATTTATTTAATTAATAGAAGAATTAAGCTTAGATAATTAAATAAATAAAATATTTATTTAATTAGACATGACAATTTTAGGTGTCTACATTTTGCCCCTCTTTGAGACAATGCAGCTTGTCGTGTTGTTTCAAAGAAGATAATATGAACTGATACAGAGTTGCCCCAAGATGGGAATGATATGCCCCTTCGAGAGATTGGATGAAAATGTCTGAAAAGATTGCAGACAATCTCTCGATAAGAAAGAAAGGCTAGAATGGATTGACTGGATAAAGTGACAGAGTCACGGGATAATGAAGACTGACTCGGGAAACGAGGGCTAGGGGTAGGGTAGGCTATAAGATAGACCACGGGGGAATTACATCCTCATTGTCATCTACACATCCACGAGAGCAGATTGCAAAGAGATAAAAGAGCAGCAACAGTCAGCAGCAATGGCCTTCGTTCATAAATTCGACCGCGTTCGCCGATTTCAAAGGCCAACAGAGGCAAGAGAGCCAGTAAGTACCACCAAACCTCCTCGTACTTCGATGCATTTAATATTGGCATTAATACATGATAGGTAGAGAAATAAATGTGCTTAGAATAGGGTCCCAAAAATGTCCAAAAATGTCCAGGCGCGTCTGCGTTGGTGCCAGGCGCATCTATGCTCATGAGGCGCGTCTGTGTTTGTGTCAGTCACGTTTGCGTTTGAAACTGCTTATGTGCCAAATGCGGCCACGTTTGTGATGGTCAGGCACGTCTGTGCCAAGAAGGTACATCTGTGTCACCCAGGCGCGTCTGTACAGAGCATAGGCACGTCTGTGTTTGTCAGGCGCATCTATGTTTTTCAAGCGCATCTGTGCAGTCTTTGAGCGCATTTATGTTAGGTAAGCGCGTTTGTATTTAAAAAGTGTGAAGTTTTATCTTCTAGGTCAAATCGGCAGTTCTGTGATGAACATAAGCTGTCGATTGGATAAGTTGCTGAGAGGATACACTCAAGCAGGTCCTCTAGGAAGACTAGGATAGATCAAGGCACTTTGTGATGAACAGTGACTACCAAGATATAGTACTTTGTGATGAACAGGGAGTACTAAAATATGAGCAGCACTTTGTGATGAACAGTGAGTACAAATGTGAGTAACACTTTGTGATGAACAGTGAGTGTCACACACGTAGTACTTTGTGATGAACAGGGAGTACTACTAAGATAAGAGCAACACTTTGTGATGAACAGTGAGTGTCACTAGGATAGATAGCCATATGCATTTAGATAAAAAGTAGCATTTTGTGATAAACAGGGAATGCCACTATGACTAACATGAGTGATTTGCTTGACTACAGGAGTATTTGCCGATGCTGGAGTCACGGGAGAGATTCCCATCTACTCAGAGATTGCGACCTGAGCTGACAACTGAGGAGCGAGCTGCTATCAAGGCAATGGGATTGAGACATGTTCTATATGTGCCTGAGTTTCGGGCGAACATGGGACTGTTGACTGCGCTGGCAGAGAGATGGCACTCCGAGACATGTACTTTCCATTTGCTGATGGGGGAGATGACAGTCACCCTCGAGGATGTATATAGGATCTTGAGGATACTAATCAATGGGGAGCTGATCCCATACGATCGAGATGGAGATAGGGAGGCCTTGAGATGAGTGTTCCAAGACCCAGGACTAGAGATGAGGGCTGGACATGTGGCATGGGATACTATGACAGCTACAGGGCTAGCGCTGCCAGCAGTGGTAGGAGGAGCGATCAGTGGGTTCCTGTGTCCGGATAGAGCGACACGGGGGTTGGCTGTGGGTTGGGGAGGAGCACTAGAGACACTGGTGACATAGCACACTAGATATGCTTGGGGACTGTGTGTGCTGGCACACCTCTACTATGAGCTGCATCAGTTCGTATACCATGGATCAGTGGGATTAGGCTGCGGGGTGACATTGTTGTAGGTGAGGGCTTATGAGCATCTGCCAGTGACGAGGAAGAAAGAAGGGAAGGTAGTTAACTCCCTCCTGCTATAAGGTTAGGGAGTGCCCAGTGAAGTTTAGGAAGGCTAGCCCACAGAGTTAGGATGGCCAACCGAGGGTGAAGAAGTTAGCTAAGCCCCCTAGAGAACTAGTTAGGATGGCAGAGACTATCCTGGATTTTATCGCATGGATTAGTCGAGCCCAACTATATGGAGAGAGTAGTCCTCCGAAAGCAGTTCGACGTTGTTGGTAGGATGCTATGATGTTGGTGAGAACAGCGCACCCCTGGCCTATTCAATACCCCCAAGTTGGAAGCCCTTCATTGTTACACCCCCGGTCATGGGCCTGTAGAGAGGAAGGTTCAATCAGCATGGAGGAACCTAACTGGAGAACTTCACTGGCCTAACTCACTTTCTAGCGGTTGGCCTGGGCAACTATTCCAGTTCATGGTAGAGGAGTGGATGGACAACCCCGATGGAGCAGTGAAGTTATTCCGGGGGCCCCCAGATGGCCTAATTCCCTAATTAAATAGTTGGGAGGGAGGCAAGATAGTTCAGGGGTGCAGGAAGTAGGAGTAGCTCTAATCCCTGGTTAGTCTAACTGGAAGGCAGGACCCCACTGAGAAGAAGCAAGACATTTCTCATTCGTTCTCGCCCATGGAGCTGTTACCATCCAGTAGACAACTAGAACTACTCGGTGAAGGATAGAAACCGATTAGAGTTCAACCAATGGTGCGGGGTGGGTAAGGAAGTGTTCTCGAACCCAGAAAGTTAGTTAGAGTTAGGTCCGATGGAAAGAAAGAAACAAAATGTTATGCCCTTTTCAACTATAGGCGGGTAATGGGAAAAGATTTATTTGGAATTCCGGTAGGATTGCCGCCTTATAGATAGTAGGGTTGTCAGAAAACGGAGATCGAGATTGAGTTCCAACTCCCCACCCTACACTACGAGAAAGAGATCGAGAAATAGAAGGTGTTCAGCCACTATCCCTTAAATCCAGCCTAACTCCCACTGGCCTAGCTGCTGTCATCTCTTATTCATCCATCCAAATTAGTTTATTAGGCTAGCTAACCGGCCCATGCTTTATAATAGCAATTAACGAGGACCCGACGAGGACCTGGTGGTGCAGAAGGTTAATACCTAACATGAAGTCTTTCCATCCTTCATCCCAACTTCAACCTAAGGTGAGGGCAAGGACCGGAGGAAGGACCTAAGGTGAGGGCAAGGAGAACTTCACTGGCCTAACTCACTTTCTTCCGACCTAACTAACATAACCCTTGGTGAGAAGGTTGCTAGCTATTATTTATCGTTAGCCTCCTGGTCGAGCTGCCCGGGCCATCGGCTGAGCATGCTTTCACCCTACTATTCTATTATTCCATAGAATTGATAGGCCCCATACGACTATAATCGTTCGTTACCCTGGAGTTCAACTATAGTTGCTGCTCCAGGATCAACCGTGTAGTTGTTGGCTGCTCCTCGGGGCAATAACCTTCCCTGGGCCCCGGCCCCTTTACAATATAGGTGCCCCGTTTGAGGACCCATAGATCATAGAGCTCATGGGTGGAGGAAGGAAAGCTACCCTCAACAGGAAAGGAAGAGCTCAACGCTAGCTACACGAGAATTCTAGTTAACGAGGAGGGGGTTTTACTGGGATGGAGTAAGCCGCCCTACCATTCTATAGGACGAGGTAGCTGGAGAATTCAAATAGTTACATACGTTATATCGTTATAGATAGGGAGGACAAGCGGGACGGATGGGAGGACAAGCTTCCCTTAAACTGCAATCTAGTTATCCAGAGTCAGGTTACCCGGCTCAACGGCATCAGGGAGTTATAGCTTACCTCCCAGCTAAACTCATCTACCGACTACAATTCCCTGGGGGATCTCCTGTCCTCCCACCTGTCGGGCTCTGGTCCGCTTTCTCACTCACGGTAATGCCTACAATTCTATGGGCAACTATAAAGAAGAAGGGCGGATGCATAGGCGCTAGAAAGTTAGGATTTTATCGCATGGATTATGGCTCCATCCAATCAAGCGAGCCCTAGTCGAGAGTAGTATGTCCTGCCATCATGAGAAAGAAGTTAACTAGTAGGTTGTTCAAGAACAAGGATCTCATTTCCGGTATCAAGTTAGTTATTTCTCGCCCAGAGAACAGGTAGGACCGATGGAAATAAACCCCATAGAATTTGAGGGCCCATAGAATTGTAGGGGAGTAGTTGATGTCTAACTGGCCACACCCCCGGAGCATTTTTCCCTCGAGCCCATTCTGAAGACCGCCCTATCGGTAGCCATCAGCTATAACTGTTCACTCATCCAGTTCAAGTAAGTGGGTGTTCAGTTCAGAATTTAGGAGGAGTGGGAGTTCTAGTTAGGCACAACCCCAAGGAAGCAGCGACTCTATAATTCTATCCTATCCTTCCACCCTGCTATGGTAGAAAGACACACTTTCCATAGCCGGAGGAGATCAGTTAGGGAGGGAGTAGACAACTAAACTCTATTCCGGCCATCCAAACAAAGAAGTTCAGCCTCCTTCCCTGCAGGGTGGGAGGGCGGGGGGGGTCAGGAATTCTAGTCGGTTTATAGTTGTTGGGCCATTGTTGACGACTATCCAAACGCCCTCTACTCTATAGTTGAATTTATAATCAGTTTCTCACCGGACTACCTATTAGCTGGACATGACATGATCATGTCACAGCCACGGATTGGCAAGTTGGAGCACTGACGGCGGGTGATAGATGATATTGATGTGCTCATATGGAGGCCATATCTGGGATGCGAGCAGTGGGAGGATGATGCAGTTGAGCTTCCTTACACCTTCTGAAGTAGGTATCTGATTGGGCAGACACCCTATGTGTTGGAGAGGCAGCTAGTGGATAGGGTTGGCCTGCAGTTTGGCAGGATCCAGAGGATGCCACGGCGCTCAGGCATGTATGCACAGACTATGAGAGATCAGGCATAGTTTGGGCCCCTGTTGTCATATGATCAGGCAGTTACGCAGCTGGTAGAGATGATGCACTTACCCTGGGACATGTGGCCAAAGATTGAGGATGTCAGCATGGATGTCGAGTACACAGCATACTAGGCGGAGCATCCCTTCCCACGATTGACGGATTCGGGAGAGCCATTGGATGGAGATGGGGGTGGGGATGATGATGATAGTGGAGGTGATGGGGGCAGAGGCTGATGGAGGAGGAGGGGAGCAGTTGGAGAGAGGAGGGTTGCACCTCAGAGGGAGGGTGGTGAGGAGAGGCAGGCTCGGGTGGTGTGGGGTCGCGGTGGATTGCCGCTACAGGTGCCAGCAGCATAGGGTCCCAGATAGGTATAGGTACAGGGACAGGGACAGGTACCAGTATAGGCACCAGTATAGGTATAGGCACAGGCATAGGGGTAGGCACCCATACAGGGGGAGCCACAGGCAGAGGCAGAGGGGGCTGACGCAGAGGAGGATGAGGTGATAGAGATGAGGGAGATCTACCAGGGACAGGCAGATGAGATCCAAGAGTTGGAGAGGGAGAGGGATCAGCTTAGGAGGAGGCTCAGAGATACTGAGCAGGAGCGGAATCAGGCTATTCAGCGTTATACAGAGGCTGAGACAGCACTGAGGGCTCGGAGATAGGCAGCAGAGGACATGGGGGTAGGATATGCTTATGTCATATGGGCAGGGGAGGAGATTGCCTACTGGTGGGTTCTCTATTATGGTGCAGTGCCAGTGGATCAGCGGGCAAGGAGCTTCCATAGACCGTCGCGTACAGCGACAGCTACGAGAGGGAGCCGGAGGAGACAGGCATTGAGTTGTGGGGTTATGGGTCCTCCACCACCACTAGATAGAGGAGAAAGGTAGGATGATCCTGGGGCGGGTCGTTCAGAGGCTCAGATTCCATCGAGGCCAGGCGGCTCCGAGGGAGGGAGTTCATCATAGCCATAGAGGGCTCCCTATGTATTAGTATTGTACCATTTTTGTATGATGATGTAGACACCTGTGGGAGCTTTTGTAGCCATATGATTTTGACATCATTGTATCATGACACTTTATGATTATATATATGAGATGATTCATCTTTGTAGTAGCTATATGCATGTGTACCTATGTGATGAGATGTTCTTATGTGATGTTTGTTTTATGTTTTATGGAAGCAAATATGTATATGATGCAATGCAGTATTTTTGTTCTTTTATGTTTTATATATGTATGCATGATGCAAAATGTGAATGTATGAAATGCAGATGAATATGATAATGCAAATGTAAATTGTGCTAACAGGTGTTATGTGCAGGATGTGATGCAATTGTGATATCTATATGTATGTATGAAATGCTTATATGTGGTAATGCAGGTGCAACTACATGAGATGCAAATGTTTTTTTGGCGTGTCATTATACTCAGTCATGTGATAGTAGGCTATGCGGACTCGAGAAGGATGATGGAAGTCAATCAAGAAAGGGGGATGAAAGACAGAAGATATGAAAGTGAAAGAGCTTCTTGTGCATTATCATCATTGAGTTTTATTATGGCAAGTAGGTTATGACAATCGAGGCATATGTTCGACCCAGAAAGTCATTGTACCTGTTTGCATGGAGATAAGACAATCACAAACAAGGAATGCCCCAGTTCATACTAGACTCACAGTGTCCTCATATCCTTGGACAAGTCATAGCATTACTAAGAGACAATCCACAGACAACAAATACAAATAGGTGATGATACCCCATCCTCGCCTTTCTAGTCAAAGACATCCTAGAGATAGAATCTCTAGTCAGAGACATCCTGAAAAAGCTAAAAGACATGTCACCAAAAGATAGAATCAAAAGAAAACCAAGACTCGACACCAACATCCACTGTAGTCCTCAAGTTTAGTGTCTCTTGTTACTTGTATAAGTCTTATTTGATTGTGGTCACAATGTTTACTTTCACAGATAGAATAGATAGCACTAAACCATAATGTTGTCTGAGTCTGTTGAAAGATTTGATTTGTTGAGGTCCATTGTTGCTGCTATGTCTCATCTGAAACTGACTGAATCCATGACACTGATACTTTATTGTGGAGAAGATGAAACTTTATTGTGAATCTGTGATGCTAATGTTGCTTTATTGCGGATTGCACATGGATAGACTGAAGGAAGCTAGAAGAAACTGTACTCCTCAAAACATGTGATGTTCTCAGTTCCACACCCATCACTAGACGTAGGATTCTGCCTTAGCCACATATAGGATCTGATTTATTATGGATGGAAAGGGAGGTTTATTATGAATGGCTAACCAATCTTGGGTAGATCAATAACAAGCTATGATGGGATGGGTAAGTGTATTATGAACGAATAGGTTGTGAGTGTGTGCAAAGTGAAAGGATGAAAGTGAATCCTGAAGGAGGGAGAAGCAATGTCTCTACGCATAGCGCTGGTGACCCAATTTTCACCATGGTACTTGCCCGGGGCGCCACCGAAGTGGTTTTCACCATTGGACAAAATTATTTCTCTTTACTTTTTTTGAATTTTTCAATGTTTTTTTTGTGTCACAAAGCGCCTGTTTGCCAGGTTTTCACCAAGTAACGATTTTTTTGTTTTATAATTTTTTTGTATTTTTGAATTTTTTTTGTACTTTTGAAAATTTTAGATTTTTTTTTTTTTTTTTGAAATTAGGATACTCTGAAGAGCTATGTGTAAAATCTGTGAAGGTGCATGTTGTTGATAGGATCCTCCAAAGGTTCACCTTCTGTAGCTGAAAGCTGATATGCCTCAGATCCATATGTTGTTGTAATGATGTAAGGACCAAGCCAATTTGGTTCGAACTTGCCCTTCTTCTCTCTGTCTTGCTGATTTTTGGGGTTTTCTTTGAGAACCAAATCACCTACCTCAAATGTGTGAGGTTTGACCTTGTGATTGTAGTTGTGACTCAATCGTTGTTGGTAAGCTTTGAGATGATTAAAAGCATATTGTCTTTGTTCATCCAGTAGTTCCAACTCTTGTAAGCGAGAGACTCTATAGTCTTCATCACTGATGATGTTTTGCAAAGAAACCCGTAAAGAGGGTAGCTTGACCTCAATAGGCAAGATAGCTTCAGCGCCATAGACAAGTGAATAGCGTGTAGCTCCTATAGGTGTGCAGACACTCGTACGGTAAGCCCAAAGTGCAGGATTCAGTTGGATATGCCAATTACGGCCAGCGTCGTCGACTATCTTCTTTAAGATTTTAAGGATTGTTTTATTAGACGCCTCAGCTTGACCATTACCTTGGGGATAATATGGCGTGGAGAAACGATGAGAAATATGGAAGCAGTCACAAAGTTCACGAACATCTTGATTTTTGAAGGGACGTCCGTTATCAGTGATAATGGAAAGAGGAATACCATATCGGCAAATGATATAGTTGAGGATGAATGTAGCAATCTGTTTTCTAGTGACTTGTGTGAGAGGCACGGCTTCAATCCATTTTGTGAAATACTCTATGGCAGTGATAATGAATTTATGACCATTGGACGAAGGAGGGTGAATCTTGCCTATGAGATCGAGTCCCCACTGACAAAAGGGCCAAGGAGATGCAAGTGGTTGAAGTTCTTGTGCTGGTGCATGTATGAGGTCTCCATGAATTTGGCATTTCTTACATTTCTTGACAAACTGATATGAGTCTTTTTCCATATTGGGCCAATAATATCCAGTCCTGATAAGTTTCTTGGCCAAGGTAGGACCACTAGCATGTGGACCACATATCCCTTCATGCACTTCACGTAATGCAATCCGAGCTTCGTCACTTTCTAAACATCTAAGAAGAGTGCCATCTAAACCTCGCTGATATAGGATATTAGCTAAAATGACATATCAAGAGGATTGGCAAATGAAAGTACGATGTTGGTTATTTGATAGATCAGGAGGTAGAGTATTGTCACGTAGGTATGTGAAAATGGAACCATATAACTAGAATTCGGGACCGACAACACATATCATCTCAGTAGGCATGATCTCATATGAAGAAACCAAAAGATTATCCACCAAGAACTCATAGCGGGTCTTGTTTGGAGGTAGATCAATCAGTGAAGCAATTGTAGCCATGGCATCTGCGACGCGATTCTGCTCTCTTGGTATCTGCTCAAAGTCTATCTTTGTGAAGTGTTGTTTCAGGTCATCCACCATTTGTTTATAAGGCATTAATTTTTCATCTTTTGTTTGGTAATCATCAGTTGCTTGACGAATGACAAGTTGGGAGTCCCCAAAAACACGAAGTTCCTAGATCTTCCATTGAACTGCAATTCATAATCCTGTTGTTAATGCCTCATATTCTGCTATATTATTAGTGCAAGGAAATGATAAGTGGTATGATTTTGGTATAGAATCCCCTTGAGGAGTTATAAAGAGGATGCCAGCTCCTGCCCCATGCTGTGTGTATGAGCCATCGAAGTACAGTTGCCATGGCTTTGCATGTGACATTATTAAAATAGATTCATCTAGAAATTCTGAACTTAGAGGAACATCATCTATCATGGGAGCATCTGCTAATTGATCTGTGATGGCTTGTCCTTTTATTGCTTTTCTATCCACATACTTGATGTCGAATTCACTCAGGATCATTACCCATTTGGCCAATCGACCAGTAAATGTTGCTTTGTTGAGAAGGTATTTCAATGGATCGATCCTTGCAACTAACTTAGTCTTATGAGTGAGCATGTAATGTCATAATTTCTACGAAGCAAAGACCATGGCGAGACATGCACGCTCAATTGGTGTGTAGTTTAGCTAATATCCTACCAATGTGCGACTGATATAGTATACTGCTTTTTCTTTGCCCTCAGCACTTTGTTGTGCTAAGAGTGCCCCCAGTGCTGTTGGAGTAGCTGATATGTATAGTAATAGTGGTTGATCTGGAACTGGTGGCATCAGAACTGGCGGATTTAGAAGATAATCTTTGAGCATCTGGAAAGCCTGTTGATAGTTATCATCCCATTTGAATTTGATGATTTTATGTAGCAGGTGCTGAAAAGGATTACACTTATCTGCAAGTTGTGCTATGAATCTTTGTATGGACTGGAGTCTGCCTTGTAAGGATCGAAGTTGACTGATATTTCTTAGTGGTTGCATCTCCAAGATGGCCTTGACTTTTGCTGGATTAGCTTCAATTCCTCTTTTGGATACAATGAATCCTAGGAGCTTCCCAGAGGTTACTCCAAAGACACATTTCTTGGGGTTTAATCTTACTTTGTATTTTTCCAACCGATCAAAGATGACTAAAAGTATGTCCAAATGTGTATTTCTATCTATTGATTTGCCCAAGAGGTCGTCAACATAATCTTCCACGGTTACGTGCATGAGATCATGAAAGATAGTAGTCATGGCTCTTTGATATGTAGCACCTGCATTCTTTAGCCCGAAAGGCATGACATTCTAGCAGAAAGTTCCCCACAGACAAGTAAATGATGTTTTGTGTTGATCCTTGGGCACAATCCTTATTTGATTATAACCAGAGAATCCATCCATTAATGATAACATTTCATGACCTGCTGTGAGATCAACAATCAAGTCAATATTTGGTGATGGGAAGTCATCCTTTGGACAAGCTTTTGTCTCTGAAATCTGTGCAAATTCTAATGCTACGATCTGGTTTACTGACAGGCACTAAGTTGGAGATCCATTCGGGATAATCGATTGGGCATATAAATCCGACATCCAATAATTTCCCAAGTTCTGCTTTGACTAGTAATGCCACTTGTGGATGCATTTTTCTTAATTTCTGTTTCACTGGTTTTTCCCCCGGTTTGACTATCAAATGATGCATTACCAAATCTGGATCCAATCCAAGCATATCAGCGTATGACCAAGCAAAGTTGATTTGTCGTTCTTTGAAGAAACTTATGAATTTTGACCTTTCAGACTCTGTCAATGATTGAGCTAGGAATATGTTGTGTGGAACCTCTTCTGTACCAATGTTTGTTTTGATAGTCTCCTCTACCAACATGGATGACTTTTCCTCATATGATGTTGGGAGAATGTCGAGCCTTCCATCTTCGGGTGCCTCAGAGAGGTTTTCGCCCTCAAATACGTCCTTTCTTTTTACTTTTTTGGGGTCAGACAGCGCCACAGTGTGGTTTTCGCCATAAGACCCTTGATTTGTTCTTATTTTCACATTTTTGAGACTGGAAGGTCCAACACCCTCACCAAAATATGCCACGTTGTTGAGTTCTATAATGTATCCTGCTTTATGGTCTCCGGGAGGAAGATCATCCCGTATGCCCAGATAGTCAATAAAAGCTTCATCATTTTGGAATGTGTCAAACTGTGCAAGTCCTTCATGACCCCAGTCAATGAGTTGGTGGTGAACAAGGGGAAGGCCATTAATGTCTTCAAAGTTAACGGGGCTAAGAGTGAAGATGCAGTTATATTCAGGTATGTCAAGGTAATTATCAAGGTCATCGATGGCACTCTCCTCATCAGTCTCGATCGTGAACGAATCCAAATTATCATCACTAGTAGCGCATTCTGGGACAGGTGTTCTCATCCTATATGATTTCAAACTAGAACCTTGGGACAAGGACCGTGTGGAATCCTCATGGGTTGTTTCTTAACCAACTCTGAACTTGTTATAAAATTCCTCTTCTTCTATTGGTTCATCTGGCTCTCTAAATGTCTCGGTGAGCGCGTAGTCACTGGAGGACTTGTCTGAACCCCATTCCCATTCGTTGGAATCTGTGGAACAATAATCCTCTTGTTGAATTCTAGCAGCTTTGATTTGCAAGGCTTCTTCTGTCCTTTGGGTGTGGACCTTGGAAGTTAAGAAACCAAGTCCTTTCGAGCGTTCCTTTTTGAAAGTCAATTTAGGTTGTAAAGGTTCAATGATGCCTTCCTTTCGTAACCCAAGAGGGCTTTTTCCATCATACCCAAATTTTTGTAGAATTTTGAAGCCTTTGCCATATTTCTCACATGGTAGACTGATGTGATCTTGTGTGTCCTCTTCATTGTCTTTGTAAAGCATTTTGTATAAATCTTCCTCTTCTAGTTCACCCCATCTTTGAAAGGTAGTAGGGTCCCATTTGAGTATCATGATAGATACTTGCTTGTTAGGATGTGGTCTTCCATATTCTTTTGGGGAACTCATGACTTGTCATAAGTACATGGTCTGATTTAAAGTATATTCCCCCATGCTCTTGTCCTGAAACTTGCCTTTAAGCTCACCTTGTTTTGATGTCGAAGGTTTTAATGACTCAGGATAAATGTATGCCGACGAAGGAACAGCCTCACGATTACTGGGAATGATGGTCTCAGTTTTTTATTTCAGGTTATTGTAGTATATGAACGGATTAGGATCGCCATTAACTGTTACTTCCACTCCGTTATGAGGAAACTTAATGCATTGGTGATATGTAGATGGGACTGCTCTCATTTCACGAATCCAAGGACATCCTAGTAATATGTTATAAGTGAGATCTAAATCCAGGACTTGACAAACCACATCCTTTGTAACTGGCCCAACTCTGAGAGGTAAGGTGATTGTGCCCTTGGATGAACGCTCTTTGTCATCATATGTGTTAATGGTGATTTGATTTGTAGAATTCATAGCTTTGTCAGAATATCCCAATTGTGTAATAGTGCTCAATGTGCAAATGTTTAGACCTGCTCCTCCATCTATCAGGACTCCTTTTATTCGATGTTTGTGTATGAAGGCTTCAATGTGTAGTGGTGCATTATGTGGCTGACTTACGAAGGCGTCATAGGCTTCTGTGAATGTAAGTGAATGTGGAATGGAAAGGTATCCCACGATGGCTTGAAACTGGTCCACGTTCAGATCAGTAGGAACAGCAGTATCTCTCAAGATTTTGTCAAGAATGGCTTTATGTGTGGGGGATATGCGTTAAAGCTCAAGAATGGAGATTAGCGCGGGTGTCTTCCCTAACTGTTCTACAAGATCATACTCAGGTTTGGTTGATGAGGAGGTGGTGTTCTTGGCTGGAGCACCTTGCAAAGTGATTTTACCTCGGCGGGTTGTAACATGACATTCAGAGGTAGGTTCGGAAGAAGATCCAACACCTTTTAGGACAATCTTGGGTCTTTGGGTAGAATTCTCAGACATTTTGTCCTTGATGATAATGGTAGAGACATAATTGTCCATCGAGATGTGATTGATGGTTGAATCATAGTTGTAGGATGTTCTGGTATAGTTGGTCTGGTCATCTATGGCTTTAGCTTTTCCCTTGTCATGCTTTGGGAATGGTTCCTTAAACATTTCATGTTCTTGATTGGATTAGTGTCCCTCAATTTCAATATCACCTCTATCAATGAGATCTTGTATGATGTTCTTCAGTCGATGACAATTTCCTGTCTTATGACCCTTGCTCTTATGAAATTCACAATACTCATCATCATTCCACCAATTTGGCTTAACCTTTGGTTCATATGGAGGAAAATCTAGAACTGTGATTACCTTGTTTGCCACAAGCTTCTTGAAAACTGACTCAAGTGGTTCTCCCAATGGAGTGTACTTCCTTCGTGATCTGGAAGTTGTTTGAGTATTCATTTGATTGTTTGTAGAACTTGATCCCGAAAAGATGAATTTGGGTCGCACTGTGTTGGCATCAACAACACCATCATTGACTGTGTTCTTATTTTTATTCCAAAATCTCGGCTTGTCTTTTCCCTTAAAGTCATCTTTGTTTTCCTTGAATATCTTAATGACCCCTTGTTCAATTAGGACCTTCTCTATTGCGAAGCCTTTTTCAATGACGTCCTTGAATGTGGACAAACAAGTTTTTCTTAAATCATAGCCAATGTCTTTGTTAACATTTTGGGTGAACATTTCTACCATTTGTTTTTGTGGAATTTCACAAGAGCATCTGCTGGCTAGATTTCTCCATCTTTGTAAGAATGATGCAAAAGACTCTCCCTCTTTTTGCTTAGTATTGCACAAAGTAGTGACCGATATGTCTGTCTCTATGTTGTAGGAGAAATGTTGAATAAATGCCTCTGCTAAGTCACCCCATGACTTAATTCCAGGTGGAAGTTGGGAGAACCATTCCATAGCTTGATCACCTAGGCTTTGTGGGAATAATCTCATCAAATATGTCTCTTCTGCTGCTACCTCAATGCAAGCTATGAAAAACTGTCTTATGTGTGCCTTAGGATCCCCTTTTCCTCTATATTTATCAAATTTAGGCGTCACAAAGTGTGTAGGAAAAGGAGGCATTGGAATGCTCTTGTCAAATGGATAAGGACATATGTCTCTCATTGTGTATGTTGGCTTTGGTGTATTTATGTCCTCCATTTTCTTTTGTAAGTCCCTGATTTGTTGTTCCAAATTGCTCTTAGGTGGAGATCGACTTCTTGGACCATACCCCATGTTTGAGGCACCAATTGGAGGAGGAGCATGTTGCATATATGGATGATATTGATCATACACATGTTCATATGGAGGAGGTCTATAGTGATGTTGCGTATATGGACCACTTGGTATATATTCATGTTGAGGAACACCATATCTATTTTGTGCATGTATACCATACTCTATAGGCATGTATACCATACTCTATAGGCATGTCATGTTCTAATGTGTTGCCCCCAAATTTGACATGGGGTTTCCTTGTGTCCAAATTTTGAGCATGCTTTTGAATATCCAATTGCTTTGATGGTTGATCCTTAGCATTGGTATGTGATTGAGCATATCTGTTTGCATAAGACCTCCATAATGGTCTATGAAGGTGAGTATCGTATGCTTGACCATGTGTGTATGGGACCTCTGGTTTTTGAAATAGAGATGATGGTGATTCATGTACCATATGTGGTCCTCTATTGCCTCCACTATTAGGCCTTCCTTGATCCATGTTGGAGTGAGTTTGTTGCAAAGATCTATTTTCCATTATTTGAGACATGTCAAAATCATGAGGTATCTTGGCTCCACTTTGTGCCATCATTTGTAAGAAGTATTGTCTATCCCTCCTCATTATTTCCTCAACCAATCGATTGAAATGGGGATTCATAATGGATTCTTCCACATCTGCTGAATGTACAGAAAAGTTGTCCATATTGTCATTGTGTGTAGCATTGTTGTTTGTAGTGTCCATGTTCTCAACATTTGGAATGTTTCTATAGGCATCCATGTCCGATAATGTGGTATGATCAGAATTGAAAAAGATATCATTCTCATACTCATAAGAACTCATGTTTGCGGACTCTTGAGCCTCTTTAGTTTCTCTCCTATATTTTTAAAGACAGGTTTCAACCATGAACTAGGTATTGACCAAGATGTGTGAGACTAGATGAAAAATGGAAAAAGTATGGAAGACCAAGAGTTGGATGGAATGTAAATGAATCTGAGGTGTACTTGCAATGTCCAAAGTGTAAGACCAAGAATGTATGTAGTAGAGTAGGTGTGACTTCCAAAGAGAGGATAGTTTCTCTTGATGAGGTAGGTTGACCTTGACTCTAAGTAAGACCAAATGAGACCCAAAGGTAAGAAACCTTGATGAGGGACCACTTAGCAAGATGTTGTTATATGTAGTATGTTGACAAAGTATGATGAGGACAAGCAAGTGACCTTTTGACTCAAGTTTAGACAATTGTGAATGTAAAGTGAGATGTGGAGCAATGATGGACTTTGTGAGACCCAAGACAGGTTGAATGCTAAATGAAACCCTGAAGAAATGACCTAGGAAGCTCAAGAATTCTGAAACTGACTGTGTTTGTTTGCTAGACTGTAACAGTTTTGTTTTTTTTCAATTCTGAACATAGACGTGCCTGTACACTTCACAGACGCGGTTTCCTGACATAGACGTGGCTTTGATCAATATAGATGCGCCTCTGAGATTTTATGCAAATTGCAATGTTGATTCTGGGAACACAGACGTGATTCTGCCCTTCACAGATGCGGTTATACAACACAGACACTATTATGTCAGACACAGCCGCGTTTCTACAAAATTTGTGCAATTTTTTCCAATCTGTGAAGTTGTTTTGTTGTGACCAAATCTGACTGTTTGACTGTTTTTCATGACAAGAGGACACAGTGTTGATAAGGACTCAATGTTTGCAAGTGTCTAGACTCAAAAATGACTCCAATAAAAGTCTGTTGTTTGATGTAAAAATGTTTTGCATACACTTGAAGACACAAAAGACACAATGTTTTGTTGTTTGGTCTTGAATGTTTTGAATGTTTAAAATAAGTCAAGCACAATTCTTATGGCTGGCCAAGACAATAGTTGTTGATCCCACATGGGGTTTTACCCCCAAGGCTACGCTATTCAGAGCGGATACTTAGATGCTTGACCTCACTAGCTCCACCCTCGGCACTCACTTCTCGGGTCAGCCAAGCATCAGTCCCCACGAAAACTCCCCGTGGTGAACTTTGTATCTCTACTAAAAACCGTATGTGTGTGGGCCACTACCAGAGGTCCGACCTCTTGCCTCAACAACTAGAAGGATTTGGGCTTCTAAAACAAAAAGGTGCTAGTAAGGCCATCCACTTGTGTGGCCATACATGCGGCACTTTCAGCTCTGTAAATACAGAAGGCTCCCAGCTGGTAGGGTTTACGCCCTACAACTGATCAAATAAATTTGATCAAATGGGTTTATGGGGAGACATAGTGTCGGTATGAACTAATCAGCACACGTTATTCATAGTTTTCACCATGAATACATTTGTTTATAGTGGTTCGGAAGAGGTGGGTTTTCCTCGCTACCACTTGGGTCGTTCTCTTCTCACTAGTAGTCCTAATGACCACACGGGAAGACAGGCCCTCTAAAGATTAAACAAAAAGAGCCTATTGCTCAAGACACAAAAGACAATGATTCAATTTTAGTGCACCAATTGAAGTATTTGCTAGTCTATGAAAACAAGGCACACAATAAAAAAATCCAAAAACCCTTGCCAAGGACCTGCAACAAAGAGTTGTTAGTAGTTTGGATTGTTTCAAATAATCACCCCTTCCTGCAAGCACACAAGTTAGGTAGATTTTAAACCCAAAAGACTTTGTGAAAATAGGGGCCTTCAACCAAACGATTTTTCTTTCAAGACAAGCTGCACCAATTTCGTTAGCTAGATCTGAAAATGTTAGCTCAAAATAAACTGGATCTGAAACATTAAATGCAAAATCCAAAAATTGAATCAATAAAAACCCAAAATTTGAAACTTGTGAACACAGACGCGATTACCCTCAACACAGACGTGACTTCGTGACACAGACGTGGCTACAGAATGTAGATGCGACCCTTGGTCACAGATGTGGCTAAAAACACCGCAGACACGACTAAATAACACAAACGCGCTTTCCTGGAACCTACAAAATAAAATATTGCCAGTAACACAGATGCGATTTCAGATGTCGTAGATGCGCCAGAAAAACAAAAACGTGATCCGAAAGTGCGCAGACGCGAAAATATCAAAATGCTACCGAAAATGTCAGATCTGCAACTTCACAATACAAAATCTGCAACAAGGATGTTAAATGCAAAAGGGACAAGAGTCCCACCGGGCGTGCCAAAATGTATATGGTGAAAATGGATAACAACAATAACGATATTGAAAGGCTAAATGAATTCAACCACAAAACCCTAGCCTAACAACAACAAAGATCCACCATAACATATGAAGATTACCTAAGACAATGCAAATCAAAAGAAATCACAAAGATTATACCTTCACATGTCCAATAGGGTTTTGATCTCCATTCTTCCTATCTCCATTGATCTTGCTTGATATATTTGCTCTTAGATTTTATGTGCACAAGAGCTCAACAAAGAACGGAATGTGGTTGTAAGTAGGATCGTAGTGTAGTCAATTGCATAAAAGATGATTAGAATGAATGATTAGGGTTTGATAATGAGGAAAGCATCTCCTTATATAGAAGACACAATATGAAATGGAGGGATAAGATTGAGAGGTGTAAAAGGAGGTTGGCTATGATTAGAGGGTAGGTAAAAGAAATAATAAAATAATGAAAGGGGTAGGTAGTGTATGAATTAAGAGATGAATGACATGTGTCATGGGTAGAAAAAGCTAATGAATTAATTAAATAAATAAATATTTATTTAATTAATAGAGCAAGTGGGATAATTAAATAAATAAAAATATTTATTTAATTTAGGAAAAGGGTAATTTAAATAAATAAATGTATTTATTTAAATGAGAAATAAGGCTAGAAGAGGATAAATGAATTAATTAAATAAATAAAGATTTATTTAATTAATAGAAGAATTAAGCTTAGATAATTAAATAAATAAAATATTTATTTAATTAGACATGACAATTTTAGATGTCTACAGTACTAAGCTAGTCCATGGAAGCTTCTCACCTCTATTGCTGACTTAGGAGTAGGCCAATTTACGATGGCTTCAACCTTGTTGGGATCCATCTTGAGGTTTCCTTGAGACAACACAAACCCAAGGTAAACCAACTCCTGCTTAACAAACTCACACTTATCCAAATTCATGGTTAGCTTTTCATCATACAATATTTGTAATACATCTTGCAAATGATTAATATGATCTGCCCTATCCTTCCTGAAAATGAGAATATCATCTAGATATACCACCACAAATTTACATATGAAGTCCTTCATCACCTCATTCATGAGTCTCATGAAGGTGCTGGGAGCATTGGATAAGCCAAATGGCATTACAAGCCACTCATAAAGACCCTTTGTAGTCTTAAAGTCACTTTTCCATTCATAACCCTCCTTAATCCTAATTTGGTGATATCCACTTTTAAGGTCAATCTTGGTAAAGTACTTGAATTCTCCTAAATAATCCATTAGGTCCTCTATTCTAGGAATTGGGAACCTATATCTGATGGTGATCCTATTTATAGCTCTAGAATCAGTACACAATCTCCAAGTACCACCTTTCTTTGGGGCTAACATGGTAGGGATAGCAGAAGGGCTAATGCTTTTCCTAATTAGGCCTTGGTCTAAGAGCTCTTGGATTTGCTTGGAAATCTCAACATTTTGTTGCGGAGTCATTTTATAAGCTGCTTTATTAGGCAAGGATGCTCCAGGAATGAAGTCTATTTGATGACTTATGGTTCTTTTAGGAGGTAAGGTGGCTGGTTGTTCGTCACTTACTATGCCTTTGAATTTCTTCAACAACTCTTGCACCTCTATTGGCAAATCTGGGTGCTCTTTCTTGTCTTCCTCTTTAGGCTTCATTACTAGTACAAACCCTATACCTTCACCTTCCTCGAGTGTATTCAAGAATTACTTGTTACTCACCAAAAGAACATTAGGACCTATTGCCCTCTTTTCACCTTCCTCAAGGATAGTCTGAATCTTGAATGTGACTCCATCTTTCTTGAATGAGTATGCATTCTTGGCTCCATCATGAATAGCTTGTCTATCAAATTTCCCTGATCTTCCTAATAGAAGATGGCATGCATCCATGGGTAGGACATCACATAACACCTTGTCCTTATACCTCCCAATGGTAATATCCACCCATGCTTGCTCATTCACTAAGACATGTTGGCCTTTGTTCAACCAAGTGACTCTATAAGGGTTGTTATGAGGTATCCTTTGTAATTTGAGCTTACTCACTACCTCTTCTGACACAATGTTGTCTATTGACCCTAAATCAATGATCACCTTGCAAACTTTGTCCATAATCTTGCATTTGATCCTAAATAAGGACCTTCTTTGGCTTGGCTCTTCTCTAACCAGTTCTTTGATCAAAGTTCTCCTTATCATCAAGTTGTCACCTACCTCTGACTCTAAGACAACCTATGAAGTCTTGCTTCTTGAAGACTTTTCTTGAAGATAGTTCACTCTTCTTTCACTACCATGTGATGATGTTCCCTTCTCTGAACACCTATATGCTGGATGACCAAGCTGGTTGCAATGGTAACACTTCATTGTTGCAAAATATGAGGAACCTCTACCTTGGCAACTAGATCTTCCTCTAAAACAAATGTTGGACCCCCTTCCTCTATTGAATCCTCCTCTATTAGTGTCACTCTCTTGCTGCTCAGTGAGTTTAGACTCTCCTTATGTTCTTTGTTCAGAACTTCTTCCTCCAAAGCCTCCCCTATGGCCTCTATTTTTTTTTCCTCTACCTCTGCCCCTATTGCTTTTTGAGTCATGTCTTCTTTTCATTTTTTCCTCCACCTTAAGGGAAATTTGATAGGTTTGATGGATTGTTTTTGGGCTTATTAGACTGATTTCTTCTTGGATGTTCCACCGTAGACCATTTAGGTACCTAGAAACCTTGAGACTCTCTTCTTACACTACATGAGATCTAAGGCTAAGTTTGTGAAACTCCTCCATATAACTACTGACATCAAGGTCTTTTGTCTTAAGTTTTGTCTCTTCCTATGAATTTTCACTTCATGGTCATCAAGGAGATAGACTTCTTTGACTTTGACTAACATCCCTTTCCAAGAAGAGATGGGTGCTTTGCCCATTTTCTTCCTCTCATCTTGTACAAATTTCCACCATGTGAGAGCATCTCCTCTCATCCTTGACTTGGCTACCTTGAATCTCTGGGCTTCAGTTATGCCTTCACATTCAAAATGGTTATCCATGCCTTCTATCCATTCTAGGACCACTTCTGCCTCCATCTTACCAGTGAACAATGGAAATCCTTATAGTGATTTACCACTTAAGGCCTTCAATGCCTTAAGGAAAGGTTCTTGTTCTAGGACAGGGTCAATTTCAGGTACTTTGTCAATCTCTGACACTTCTTTACCCTTCCCTTCTGCTCCTTCTACCTTTACCAACACTTCATCTGCCTTGGTTTCTACCTCACCAAGCTTACTCTCCAATTCTAGCAACTTCTCCTTCAGGAGTCTATTCTCTTCCTCCTGATCATCCACTTTCTTTGCCAACTCTGCATTGGTCACCATTCTTTTGTCTCCTACGGATTCCACTGAGGACATCTACTCACCTAGCCCAAATCTTATAGGCTTTGATACCAATTTGATGGGGTTCACCTAGTTTGCTAACTCTTCACCTAGTTGGTGTTGCTCAATTCCACCAACTCTCCAGGACTAATTGCACTCTAGACCTCCAAGTACTTCTCAATCTCTTCTAGGGATTTCTTCTTAACCATTCCAAGGTGTTTGATTCAAGTGTTTTAGCTAGGAGCCCTACCAATTCACAATGCTTCCCATGTGCTCATCATGGTTGTCTTGGCTTCAACTTGTCAAATTGACCTCCTACAGTTATGATTTGATGCAGAGGTGTGGAGGTGGCTTCTAACATGTTTTTAATAGCTTTTGGTTCCATTTGAGGTTTGCAATCATTAGCTTTCTTACTGATTTCAATATTTTGCCTAGAAAAGGGCTACAAGGAATTAGCCCTAATAGGCCTCCAAAATCCAGTTTTCTAGGGCTTGAGGGAAAACGGTCCAAAAGACCCCATAGAAAGTTTGGATTTTCTTCAATAACTCACCTAACCTCAAGTTATTTTTTATGGTTTTGGTTCCTTACTCCACCATACAATGTCCTAACCCCAAAATGAGGGTTTTGAAGGGTTTCTAGGCCTTCTAACCGACAGTGACTAGTCAAGTTGGTGTTTGGGCAACAAATGACTTTTTCAAGGCTTCTCCTTGAATTGGTAACTCTTTAATAACTTTATGGACCCCTCCAAAATCTTATATGGTGGTTTCGCATTCACCCTTGCACTTTGCACTTCAATTTCACCCTATCTCCTCTAGTCGAGTTGCTCATGGACTCGCCTAGAACAAGGTGACACTCACATAAAATGTCATCTCCAGCACTTGTCCCTTCATATGTACACTATACAAGTGGTTTTCTTGCATTTCCAAATAGGCCATGATGGTAGAACATGTGGAATTCATGGGGCAACCATTTTACTCAAAACTGCTATATACAAGCCAAAACTGGTTGTTTGCGAACCAAAACAACAAAACACTAATGCAAACTAGTTACAAAGCTTGAAATGAAACTAAATGCTCTAAAAAAACACAAGATAAACTTAATACATCACTGATGCTCTGCAAAAAGGATTAGAAAATCTGTTTGATAGCAACACACACAAGAGCACAAGAAACAAACGTTAGTGTTAGCAACAAAAGATTATCCTAAACAGGCATATCAAGAGAGATATTAAGCATGAAATAGAAAGCATATAAACATAGAATAAAATAGCTAATCAAGATGCTCATAGTTGCTCCTCCCTTGTTCCTCTCCTCTCCAAGTCCCAAATGAGTGTAGCTCTCAGCTTTTAGCACTAGCCATGGATGCCATATGGAGATTCAAGATAGTTGAATATGATAAGCAAATGCTATGCAAGTGTAGATAGTGATGCTATGAGAAAGCTCTATGCTAATGCCAGTATAACAACAATACTCTAATGCTTCCTTTTTGCTTGAGGAGAAGGGTTCTATTTATAGAAGAAATGGGGAAATGAAGGATTAAGATTGAGTAATCTTAACAAGGGTTAGGATTGAAAGATATTCAATCCATGTGAGACTTTCAACCCAATCCCATGTTGACAAGGGTCGCCATGAGGAGGATTGAGAGGAGAGATAAGGAGCATTAAATGCTTGAGGGGACATGATGGTTACCCTAGTCAAAGAAATAAATGCTTTGAAGAGACACATGGGTTACATGAGGGTTAAGTTAGGGGTCAAAGTCCTTAACCATGGGTGCAAGTGGAATTAACCATTAATGGTCATGTAAGAGCCATAAGTGGTTTGGAAGACTTTAGAGGTTAATTTGTTGAACACACAAAGCATTAATTGCTTTTCAAAGACTTTGGAGTCTTTGAGAAGTGACTCCAATTTGCTTAGGAATGTGACAATATTTAGGGGATGGATTAGGTTAATTAGGAAAGGTTTAGAAGAATCTAGAAGGGGTTTAGGCATGCAAGTGGATTTTGTAGGAAAATGCAAGTGGGAGAAATTTTGGTATTTTCAATTAAAATAAAATCATTTATTTCAATTAAATGGTGTAATTTGCATTTGGATAAATATTCAAATAAATATTAATTTATTTAAATGAGAAAAAGGAAGATAAAGCATTAAAATGCTTGAAGACTTTGAGGGAAACCATTAAAGGCTTGAAGACATTAAGGAAAACCATTAAAGTCTTAAGAAGACTTTAAGGGAAGCCATTAAGTTTGAAGACTTTAAAGCCATCAAGTTTGAAGACTTTAAGGGAAACCATTAAAGGTTTCAAGTGGGTGAGGATAAATAGGATTTTAAATAAATAATTTATTTAAAATAGTTGTGCAACTTGCTTTTGTAGGAAAATACAAGTGGGTGGAGGATAAAGGTGATTTAAATAAATTATTTATTTAAAATAATTGTGCAACTTGCATTTGTAGGAAAATGCAAGTGGGTAGAGGATAAAGGTGATTTAAATAAATGTTAATTTATTTAAATGTGAGAGGTGGGATTTTGGGGGATTTAAATAAATATTAATTTATTTAAATGTGAGAGAATATTTAATTAAATAAATATGATTTATTTATTTAATTAATGGTCTGAGTTTGGTTAAGTGAATTAAATCAAATAAATTGAATAATTTATTTAATTAGAAGGCAAAGAGGGTTAAGATGAATTAATTAAATATTAATTTAATTAATTATTAATTGATGGTTAAATAATCAAATAAATACTAAGTATTCATTTAATTAAGTGGACAAATTTATGTGACTACAATCACTATATCAATGGATTCAATCCATTTACATTTACAAAATGAGCAAAACAAAGCCAAATGTTGTCAAACAGTCTGAAAATGGGTGGTTTCAGATTGTTGAACTTACAAAACAAAATCTCCAACCTTGGTACCATGCAAGAGAGGGTTCTTATAGAATTACCCATGTGTAGATTCTTTCCATGGTATTGGACAATCCCTAACTCCATCGCTAACCAATTTAGGACAAAATTTGTCATGACAACTTTCAAAAGTTGTCATGACAACTTTTTGCAACTTTGCACTTTTTCACTTTTTGGCCTTCTCAACCTATGAGGCCTATTCTAAGTAATCACACTTGACTTTTAAAACATATATAAGACTAATTTAACCCTCCCTAATGCCTATACCAATTTTTAACATTTTTGACCATCAAGAAGGTCAACTACCTACTGAAACCACTATTTATGCACAAAATGAAAACCTAGGAAGAAACTAACTCTACTAGGCCTACATTTCACTCATAACACTCACACTTGGACCCTCCTAGAGTCCTTATTCAATTCCTGACTTGGCTAGGGTCAGTACAAGCCAATATTGAGAAAACTAATAGCCTAAGTCCTAGGTGCTCCTACACCATGTTACTACCATTATCATAAAGGACAAAACTCTCAAAGGTTTTACCCAAAGGAGTAAAGTTGTTTTGAAAGGCATTGGACCATCCTCTTCATCCTCTAAGGATGAAACCTCTGAATGTAATGTCACAAATCATCAAGGTAAAGTCACCTTGAAAGGTTTTTCACCCAAGACCACAGCCTCATCATCTACCAAAAATGAGTATGACCTTGTAGATCAGTTAGGGAAGACACCTGCCCTCATTTCCATCCTTGAGCTCTTGCATATATCCCCTTCACATAAGGTCATTCTTGACAAAACCTTGAGATAAACCTTTGTTCCCACTTATCTGAACATGGACAAGTTTCAAGCCAGGGTGGGATATCTTTCCACTCTGCATTGCCTTACATTCACAAAAGTCGATGATGTCTTTGTATGCCAACCACATAATGCACCTCTCTACATTGAGGTCTTTCTTCATAAAAAACTGTATCAAATGAGTCTTGATAGATGGAGGAGTAGGTCTGAACATTTGTACATTGAACACTATTAAAAATTTGGGATATTATGAACAAACTGTGAATTGAAAGAACAAGATCACCATTAAAGCATGTGATGATGAAGAATGCTCATCCAAATGAGCAGTTACCCTACCTTTGAGAATTGGGCTAGTCACAAGGGATATGGTTTGTCAAGTCCTTGATCTATACCTCACATACAACATACTTTTGGGACGTTCATGGATACATGAAATTAGAGCAGTAGCATCAACATATCATCAATGTATCAAATTCCCTTACAATGGAGTTGAAGTAACAATAAAGGGTGATCCAAATCTGTTCATATATTGCAATAACCTATGACCAGGATCAGAAATAATAATTCCAATTAACAGAGAAGCAACTCCATCATCAGCATATGTGGATGCAGAATTAGTAAAACCTTCTACATCAAAACAAGGTGAGCTTAAAGGAAGATACAAGGACAATGGCATGGGAGAGTATACTTTGAATCAAACCATGTATTTAACACAAATAATGGATTCTCCTAAAGATTATGGACGACCACATCCTTCTAAAAAACTATCCACTATTACTATAAAATGGGATCCCACTATATTCTACAAATGGGGTGAGATGGAAGAAGAAGATCTTCACAAAATGCTTTATAAAGAATCTAAAGAGGAATATACACAAGATCACATCAAAATACCATGTGAAAAGTATGGTAAAGGATTTAAGTTCTTGCAAAAATTTGGATATGATGGTAAAGGCCCTCTTGGGTTACAAAATAAAGTAATTGTTGAACCATTTCAACCAGAGTTAACATTCAAAAATAAGTGCTCTAAAGGACTTGGCTTCATACCCCTTAGATTAGGCACTCATAGCTCCATAGAAGCATTACAAATCACAAACTCTAATGACAAACAAGAAAAGAAACACTATTCCACAAACTCTAATGAATGAGAATGGGCTTCAGATAAGCCATCTAGTGATTATGAGCTCACCAAAACATTCAAAGAACCAGGTGAACCCATAGAAGCAGAAGAGTTTAACAAAAAATTCAGAGTTAGTTAAGTAACTCTATCAGAGTCTACATCAAAAGAAAAGAATGATAGTGGAGAACCATGGATAAAAACATTTTGGGATCCCAAACCCTCAATATCTCAAGGTTTTAGGTCAAAACTGTGAAGAGTGAAGACTCGCGTTGTTGAGTGTCCCTCTAGTGATGTCGATTTGGATTTGTCTACGATTGAGGCTGATGAGGAGAGTTCAAGTGATGACCTTGACAATTGCATAGAAATACCCAAAGACTCTTGTTTCTTTACCCTTAATCTCATTTACTTTGAAAACGCTGATGGCCTTCTTCTCGTTCATCCACAACTCATTGATTGGAACCAACAAGAGCCTCCACAACTAGACACCTTACAAAATGACGAAGCTTTTATTGACTACCTTGGCATAAGAAATGATCTACCTATCGGGGACCACAAAGTAGGATACATCATATAACTCGATAGCGTGACATATCTTGTAGAGAACGCCAAACCTTCTAGCTACAAAAGTGTAAAAATAAAAATGAAATATGGGTATTATGGTAAAAACCACATTATGGAGCTATCTAACTCTTAAAAAGTAAAAATAAAGGACGTATCCAAAGGTGAAAACCTCTCTGAGGTGCTCAAGGATGGAAGGTTTGACACTCTCCCTATGACATCATATGAAGAGAAATCATTAATTCTAGTGGAGGAGACTATCAAGACAAATACTGGCATAGAAGAAGTTCTACACAACATATTCTTAGCACAATCTTTGACAGAAAAAAGAAAGACCGAAGTTCATAAGTTTCTTCACAGAACGACAAATCAACTTTGCATGGTCATACGTGGAAATGCCTAGATTGGACCTTGATCTAGTAATGTATCATTTGACAGTTACTCTAGAAGCTAAACTTGTAAAACAGAAATTGAGAAAGATGCATCTGTAAGTGGCACTATTAATCAGCATAGAGCTGGATAAATTATTGGATGTTGGATACATTAGACTGTTAGGTCCACTGAGAGGGGGGGGGGGGGTGAATCAGTTGTCAAATAAATTCAAACCAAAAACAACTTAACCAACTTAATTCTTAATACCAGTAAACTAGTTCAATATGCCAGTAGACAGTTTTAACAGTTAATTGCTATACCGGTAAGGATTAGTGCATGAAACATAAAGACAAAGTCATCCACAATACATAACACCAATATTTGTACGTGGAAACCCTGTAAGGGGAAAAACCACGGTGGGAAACCTTGCCCACAATCAAATGATACTACTGCAGATAGTAAGTGTACATAAATGGGGTCTGCACATGTAGAAAGGCCAAGCACCTAGAGCTCACTGCTCAATCACAAAATGGGAGTCACACTGACTACAGTTGGATGGTTAAATCCAATAAGAATGTACTACACAAAATAGCATCTTCATATGCTGGATTCAGTACCAGTGTAGTTTTGATTGTCTTCACAAAACCCTTCTTCAATCTTTGAATGATGTTTGCGTGTATAGCTCTACTTATTCTCGCATATACCTTCACACAATCCTTTTTCGCATTCCACATTTGATCTTATAAATAAGATCTTACATTTATACCATAACCTAAGATCAATTTTAGTAGGTCGGCTCTACAAGATATTACAATAAAAACATTTTACAAACAATACAATATCTGATGCAATAACCAATTGAACATGTCGGCTTAATGCATTTACAACAATAATTAATCATCTCCATATCATGCCATGCTGATCTGGAAAAGATAAACCTGCCAGTGTAACCCTGGACCTATTTGTGGGTAACAACAAATATGCAAATATGAATATACCAATAAACAAAACTCAAAGACAAGATGTCCAAACGATGTCTTCGACATTACCAAGTGTTTTCCATACCATTCCAAGTGTCGGTGATCATTATATCTTGCCGGTGTACCAGATACCGGTGACTGTGCATGAGTCACTTGCTTGCCAGTGAATGTTGCTGATTCTCCAAAGTGCTAGAGTTTTAGTAGGTGTTGACATCAATGACAAAACCATACCAAAATACCAACATAGACCAATTGACTGCCCTAATTGGATATCTAGCTTGGTACCTGTCAATAAACTAGATCACAGTATCAGAATATGCACAGATTTCGGAGACATCAATTAAAGCTTGTCCTAAAGATTATTTCCCGCTGCCCAACATTGATTTGGTAGTGGATCTTACAGCTAGTCATGCAATGCTATTATTGATGGATGTATTCTCTTGGTATAAGCAAAACAAAATAGCACTTGAAGACCAACATAAAACAATATTTACTTGTCCTTGGCATACCTTTTGCTGGAATGTTATGCCCTTCGGATTAAAGAATGCGAGTGCTACATATCAAAGAGCAATGATAACAATCTTTCATGATCTCATCCACGCCATAGTGGAAGATTATGTTCATGATCTCCTGGGAACGTCAATAACAAGAGAAACATACCTTGATATCATATCTATGGTTTTTGAACATCTGGAAAAATAAAAACTTAGACTAAATCCTAAGAAATCTGTCTTCAGGGTGACCTCCAGGAAACTCCTTGGATACATTGTCTCACAAAAAGGAATTGAAGCAGATCTAGCAAAATTAAGAGCTATGTTAGAGATTCCACCACCAAAGAATATTAGTCAACTTCGGTCTCTACATGGAAGACTTCAATCAATACGCATATTCATCGCACAACTTGTAGATAAATGTCATCCTTTTCAGCATCTACTTCATAATAAAATCAAGTTCAAATGGGATGATAAGTGTCAATAGGCTATTCAAAATCTCAAAGACTATCTTTTGATTCCACCTATCCCAAGTAAACCCCTACTACTGTACATATCAGCTATGAAAATAGCATTGGGGACACTATTGGTGCAATAGGACAATGAAGGCAAGAAAAGAGAAGTATATTATATCAATTGTACATTGGTTAGTTATGAGCTTAACTACACATCGATTGAGTGTGCATGTCTTGTTGTGGTTTTTGCCTCATAAAAATTATGTCATTACATGCTAACTCATAAAACAAAGCTCATTGTAAGGATAGATCCACTCAAATATCCTCTCAATAAGGAGACACTCACTGGAAAGCTAGCTAGATGGGTTATGTTGTTGAGCAATTTTGACATTGAATATATGGATAGAAAAGAAATTAAAGGACAAGCTATTGCATATCAGCAAGCAGATGCACCTATGATTGATGATACTCCTATTGTTTCGGAATTCCCAGATGAATCCATTCTTACGACGACAAATACAAAGCCTTGGCAACTATATTTTGATGGCTCATACACATAGCATGGCGTAGGAGTTGGTATCCTCTTCATCACACCTCAAGGGGACTCCATTCCTAAGTCATATTGATACAGAAGCATCCCTGGTTCTTGGCAATCTTTCATCAACCAAAAATATTTCTTTTTTGTTTTGCTTTCTGTTTTCAGTTTCAGCATTTCATTCTGCTTTTTCTAGCATTGGCTCACCAAATCTTGAGGAGTTGTATTTTTGCTTGAGGACTTGATCATCTACCTTATTCCTAAACTGAGGAGCATTTGGATCATTTTCTAGCAAGTTATCGCTATTGGTTTCTGAGACAGATTTCAGGTAGCAGTTGCCTGGACCTATTTGCTTTTGTGATCTACCAGAATCTACTAGATCCCTTTCATAGCTTGCAGAGCCCTGAGCATTGATTCTGATGTTCCTTGGTGTATGGTCGACCCTCGCGTTGATCTACACTTCATTCTTTGGATTTTCCGAAGGAATTTCTTTGGCGGAGGCCGAACTTGTTGTTTTTACACGCTAGGTCTTGTTCTTCAGCATTTGATCCCTTTCTGGGCCGACCGGATCCCCTTGGATCGTATAAATCATTTTAATTGAGCATTATAATGTAGATTAGAGAAAATATGGAACATAGAAGCTAGATCTTAAGATTTGAGGTCCCGGTTGTGACATGTAATGTAACTGAGCATATTTTAGCAGGCCAATGAGTCAGTTTCTGTAGCTCGGTTGTTACCGGTTGATTGTAATCAGTTTTCATGATATAATTCATTCAGTTCTGCATTGCCTCCATCATATCCTTGTGTTTCTGTTTTGTTTACTCTTGTTGACCGATTTGGATTGATCTCTTTGAGGTCCCTTTTAACCGGTGACTGCACCAAGTGGTATCAGAGCGATATTTTGTTCTAAAGATTATGTTGTCCTAAGAATTTTGTTGTAGGGTGGCGGACTGTGGATCTGACCTACAACTGTAGAGGATTGGTGTGAAGATGGCGTGGAGAGAAAATAGGAATATTGGAGCGTGTGGGAATGCAAACCCTGTTGTGATGGAAATGTTGTGATCAATTGTAGCCCGGTTGGAAGCCGTTGTGATAGCCCAAAGAAGAGGTTGACATATTGAATATTTGAGTGAAGATGAAGGAGAAAAAGCCCCGACATAACTAGTAAACCCACCGGTGATTGATCCAGACGAAGAAAGGTTTTTGATTATTTTGAGTAAGGTGAATACTAAACCTCACTTTACCCCACCAAAATATGATGGAAAGTTGGATTCAAATGAGTTGATGCATTGGATCTTGGAGATGGAGAAATATTTTGATTTTGAGAACACTGCTGAAGAATGGAAGGTGAAGTATGCATGTACCCAGTTGAAAGGTCATGCATCTTGTTGGGACTCATTAAATTTGAGTCAAATTTAGAGGCCCATTCCAAAAAATTTCTCTGCATGTCAGAAAAGTTTCCAAATGACTCAGTTTGAATGGCCTAGTTTCTGAGAGGTCAAAATGGAGCCAGTTGATTTTCAGAGGGTGAGGCTTGAAAGACATGTCCTACACCTTTCATTTGGCCTATTCAATGATGTGCAACTTTCATAATTCAGTTTGGATAAGTTTATGAGGTACCCATTTTGAGGGGTGAGCTGAAAGTGCATTTTAGACACAAATGCAGATTTTATTGAGTAGCCTACTTTGAGCAAGTACATCTTTTACCCTGTTAATCGTCATGGATAATTTCAAAATGGATTAAATTGTATGCATAAATTTGATCCATCCTACAAAATTTCAAGTCTTGACGAATCCATTTGCTCAATTTTTGAAGATCAATCCATTTGCAGTTTGTGTGGTTTGACTAGTCCCTGTTTCGACAGCTAGTCGGAGCCCTGTTTTGCACAAGTGTAAAAGTTGCCTCAGTAAGTGTTATGACATAATATTTGTTCCAAGCTAATTTTTGTATGAATGATGAGCTACGTTTCAAATTTCAAGCCTCTGTCAATCTGTTTGATCGGTTTTCAAAAGGGTTCTTTGAGCCATCATTTTCAGTCTTCTGCACTTTCAATGTTATATCAGTTAATGTAGCCATTTTCATGAGCGCGTCATTTGCATCCTCTCAGTCTTGTGATTGAATTGAGAATTAAAATATTTAGTATGTACTTCACGGTACCTATGTTTCAAATTTGAGGGCCTACGGAGGTCGTTTGGTATTTTTGAGAAAGGCATCATGTGTTGCCAGAACATTGACTTCGTCAAGTCCGCAGTGTCGACAAAGCTAGTTTGCCATTTTCGCCGATTAATATCTCTTCACTTAGGACTCGTCTTAAAAAACCATTTGGTATATTTCATGCTTGTATATCAGAGTACACGCCTATCAGATGGCGAGCTACAGAAAGGTGTTTTGACCGGCTTGAAAAATATGTCTTCGCGATTAAATGCGAAAATGTGGAGTAAGTGCCTGAAAGTTGTAAAATTCAATTTAATGATCCGAAAATGACACTGATTGTTTCCAGAGGTATGTTTGAGGTCCGTGAGTCATTTCAGAGGTCATTTATATGAAAAAAAAAAAAAAATAGTCAGACCCACTTTGGGGCCCGACCTGGCTCGATTGCAATTCGCCAGTTGGATGGTGAGAGGCAATTTCAGTGTACTTGTCATCCGTGCATGGATGGATGCAAATTTTAGTTCAGAATAATCTTCAGAGGAGGGTAACAGCAAGGTCTTCAAAGTATTTTCTGAGTACATCAATTGTGAGGAAGTATATGGGAGGCAAAATGGTTCCAAACAAATGTGTTTAGAGCAAAGGACACCTGTGATAATTGCTACCCTTTATGGTAGCATGAACTTACTGAATTACATATTGTGAGCCTATGCAATGCATAGAATAGATGTCAACTTAGAATGTGGATCAGGCAAGGACACTGCTCTCATTGTGCTGCTGCTGGAACGTTTAGTTTTGCCATATCTTTGTTTCTGAGTGCCTTTTTGCCCATCCTGGAGAAAATGCCAGAAGATGATACCCTCGAAGGTATCATTATAGTTGTGTTCCTTGTTTGGAGGTTTGAGATGGGCAGCATGCCATAAAGGGGCCCATGGATAGTATTTCAAACAGAATGAATTTCCCCCCTTTTTTCTTCGTGACATGGTGGGTGAGATGGAATGTGGCGTGAAAGATCTCTTGCCAACACCCTCCATTCTTCATGCCTTATGCCTCCTCCCTCCTGTGCATGTTGGAGGAGCATCAAGTTCTCAGGTGGATTGAAAATAGGAACAAAATTTCTTCCCTCCCCTCTACGTGGCGATGGCAGTAGAAGTTCTTTTTTTTTAATTGGGCAAGTGTAATGCAATTATACCCATCTCCCTGCTGGCTGTGGTGTTGGAGAATGGTACATAGCTTCAAGTTAATGCAACGTGGTAGTAGTTTACAAAGCAAATGCATTTCGCAAGTATAAAACCAGCAGTGTCATGTCCCATGTGATGGTTGGAGTTGCAAGGCTGCAATTTTTAAATAAGGACTGGTTTCCTCCTTCCTCACGTGTTATGGTTTGGCAGCATGACAGAAGCTTTCAAGTAAATGCATTTGGTTGTTGTAAAGCCCAGCTTCTACAACCTTCCCAGCATTCTTCCCCATGTGAAAGCCTTTGGCACAAGATGGCAAAGCAAATGTGAGCAGCAGGTAACATGACTTTGCTAGTGTCTGGTGAAAAGGGCACAAAATGAAAACAAGAAAATGCAGCACCAGTTTCTCCCCTGCGTGGATGGTGGAGGAGAAGGAGTTTGGAAACCATCAAAGTGTTTAAGACATAGAGAAAATGAGGATGGCAATGTAAAACTGCAGTCTCTCCTCCCTCACGTGGATGTATGGAAACCATAAAGAATGCAAATGGAAGCCCCAGTGATGAGTGAGTTGATGGTAAGAAGGCGTTGGGGGTGATTTAAAACAGTAAAATGCATTTAGCAATAGAAACCCCCTCTGCGTAGTTGTTCGGAAGCCACATTAAGTATGTAGAAAATGCATTGGGCAGGTATAAAGTCAATGTCCACGACCTTGCCAGCATTTTCCCTCCCCTACATGATGTTTGGGCATCAAAATTTCAATCAAATGCATAGAAACACCATTAAAGTTGCAGAAATTGCTTCAAAATGCATTCCCAGGTATCATGCATTATCCCACATTGGCTGGGAAATGAACTTTTTTTATATTTAAATATAAGGCTCCACCATACTATAGTGTCAAAGCCTTAAGAGGCTTTTGACACAAGGTGCTGATGGGCACCCAAGGTGGGCCCACATGTGGGTGTGCTTCCCAAGGCGACTAGAGGAGGTGATAGATGGTGACAGGTGGACCCCACGCAGGCACGCTTCTCCAGGCAGATGGGTGAAATTTGCAAAGAAGGGTCGGCTTAACCAGCGAGCAGGTCCAAGATGATCCGACGAAGCGCATTGATTCGCAAGCCGAAGGTGCTCAAAGGTTAAAGGCTGTGAAATGGCAAAAGCGAGTTGGCGAAAATGGAGCAGTGGTAAAGATCGAGAAAGTCCGGGTTGATCCGACAGTCCACGCGGTTTCGTGAGGCGAAGATGCACGAACGTTAGAGGCTGCAAAATGCAAAATGGTGAAAGCCAGGTGGCAATGATGTGGTAGGTACAGTCAGATGTCCAGCAGGTAGGTCCCATCCAGGTGGCGATGATGTGGCACTGAGGTGACGCCTAGGTGGACGACAAGCAAGCAGACACGTGGTGAAGTGATGAGGTGTCATCCCAGGTGGCGCCCAGTGGACCCTATCGACCAATCAGGTCCCAACACATGGCAAGGCGTCAGGGCACAATCAGAGCAAAAATCAAAGTTAAATGCATGTTAATTATATAGTTCAGACTATATAAAAAAAATGAAAAATTTAAATGATTGTGCACACTTGAGGAATTAATTTGTTCAGGGCTCAATTTTTGGCCAAAATATGAAGTATTATATGTTTCCGGAAAGCTCTCAGAGTGAGGAATCCAATTATAGAGTTTGTTTCAACAAAGATCAAATAATTTGAGAGCAGTTTCCATGGGAGTAAAATTTAGTTAGAGAGGAGACACTTGGCAATTTCAGTTGTAGATTTGATTTTCTTCCCTCTCCTTCTTATTCTCAATTCTTCTCATTTGTAAGGGTTCCAAAAATTTGGAGAAATGCTCCAGATGTGATGGCTTCCATTTTCTGAATATCTTGACCCAAGTTTGTAAATGCTTTTGTTTGGTTTCAGCGTACAGAGGATTTGAGTGCAGCATTCAAGATGTGTTTTCTAGTTGCAGGCTTTACTTGTGTCAGGCATGAGTCATTTTCCACTATATTGTCTCTGTGTATGCATTTCAGTATTATGAATTCAATCCTCAAGGAGGATGAAATTTGTCAATTTCAAGGAAGTTGTGTGATTGTTTGTGGGTATCCTTCAATGAAGGTTTTAAATTCTGTAATCAATCATGAATAATAGAATGTGTCTCAGATTTGATAATGTTGTGAATGAATCTGAGTAATGCATTAATATAAGGTGTTAATGCAGGGATATTCTATAAGGAAAACAAATTTGCAACTGTGACTAACATATTTGCAATTATGTGTGAGACTATGTTGCCCAATGAACAAGGCACTGGTATTGCAAGTTTGGGGATGTTTTCAAATACACATTTTAAAAGAAAATCTAATTTCCCTTCATGTTTAGGGGTTTGTGTTCCATTATTTCCAAGCTCTATTTCATCTTATTGTTTGTACAGATCTAGCCAATCTGTAGTGTTTCCTAACCTGTTGAGCTTGTGAAATGATCCATCTCTTTATAGTTGATGTAGTTGTGTGTTTGTAATTGTTGTACTCAAAGCATCAAAGGGTGTCCCCCCCTGGGTCTAGCAGAACCTGAAGTGTAGGAGGATCAATTAGGGTCCTATGTTATGTTCTCCAAGCCCTGATGTGTTTTGTAGATTGAAAATGGCCATTTCATAGAACGATTGCAGGTGTTCTTGGGTTATCACTTTTGGTGAACAACAAAAATGGCGTCTCTGCTGGGGAATCAATGGATTTGAATGTTTGATTGATGAGGTCAGAAGTTGAATGTATCCTTTGTTCTATCAATTTCATATCCAACCAGTCTATCCATTGTGTATGCATAGAGTATAAATTGATTTTATGGTGAAGAGAGTGTTTAGTATTCGTGATCTGCAAAATGATATGTTTTCTCATGTCATATATTATGAAGGAGTAACAGTAAATTTATATTGCTGAGTTGTGAGAAAGTCCTAGCAGCTGTATGCAAATTTTTTCCCCAATTCCTTACTGGATGCCGACTCTAGTCTCTGTACCGATGCTTGAAGAAAGTTTGTATTCCACATTCACAAGATTAGTAGATAATCTTATGAATCATATTAAGGTGCAGGTGGTTTAATTAGCAGATTCACAAATAAGTGCTTTCATCATAAAAGCTTGGGAAGAAAAGTGCAGTAATAGCTTGGAGGAATGTTTATTGTAGCAAGATTGAAGAAGTAAATAGAGATTTAAACTTGTGATTGAATGGTATTCTGCTGCTCAAAATATCCTCTGTGCAAGAGGTGGCGACTCTGAGATAAAAGACAATGCTAAAATGTGAAGTAAATCTTCAGATCTACAAGTTTTACAACTACAAATCTCCAGGTATTTTTCAGAGGTTTCAAATTCAAAGATATGTGGTCTGAAAATTAGAATGTGTAATGTCATTTTCCCATTTAGTGAATAGCACTAGTCTAGAGGGAAAGAGGTTTTCAAATTAGTTTGCATATCTATTCTGCTGAAGTATCTGGTGTTTATGTTCTTTTGTTATAGTATGCAAATTTGGGAAAGATTTGTGTCAAGCAATGTTATGAATAGATCAGTATGAGGATATGCGCTTGAAGTATTTGTCCAAGATTGTATAATCATTTGTGGAAGTAAGGAAGAAATGTGTAGTGAATTTTTTCTGCCCCAATCTTATCCACATATGACCATGCCTAGTAAACCAGAACAACCATGTAATAGGAAGAGTTTCAATATGAAATATTATGTTGCTCTAAATTTCAGAGATATTCTGGGTTACCCAAATCCCATACCCACAGAAATTAGAAAGTATTTGCCAATTTTCAGTGGAAAGAAATCAGAATTAGCATGTCAACATGTGAAAAGATTTTCAAATTTGATAGGAGAGTCTGAAATTTGCCAAGAAGATGTATGCATGAAGTTGTTTGTTCAGTCATTGAAAGAGGATGTAAGGGATTGGTTCTCTTTTTTTCCGGCAGATTGTATTTCCACATGGGAAGAATTAGTTTTAGATTTCATGGATCAATTCGATGAGAAGGTGAGTGATTCTGACTTGCTGAAAGAATTCACTTATATACAAATCAGGGAAGATGAATTGGTACCAACATTTAATATCAGATTTTCACAAGCTTTGTCCAAAATTTCCAAAAAGTATAAACTTGATGATAAAGTATGTCTGGATTTTTATATGAGTACATTTGATGAAAAGATGAGCTTCTTATTGAGAAAAAAAGAACCCAAGACTTTGCATGAAGCTTTTAACACAGCTAGGGACATGGAAAATAATTTGAAATTTGGGATAGCCAAGAGATTTGTGTCTTCTATAGTTTCTTATCAAAGCACCTTCAATGGTGAAATACCATGTGAAGCTGAGAAAATCATTATGTGTCTAGGTGGATCAAGCTTTGTAGTTCCAAATGGTTTTGTTGATGCATATGTTTTGGATTTAAATGAGAGTCAAGAACCTCTGCTGTTAATGCCGATTGTCTCTCACAGTAATGATGGAATGATCAGTGGGAAGTGTTGTGAAAATGTTGATACAAAGATAGATATATACAAGGGATATGTACAATTTGATTTGTATGCCGATTATGCTAATTATGTGGCTGCCAATTACCAAGTGAATCATGCATCTCTCCAGGATAATATTAATGAAAATAATGATGGTGATGACCAGGAATCTTTACATGTTGCTGATGTATTTGATGTTGAAATAACAAATACAGAGGGATTACTAAGTGTTGTTGTTTGTGCAAGTGAAAATGTGCCATATGATGAAAACCAGAATTGTTTTTTGCAAACAATAGTTAATCCTCACCTAAATATTGATAATGTCACTTGTGTTGAGGATGAAGTAAATGTATTTTCAGATTTCACTTCTTGTAATCATGTTGATGATCTTTCTATTTTGAAAGTTATGCACAAAGTTAATTCAGAAAATTTCAAGGGTGCACATGATTGCAATGAAAATATAGCACACATGGATGGACAAATTTCTACGGAATCTCACATGGAACAACAAAGTGCAATGCAAGTCCAAAAGATTGTAGAACTTAAGAAAGCTCTTGAGGTTGTGGATAAGAAGGTTCAGATATTGGAGAGCCTTCGAGCTGTTGATGAAGACCTTCTGCAATATAGTGAAGAGGATTCTTCGGAAAAGGACTGTGAATTGAATGCTTGTACACTTGATGAACAACATGCTAATCTAACAGATGGTTTTATGACAGAAAATTTTAGTGAACATGCTGAAAACTTATCAGATGAAGTAAGTAGCAGTGATATTCATCTTTGTTCTTTGGCTGATGATGAGTGTTCTATTGGTGAAGAAGATCAATTGTGGCAAGATAAGTATGATTATCTTGATTTTCAGAATGATAGTCATAGGATAAAATCTTATGGATGTGAAACATGGAACACTGAGGATTGTTCCAGCCAAGTTTCATTTTCTTCTTTGTCTGATGAAGATGATTATGATGATAATGTGGATGGTATCTTTAGCAATTTTTCTAATGCTTTATTCAATGCTGATATAGATACGGACTAGCCACTTTAGTGTCATAATGTTCATAAGGGGATTGTCCATTTGGTTTCTAACCCTTTGTATGAAGAAATAATTGATCAGCCAAATGTTGTAAATGATGAACCAGTACATAATACTGATGAAATTCTGAACAACAATAGCATGGTTTGTAAAAAATTATTTCATGATGAAGATAAGAGGCATGGGTTATGTGATGATCATTTAAAACCACAAATGAAAGTGTTTCAGGTGGATGTAAGCCTGAAAGAGAAAGAGTTAGCTAAGGATTTGCTTCAGCCAAAGGAATGCATTCTTTTCCATGAATGGGATGTTGAGAATGCAGAGGTTTTCAATTTGATAAGCAAGGATAGTATGAGGTGTGATTAGTATAGTGAAATGTCACATCCAGATTGTAACATGCATGTTCCTTGTTTGCATTAGTTGGTTAGTAGTGTCCCTCATTCTATTGATTTAAATGATAATAAGACGTGCTGATAAGAATTACAATGTTGAAAATGAATGTTTTATTTTTGAATTTCAGCATGGTAATGTCTTTGCAAATGGTAGAATTGATTGGGATAGTGAAATGTATGGTCTCTTGTGGGAAGGCCTCTATGGTGAATTGTCCCATGCTTTTACTTGTGTTGAAGTAGTGTGTGATTATAAATTTCAAAATCAGACAAAAGGTAAGTACACCAGCTATTATAGTAATGAGACAAATGAGGTTGATTATAATGATTATGCTCAGTTGTTACTGGAAGGTGCCTTTGTTTCAATCATGATATCAAGAGATGAGAATCAGATTTTTGCAAGAGGTAAATGTTTGTAAGTGGAGTAGTTATAATCAGTTGTGAGTTTGTTTATATATATTGTACAGTCGCTTTGCTTTCAGTTGTGTGGTTTTCAATAAAATGCCCTACTCTTTGGGTAGAATAAGGAAGCCCTGTTTTTTGAAATGAGATGAAAAGAGAAGGATGATCCGTTTTGGGTGGTCTGCTTAACAAAAAATATCTGGATTCTTGTGTTGATCTTGCAATCAACCATCCCCAGTCAGAGCCACTGTTGGGACTCATTAAAATTGAGTCAAGTTTGGAGGCCCAATTCAAATTTTTGCTTTGCATTTCCAAATGAGACAGTTGAATGGCCTAGTCTGCGAGAGGGTAAAATGGAGCTCAATTAATCATGAAGAGGTAAAGCTTTGAGACATGTCCTACACCTTTCATTTGGCCTATGCAGTGATGTGCAACTTTCAAAATTCAGTTTGGATAAGTTTATGAGGTACCCATTTCGAGGGGTGAGTTGAAAGTGCATTTTAGGCACAAATGCATATTTTATTAAGTAGCCTAATTTGAGTGATTAAATCTTTTGCCTTGATGATTTTCATGAAGAAATTAAAAGTGCATTCAATTGTATGCATAAATGTAAGTCAGCCTGCAAAATTTCAAGTCTTGATGAATCCATTTGCTCAGTTTTCAAAGCCAAATCCGTTTGCAGTTTGTGTGATTTGACTAGTCCCTGTTTCGACACCTAGTTGGAGCCCTGTTTCGCATAAGTGTAAAAGTTGCCTCAGTAAGCGTCATGTCATAATGTTTGTTCCGAGTTATTGTCGGTATAAATGACAAGCTATGTTTCAAATTTCAAGCCTTTGTCAATCCGTTTGATCGGTTTTCAAAAGAGTTCATTTAACCATCATTTTAAGTTATCCGTACTTTCAGTGCTTTATCAGTTAATGTAGCCATTTTCATGAGAGCACCATTTGCATCCTGTCAGTTTTGTGATTGAACTGAGAATTCAAAGATTTAACATGTACTTCAAGGTACCTGTGTTTCAAATTTGAGGGTCTACGGAGGTTGTTTGATATTTTTAAGAAAGGCATCCTGTGTTGCCAGAACATTGACTTCATAAGGTCCGTAGTGTCGACAAAGCAAGTTGGTCACTTTCGCCAATTAATATCTCTTTGCTCGGGACTCATCTTGAGAAACCATTTGGTAGAATTCATCCTTGTATATCACAGTACACGCCTGTCAGATGGCGAACTCCAAAAAGGTGTTTTGACCACTTTGAAAATTACATCTTCACGATTAAATCGAAAATGTGGCGTAATTGCCTGAAAGTCACGAAACTCAATTTAATGATCCGAAAATGATGCCAATCGTTTCCAGAGGTGTGTTTGAGGTTCCTGAAGCATTTCAGAGGTCAATTGCATGAAAACGAAAAAAAATTTAGTCGGACCCACTTTGGGGCCCGACTTGGCTCGTGACTGCGCAGTGTTATTTTATTGGCGGCTTGGCCCTATGAGCACCTCCAGGGTAATGTTGACATCCATGGTTGGAGTTGTATTCTAATATCTTTCCCACCAGAGGATAATGCAAAAATGGGAGTGCCTCTCTTGGTCTAAACAACCAAGATATTTTACTTGCTAGATATAAGCAATGGAGGAGTAGAAGAATTGGTTGATGAAGATAAAATAGAAGAAGCCAATAACCTTCTCAATGATGTTATTACAAAACATGAAATCATGGATGATGCTCGCACTGATCTCACCCTTTCTGCCGCATGCAATGACATTGGACAATTACATACCAAAGGCTGCCATAAACAAAAAATATGAAAATGCAAATTTGCTGGTGTATAGCCATCTATCCAAGCCCACGTGGTGTATGGAGTGGGCATTTGGTTTTATCAACAACAGTCAAATGCAAAATCAATGCCATATTTTCCTTCCCTGCTGGAACGTGGTGGTTGGGAGATGAGTTTTATGCAATATGCAAACCAAATGAAAACTCCAGCATATTCCCTCTTTGTTGTAGCTCACGTGGGTGTATGGAAATCAAAGAAATTGTCAAACAAATGCAATGTTGGGTGTGTTGCTATGATCCACAGCCAATGCAACAGCAGTTTTAAATCTCCAACAAACTTTGCTAACATCCCCAGTGCTTTGGTGCAGGAGTTAGATTTTCAAAGCAAATTACATGAGCAAAATCAGAATGTCATTTTTCCCCTATTGCTGTGCGTGGTGTTTGAAGGAGGACTGTAGAAAAGTCAGGGCAAATATAAACAAATTGTAGTAGCCTCCTCCCTCACGTGCCCTCCTTTCTCTCCTTCAAGTTGAATGTGTATTGTTTGGGAAGCAAAAAACCAACAACAAGTAAATTATGGTGTGTGGCGTGGTTTTGGAAGGCCCTCACGTGGTCTCCTTCTGGTAGCAACAGTAGTAAATTAAACATTAAGCAAATGAACAAAGGTAGATGCCATTACCCATTTCTCTCCAGTGTGGTATGTAAGGCAGTATAAAACCTCAGAACCAATGCAAATGGCAGCAGTAAAGTTCTGAGTGGAGAGTAGGAGAGTGGGAGAGTTAAGGAAGTTTTTTAAAGAAAAAACAAACACCAAATGCATTGCCAGCAGCTTCCCAATGTTGAAGATGTTTCAGAGGTTCTCAGCAAATGCAATGTGTCTTGGCAAAAGCATTAAATTTCAAATGCAAACAGAAATTTGTAGTCCTCCTCCCCCATGTGAAACCTCTGGCATGGCGTTGAGTGGGCAGTAGAAGCTAAGTTGCAGAAAAATTAAAAACAAATGTGTTGCCATCCATTAAAGCTCTAAAATACATTCCCAGGCTTAATGTTTTAATCCCACATTGGTTGGGCGGAGATCCTTTTTGGTATTTAAATACAAAAGCCCACACATCTAATATGTCAAAGCCATCAAGGCTTTTGATGGACGGTGCCTGTTGAGCGCCCAAGGTGGGCCCATGTGTAGGTGTGGATCCCAAGGCAACCAGAGGAGAAATTAGATGGTGATAGGTGGACCCCACGTAGGCATGCTTCCCAAGGCATACAGGCAAATTTTGCAGAGGAGGGTCAGCTTAACCAGTGAGGAAGTCCGAGATGATCCAACGAAGCACGTTGATTCACAGGCCAAAGGTGCTCACCCAGTAGAGGCCGCGAAATGGCGAAAAGCATTTCTGAATATGCAGCGAGGTAAAGATCATGCAGGTTTCAGGAGATTGGACGGCTCGCGCTGCTTCACGAAGGCAAGATGCTCACCCGTTAGAGGCCGCAAAATGGCGAAAGGCGAAATGCAAAATGGCGAAGGTCAAGTGGCGATGATGTGGCAGGTACAGTCAAATGTCCAGCAAGTAGGTCCCATCCCAGTGGCAATGATGTGGCGCAGAGGTGGTGCTGAGGTGTACAGACAAGCAAGCGCACACCTGGCAGGATGATGAGGTGTCATCCCAGGTGGCATCCAGTCAACCCTGTCAACCAATCAGGTCCCGCCACGTGGCAAGGCGTCAAGGCACAATCAGAGAAAAAATCAAAGTTAAATGCATGTTAATTATATAGTTCAGACTATATGAATAATTCAAAAATTTAAATGATTGTGCACATTTGAAGGATTAATTCGCCCAGGGCTATATTTTTTGCCAAAGTATGAAGTATTATATGTTTCTGGAAATTTCTCGGAGCAAGGAATCCAATCAGGTAGTTAATTTTAATAAATATGAGATATTTTGAGAGTAGTTTCCATGGGAAAGAAGAAGATAAAGAATTTCAGTTAGAGAAAATAGACACTTGGTAATTTCGATTGTAGATCTGATCTTTCCAGGCCTCTTCTTATTCTCAATTCTTGTCATTTGTAAGGGTTCCAAAATTCTGTGAGAATGCTCCAGTTTTCATGGCTTCCATTTTCTGAATATCTTGACCCAAGTTTGTAAATGTTTTTGTTTGGTTTCAGGGTATAGAGATTTCAGTGCAGTGTTGTAAATGTGGTTTTAGTTGCAGGTCTTGTTTGTGTCAGGTATAAGTAAATTCCACACAATATTGTCTCTAGGTATGTATTTCATTATCATAAATTGAATCATCAAAGAGAATGAAATTTGTCAATTTCAAGAAGATTGTTGTGGCTATTTATAGGTATCCTTCAGTGAAGGTTTTAAATTCTGTAGTCAGTCATAAATGATGAAATATGTATCCAGATCTGATAAATTTGTGAATGAATCAAATAGTGCATTAATATAACATATTGATGCATGAATATCTTGTTTAAGGAAAACAAACTTACATCTATGATTTATATTTGTAGTTCTATGTGTGACTCTGCTTCCCAATGAACAAGGCACTGGTCTTTGACAGATTTGGGGATGGTTTCAGATATACATTTTAAAAGATAAATCTATTTCCCTTCATGTTTAGGGGTTTGTGTTTCATTCTTTCCAAGCTCTATTTCATCTTATTGTTTGAACAGATCTAGCCAATCTATAGTGTTTCCTAACCTGTTGAGCTTGTGAAATGACCTCTCTGCTTATAGTTGATGCAGTTGTGTGTTTGTAATCGTTGTATTCAAAGCATCAAAGGGTGTCCCCCCCTAGGTCTAGCAGAACCTGAAGTGCAGGAGGATCAATTAGGGTCCTATGTTATGTTGTCCAAGCCCTGATGTGTTTTCTAGATTGAAATTGGCCATTTCATAGAAGGATTGTAGGTATTCTTGGGTTATCACTTTTGGTGAACAACAAAAATGGCGACTCTGCTGGGGAATTGCTAAATAAGAATTGCCTAATTTCATATCCAGCCAGTCTGTCCATTGTGTATGCACAGAGTTTTGAAATTGAATTTTATGTTAGAAAATGTTCCTTGTTCTGGATTTGCAGAATGATATGTGTTTCATGTCATATTTTATGAAGGAGTAACAGTGAATGCATTGTTGAGAGTTGTAAGAAGTCCTTGCAGCTGTATGCAAACTTTTCCCCAATTCCTTATTTGGGTGGCGACTCTATGGTTCATACCAGTGTTTATAGCTTGGAGTGAATTGATTGCAGCAAGATTGAAAGAGAAATAGAGATTTAAACTTGTGTTAAACGGCGTTCTGCTATTCAAAATATCCTTTGTTCAAGAGGTGGTGACTCTGATGTAAAAGACAATGCTAAAAGTGAAGTAAATCTCCAGATCTACAAGTCTTACACCTGCAAATCTCCAGGTATTTTCAGAGGCTTTAAATGCAAGACATCTCTTCTAAAAATTTGAATGTGTAATGTTGTTTTCCCATTTAGTGAACAGCACTAGTCTAGAGGGAAAGAGGAATCACAAAATTAATTTGCATATCTATGATGCTAAAGTATCCAGTGTATATGATCTTCCGTAGTATGCAAATTTGGAAAACCTTATGTCAAGCAATGTTAATGAATAGATTTGAATAAGGATATGTGCTTGAAGTTTTTTATCCAAGATTGTATAATCATTTGTGGGAGTAAGAAGGAAAATGAATAGTGAAGTTTTTCAGTCTTGTGTATTTCCACATATGACCATGCCTAGTAAACCAGAACAACCATGTAATAGGAAGAGTTTCAGTATGAAGTATTATGTTGCTCTAAACTTTGAAGGTATTTCTGGTTACCCAAATCTCATACCCACAGAAATTAGAAAGTATTTGCCAATATTCAGTGGGAAGAAATTAGAATTAGCATGTCAACACGTGAAAAGAGTTTCAGATTTGATAAGAGAGTTTGAAATTTGTCAAGAAGATGTATGCATGAAATTGTTTGTTCAGACACTGAAAGAGGATGCAAGAGATTGGTTTTCTTTTTTGCCAGTGAATTCTATTACCTCATGGGAAGAGTTGATTTCAGATTTCATGGATCAATTTGATGAAAAAATGAGTGATTATGATATGATGAAAGAGTTCACTTATATACAAATCAGGGAAGATGAATTGGTACCAACATTTAATATCAGGTTTTCACAAACATTGACTAAAATTTCCAGAAATTATAAGTTTGATGATAAAGTATGTCTGGATATCTATATGAGTGCTTTTGGTAAGAAGATGGGTTTCCTATTGAGAAACAAAGAACCTAAGACTTTGTATGAATCTTTTAACACGGCTAGGGACATTGAAAATAATTTGAAATTTGGGATAGCCAAGAAATTTGCGTTTTTTGTTGTTTCATGCCAAAATGCCTTCAATGGTGAAATACCATGTGAAGCTGAACCAATCATTCCTTGTCTAGGTGCATCAAGCTCTGCAGTTCCGAATGGTTTTGTTGATGCATGTGTTTCAAATTTGAATGAGAGTCAAGATCCTCTGTTGTTAATGTTGGTTGTCTCTCACAATAATGATGGAATGATTGGGGAGCAATGTTGTGATAATGTTGATACGAAGATTGATATATATAAGGGATATGTACCATTTGATTTGTATGCCGGTTATGTTGATTATGTGGCTGCCAATTATCAAGTTAATCATGCATCTCCTAAGGTTAACAATAATGAACATTATGGTAATGATGACCATCGATCTTTAAATGTTGCTGATGTATTTGATGTTCAAATACCAAGTACTGAAGGATCACCAAATGTGGCTGATTATGCAAGTGAAAATGTGCAATACAATATAGATCAAATTTTGTTTAAGTCTGATAAATCTGAAAATGAAATTATGAATGATGTTGATGATGTGCTCAATGCAAGTGTACCCAGTGATGAATGTGTTTCATAATGGAGTGGTGTTGCTGATTATGAGGACAATGAGTTCTATTCCCAGCACCTTGAAGGTATGCAAATGAACAATGAAGATCAATTTCAGAATGAGAATGATCTTGGCACAAGTGTTTCACTTTCTTTTGATCAGCAAATGAATGCCAGTTATGTAGCTGATAATGGTTATGAGAATTCTTATTATTCATCTTGTGAAGATGATATAATAGGAGACCAAGTTATGTACCTTAGTTATGAATCTGAAAATGAAAGTGTTTTTGAAGATAAGAATGTATGTGACAGTGCTGATAATGTTCTATTTTCAGATTTAAATGAACCCACATTTGAATGCTTTTAGAATTTCAAGTACCATGATGAGGATGTGAATGTTGATAGTATGCTTGAACCGGATTTGGAGTTCTTTGCTCTCGATGCTAATGTTCATGGTGTTGATTTCATTGATGAAAATGATGAAGTTTCTCGTTGTGTTGAACAAGTTTGTAATGTTGATAAAGTTCCGAACAGCAGTAACATGGGTTGTAAAAATTTACTCCATGATGAAGACAAGAGGCATGGGTTATGTGATGATTATTTCAGACCACAAATGGAAGTGTTTCAGGTGGATGTCAGCCTGATTGAGGAAGACTTAGCTGAGGATTTGCTTCAGCCAGAGGTATGCATTATTTTCCATGAATGGGATATTGAGAATGTGGAAGTTTTGAGTTTGATAAACAAGGAGATTATAGAGTGTGATCAGCATAGTGAAGTATCACATCCGGGTTGTAACATTTATGCTCCTTGTTTGCATCAGTTGGTTAGTAGTGTCCCTCATTCTATTGATTTAAATGATAATAAGGCATGTGCTGATAAGAATTACAATGTTGAAAATGAATGTTTTATTTTTGAGATTCAGCATGATGATGTCCTTGAAAATGATAGAATTGATTGGGATAGTGAAGTGTATTGCAGCTTGTGGGAAGGCCTCTATAGTGAGTTGTCTCATGGTTTTACTTTTGTTGAGATAGTGTGTGACCGTAAAGTTCAGAATCAGACAAGAGGTATGCACACCAGCTGTTACACTAATAAGACAAAAAAGGTTGATTATAAGGATTATGCTCAGTTGTTATTGAAAGGTTCCTTTGTTTGGATCACTATATCAAGTGATGAAAATCAGATTTTTGACAGAGGTAAATGCTAAGATTGATTGAGAAGCTTATGATTAGTTGTGAGCATGTTTGTATCTATTATATAGTTTCTTTGCTTCAGTTGTGTGGTTTTCAATAAAGTGCTCTGTTGTTTGGGTAGAATAAGGAAGCCCTGTTTTTTAGAAGAGAAGAGGAATGATCCGTTTTAGGGTCGTCTGCTTAACCATTGATTCTATGTTCTTGTGTTGATCTTGCAATCAAATATCCCCAATCAGAGCCACTTTTGGGACTCATTAAGTTTGAGTTAAGTTTAGAGGCCCATTTCAAAAAAATTCTCTTCCTGACAGAAAAGTTTCCAAATGAGTCAGTTTGAATGGCCTAGTTTCTGAGAGGTCAAAATGGAGTCGGTTGATTTTTAGAGGGTAAGGCTTGAAAGACATGTCCTACACCTTTCATTTGGCCTATTCAGTGATGTGCAACTTTCAAAATTTAGTTTGGATAAGTTTATGAGGTTCCCATTTTGAGGGGTGAGCTGAAAGTGCATTTTAGGCACAAATGCAGATTTTATTGAGTAGCCTAATTTGAGCAAGTACATCTTTTACCTTGTTAATCGTCATGGATAATTTCAAAATGGATTAAATTGTATGCATAAATTTGAGTCAACCTACAAAATTTCAAGTCTTGACGAATCCATTTGCTCAGTTTTTGAAGATCAATCCATTTGCAATTTGTGTGGTTTGACTAATCCTTGTTTCGACAGCTAGTTGGAGCCCTGTTTCGCACAAGTGCAAAAGTTGCCTCAGTAAGTGTTATGACATAATGTTTTTTCTAGGCCAATGTTGGTATGAATGATGAGCTATGTTTCAAATTTCAAGCCTCTATCAATCTGTTTGATCGGTTTTCAAAAGGGTTCATTGAGCCATCATTTTTAGTCTTTTGCACTTTCAGTGTTATATCAGTTAATGTAGCCATTTTCATGAGCGCACCATTTGCATCTTGTCAGTCTTGTGATCGAATTGAGAATTCAAAGATTTAGTATGTACTTCAAGGTACCTATGTTTCAAATTTGAGGGCATACGGAGGTCGTTTGGTATTTTTGAGAAAGGCATCATGTGTTGCCAGAACATTGACTTCGTCAGGTTCGCAGTGTCGACAAAGCTAGTTTGCCATTTAACCGATTAATATCTCTTCACTCGGGACTCATCTTGAGAAACCGTTTGGTATATTTCATGCTTGTATATCAGAGTACACGCCTGTCAGATGGCGAGCTCCAGAAAGGTGTTTTGATCGGCTTAAAAAATATGTCTTCGCGATTAAATGCGAAAATGTGAAGTGCCTGAAAGTTTTAAAATTCAATTTAATGATCCGAAAATGACACTGATTGTTTCCAGAGGTATGTTTGAGGTTCATGAGTCATTTCAGAGGTCATTTATATGAAAAAAAAAAAAAAAAAATTAGTCAGACCCACTTTGGGGCCCAACCTGGCTCGATTGCAATTCGCCAGTTGGATGGTGAGAGGCGATTTCAATGTACTTGTCATCCGTGCATGGATGGATGCAAATTTTAGTTCAGAATAATCTTCAGAGGAGGGTAACAACAAGGTCTTCAAAGTATTTTCTGAGTACATTAATTGTGAGGAAGTATATGGGAGGCAAAATGGTTCCAAACAAATGTGTTTAGAGCAAAGGACATCTGTGATAATTGCTACCCTTTATGGTAGCATAAATTTACTGAATTACATATTGTGAGCCTGTGCAATGCATAGAATAGATGTCAACTTAGAATGTGGATCAGGCAAGGACACTGCTCTCATTGTGCTGTTGCTAGAAGGTTTAGTTTTGCCATATCTTTGTTTCTGAGTGCCTTTTTGCCCATCCTGGAGAAAATGCCAGAAGACGATACCCTCAAAGGTATCATTATAGTTGTGTTCCTTGTTTGGAGGTTTGAGATGGGCAGCGTGGCATAAAGGGGCCCATGGATAGTATTTCAAACAGAATGAATTTCCCCCCTTTTTCTACATGACATGGTGGGTGAGATGGAATGTGGCATGAAAGATCTCTTGCCAACACCCTCCATTCTTCATGCCTTATGCCTCCTCCCTCCTATGCATGTTGGAGGAGCATCAAGTTCTCAAGTGGATTGAAAATAGGAACAAAATTTCTTCCCTCCCCTCTATGTGGCGATGGCAGTAGAAGTTCTTTTTTTTAATTGGGCAAGTGTAATGCAATTATACCCATCTCCTTATTGGCCGTGGTGTTGGAGAACGGTACATAGCTTCAAGTTAATGCAACGTGGCAGTAGTTTACAAAGCAAATGCATCTCACAGGTGTAAAACCAGCAGTGTCATGTCCCACGTGATGGTTGGAGTTGCAAGGCTGCAATTTTTAAATAAGGACTGGTTTCCTCCTTCCTCACATGTTGTGGTTTGGCAGCATGACAGAAGCTTTCAAGTAAATGCATTTGGCTGTTGTAAAGCCCAGCTTCTACAACCTTCCTAGCATTCTTCCCCACGTGAAAGCCTTTGGCACAAGATGGCAAAGCAAATGTGAGCAGTAGGTAATGTGACTTTGCCAGTGTCTAGTGAAAAGGGCATAAAATGAAAACAAGAAAATCCAGCACCAGTTTCTCCCCTGCGTGGATGGTGGAGGAGAAGGAGTTTGGAAACCTTCAAAGTGTTTAAGACACAAAGAAAATGAGGATGGGAATGTAAAATTGTAGTCTCTCCTCCCTCATGTGGATGTATGGAAACCATAAAGAATGCAAATGGAAGCCCCAGTGATGAGTGAGTTGATGGTAAGAAGGCGTTGGGGGCGATTTAAAACAGTAAAATGCATTTAGCAATAGAAACCCCCTCTGCGTAGCTGTTTGGAAGCCACATTAAGTATGTAGAAAATGCATTGGGCAGGTATAAAGCCAATTTCCACGACCTTGCTAGCATTTTCCCTCCCCTGCGTGGTGTTTGGGTATCAAAATTTCAATCAAATGCACAGAAAACACCATTAAAGTTGCAGAAATTGCTTCAAAATGCATTCCCAGGTATCATGCATTATCCCACATTGGTTGGGAAATGAAATTTTTTGATATTTAAATATAAGGCTCCACCATACTATAGTGTCAAAGCCTTAAGAGGCTTTTGACACAAGGTGTTGATGGGTGCCCAAGGTGGGCCCACGCATGGGCGTGCTTCTCAAGGCAATCAGAGGAGGTGATAGACGGTGACAGGTGGACCCCACACAGGCATGCTTCCCAAGGCAGACAGGCAAAATGTTGTAGAGAAGGGTTGGCTTAACCAGTGAGCAGGTCCGAGATGATCTGATGAAGCGCGTTGACTCGCAAGGCGAAGGTGCTCGAAGGTTAAAGGCTGCGAAATGGTGAAAGCGAGTTGGCGAAAATGCAGCAGTGGTAAAGATCGAGCAAGTCCGGGTTGATCCGACGGTCCGCGTGGTTTTGTGAGGTGAAGATGCATGAACGTTAGAGGCCATGAAATGAAAAATGGTGAAAGCCAGGTGGTGATGGTGTGGTAGGTACAGTCAGATGTCCAGTAGGTAGGTCCCGTCCAGGTGGCGATGATGTGGCACAGAGGTGGCACCTAGGTGGACGACAAGCAAGCGGAGACATGGCGGAGTGACAAGGTGTCGTCCCAGGTGGCACCCAGTGGACCGCATCAACCAATCAGGTCCTGACACATGGCAAGGCATCAGGGCACAATTAGAGCAAAAATCAAAGTTAAATGCATGGCACACTTGAGGAATTAATTCGTTCAAGGCTCAATTTTTGTCCAAAATATGAAGTATTATATGTTTCCGGAAAGCTCTCGGAGTGAGGAATCCAATTATGGATTTTGTTTCAACAAAAATCAAATATTTAGAGAGAAGTTTCAATGGGAGTAAAATTCAGTTAGAGAGGAGACACTTGGCAATTTTAGTTGCAGCTTTGATTTTCTTCCCTCTCCTTCTTATTCTCAATTCTTCTCATTTGTAAGGGTTCCAGAAATTTGTAGAAATGCTCCAGATGTGATGGCTTCCATTTTCTAAATATCTTGACCCTAGTTTGTAAATTCTTTTGTTTGTTTTCAGGGTACAGAGGATTTGAGTGCAGCATTCAAGATGTGTTTTCTAGTTGTAGGCTTTACTTGTGTCAAGCATGAGTAATTTCCCACCATATTGTCTCTGTGTATGCATTTCAGTATTATGAATTCAATCCTCAAGGAGGATGAAATTTGTCAATTTCAAGGAAGTTGTGTGATTGTTTGTGGGTATCCTTCAATGAAGGTTTTTAATTCTATAATCAATCATGAATAATGGAATGTGTCTCAGATTTGATAATGTTGTGAATGAATCTAAGTAATGCATTAATATAAGGTGTTAATGCAGGGATATTCTATAAGGAAAACAAATTTGCAACTGTGACTAACATATTTGCAATTATGTGTGAGACTCTATTGCCCAATGAACAAGGCACTGGTATTGCAAGTTTGGGGATGTTTTCAGATACACATTTTAAAAGAAAATCTAATTTCCCTTCATGTTTAGGGGTTTGTGTTCCATTATTTCCAAGCTCTATTTCATCTTATTGTTTGTACAGATCTAGCCAATCTATAGTGTTTCCTAACCTATTGAGCTTGTGAAATGATCCATATCCTTATAGTTGATGTAGTTGTGTGTTTGTAATTGATGTACTCAAAGCATCAAAGGGTGTCCCTCCCTAGGTCTAGCAGAACCTGAAGTGCAGGAGGATCAATTAGGGTCCTATGTTATGTTGTCCAAGCCCTGATGCGTTTTGTAGATTGAAATTGGCCATTCCATAGAAGGATTGCAGGTGTTCTTGGGTTATCACTTTTGGTTAGCACTTTGGGTTATCACTTTTGGTTAGCACTTCCCTTAGTAAAACCAAGCTTCAAAAGATATTCATCCAACCTTGCATACCAAGCTCTAGGTGCTTGTTTCAATCCATATAAAGCTTTCCTTAACCTACAAACCATATTTGTATCATCTGGTAGTGAAAAACCATCAGGTTGCTCAATATAAACTTCCTCATCAATAGCCCCATTCAAGAATGCACATTTAACATCCATCTAATAAACCTTATAATTTTTATAAGCAGCATAAACAAGAAATAATCTTACAGCTTCAATCCTAGCTACAGGTGCAAAATTCTCTCCATAATCAATTCCTTCCTTCTGAGAATATCCTTTACAAACCAATCTATCCTTATTCCTTATAACTTCACCATCCTCATTCAATTTATTTCTAAAAACCCATTTAGTTCCAATAACGTTTTTATTTTTAGGTCAGGGAACCAAGGTCCATGTGTTATTTTTCTCAATATGATCTAATTCTTCTTCCATAGCTTTCAATCAATATTTATCTTTACATGCTTCAATTACTGATACCAATTCAACTTGTGAAATTAAACATGCCTCATTAGTTGCCAGTATTCTTCTTGTCATCACTCCATTGCTCTTATCCCCAATGATTTGGTCTTCAGAATGATTCAATCTTACATACCTAGGGGTCTTCTGACTTTTTGTTCCTCTTCCCTATTCTTCAGTTACTGTATAATTCTCTAATGTTCCCAGAGTAACTAGTTCAACTCTTTGTTCTGGTAAAGGTGCTACCGGTTCAGATATAATCAATTACACTGTTGGTTCCTTCTCATAAACTCTGATTTGACTTTTGTTCAGCTCATCTACTTTGACATTAGGACTCTCCACAATTCCCTGCAATCTCTTGTTATAACATCTATATGCTTTGCTTTCATTAGAATTACCAAGAAATATGTCTTCAACACATCTAGGATCAAATTTCTCAATAATATCATCTCTCCTAATATAACATTTACTACCAAAAATGTTGAAATACTTAACTGTAGGTGTATTGCCAAACCATAATTCATAAGGTGTCTTACCGGTTTCTCCTTTGATATGGACTCATTCAGTTCAGATATAATCATTTCCACTGTCAGTTCCTTCTCATAAACTCTGATTTGGCCTCTATTAAGCTCACCCACCTTGACATTAGCACTCTCCACAATTCTCTGCAATCTCTTTTTATAACATCTATATACTTTGTTTTCATTAGAATAACTAAGAAATATGCCTTCATCACATCTTGGATCAAATTTTCCAAAAATATCATCTCTCCTGATATAACATTTACTACCAAATATTCTAAAATACTTAACTGTAGGTGTATTGCCAGACCATAATTCATAAGGTGTCTTATCAATTTCGACTTTGATATGTACCCTGTTGAATGTATAAACCGTTGTGCTCACTTCTTCTCTCCAGTAGATATGAGGTAGACTAGCTTCCATTATCATTGTTCTAGCAACATCCAAGATAGCTATGTTCTTCCTTTCCACAACTCCATTCTGCTGAGGTGTCCAGGGAGCAAAAAATTGTCTCCTTATACAATTCTTCTAACAAAAGTAATTAAACTCACCGGATGTGAATTCTCCACCGTGATCTGATCTCAAACATTTAACCTAAAAAAAAGTAACCCACATCATTCTAGAATAATCATCAATGATTAGCATGAAATATCCATCATCTTGAAAACGTTTAACTCTAGCAAGGCCACACAAACCAGTATGAATAAGATCAAGAACATCATTTGATTTATCTTGTATACTCCTAAAAGAGGTTCTGACCTGTTTACCCATTTGACATTCTTTACATACCGGATTATAGGGCTTCATAATCTTAGGTATATCCCTAACTACCTTAGTTGAATTGATCTTCACAATGCAATCAAAATTCAGATGACACTGCCTTTTATGCCATAGCCAACTCTCATCAATCTGTATAATCAAACATGTCTTTTTACCGAAGTTTAAGTAAAATATATTACCTTTTGTTTGTGTACCAATTGCAATCTCCAAGCCAGATCTATTAATGATTTTGTATTTTCCATCCTTGAATTGTAATTGAAATCCCTTGTCTACCAATTGTCCTACACTTAAAATATTATGCCTCAAACCTTAACATAATAAACATTGTTAGTATTGCTCTTACCATCCAATGATATAATTCATTTTCCTTTGATCATACATGCCTTGTCATCTCTAAATCTAGCTATACCACCATCAAATTCTTGCAAAGACAGAAACTTCCCTTTATCTCCAGTCATATGATGTGAAAAACCGCTATCAATTACCCATTCATCCTTGTCTTCAATTTTAGCATCAAGTGCCTTCTCTTCAAGTACATTCTCTTCCAGTCTCAGATCATCTTCCTTGATATCTAGGAATAACCATTCCTTCCCATTGCTGGATCCACTAGCAAAGTCTTCTACCGATTCATCATCTAAATCAATAATGCCTTCCTCATCCGCTATGTAGCATGATTTGTCTCTATTTTTCTTGTATTCATACTTGTTCTGGTATCCAGGGTTAGGTTTAAATGATCTTCTAACTCTTTCTTCAAATCTTGAATTTCTTTCAAGACATCTAGATGCAAAATGACCAATCTTATTACATGCAAAACATTTAAAAGGTTCTTTTCCTTCATACTTACTTTCTATCGGTCCTTTAGGTACTCTTCTAGAAAATAGTGCTTCAAGTTGCTCAAACTCATCATCTTCTCTCTTCATATCATCCAATTCCTTTGCATATAAAGCTTTCCAGTCTTGCTTATCGGTTGTAGATGTAGATGCATGAAAAGCGGGTTCAGCCTTCACAACTCCAGGAGGTCCAACTTTCTCAAGCTCAAAAGTAGATAGTTTTCCAACCAAAGTATCTTGGTTGATAGATGTATTAGCCATTGTTCTCAACTCATTAATAGCAGTAGCTTTCAGTTTGTAAGTCGGTGGTAGGGCCCTTAGGACTTTAGAAATAATTTCACCTTCGCTCACAGTTCCACCACAACATTGAATTCCCATAACAATCTCATTTAGCCTTTCCATGAATGTAGTAATTCTTTCATCTTCTTCCATCTCCAGGTTTCCATATCTCACCTGGTAACCATCAATTTTAGAAATCTTCACTATGGGGTCACCTTCATTAAGAGTCTCCAACTAATCCCATATAGCCTTTCGAGATGATTTGTCTATTCATCCCATTATTTGTTGATTAGAAAGTGTACACAAGAGGGCTTCTCTTGCTCTACAATCATTCTCAAGCTCTTTGTCTAGGTTTGTCAGAGGAGGATTGCCAGATCCTGGATTATAGGGTGTGACAGCATTCTGTGGTCTCCCAAATCTCCTTGCCAAGACATCTCAGATGAGTCTCCATCTGAATCTTCCATACTGTGTAATTTGTTCCATCAAGCCTCAAAATATCCCTTCGAAAGATAGCTCCAGAAGAAATGGATGAACTTGAACTATTAGTCAGAATAGGATCTTCCTCAAGCGGTTAATCTTTCTGCAGAGAGGACCAAGGCTCTGATACCAATTATTAGATAGTTCAAATAACTGGAAGACGACTGAGAGGCGAGGTGAATCAGTTGTCAAAGATTAGAGGAACCATTAGCAATTTAAACTTTAATATTGGAACCCAAAACATTAATACCGGAATAGTAGATAAACCAATTAAGAATAAATAATAATCATAGAATAAAAGCCATCCACATAACACCAAGATTTGTACGTGGAAAACCTGGTAAAGGGAAAATCCAAGGTGGGAAGCCTACCCACAGTTAGATATTACTTCTGCAGTAATTATGTGAATTATAATGAAGGGGCATGCACTTACAGGAAGGCCAATAGCCTAGAGCGCACTGCTCATCACAAAAGGAGCCTGACTGGCTACATATAAATCCATACTACAATCTAGAGAAGTGTTGAACTACAAAAGATAGCATCTCCTATGCCTTAGTACAGTTCTAGTTAAGCTCAATACCGAAGGACTAAATCCTTTTTATATAAACCCAATTTGATCTCCAATGATCGACCAACTCCTCTACCTGAATGATATTAGATTATTCGCACATTGCATTCCTTGACCATGACCTCTTACATATAACCATGATGATCTACATTGAGATCTTACATCTATTTATACAAAATCCTCGACCATAAACAATCAGGTCGGCCACCACATAATAAACTGATTACATAATTACAAACCATGTTGGCTTTAGACCAAACAAATAATATCAACACATAAGACATACCAGAAATATATCCATAGGTCCTATCCACACATTACATTAAAGGCGGTCCATAACCTAGATCAACCAAGACCCAGTATAGGTCCACATCCTACAGCAATGATCTCCAACCACCAATTCTCAAACATGATCACCAACAACATCCTGAAACTCCACCAGAAGTTGCACCAACACCACTTATGCAATTCATCAAAGATCTCCATCAAAATCTCTATCGATGAAACCCTCATCGAAACTAGAAACCAATCTTTTAAGCAAGTAGGATAGCATCTAATCCCCAAACCAAAACCAACTGGCCAAATATGAGTATAAGTATCATGAACAAGCTTATTCCATCAAAGTTAACTAGAAACCACTCAACCTACCGGGACCCAAAGGGTGCCGGTAAAGCATCCAAACAGCTAGTGTTGGAATCAATGACAAAACATCAATGCGGCACATAATCAATTCCACCAAATGGCCAACATTACCTTCTTTGCTCACTTCCTTATCCTTGTTCTGATCTATACCGATTCCTCTTCCTCTGGTATATCCTCTTCCTCCTTGAAATCTTCCTCCAGTAAACCTTCCACCTCTACCTCTTTGTCTCTTCTCATTTCTTTTGTTCAATTTCTCTTCAGTCTTTATTGCACACTGGTAAGCCTCTTCAACACTCTCCAATTTGATCATACTAAGTTCATCTTGTATAGACATTTGCAATCCATTCAAATATCTTGCAATCTATTCAACTTCATCAAAAACATGTCTGGATCTAATGTTTAACTTGTAAAATGCTTCTGTGTACTCCTTCACACTAGATTCCTTTTGTCTCTGATTCTACAACTTCGTCAATAAATCCACTTGATAATTCATCGGGACAACCTTTGATTTTAACTTAGAAATCATCCTATCCCATGTCTTAATCTTTTCTTTACCTCTTCTTTGTCTATCAACTTGCAAGTGCTCTTACCAAAGAGATGCATGACCTTTCAATCAAGTACAGGCATATTTCACCTTCCTCTCTTCTGTAGTGTTTTCAAAATCAAAATACTTCTACATCTCCGAGATCCAATCCATCAATTCATCTGAATCTAACTTCCCATCATATTCTGATGAGGTAAAATGAGGTTTAATATTTGCCCTACTCAAAACCCTTAAAAAATATTTCTTCATCTAGATCAACTGTCGATAGGGTCACTTGTTCTGTCGGGGCTTCTTCTCCTTCATCTTCACTTACATCATCGATCTGTCAGCCTCTTCTCTAGGCTATCTCGACCACTTCTAACTGAGCTACTATTCCTTGCAACATCTCCATTACAGAAAGGTCTGCATTCCCACGCGCTCCACCATTCCTAGTTCCTCTTCGCGCCTTTGATTCATGCTAGTCCTCTATAATTGCATGTCGGATCTACAATATGCCACCCTACAACAGAATTCAGGACACGCAACCTCCAGAATGAAACTTCACTCTGATACCACTTGAAGCAGTCACCGGTGAGGAGGGACCTCAAGGAGATCAGTCCAAACTAGCTAGCAAGAGTAAACACAACGGAAACACACAGACATGATGGAGGCAATGCATAATAGATAGTTTTATTGCATGGAATTTGATTACATCCAACCAATAACAACCGGGTTATAACATACCGACACATAGGCTAGGTAGATTAGGTCACACCGGGACCTTGAATCGAAAGATCTATCTATCTAATACTCCTTGATTCTCTAATTTATTTCATTCTAAAGCATGATTACAAATATATATATTGATCCAAAGGATCTAGTCAGCTCCAAAAGGATCAAAACCTGAAGAACAAGACCTAATGTGCAAAAATGAACAAGGTCGGCCTCCGCCAAGAGATTCCTCTGAAAAATCCAAAGGATGAAACATACAAGGTCGGTCACACACTAAGAAACATCGAGATCAACGTCCAAGGCTCCACAAGCTTTGGAATGGGTTCTCATAGATCACCAGAATAGGTCTCAGGAAACCGGTAACAAAGGAACAACCGGTGACAAGAAAATATCATGGAAACCGGTAGCGATATCTTGCTGGAAAGTGATCCAAATGAGATGTGGTTTGAAAGAAAGAAATATGATCAAGTCTTCAAGTAGAATCCAACTCCACAAGATCCGATGAGCCAAAACTTGGACACATAGAAAGGAAAACTAAAACTGCAAACAGAAAACAAAATAGAAAAGAAAATTTTTTTGATTGATGCAAGATTGTTGTGAACCTGGGATTCTCCTGCATCAAGACCGAAGAAGTTCAAAAGCATAAGAATTTGCAAATCACATAAAAGACTTACATATTCAATTTAAGCAGCATTTGGAGGACATGAACAACAAGTATAAGGAGAAAGTAGATGAGAAGAGGAGACCTAAGCAATTTGAAGTTGGCGATGAAGTGATGGTGTATCTAAGAAAAGAAAGATTCCCAGTTGGAACTTATAACAAGTTGCAGATGAGGAAGTTTGGACCTTGCAAGATTTTGAGAAAGTTCAGTTCCAGAAATGTATATGCAGTGGAGTTACTGGATAGTCAGAGTATTTTACCTATATTTAACATTGTAGATCTACATCAATATCATAAACCAGAATTCAGTGAGGACAATATTGAAGACTTGGAGAAACAGTTGCCTCAAAAGGAACCGGATCAGATTGAAGACATTTTGGACAGCAGGATCGAGTCTAGTACCTGAAGCAGTCAATATAAGGAGTATCTAGTAAAGTGGAAGGACAGACCAATTAAAGATTCATCTTAGATTTCTCAGGAAGCAGTAGACTGCCTTGGTTTTCCTCTAACCCAAGCAAAGTGAGAGACTCACTTTTTCAACAACCTTGGATGTTTGATGCAGGAGCATCCCTAGTTCTTGGGAATCTTGCATCAACCAAAAAGATTTCCTTTCATTTTTTCTTTTTTTTTTTGTAGTTTTAGGATTTCATTCTGCCTTTTCTAGAATTGGCTCACCATATCTTGATGAGTTGGATTTTTTCTTAAGGACTTGATCATCTACCTTATTCCTAAACCGCGGAGCATTTGGATCATTTTCTAGCAAGTTATCGCTATTAGTTTCTGATATAGTTTTTTGGTACCGGTTGCATGGACCTATTTTCATTTGTGATCTATCAAATCCCTTCTGTAGCTTGTGGAGCCCTAAGCATTGATTCTGATGTTCCTTGGCATGTGGCTGACCTTCCCTTTGATCGACATTTCATTCTTTGAATTTTTTAGAGGAATTTCTTTGGCGGAGGCTGACCTTGTTGTTTTTACATGTTAGGTTTTGTTATTCGGCATTTGATCCCTTTTTGGGTCGATCGAATACCCTTGGATCGTATAAATCATTGTAATTGAGCATTGGAATGTAGATTAGAGAAAAGATAGAATATAGAAGCTAGATCTTAATATTTGAGGTCTCGATTGTGACCTGTTTTGTAATTGAGCATGGTTTAGCAAGCCAGTGAGCCGATTTTTGTAGCCCGGTTGTTACCAGTTGATTGTAATTAGTTTTCATGATATAATTCCTTCAGTTTTGCATTGCCTCCATCATATCCTTGTGTTTCCATTGTGTTTACTCTTGTTGGCCGGTCCAGATTGATCTCTTTGAGGTCCCTCCTAATTGGTGACTGCACCACATATCGATTGTCATTCCCTTGCACAAATAATATAGCAGAATATGAAGCATTAACAACAGGACTATGAATTGTAGTGCACTGGAAGATATAGGAACTTCATGTTTTGGGGACTCTCAACTTGTAATTCATCAAGTAAATGATGATTATCAGACCAAAGATGAAAATTTAATGCCTTATAAGAAAATGGTGGATGATTTCAAGCAATATTTCACATGGATAATCTTTGAACAAATTCCAAGGGATAACAATCAAGCTACAGATATCATGGCTACCATTGCTTCATTGATTGACATGCCTCAAAATGAGAGCTACTATGAGTTCTTAGTGGATAATATTTTGGTTCCCTCATATGAGATCACTCCTACTAAAATGATATGTGTTGTTGGTCTCGATTCCCCTTGGTACGGTTCCACTTTCACTTACCTCTGCGACAATATCCTTATGCCTGAGATTTCCAACAATCAACGTCGTACCTTCATCCGTCAATCCTCTCGATATGTCTTTTTAGTCAATACCATTTATCATCGGGGCCTAGATAGTACTCTCCTTAGATGTTTATAAAGTGATGAAGTTCAAATTGTGTTACATGAGGTTCACGAAGGTATATGTGGTGCTCACTCTAGTGGTCCAACCTTAGCCAATAAATTGATGAGGACCGGATACTACTTGCATACTATGGAAAAAGACTCATATTAGTTTATTAGAAAGTGTAAGCAGTGTCAAATTCATGGAGAACTTATTCATGCACCAATGCAAGAACTTCAATCGATTGCTACTCCATGGCCCTTTTGTTAGTGGGGACTCGACCTCGTAGGTAAGATTCACCCTCCCTCTTCCAATGGCCATAAATTCATTATTATAGCCATAAAATATTTTACAAAATGGATTGAAATCGTTCCTCTCACCCAAGTCACCAGAAATCAGATTGAACTTTTTATCCTTAATTATATCATTTGTCGATATGGTGTTCCCATTTTCATTGTCATAGATAATGGGCGTCCTCTCAAGAATTAGGATATTCATGATCTTTGTGATCATTTCCATATCCATCATCACTTTTCCATCCCATATTATCCCCAAGGTAATGGTCAAGTTGAGGCATCTAATGAAACTATCCTCAAAATCCTTAAAAAGACAATCAATTATGCTGGCCATAACTAGCATATCCAACTCAACCCCGCACTTTGGGCATACCACACAAGTGCCCACACACCTACTGGAGCTACACCTTATTCACGTGTCTATGGTGTCAAAGCTATATTGCCTATTGAGGTTGATTTACCATCCCTGAGAGTCTCATTGTGTAATCTAATCAATGATGAAGATTACAGGGTCTCCCGCTTACAAGATCTGGAATTATTGGATGAGCGTAGACAAACTGCTTTCAATCATCTTAAAGCATATCAACAAATAATGAGTCATAGTTACAATCATAAGGTAAAGCCTCGCACATTTGAGGTGGTTGACTTAGTTCTCAGAAAAAATCCTAAAAATAAGCAAGACAAAGAGAAGGGCAAGTTCAAACCAAATTGGCTTGGTCCTTACATCATCATAGCAGTCTATGGATCAGGTGCATATCAACTCTCAACTCTAGATGGAGAACCTTTGGAGAATTCGATAAATAGAATGCACCTTTGTGGGTTTTGCACATAGTTTTTTAGAATATCCCAATATCAAAAATACAAAAAAGGTCAAAAATACAAAAAAAAAATCAAAAAATGTCAAAAATATAAAAAAATCATAAAAAATAAAAAATTGTTACTTGGTGAAAACCTAGCAAGCAAGCCCCTTGTGACACAAAAAAATTAAACAATCAAAAAATTAAAGAGAAATAAATTCTTCCAAAATTGAAAACCACTTCGATGGTGCCCTGGGCAAGTACCGTGGTGAAAACCGGGTTACCGACGCCATGTATAGAGACTTTGCTCCTCCCTCCTTTAGGATTCAATCTCATCCTTTCACTTTGCACACACTCACAACCTACCCATACCATAATAAATTTAACCCATTCCCATAATGTCTTGTTATTGATCTACCCAAGATTGGTTAGTCATTTATATAAACCCCCTTTTACCCTTTCCTTTCATAATAAATCGGTCAAGTCTATAACTAGGGAAAAATCCTAAATCTAGTGATGGAAGTGGTACCCTGAGCATCGCATGTTTTGAGGAGCATCATCTTTTCATTCCTCCTTCTATTCACGCACAATCCGCAATAAAAGGTCATTTGCATCGCTGATCCTTAATAAAGTTTTGTTCTTCTCTGCAATAAAGGTATTAGTTTCATGGATTCAATTAGTTTTAGATGAGACACAATCAGCAATGGACTTTCAACAAATCAAATCTTTCAATATACTTTGGCAACAACATGGTTTTCCAGCATTGTCTGTCATTTAACATGAAAACAACATTGTGACCAAATGAAACATGTTAACATATGTGGCAAGAAATATAAATAACTTGAGGATTTCAGGAAATGTTGGTGTCAAGTCTTGGTTTTATTTTCATTTTACCTTTTGGTGACATGTCTTTTATCTTTTCCAGGATGTCTCTGACTAGAGATTCTATCTCCAGGATGTTTTTGACTAGAAAAGTGAGGATAGGGTATGTTCACCTATTTTTGTTGTTTGTGTATTGTCTCTTAGTAATTCTATGGCTCGTCCAAGGATATAAGGACGTTGTTAGTCTAGTATGAACTAGGGCATTCCTTGTTTGTGTCTGTCTGATCTCCATGAAAATAGGTACAATGAATTTATTGGTCAAACCTATACCTAGTTTGTCATAACCTATTTTTCCACAATAAAGCTCAATGATGATAATAGCACAAGAATCTCTTTTCACTTCCATATCTTCTACCTTCCATCCACTTTCCTCCATTATCCCTTCTTGAGTCCATCTATCTTGTTATCATAAGACTGAGTATAATGACACACCACAAATATCGGCTTTTCATATAGCTTTCTCCTACTTCATTACATGTTAGCATATTATTTGCATGCATATAGATATCATGATAGCATCATACCCTGCACACATCATTGATTAGCATCTAATATAAGAATTTACATAAAATGACAAAATTATACATCATGCATCTCATCATATAAATAAATCATATGCATACATCCATCTGCATTTAGCACATCTCACATTTGCATCATGCATTGCATACATATAAATCCAAAAAAGAACAAAATATATTGCATTTTCATCTTGTAAATATTTACATCCATATCATAATCATCATAAGCATCATAGAATCACAATAAAAGATGTATACATAAGATTGCAACATCATATAGAATCATCACATCACATAATCATAACACATATAGAAGTATCACATAAGAACATGTGCATATAGTTTCCGCAAGGATGGATCATCTCTTATATATATATATATATATATATATATATATATATATATATCAAAAATATAAGTGTCATGATACAATGATGTCAAAATATCAGATGGCTACAAAATCACGTGAAGGTGTCTATATCATCATACAAAAACTGATAAAAAAGGGATCCTAGAGAACTATGATGAACTCCCTCCCTTGGACTAAGTTGGTCTTGATGGAATCTAAGCACTCGAAGTACCTGTCCCTAGATCTCCTTGTTTGTCCCCTCCTCCCCCTCCTAGTGTTGCGGGTGGACCCATGACCCTGCCACTGGATGTGCCTCTCCTATCCCTGTCTGTCATAGTAGAGAGTGAAGCTCTCCTATAACTCCCTGCTCTCAACTCTGGAGGTATCATAGCATAATATAGGTTCCTCCAGTAAGCTATCCCATCCCCTACCTGGAGGCAGAAGAAAAACCCTGATGTTGTATCCCCTGCAACTGCAGCCCTGGCTACTCGTATGGTCTCCTCTATGGTCGTGTATCTTTGGATGGCCTCATCCCTCTCCCATTGCATCTCTCCCAACTGTCACTTCAACAGAGTCACATCTCTCTCGAGATCCTCGATCTCATCGGAATAGTCCTATGTGAGCTCTCATACCATGAGTAGCTCATCCTCCTCCTCCTCTCCTCCCTAGCTCCCTCATCCTTCCTACCCTATTGTGGGGCATCATGTCCTTGCCTCTTTCTAACCTATCCTTGTACTCATACCTAGGCTAGAATCTGTAGGACCTATCCTCTTCTACCCTTGGGTGGTCTCAGTGGTCTGCCTCCCTCTCCACCTCCCTATCCTGCATCCTCACCTTCGTGTGCACCCTCCACTCTCCCACCATCCCTGGGTCCACCCTTGCCTCTAACCATCCTCTGGATCCCCCTGTCCTCTATCTCCTTTGTCTAACTCCACCTCCATCCTCATCATCATCCTCCTCTATTGTAGGTATCGGTGATAGACTTATAAAGAACTGAGAGCAGGGGGTGAATCAGTGACAACAAAAACAATACTACTTTAAACATTGACCAGTAGATATACTTAACAAGTTTGTTAAACACTATGCATGTAATCCAAAATTATATTAGTGAATCCACAATAAGTAAAACATCCACCATAAAACAAGTGTTTATACATGAAAACCCAAATGGGAAAAACCACGGTGTAATGAGACTCACAAGTTAACTATCTACAGTAATAGGTAACTAAATAGTTAAGGTCTACAAACATGCTCTGCTAGGAGTGAATCCTATTAAAGATCCCAAAGCTCTGTTAGGAGCTATACCCTATTAAAGGTAGTACCCTATTAGGAGTAACCTTGGTAGAGGATTTCTAAATCCAAACTAATGGATCACCTGGTTAGAGGATTTGTACAATGAATCTTGTTAGAGCTTACCTAGTTAGGGGATTTGACTATTGTAGTGATAAGAAAACAACAGGTGATGTGATCTAGAAGTAGCACAACTTGCTTGAATAGATCCTCTTCTGCACACTCAAAACTGCATTACCAACATACTCTATGACTTAACTCTTTTGTCTTCGAATCAAATCATCTCATATCATATCTCATCATACATACAAAATAGTTCATCATAATTTCATTATATAGACATTTAGATTTCATGTCGGCCTTAGGAATTATATCACAATTTCCTAGGTGCAGTGTATCTAGACAATCAAACATAACTCATCACAAAATACCTCCAAAATTTGTCGGTTAGGATAACTCATCATGACCGGTGATAACTCATCACACAATCAATGAATACCGGTTGGAACACCAATACTGGTTGGATTTAACCTCTGTCAACATATAAACCGATTGTCCTCCATTGATTCTTTGATAATCTCCACTGGATCTTCAAGTTGGCATTGGGACATTCCTGTACCAGTTACGACATGTACCGGTTTGACACCATCACAAGAAAAAATTCTAATACCTGGAGCAATATAATACAAATAACTTTTAAGTAACACTGGTAGACAAACATGTGTGTATACATGTTCCATCAATGGCAACATATGAAGTCATTCATTGCAATCATCATCAAGCCAACAATCGGCTCTGCTAGGTCTGTCAATCTAGGAAACGAATGAGCTGCAAAATAAGTTGCATACTCACCATCCATGCCTACATTAAATAACATCTTCTAACATATCCCAAGGCATAGGCACTAACTGCTCAAATTGAGTAACAATTGAATCATATGACAAGATTGGCCCCCAGCGATCCTAGTCCCTAACTGTCCGAGCAAACTCACCCAAACCTCATGGCATCCTCTATTGTCTACCAAACTACCTGCATACCCTGTCAATCAAGTATCTATCCAAAAGGTATGGAGTCCAATCAATCAGATATCTTCTCCTAAAACAAAATGGAAACTCTCTAGCATCCTCCTCCCAGGCCTCGCAGTCCAAGTATGGCCTACTGAACACAATGTACCACTGAGAGGGGGGTGAATCAGTGGTTCCCAATATTCTAAACCTTCTAAACCAAACTCTTGGTACTCGTTAGCGAATCAGACACAAGGAGGATATACCGGTGAGATAAGGAAAGTGATCAAATACAAACACACAAAGATACACAACACATAGCACCGGATATACAAGGAAAACCCAATATGGGAAAAACCTTGGTGAGAAATGTTGTTGGAGCCTACTGCTCCAATCCATCCTCACAATAAACATGGTTACAATATTTAGGGCACCAACCCCTGATTTAATGCACCAACCCAAGGAGCACCAACCCCTGCACCGAGCTCCAAATCAATGATTACAAAAACATATATCAACACAATAGTAATAACCTTGTTACAAAAGAGTTTTTTAATGCTTGCAATCAAAATACTTCACTGGTTTAACTCTTCTCTAACGATTCTCCTCTACTCAGTTCTCTATCAATTCACTAACCTCTATTTATACCCTTTTTGCCCTGTTTCTATCTTGCATAACCTCCATCGGTACACTCTCTTTTCTCCTTCACCTTCAGCAAATTTCTTCCTAAATCTCCCTTGCCAGTTCACATAATTTTTATCCTTTTTGGTAGCTTGTCGGTTGCTCTAACCTTACCGGTAAAACCTCTGATAAACCCTCTTACCAATTCAACTTTTTTGCCAGTCAGCTCTAACACTTAGATGCTTTTGATCTTTTCTCTGATCACTCTCTTCTCTCTTAATTACTCTTTCTTTTCTGGCATCTAGCATCAAGATCTTTCATCTTTGGTCTACATATTTATACTTGGCTTTCCCACCAAGACCAGAGTTCAAATGGCGGTGTGCTAGGGATTTTCTCCACCAACTCAATCAGTATAAAATCTGATCAGATCTCATCTCCTCGATTGATGATCTGCAATAGATCAAACATCACCTCTATTTTTTATGACATTTGTACACACTCTCTATATTTAGCAACTTGCAACTTGTTTTTCAGCCTTGCTCTATGAATCACCATTAATGCCTCAATTGTTTCCATCGACCAACAACCACGAAGATCGAATTGTCCTTCTTGATTTACATCACCAAAAAGCTTCTACATCTTACTCTGCCTCGAGCCACACTTCTTCTAGTCATTGACCCATGATTTATAGGTTCCTTATTTAAAGTCAACCTGCTCATCACCTACCACGTACCACGTCGATGGACACTTCACTGACCTTTGGATGCTTTCCACCTGGTATCCACATGTCATTCTTGTCGACATCCACCTTTGTTCAGTCCACTGAGTCAGTTTAGATTCATTCACCTACCAAGACATACTACTGGTGCTTTCTCACCGACTCACTAACCTTGCCTATACATGTCACCTTACCAGTTATCCTTCATGTCTTCTTTCCTCTATTATGTCGGTGGGTAAACCTGAATTTTCATCAAACACATTAATTCATCCACTAACTCTATTTACTAATGATATTACACCTACCTTCATACCGGTATTATCCTTGAGTAAAACATGTTATTAATGCACATCCTCATAATCATGCCTACCGGTGCATTACCCTATTCTTTGTTATCTTTTGCTTTCTTTACTGGTGGTCATGTTTACTTACCGGTGAACATCCATGTGGGTAACATCTCCTTCTTGCATCCTGCATTCACCTTTCATAACGGTAACCATCCATATCGGTGACATGTTATATTTATCGATTGACATCAATGACAATACAATGCCAACAATCTCCCCCTTTGGCATTCTTGTCAACATACTCTGCATTTCTTCAACCAGCTCCCCCTTTGACAATAATGACAAAGGGCACAAACTCTGCAAGTACTTATCTCCCCCTTTTTCAAATCTCCCCCTTTGTCCCTCAGCTGGTTCAAGAGTCAAAAAGGAATGGCAGTGAACTCCCCCTGAACCATAGATCTCCATACACATTTAAGTGCATGAAGCAAGTGACACAACTCCTAACTTATGTCTTAGTTACTCAAATGTGTTTATCGGTAGAGGTTTGGTGAAGATATCAGCCACTTGTTCACCTATAGGGATATAGTCTACCTTAACTTTGTGATCTTCCACCTTCTCCTAGAGAAAATGATATTTGATGGCAATATGATTTGTCCTTGAGTGCATAACTGGGTTCTTTGATATGTTAATTGCACTGGAATTGTCACACTGGATGGAAATGGGGTCAAACATCTCTACCTGAATATTCTTGAGGGTCTACATCATCCATAGCACCTAAGAACAGCATGTGGCAGCAGCAATATATTATGCCTCAGCAATAGATAGAGAAATTGAATCCTTCTTCTTGTTGTGCCATGAGACCAACCGGTTACCTAGGAAGAATGCACCACCACTTGTGCACTTTCGGTCATCAATGCAGCCTGTCCAATCAGCATTTGTGTAGGCATGTAAGGTAAAATCCCCTTTCTTAGAATACCATAGTCCATAATCATGTGTCCCTTGTAGATACTGAAATATCCAACTGACTGCATTCACATGTGACTGTTTGGGTGCAGCTTGAAATCTAGCCACCATGCATACTTCCTACACTATGTCCGGTCTAGAAGCAGTAAGATATAACAAACTGCTAATCATGGATCTATACAATGTTTGATCCACTACCGGTGATTCATCATCCTTTCTCAGCTTGCATCTGGTCACCATGGGAGTACTTACCAGTTTATTGTCTTCCATTTGGAACTTCTTCAATATATCTTTGGCATACTTGGTTTGAGAGATAAATATCCCTTTATCGTGTTGTGAAATCTGCAAACCAATAAAGTAGGACAGTTCTCCAATCATTGACATCTCAAACTCTAACTGCATTTGATCAACAAACTCTTTACACAAGATATCCTTGTTGCATCGAAAAATGATGGCATCCACATATACGACCACAATAATCATGTGGCTTCCCTCTACTGTAATGTACAGATTACTATATGCACTCCCTTTTCTGAACCCCTACTCCTTTAGATACTTATCTAACCTTGAGTATCATGCTCTTGAAGGCTACTTCAAACCATACAATTCTTTCTTCAACTGGCACACAAAGGCTTCATCATCATGTAGCAGAAAACCTTTTGGTTGTTCCATGTATACTTAATCTTCTAAATTTCCATTTAGAAAAGCAGATTTGACATCCATTTGATAAATTTTATAACCCTTGTAGGCAGAGAAAGCAAGAAACATCCTAATAGCTTCTAGCCTAGCCACTGGTGCAAATGTTTCTTCAAAATCAATACCTTCTATTTGAGAATATCCTTTGCACACTAACCTTGCTTTGTTCCTCACAATCTTCCCTTCTTCATTCATCTTGTTCCGGTATACCCACTTTGTTCCAAAGACATTTTTATCAACTGGTCTAGGAACTAATTCCCAATTCTTATTCTTCTCAATCTGTTGCAGTTCCTCTTCCATTGCATCCATCCATTTCTAACTTTTCTTGGCCTCATTGAATGTCTTAGGTTCCATTTCAGTCATGAAGAAAAAATTGACTTGTTCATCATTCTGGGCAAGTCTTCTTCTAGTATGCACACCATCACTCTTGTTACCCAAAATATGTTCTTCTGGGTGGTTTTTCTACACATACTGATTAGGGACCTTATTGGATGCTTCTTTTGGTTCATTGTCTAACTGATCTTCTTCACCTTCATCATCGGAATCATCATACCGGTTGACTTGAGTATTTTTTCCTTTAAGAATATTTTCATCTACGTGAGATTCACACTCTCAATGACTCTTCTTAGTCTTTTGTTGTAGCATTTGTAGGCCTTACTATGAGTTGAGTAACCAAGGAAAATACCTTCATCACTCCTAGAATCAAAGTTGCCCAAGCCATCCTGATCTCTTTTAATGAAGAATTTACTCCCAAATACCTTGAAGTACTTGACTAATAGTTTTCGGTCATACCACAGCTCATAAGGTGTCATCCTGATGTTTGTTCTTAGTTGAACCCGGTTCAAAGTATATGTTGTGGTATGAACCGCTTCCTTCCAATACATATCTAGTAAGTTTGTATCAGTCAACATAGTTATAGACATCTCGTTGAATGTCTTGTTCTTCCTTTCTACCACACCATTTTGATATGTTGTCTTAGGGGCTGAGTATTGTCTTCTGATTCTAGGTCTTTCACAGTAGTCTTCAAAATCATTTGATGTGAACTCTCCACCCTGGTCGGATCTTAGGCATTTCAGCTTGCATCCACTTTCCTTCTCTACCATCTTCCCGAAGTTCTTGAATCTATCAAATGCATGTGATTTATCATAAAGGAAATTGACCCATGTCATTCTTGAGTAGTCATCAATGAAGAGCATAAACTATCTCTCACCGAAAAGAGCTCTTGTCCTAGTTGGACCACACAGATCAATATGCACTAGTTCTAGTGGTCTTGAAGTATTATGTTCCTTAGTCTTGAATCTCACCTTAGTCCACTAACATCTTACACACTCTTCACAAAATGTGATTACCTGTTTAATGATTAGTGGCATATTTCTCATAGAACCCTTTTGCTTATCGTAACCAAATTATCAAAATTTATGTCGCCTAATCTCCTGTGCCACAACCAGCTCTCATCCACCTATCCCATCATGCATTGAAACTCATAGAATTCCTTTAGATTATACACATTTCCATCTGTTGTTTTACCTTTTGCTACAATCTGACCAGTACTCTCTTTTCTTATCTAGCAACCGATAGAGTCAAAAATTTATATCCTTTATCACACATCTGACTCACACTTAGCAAATTGTGTTTAGACCTTCTACATAATATACATCATGTGCCTTCAATTTGTCATCAATATTCAGAGTACCTTTGCCTTTTATCTTGATAGAGGATTTATCTCCAAATCTTATTGAGCCTCCATTCCAATCTTCAAGCTTGATAGATTTCTTTTTATCACTCGTCATGTGGTTGGAATAGCCACTATCTACAACCCACAAGTTTCGTCTTTCTACATGTAGGGCAGTCTGTACAATTAGACTTGATTTTGCTTTATTCTTGTCTTTCTCAACCCAAACTGCTTTGTCTTCTTTCTTTTTGTCTGGTGCAACTTCTTGTTCTAGTTTAACTACTAGTTTCTGATAAGGAATTGTCTTTTTCTGCTTAATTTTCTTGTGCTTGCAATGCTTTGCAATATGTCCAAACTCTTGACAGTTATAGCATTTCACATTGACATTAAAAGATGAACCTTTAAAACTATTGGAGGACATTGGTTGACTTCTCCTACATTCAAAACTCTTAAGACCAAATCCATTACACTGATAACAAACAACATCCATACCTCAAAGTCCTTGAAAATAATTTCTACTTTCAAAACTAACAGGGGGCTTATTCATCAGTCTACAATCGGCAACTCTATGTCCAAACTTACTACACCAATATCAATAACCATGGAAATTGGGTACATACCAATCTTGTTGCTTTGAACCGGCAAACCTTTGTCTCACCGGATGTCTTCCTCTCATGTTGTTGATTCTAGTGAATCCTTCACTATCCACCTTAGGCTTACTTTTATGATTTGCATATCGATACAATGTGTGAGCCTTCCGCTTTTGAGTATACCGGTTCATAGGTTAATTTCTTGTAGCCTCAGCATAGGTCTTCTTGTTGGTATCTTTGCTAACTGTAAAGATTTTCTTCTCTTTAGTTTCACTTGAAGAAGTGAATTGTATCTCCTTACCGGATGTGTCTTGGCTATTTGAATATTGTCCTTCTTCAAATCCTAAACCACCAGTGTCTTTTGAATGCTTTTGTTTTCTCAACATCTTGTCTAAAGCTTCGGTGTTTTCCTCAATCTTGCTCCTCATCTTCAATTCATCCTTTCTCTTGTCTAGCTCCTTTCTGAACCTTACAATTTCTTCTTCCATATTTTTCTACTCCTTTTCCTTCTTTATCAATTCAGAGGATGTAGCTTCACATATCCTCTTAGCTTCTTCCAACTGGAGTTGTAGATCAGAAATTATTTTCTTGGATTCCTCCAAAGATTACCTTCTAGATCCACTTCAGCTTCAATGTCTTCATCTTCCTCATCTTCAACAACCAGTTCATCTAGTTCCATAAAGAGATTAACTTCTCTTTCATCCTCATGGTAGTCATCTTCTGATGCACTTTCTTCATTTGTGGCGTCATCCTCAATGGAATATAGGTTGTTTTTCTTCTTGTAGCTTCTTCTTCCTTGTTGGTAAACTTTGTTCATTTTGTCTTTACCAGGAGATCTACAGAGCTCATTTTCTCATCTCCACCAGTTTCACTGTAGGGACAATTTGCAGCAAAGTGTCCTATTTTACCAAAGTTGAAGCATTTGAGTGGTAGTTTTCCTTTATACTTACTGAATCCTCTCTTGAGCTTCCTAACAAATTTTTCTACCTCTGCATCTGAGTCTTCACTGGATCATTTATGAGCAACCTCTTCCTTGCCCTTTTTTATGGAATTGAAAGTAGCCTCTTTCCTTGAAGATCCTTCTCTGGTTTTCCTAATCTCATAAGCAGTTAAGGACCCAAATAACTCATCCATTGTGAAGGTTTTCAGATCCTTGGCTTCCTCTATAGTAGAGACTTTAGTATCATAATTAGATGTGAGTGATCTAAGTACCTTTTTGACAATAACTTCATCAGCAACTTCTCTTCCAAGTCCCCTAATGGTGTTCACTATTTCATCTACCCTATGAAGATAATCTGCAATCTTTTCTTCATCTTTCATCTTCAAGCCTTCAAGTTGACATCTTAGTGATTTCATCTTGGCCTCTTTGACTTTGGCATCTCCTTCAAATAATCTCTGCAATTTATCTCAAGTCTCCTTGGTGGATGAGCAGTGCATAACCTTAACAAACTCATTATCTGACAGCCGACTAAGAATAGCATGTTTAGCCTTTGCATTGTTCTCATACTCCTTATTAGCATCCGGGTATGTTGAAGGAAGACTAGGGAAAGTATACCCATTCTTTACAGACATCCAAACATCAAATCCTAGAGAGGACAGATATGTTTCCATTCTTCTGCACCAAAATGCATAGTTGGTTCCATCAAACATGGAATCTTTAGAAAAGGAGGAGGACTCATTTGTTTCCATTGTGTTCTAAGACTAGAATCTACCCAAGCTAGAGAAATCTTATCTGACCGAGAACCTAGGCTCTGATACCAATTCTTGAACACAATGTACCACTGAGAGGGGGGTGAATCAATGGTTTCTAATATTCTAAACCTTCTAAACCAAACTCTTGGTATCAGTTAGGAAATTAGACATAAGGAGGATATAGCGGTGAGATAAGGAAAGTGATCAAATGCAAACACACAAAGATACACAACACATAACATCGGATATATGAGGAAAACCCAATATGGGAAAAACCTCGGTGAGAAATGTTGTTGGAGTCTACTACTCCAATCCAGCCTCACAATGAACACGGTTACAATATTTAGGGCACCAACCCAAGGAGCACCAACCCCTGCACCGATCTCCAACTCAATGATTACAAAAACATATATCAACACAATAGTAATAACCTTGTTACAAAAGATTTTTGTAACGCTTGCAATCAAAATACTTCACCGGTTTAACTCTTCTCTATCGATTCTCCTCTACCTAGTTCTCTGTTAGTTCACTAACATTTCTTTATACCCTTTCTACCCTGATTCTATCTTGCATAACCTCCACCAGTACACTCTCTTTTCTCCTTCACTTTAAGCAAATTTCTTCCTGAATCTCCCTTGTCATTTCACACATTTTTTATCCTTTTTGGCAGCTTGTCGGTTGCTCTAACCTTACCGGTAAAACCTCTGATAAACCCTTACCGGTTCAACTTTTATGTTAGTCAGCTCCAACACTTAGATGCTTTTGATCTTCTCTCTGATCACTCTCTGCTCTCTCAGTTACTCTATCTTTTCCGGCATCTAGCATCAATATCTTTCATCTTCAGTCTATATATTTATACTTGGCTTTCCCGCCAAGACCAGAGTTCAAATGGTGGCATGCTGGGGATTTTCTTCACCAACTCAATCCATATGAAATCTGATTAGATCTCATCTCCTCGATTGATGATCTACAATAGATCAAACATCACTGCCATTTCTAATGACATTTGTACATGCTTTCTATATTTAGCAACCTGCAACTTGTTTTTAGGCCTTGCTCTGTCAATTACCATTAATGCCTCAGTTGTTTCCTTCGACAAATGAGCACGAAGATCATATTGTCCTATTTGATTAAAATCACCAAAAAGCTTTTGCATCTTGATTTGCCTCAAGTCGCACTTATTTTGTCATTGACCCGTGATTTACGGGTTCCTTATTTAAAGTCGACCTTCTCATCACCTACCATGTCGATGGACACTTCACCGACCATGCCTTTGAACATCGGAAGTATGATGACTTTGAATGTCGAAAGTACGATGACACCATGAACTCTACCGACGATGGACATGATCACTCTTCCGGTCAAAATGTCATCGGACATACAACAACCTCGTCGGATGTTTGTTTAGTTTGCATCAAAATTTTGATGGCAGCCTAAAACTCTGCACCAATGAGAATGTTGTTGGTCTGACGGTTTGGTCATTGGTCCAGTAATATGCATCGATGACCGTCCGACAAGGAAGTGTCGTAGGAAATAAACCATCCTTGTCGAATGTTTGTTTAGTTGGCATTGGAATTGTGACGGCAACCAGAAAATTTGCACTGACGAGAATGTTGTTGGTCCGATGATTTCATCGTCGGCGCAAAATTTAGTTTTCGTCGTAATTCCGATGGCTATTTATTTATTTTATTTTTTTAAATATTATTATCTAGATGTAAAGCACACCTCATTGATATGTACAGCGAATGATATTCTATCCCCATCAGCTACCAATAAGGGGCATAGGTTTCAAGCTAATATGATCAGGCACACCATGGTTGAGATGGTCCAACTCCTAAGAGGACTATATGAACCACTAAGTACTAGTAAACCTATTAAAAATGGTGTTGATAGGGAGTTAGCTAACCCAAATACAAGAGCCTTTAAAGCCAATTTTCTAGAAAAGGAAGGGACAACACCAATGGAAGAAGAGCAACCCAATCAGGGGGATGAAATGACTTTATCTACTTTATCTAAGTTAGTTGTTCTTGGGAGAAACCAAAACTTATCTACTATATATATACATGAAATAAATTTATCTACTATATATACACATATTTCTTATAAGTATATCCCAAATTGATAATCTCATATAAAGTGTCATCCTATGTCAATACATGACATATACCTATTGAATGACATGTATATATCTCATACTAAGTAGTCACTCATTATTATATATTCAACATATATACAAAGACAATAACCATGCATTCCGGACTACATGAATATCCTCTTTAATAAAATAAATCATATGTACAAGGTTATTCGGTTGATCGAGTCCAATAGCAAAGTACAATAGGTAAAGATAGTACTAAAAATAATATTACTAGCATCTTAAAAGAAAACAAAAATGCATTATGACCACCCACAAACCACTTGATATAAAATAGTTCCAACCTTTCTTTTGTTTAAGTAACTAGGGTATTTGAATTTAAATTTTGGTATAAAAAAATAAAATTTTGAAGGTCATCTCTCCCCCTATATAGTTCAACATGTCCACATGTTTACTCCTCAAAATTTTCAACTCATTTAGATATCTTATTTTCTAGTTATGAAATTGATCTTGGGACCTATGGGTTATGGGCCCATAATATACTTAAAATTGACACATATAAGAAATCATGATCCCAAATTGAAAAAGAAGCCAAACATAGTAAAGCCATTTTCTCAAAATAGACACAAAACCAATATTAATTAATTGACATGATACTAAGAGAAATTTGTAGTATAATAGGGTGCTAGCTAACACTACTAAAGTTATGCTCAAGTTTGTTTGAGATCTCATCATGGTAGAAATAAAGGAAATCATAAAGATATTTTTTGTTGTAATTTCTTATGTATTTTATATTATGTGTGATGAATAATATTAAAATGTTTAATAGTAGTATCTATAATAAACTTATCTTATCTTTTACCTTGACATCCTTTTCCTTTATAAAAGAGAGTAAACTTATTTTGTTCATTTTGATATGATGAGGATAGGATACTCTTTTGTTAAGAAATTGTACAAATCTTCTTTTTTTTTGTTTATTAAGACTAAAAAAAAATTATCCAAATATAAATCTAAAAATATTAAAATGGCAAGAGCTTCAAGGAAGATTAATTGATGACTTGGTAACAGTGTTTCAATGGTTCATAAGATAATAGAATCGACACATTCTTAAAGTGGTTCCCATACGTGAAACCATATATATTCATGAATGATAAAATTTCATCAAGCTAGGTGATATAAATACTTTTTAAAATCTTTTATCCAATTATATAATCTCTTATATGTACCAAGTTGAAAATCTAAATTGACATTTCATTAAATCTTAATCACATTCTAGTGGTTTTGGATATAATATAATATATAAAATAAAATATTGTAAAGGCTCAATAGTCATCCCGAATTGATTTTAAGGAAATAGTTTTGAAGAAAACCATCCTTTCAAATATGGTGTGAATACTCTTCAAAAAATAAACAATAAAAATAATCTAGATATTTCTCTTTCATTTCTATAGTCTTCTAACTTTATATTTCTTTCTTTTCATTCGGTGTCATTACTTCATGCAAAGGGTGGAAACAATGTCTTTTCAAGCGAAAGCAACAAGAATGCTTTGACAATATAGTAATTTAAAGAGAAAATATTGGATACAAACCCCACCATCTAGTCGAATTGGTAGTTCTGATACTAAATGTAAAATACAGATGCCAATAGCTAACAAGATGAGAGGGGGGGGGGGGGGGGGGTTAATCATACAAACTTAAACTGCCATAAAATCAACAGATTCAATCTCGGTAACTTATACTTCAGCAACTTAACCAAAAACTGTTGAACATGAAAACTTATGAACACATAATCATAATAACACTCATAACACCAGATTTAACATGGAAACCCAAATAGGGAAAAACCACTGTGGGATTTCGGACCCACTAAGAAATATACTCTTATGCTCGGTTAAAAGAAAATCCTGTTAAAGATTATAAACACGTTGCTAGATGTGACCCGGTTAAGGGATTTCCCTCATATCTGTTAGGATCTTCACTTTGTTAGAAATGACCTTGTCAAAGGATTTCAAACACTCACTTAGAATGTTACCTTGCTAGAGGGTTTACAAATAAGACTGTTAAGTCCACTCGGTTAAGAGATTTTCTGTTACTTTACAAAATAACAGTAATAAAAATCTATCTGCAACTTCACATCTAAAATGCTAAAGCAGATTCTTATTTGCTCAAAACAATCTAGTCAAAGGACTTATCTTGTCCCTTTGCTGGGCTCTCTACTCTATTATTCAAACGGGTCTTCAAGCTTCTGTGCTCGGTAATCACTATGTAGCATCCCTGTGCATACACTTGCCCGCATACATTGTTTATTAACAATTCCTTATTTATAAATAATTGCTAACCGCTAAATCTCCTTGATCACATTTCCCATGATCAATCTTAGCCATCAGATTTTCAAACTTGACTAGGTTCAATGTATCCTTCTGATCTGAAAACATTTTACCTTACCTAGGGACTTGCATTCCCTTCTTGGAACTTGCATAAGGTTATTGCCGTTCAATTTGCGCTGTAGATCTTCCTGCCGATTTTCCTTTGCCATAGATCCTTAACAAACTTCATGCACGGTATACCAATCATTTATACATCTCTAGCTAATCATTGTCCTTCATTAAATAATGCTTTTATCCATCTGTAGCGTCGTAAAATTGTGACACTTGCAATTTCGACTACATTTGGGTCTTCACGATGGCGGCGCAACATTGAACCTGAATGGAGACCCCGAAACCTGTTTACGACATCAAAAACTGCATCTTTCTACACCTTGGCCTGATCCTCCTTGCACCCTATTGTCCCGGGAGGTGGGACCATGGCACCCAGCGCCCTGGTCCTTCAGGACCTTAGCGCCCAGCGCCCTGGTCCTTCAAGACCATGGCGCGTAGCGCCCTAGTCCCTCAGGACCATGGCGCCCAGCGCCCTAGTTCCTGGCCCTATTTTGGGCCCGGTCTCTTGTTGGGCATCGGGTCTTCAAGTTTGCAATTTGGAAAATAATGCTCCTAGGTCGGCCTAAGGTCAGAAAAATTAGTCTCCTAACCCCAATTGACAAGTATATAAACTACATTTCCCCTCCCAGAAAAGGAGAGAGAAGAGGGGAGAGGAAAGAGGAGACAAAAACATATGTGTGCAAGAGGCGGAAGCGATATTCAAACATTCAAACATTCAAGCATTCAAGCATTCCTTCAAGCAATTGAGCATTCTAGGTCTCCATTCAAGGCTAGGTGTTGCATTCAAGACAAGGATTCAACCATCGAAGAGGAGATCACCTACAACATACAATATACAACATCATTACACCTTCACATGTGAGAATACAAACATTCTTACAACAAGGTTGCAAGTACGCGGCTGTAATTGAAGATCTAGAATCCTTGTGCAGAGACGAACATATCCCCCTTCATTTCTCGGATTTTTCGGAGGACCATGTGCACTCCGGGTGCCATCGTCCCATCAACTTTCACTCAAACTTTTAGGACAGCGTCGTCTCAACATTCTACTTCTAATTTTAGGTCTGCAGCTTCATCCCGTGTCCCTATCTCCATCTACAAGCGAATCTTTCTTACTTTTACATACATTCCTAGTTCAATCCTTCTATCTACATCCTTTACAAAAGAGTGTATCCTTGTTGTCTCAACCCTTGAAACTCATTTAGAATTCAATCTTGCATTGTCTGGGATTGGATCTTGTGAGTTTCAACCCCTCTTTTGAATGTAAAGTCTCTCCTAAGTGAAAACCGTCAATCCTAGTGACCCCCTTTCTCTTTCCTTGGAGTGGGGGAACACCTAGGGTTCGATTTTCCGCTTTACATTTTGGTGAACCCGATGTGAAACATCCTAATTCTGATTATTCATGGTTAGATCTGAAAAAATTTTGCTTCCTTAATTACATTTCCATGTTTGATCTTTTGCAAATTTTAGAGGTTAATTGCATAAAAACCCTAAATTCTCTTTTTAGTAATTGAGCTTGTGAAATGTTTAATTGTTAATGCTTGTTTCAGATCTACCCTTCTATTGCAAATTGTCAAATCATATATGTGCTTTAATTCCGAAAATTAAGTGGTTACGTGTCAAAACCCTAATTTTTTAAAACCCTCTTGATTCAACCTTTGACCGATGATTTCACTGATCAAAACACCTCCAAATCGGCTGTAACTTTGGATTCCGCAACAAAATCATAATATCTCTCATCCCTGAAAATTTTGAAAAAAAGTTGCGAGGACCGTGTGCACTCCGAGCGCCATCGTCCCCAACATTTTTTCTGAAATTTCGGGAGCTAGATCTTAATATATTTTTCTGCTAGAATCCAGAATCTTGGCTAATTTCATCAATTCTAACACTTTCAAAATTAAAGTCAAAGTTGGTCTAGTGATTGCTTGGATTAAGGCTTATAATCATTCGAAAATTGTTGAAATTTTATCTCAAAATTGTGTTTCTTGCAGTCCTAAATCTGAAAAGTGTGTTGGCATTCATTCGAAATTTCAGTGCTTTATTCGAAGTCTTGCAAATTGTGACTTTTGAAATTAAGTGTTTAATTGCAACAACCTTGATTTCTGCTTTCAAAATTGAATTTTGCGTGAAATTGAGTCAACTTTTAAATTTCAAAGCTTGCATTGCTTTTAGTATTCCCTCTAAAATCATAAAATTCAAAATTTCAATTTCCCTCTCTTTTTCAAAATTCAAATTTTGCATTTTTCAACAATCTTGGTAGGATTCAATTTTGAGATTGCAACTTTAATTTGGCCTATCTACAAATCGTAAAATCACTCAATTTTTTCAGATTAGCTTTAAAATCATCATAACTTTCATCCCTGAAAATTTTGAAAAAAGTTGTGAGGACCGTGTGCACTCCGTTCGCCACGATCCTCGACATTTTTTCTGAAACTTCGAGAGATTGTCATGATTGTATTTAACAGCTTAAATCTAGGGGATTGGCTAATTTTATTGAAATTTGCTACCTCTAAATTCGAAAATAAATTCAAAATTCAAGATCTCAATTTTCAAGATAACAATTAAAATTAAGTGCTACCCCCTTGGCCCTAATTTTCAATTGTGCCTACCTTTCTTGGAAGTTGTGCATGAGTTTTACAACAATAAGCCCTACTTACACTATTCCTGTTAGACGAAGCCTTAGAATTAAGTCTTTCCAAGGTTTAATTACCAAGGAGATGGAACCTAATTTGAATGGCCTTTTTAACGAGGACATGGGTAATTCCTCTAATCCTCTTAATGATGAAGAAGCTCTCCATGAGGTTCCTGTAGAACAACTTTTGAAATTGGATAACCAATTTGATGATTTTCAGCAATGGATGTCTCAAGAATACCCCGATAGTCAAGCTCTTTCATTAATTGAGGGTCTAAAACATATGGTTCAAAGTGATAAGAATGGAATTGATACTTTGCATAGTATTGCACACATTGTGGATTCGAATGTGATGCCTATGAAGAGTTGTGCCGAAACTTTAGGTTATACACAACCTCCTACTCAAGTCAATCATTCTACCCCTTTGACAACTTCTATTGCTAGTATACCTACTTTTACATCAAACATAATGACTACTTCAATACAAAACATTCCACCTATGATCACCAGTCATGGGGGAAATCCTTCTTCTTCAATCAACCCTCTTCCTTCATTCAATCCGACTTCCTCATTCATTCCTTCAATGAGTGTCCCTATTACATCTTCACAAATGAACATAACGCAAGGGGGCAATTCATTTAACCATTCCATTCCTCCTTGTAGTGTTCCTTCTTTCCAATCATCTCCTATGACTAACTATCATAGTGTCCCGCCACCTTACTCTCAATCAATACCTTCTTTCAATAACATAATACCTCCATCACAATCTAACATGTCTAATATGAACTCTTCGACTGAAGCGGCCATTAATAATCTTGCACAAACTGTCTCTTCTTTACAGCAACAAATTGCCTCTATGAATCAATCTAAGTTTAGTGTGCCCACATTTGATGTTGCGAGCCCACTTTCTCTTGACATTGTTCGAGCTATCCCCCCTAAGCATGTTGAAATCCCACAGTTGGAGCTTTATAATGGTAAAGGTGATCCTCTAACACATGTTAAGACCTTTCAAACAATATGTACCAATTTTTCTCATGACCAAAGGTTGCTTGCAAAACTGTTTACTAGAACATTAAGAGATAAGGCACTACAATGGTATTGCTCATTGCCTTCTTATTCTATTACTTCTTTCCAACAACTTGCAAATGCTTTTATTCAACAATTTCAAAACAATATAAGTCCTAAAGTTACTTTGATTGATTTAATGCATTGTAAACAAGGTGTTAAAGAAAAAGTGACTGATTTCATTGGTAGATATAAGCATCTATGTGCTCAAATTTCTTTTCCAGTACCTGACAATGATATTCAAAGAATCTTTATTTCTAATTTACAAAAAGATATTAGAGAAAAACTTCTGTTTTCTAAGTTTACTTCCTTCCAACAGTTGTGTGCAACTCTTCACAATTATCAACTGACTGTGAGTCAAATGGAACGAGCAAATCCTATGGCTCCGAGTGATAAGGGTGATAGTAGTCAACAACCATTTGGGAAGTTTAAACCGAACAGAGGGTTCATTAAGTTTAATGAAAACATCATCAACAACAATGTGAATGCAGCATCAGGTGTGCCTCCTATTTCTAGGTTTTTCAAGAAAGAAAGAAAGTTTACTCCTTTGAATGAATCATTGCATAGTATTATGAATAAGTTATTGGAACAAAATGTGCTTACTCTCCCTCCTATAAAGCAAATAGATCCTACAAAGATTAATTCACCCTATTTTGATAACAAATCTTTTTGTCAATTTCATCGTCAACCTGGGCATGATACTGAAAAATGTTTTGCTTTAAAGGGTAAAATTCAAGATTTGATTGATAATAATACTATCTTTGTTTCAGGTGTGAATGATAAAGGCAACACATCTGTAGCTCCTCCTAACCAAAATATTAAGATTTTTACTGATCCATTACCTTCTCATACCTCTAATGTGATTGAGACTAATGATTCCTCTTTCTCACCTGATAGTCTTATGTCTATGACTCCGAATGTGATTAACTTTGTGGAGTAGCAGAAAATCTCTAAAGAACCTTCCATCACATTTGATTCTAGTGAAACTATCAGGGCACCTGATGGTCCTTTATATATAGTTGCAAAATTCAAGAATACACCTTGTCGTGGAGTGCTTATTGATCCTTCTTGCATGGTTAATGTCATTACTGAAGAATTTCTTTTTACTTTGCAATTGAATCAAGTGATCTATGACAAAACAAATGTGGTTGTGAAATTATTTGATGCATTTTCTTCTCCTGCAATTGGTTCTATTACATTACCTATTGAGGTCCATAACAAATCCCTTAATGTGATCTTTTCTATTATTCCATCATCCAAACAATTTCGTGTGAAGCTAGGCTATCCTTGGCTATCTTCCATGAAAGCTATTGCTTCTCCTATTTACAAGTGTTTGAAATTTCCCCATAATGGTGAAGTTGTTACTGTCAATCATAGTCTCTTTAAACCAGTTGAAAGAACTTCTAGTGTTCCTATTGATTATTTTTGGCCTAAACAATTTCAATCTCTTCCACCGCGAAGTGATCATCTTTTCAAATCTTATCAAAAGTGGAAAAAAGATATGATCCTATCTCTAAGTGAACCTAGAACACCCAAACTTGATATTCCTATCATTGTTGAGAAGGAAGTTCTTCCTTTGAAAGATAAAACTAATGTCTTTCCTCAAGAAGATTCCCAACCCATCCATATGGATGTGACTACGTCTATGTCTAATAAACTTTCTAAAGGTAGACCTATACCTCCTAGTCATGATGGACTTGGTCTCCTTCCTAAACCAGATATTCCTCCTTTATATGGAGCAGTTGCTCCTCCTTCCTCTTATAGAGAGAAGAGACCTTCCTCTTCTCCTATTATTCAACCTAAGAGACCACAACCTAAACACCCAAGTGATAAGGATGAGAACATTCCTCCTCCTCAATCTTCTCAACTTCCTACTAAGACTAGACGAAATCGTTCTGCATGTGAACACCGATGAAAGTGTCGTCTTAGAGCTCGTGCAACTACTTCTCAAACTTTGCAATCCCCAAAAACACCTTTTGCTAGCATTATTCCATTTTCTCCTCAGCCAAAAATTGAGCCAAAATCTCCTAAACATAAGATGCATGATGGTTTTGATCCTATGCGAGTTAAAGATCTTATTTTTATAAATCTTGATGATGATATAGATGAAAATGTTATTCATGATGAAAATGTTACTCCTCTTTCTTCTGATAGTGAATATGAATATGTTGATATTGATAACCATTTATCTAATGAATTTTCTAAAGCACTTATCCTAGCTCCTAGACAAGAACAACATGGCTTGGAACATGAACATAGCCCTTGTTTGGATCTTGTGATAGCTCCATCTGCTGTGTTGGATGTTCCTCCTCTAGCGTGTTTCCTGCCTTCCCGAAATATTGATCAGCAAGATCGGGGGGTGGATGACATGCTAGACTAGTTCATTAACATAGCAAACTCTCTCCTCCTATCTTGATCTCTTTTGTTACTTCTTCTATGTGTTATTCTCATTCTTCTATTTGTTGTCCTTAGTGTTGTCTACTTGAGGACGATGCAAAGCATTGAGATCTCTTTTGGTCTCTCTCATGTTGACTCAAAAGACACATGTGTTCCCTCCTTCTAGGTGACCTTCCTTGATTAGGGAATGAAGAACAATTATGCATACATACATATGATATACATGAATTATCATACAACATACTGACCCCAAGGAAAGCGAAGTCACCTCGTGCTTTGTGTTTTGTGTCTATTATCCTTGGGTTTATCTCACACTTGGGGGCTAAATCTTTGTGATGACATGCTCCTTTCCCTTCTCATTTCTTATGTGTATCACTACCTTAAAGCAATCACCCCCGATGAGGCGTGTGTGATTGCTTTAATGTAGGGGGCATACACTCCGTTAATATCCCTTCAGGATACTTGAAAATTTCTTGGCGAACTTAGCTTTGCCTTGAAAATTTTTGGTATTTTTCTTGCATGACTCATAGTGAGGGAACCTTACTACTAACAGTCATGGTTCTCCCTCGTGATCTTCCCTTTTACTTTGTCAATCGAACTCATAAGATCCTTAGTCCACTGGGGGCTTGTTGTATCTTGCCTCCTTGACGTGGTGAAAGTCTTTCAATGTTGTTTCCTTGTACTTTACCAGAAGTATGGGCGTATGCTTATACTCCCACTAAAGTGGGGGCTAAATGTAGCATCGTAAAATTGTGACACTTGCAATTTCAACTGCATTTGGGTCTTCACGATGGCGGCGCAACGTTGAACCTGAATGGAGACCCTGAAACCTGTTTACGACATCAAAAACTGCATCTTTTTGCACCTTGGCCTGATCCTCCTTGCACCCTGCTGTCCTGGGAGGTGGGACCATGGCGCCCAGTGCCCTGGTCCTTCAGGAGCTTGGCGCCCAGCGCCCTGGTCCTTCGGAACCTTGGCGCCCAGCGCCCTGGTCCCTCAGGACCATGGTGCCAAGCGCCCTGGTCCCTTGCCCTATTTTGGGCCCGGTCTCTTGTTGGGCATCGGGTCTTCAAGTTTGCAATTTGGAAAATAATGCTCCTAGGTCGGCCTAAGGTCGAAAAAATCAGTCTCCTAACCCTAATTGACAAGTATATAAACTACATTTCCCCTCCCAGAAAAGGAGAGAGAAGAGGGGAGAGGAAAGAGGAGAGAAAAACATATGTGTGCAAGAGGTAGAAGCGATATTCAAACATTCAAACATTCAAGCATTCAAGCATTCAAGCATTCCTTCAAGCAATTGAGCATTCTAGGTCTCCATTCAAGGCTAGGTGTTGGATTCAAGACAAGGATTCAACCATCGAAGAGGATATCACGTACAACATACAATATACAACATCATTACACCTTTGCATGTAAGAATACAAACATTCTTACAACAAGGTTGTAGGTACGCGGCTGTAATTGAAGATCTGGAATCCTTGTGTAGAGAGGAACAGATCCCCCTTCATTTCGCGGATTATTCGGAGGACCGTGTGCACTCCGGGCGCCATCGTCCCATCAACTTTCGCTCAAAATTGCAAGACAGCGTCGTCTCAACATTCTATTGCTAATTTCAGGTCCGTAGCTTCATCCCATGTCCCTATCTCCGTCTACAAGCGAATCTTTCTTACTTTTACATACATTCCTAGTTCAATCCTTCTATCTACATCCTTTACAAAAGAGGGTATCCTTGCTGTCTCAACCCTTGAAACTCATTTAGAATTCAATCTTGCATTGTGTGGGATTGGATCTTGTGAGTTTCAACCCCTCTTTTGAATGTAAAGTCTCTCCTAAGTGAAAACCATCAATCCTAGTGACTCCCTTTCTCTTTCCTTGGAGTGGGGGAACACCTAGGGTTCGATTTTCCGCTTTACACCATCCAATGTGCACTATCATAACTCAGTTTCAACTCGCTAAATACTAAACTTTACTCGGTAGACATTTCACCTTCATTAACCGATATCGATAACCTTAGGGTTTACCGACTAGGTTCCTTAGGGTTTACCGACTAGGTTCTTTGCTCGGTGACATAGTATAGTATTAACCTTACAATCAACAACATATGTAGGATATCAAAACAATCTAAACATCATGATCTCATGATTGTCTAACTCGGTAATAGTTTCCCATTGAATAACTTATTCCTCCTCTTTATTCATCACATTCTTTCTATTCTTTTACCGACATCTTAATTCTCTTCTAATCAATCTTCTCAAGATATGGCAACACCTTACTGAATCAGATAATCAATTTCTTGACATCAACGAAAAAATAATGTTATAAAGATAGTTATCATCCTTCTTCAGTTATATCAATAATCTTCAACAACCTTCTCAATATCCTTATTGAATATCAACAATCTTTCTTACTGTAATGCCAACAATCTCCCCCTTTGGCATTGATGGCAAAACCAACAATTAAATGGTAATACCAACAAGATATTCAAATTGATTCAGATTCATATTGTTGTTGGACTTCTCCATTTATCCTTGAGTTGTTAAAATCTTCTGAAGTCTTCTCCATTTTTCATTAGGCTTCTGAGTTGTTGACTTGCATTTAGTCTTTTTCATGTTACATTAATCTCCCCCTATCATTAGTCTTCTGTTATTTCCATCATTCAGGGCTTTACCATTCAGTCAACCATTTAGCCTTCCAACCATTTAGTCTTCTCCCCCTTTGACAACAATGCCAAAAAGTAAAAGAACTAAATCATGATTTCTTCCTCTGTGAAGTGATTTGCCTTGCTGTGTAACATCTTAGTCTCGGTCAGATCAACTTGTCTCTATTCACGTTTTCCTGCACACCTTTAGAAAACCTTCTAAAGTGCGTAAATCAGCATCAATCCACACATAATATTTTGTAGATTCATCGAATTGATGCTTTCACCAAACTCAGTCAGTGAGTAGAGGATAGGGGTAGGACCCCTAACTGGCTTCTGAGATACTCAAAAGTGTCCCTTGGCAATGGCTTTGTGAAGATGTCTGCTAATTGCTCCTTTGAACTAATATATTCCAGCACAACTTTCTTCTCTTGAACTTCTTCTCTGAGATAGTGATACTTTATAGATATATGCTTTGTCTTAGAGTGCATTACTAGATTCTTTGAAATGTTAATGGCACTAGTATTATCACAGAATATAGTTATTGGCTCGGTAACTTTCTCATTTATACCTTCCAACAGTTGTTTGATCCATGCTATATTGGTACAATTCAGTGTTGCAGCAACATATTCAGCTTCTGCTATAGACTAAGAAATACATCCTTGTTTCTTGCTAAGTCATCATACTAGTCTTTCTCCCAAAAAGAAAGCTCCAACACTTGTGCTTTTCCTGTCATCTATGTTGCCTACCCAATCAGTATCAGTATAAACTTTTAAACCAAAATCATTCTTCTTTTCATATACTAAGCCATAATCTTTAGTGCCTCTCAGGTATCTGAAAATTCTCTTGATTGTTGTCATATGGGTTTCCTTGGGATCTATAGAGAATCTTGCTACAATACCTACTGCATGTGCTATATGTGGTCTACTATGCACAACATATTGCAATTTTTCAATCATAGATCGGTAAAGTGTCTTATCAATAGATGCAGATTCATCATTCTTTGATAATTTACAGTTAGTAGTCATACAAGTACTTACTAGTTTAGAATCCTCCATTCCAAATTTCTTAAAGATTTCCTTTATGTACTTGGATTGAGTAATGAAAATCTCATCTTTCATTTGCAGTATTTGTAAACCTATAAAATACTTTATCTCACCGATTAGTGACATCTCAAATTCTTTGCACATTTCATTTCCAAAGTTCTTGCATAAGGAGTCATTACCACAAAATATAATGTCATCAAAAAATATGGCTGAGATCAGTATTCCATTGTCCTCATCTTTCTTCATGTACATATTGTTGTTTTCACTTGTCCTTATAAAACCAATCTTGATTAAATAAGAGTGCAGTCTCTCATACCATGCTCTAGGTGCTTGTTTCAAACCATATAAGGCTTTGTTTAGTTTGCATACCTGATCTTTACTCCTATCTTCAACAAATCCTTCAGGTTGTTCAATGAAAACTTCTTCTTCTAGTATACCATTCAAAAATGCAGATTTAACATCCATTTGATATACCTTGAAATTTTTGAAAGCAGCATATGCCAACAATGTTCTTACTAACTCAAGTCTAGCCACAGGCGCAAAAGTCTCACCATAATCTATTCCTTCTTCTTGAGCATAACCTTTGCAAACTAGTCTTGCTTTGTTGCGAATGACCTCACCTTTTTCATTTAGCTTGTTTCTGAAAATCCACTTAGTACCGATTACATTTTTGTCCTTTGGTCTTGGGATTAGTGTCCATGTGTCATTCTTCTTGATTTGATCAATCTCTTATGTCATGGCATTTACCCAATCTTCACTGTTAAATGCCTCTTTCACTATTCTCGGTTCAAATTCAGAAATCATTAATGTCTTATGTCTCAGTTTGTTTCTTGTCATCACTAGATCATCTTTATCTCCTATAATCTGACTTGATGCATGATGTCTTCTGACATATTTGGCTAATATAGGCTCGGTAGGTTCTGTATGATCTTCTTCATTACTCGATAACTAGACATTATCTTCATTTTCTTCAGCAGCTTTCTCGGTAGGACTTCTCGATTGAATATAAACAAATTCTTCATAATCTTTTGGTTCTTTGGAATTTCCTTCATCATTTCTTTCTGCAAATTCATCAATTTTCACATTTGCACTTTCCACTATTTTGTTAGATGATTTGATCAGACATTTAAATGCTTTACTTCTAGAAGAATAACCAAGAAATGTTCCTTCTTCACTTTTCTGATCAAACTTTCCATTTCTGTCATCTTTGTGAACATAGCATCTACTTCCAAAGATTTTAAAGTAACTTACATTAGGTTTCTTGTCATACCAGATCTCATATGGTGTCTTCATAGATCATTTCTTCAGTTGAACTCGGTTCAGGGTGTAAACTATAGTGTTGATTGCTTCTCTCCAAAATGTTTCAGGTACCCTCTTTTCTATCATCAGGGTTCTTGCACAATCCACAATTGATCTATTTCTTCTCTCAGCTATCCCATTTTGCTAAGGTGTTTTTGGTGCAGATACTTGCCTCTTTATACCATGATCATTGTAGAATAAGTTAAATTCATCATAAGTGAATTCTCCTCCTCTATCAGATCTAAGACATTTCAGTTGTCTTCCTGTTTCATTTTCAACTCTTGCCTTATACCATTTAAACATTTGAAAAGCTTCTGATTTTTCTTTTAAAAACATGACTGACATCATCCTTGAGTAATCATCCACAAATAATATGAAATATTTATCACCATAATAACTTTGAACTTTCATAGGACCACAAAGATCAGTGTGTACTAGATCTAAAATTCCTTTAGAAGTGTAGGACTTACTTGTAAAACTTGATCTTGTCATCTTACCCATCTGGAATCCTCGGCACATAGCATTCTCAGGTTTTTCAAGACTCGGTAGACCTCTTACTCGATGCTTATTACTTATTTTGATTAGATTATCAAAATTTATATGACAAAACCTTTTATGCCATAACCAGGTATCATCTATCTTTGCATAAAGACACTTGTTCCGAGTTGAGTCAAGATGAAATGTATTACCTTTTGTTTGTGTCCCAGTAGCAGCTAACTTTCCATGCTTGTCATGAACTTTGACGATTCCTTTCTGAAACTCTATTCGGTATCCTGTATTGTTTAGATGTGCTACACTCAACAAATTGTATTTCAAACCTTCAACCTAGTACACATCATCACATTTAGCATTGTCAAGAAGTGTTATAGATCCTTTACCTTTCACCAGACATGGTGCATCATTACCAAATCTTACATAGCCTCCATCATAGACTTCTAATTTAACAAACTTGTGTTTATCACCTGTCATATGATGTGAGCATCCACTATCTATGATCCAAGAATCATTATTATTTATGTGAGATATTAGGGCTTTTTCTTCATACCTTTCTTCATCATATCCATCTTTAATAGCCACATTAACAACTTCCTCAGTATCAGTTTCATTAGATTTGTCATCGTTGGATTCCTCATCTGCTACTAGACATGTCTTTCTATCTCTCCTTCTAAAGTCTCGATGTCCTCTGTATTGGTTATCTTTATGCCTGTTATCTCGGTATTCTCTCTTTTCACTAGATTCTTTGTCAGGGCAGTTAGAAGCCATATGTCCTTTTTTATCACAATTGAAATATTTTAAAGGTAGCTTTCCTTTATACTTACCTTTTCCTCTCGGTAACCTTCTGGCTAATAATGCTTCAAATTCTTCTTGCTTCTTGATTTCCTCATACAATTTGTGCACTTTTTCCATGTTCTTGCGAAATCTTTCACTTGCTCCACTATGATCCCCTTCAGAGTACTTATTCATTCTATCATTGTAATCATCAGATTCACCAATATGAAAAGAACTGAATGCAGATTCTACTTTATTTACCAAAGACCCATTGTTATCAAAATTACTTAACTCAAATGCATGTAGCTTACCAATAGTAGCATCCAAAGAAACTGGCATGTTAGGTACAGACCTCAATTCATTGATTGCAGAGACTCAAATAGCATAAGCTGGTAGAAGGGTTCTCAACAACTTACTTGTTATATCCTTTTCTTCATTAGTTCCACCTGCTCCTTTAATTTGATTGACAATCTCCTTTAGTCTTGTATTGTATTGGGTTATGTTCTCACCTTCCTTCATCCTCATGGATTCAAGTTGTCCTCTTAGACTATCTAATTTTTCTCTTTGAACATGTTCATCACCTCCATACACAGATATGAGCTTGGTCCACATTGCTTTTGCATCATTACAGCCTTCTAGATCATTAAACTTTGAGTCGGTCAATGCTGATATTATTTCAATCATAGCTTGAATATGTTCTTGATTTGCCTTAATCTCTTCCAAGGTCATAGGGTTGGTGCTCGGTGCAATGTAATCATTCTCCAGATAATATGTTGCATATTCTCCAATTCTTGATAAATGTAGCTTCATCCTTTTCTTCCATGTGGAGAAACTTGAGTTGTTCAGCTTCGGTGCATCCCTTTTATACATCTTCGGATCTTTGCCTCAAGTACCTTTAAACTTTTTCTTCTGGAGTCCAAGGCTCTGATACCAATTGTTAGTTCTGATACTAAATGGAAAATATAGATGCCAATAGCTAACAAGATGAGAGGAGGGGTGAATCATACAAACTTAAACTTCCATAAAATCAACAGATTCAACCTCGATAACTTATACTTCAGCAACTTAACGAGAAACTGCTAAACATGCAAACTTATGAACACATAATCATAATAACACTCATAACACCAGATTTAACGTGGAAACCCAAATAGGGAAAAACCACTATGGGATTTCGGACCCACCAAGAAATATACTCTTCTAGAATATGCTCGGTTAAAAGTAAATCCTGTTAAAGATTACAAACACATTGCTAGATGTGACCCGGTTAAGGGATTTCCCTCAGATCTATTAGGATCTTCACTTTGTCAGAAGTGACCTTGTCAAATTATTTCAAACACTCACTTAGAATGTTACCTTGCTAGAGGGTTTACAAATAAGACTGTTAAGTCCACTCAGTTAAGAGATTTTTTGTTACTTTACAAAATAGCAGTAATAAAAATCTATCTGCAACTTCACATCTAAAATGCTAAAGCAGATTCTTATTTGCTCAAAACAATCTAGTCATAGGACTTATCTTGTCCCTCTATTGGGCTCTCTACTCTGTTATTCAAACAGGTCTTCAAGCTTATGTGCTCGGTAATCACTATGTAGCATCCCTGTGCATACACTTGCCCGCATACATTGTTTATTAACAATTCCTTATTTATAAACAATTGCTGACTGCTAAATCTCCTTGATCACATTTCCCATGATCAATCTTAGCCATCAGATCTTCAAACTTGACCAGGTTCAATGTATCCTTCTGATTCGAAAATGTTTTACCTTACCTAGGGACTTGCATTCCCTTCTTGGAACTTGCATAAGGTTATTGTGGTTCAATCTGCACTATAGATGTTCCTGTTGATTTTCCTTTGCCATAGATCCTTAACAAACTTCATGCACGGTATACCAATCATTTATACATCTCCAGCTAATCATTGTCCTTCAATAAATAATGCTTTTATCCATCCAATGCGCACTATCATAACTCAGTTGCAACTCAGTAAATACTAAAATTTACTCGGTAGACATTTCGCCTTCATTAACCAATATCGATAACCTTAAGGTTTACCGACTAGGTTCCTTAGGGTTTACCGACTAGGTTCTTTGCTCGGTGACATAGTATAGTATTAACCTTACAATCAACAACATATGTAGGATATCAAAACAATCTAAACATCATGATCTCATGATTGTCTAACTCAGTAATAGTTTCCCATTGAATAACTTATTCCTCCTCTTTATTCATCACATTCTTTCTATGTCTTTTACCGACATCTTAATTCTCTTCTAATTAATCTTCTCAAGATATGGCAACATCATACTAAATCAGATAAGCAATTTCTTGACATCAATGAAAAAATAATGTTATAAAGATAGTTATCATCCTTCTTCAGTTATATCAATGATCTTCAACAACCTTCTCAATATCCTTATTGAATATCAACAACCTTTCTTACTGTAATGCCAACACGAATATCTATTAAGAAAAGGGTAATCTAGAAGGACAAAACTTCTCTACTCAAAATGGAAGCATTTCAAGCAAGGTAATTTCTTCATTCATGAAAGAGGAGCAGTTATGAGACTTCAATCCATTGTAAAAGCCCTTACTAGAACCGTCAATGATGTTGATGAAAGAGAGATCAAGATTTCTAAGGATTGAATGCCAAATAAATTATAAGGCTGCAAAGAGAAAAATGTTTTGGACAATATTTACAATTATAACAGTTGCTGAAATAGAAGACATGAAGGCCTACATATTCTTTTGGTTGCCACAATCGCAAGGGAGGTTTTTTTTGGCAAGTGCCTCTTCACTGGAGACAAGATGATTAACTTTTCATCCTATGACCCATCTAATGGTATACTTAGGATGAGTTTCGACAACATAAACCAATGTTATAAATCAATGTTAGCTAAGAAGATCAAGTGTTATCATCAACACTTATATATGTTGCTACTCCATGACTATCCTCATACACAGAGAGTGAATATAATTTTAATTTTAAGGTTCTACAACACTTATATAAGGTGTAATTCAGTCATAAATCGAATCCTATTGAAATAATTTGTCAATTGCAAAATCACCAGCAATCTGAATGTGGTTGCCCAAAATTTTGTCTAGCAAGTGCAATAATGCCTTAAATGTTTAGCACAAGGAAGGCAAATGAAGTAATAATGTATTATGTGATAGATCACTGATCAAATATGTATCAACGACCTCAAATTGTCCTACCATTTATTGGACTTTAATGGGAAGATGCAACGTTTGGAATTTTTTTCCTTTCTCCCTTGGATACCATCAAGTATTTGTTACACCAATATTATTGGTAGCATCAAAAATTATATGAGAACCTTGTATATATTCTTAGAGTTAACTTCTAAGCCAGCATAGGTCTTCACCCATGGAGATGTCAACTTTGCTGAATAATATGACCCACTTCTTTAGGAGTTGATTGCATTTAAGAGCGAAAAGAATCAGAGATGAGCTCACCATGTTGAGGATGACAAAATATCCATAGTGTCCAACTAATCATTATAAATGTATTAACAAGGGCCAATAAAATTTGATAGAGCTTTTAACTGAAACCAGTTCTTTTGGTTTCATGTTGAAATAGAATTGGAAATGTTGCATTACTATGAAATACAGGATTGCGTCCTTGTTTGCTCTAGTTTGTAACTTTCTAACCAACATGAAACACGTGATCGAGCGTTACCCAAAAAGGACATGATCTAATGGAAATGTTCTCAACCCTTAGAGATGAGACATGAGTTTCTTAAGTGAAGTTACCCATAAACAATGTACAATTGTTTGAATTCTTTTAGCATAAACCACAATGAATCTACACCTATAGTCCAAAGTAATCTAGCAAGGCATGCTATCTAAAATCCAAAATCATGAGTATTGGATCCAAAAGTATAGCACAAAAATTCGGTTATAGCAATCTGTTATACATAATATATCAAAGAAATTTGCAACCATATCTATTTAAGAATGGTTCAACATATAAACTCTTATCTTTCTTTTTTTTGGTAAGCATTATCACCTATAATGAATATATAATACTGTAAAGAAGTCTTTATTGTTCATTAAATAAATGGGGATATGTATAATATGGTATCGTTAAATATATTTAATTGTAATAGATAAGATTTGAAAAATATGTTTTATGTTTATAAGTATTTATTCAAATAACTGATCTTTTGTCATTGAAATATAAGGATATATACCACTTTATTACTATTGAAAATTACTCACTAAGAATTAAAACAAAATAAATCTAAGATATGGAACAAAATTTTCTTAAGGTTTGACAATGGATGTATCCCTCAAATCAATCACAAAATTAACTATATAGATCAATATCTTACTTGAAATCACATAGAGAAATCTTATTGATTGACTACGAACATGTTACCTTAGGATGAGCTTAGATATGAATTTGGAGTTATCAAAGCAATGTTAACTTTCGGGTGGAATTTTAAACATAGATATGAAAACACATATAGGATTTTCAAAAAATTTAATGCCACTGAGCAAAGAGAGTAAAATTAGCATATGAAAAAAAGTTATAAGTTAGGTCTTATAGAATAATTCTAATGAATCAAAGGTTACGAAAAATATATATTCTAGATATAAATATTTTTAGGATTGATTAATAAAAAAAATTCAAACATAAAGAAAATTTCAAAGGTAGGAAGGCTTGATCATTAGGCTCTGACTTTATCTACTTTATCTAATTTAGTTGTTCTTGTTATTCTTTGTTATTTTCATAAGAATACTTCTCTCTAAATTCCTCTAGCACTTTATTACTGACCAAGCTCCAATTCACAAAATAAATAAAGGTGAAAAAATGGGATGGTTTTGCAAAACATTTTACAAGCCCACTTTCACATCTCACCAATGCAAAAGGTATGCATTTTGATTTCACAGTATAGAATGGTTTCTCAACTTGTCTATTATGTTTGTCACTTGAGGATAGGCCAATCGGGATATTGTTAAATTTATTTGTTGAAGGGTTTGGGGGAACTCTATCAATCATTGAACACTTTCTTATCAATAATGAGATGTGTGGTATTTTTTTCTTTATTGATAGGTAGAAATATTTATAGCTTCTCTTATTAAAACTTCCAAAACACATTTGTTTTTGCTAATTCACATGGTTTGATGGTGCGGGAGCACCCTAGGGACCTAGGTTTGGCCAAAATGGTCAAAATTTGAGATTTTAGTTTTTATTGTGTTATTTCATGTAAATAAGGCCATTTGAGGCCATTATGATGTATTTGGACCTAATTGGGAAAGTTTGAGGTCCATTGGGCAAAAATTGTAACAATTGTAAAAAGTTGTCATTATTGTCATGACAACTTTTTAAAAAAATTGGTTGGGAGGTTGGTTTTTGGCGGTTTGAGATTGTAACCCACTTGGATGGGCATAAATATGCATTTTTCACACCACCTAAGTTTGTCTTGTTGAATTTTGAAAGTTTCACTAAATGAAGTTGGAGATTTTTGTTCATACAAAAATGTTTCAGTCTTATTATCATTATTTTTAATTGTGAAATTCATCATATTTTCATTAGAAGTTGATTGGATATGGTAGATAAGTTAATTACCTTCATTTCATATTTTGTAGCATTGAGATCCATTGAAATTTGAAGAAGATATCACTATTTTTCCAAAAACTTTCAAAACACTCACTAGGGTTTCCAATGAGTGGGAAAAAATGTATTTTTGGCCTTTTCATCGTTAAAAACTCACACCACTGGTTGGAAAGGCTCTTGTAAATATGTATTTTCATTTCTCTTTCTTGCAGGTCTCCAAAACCTCTCAAACACATGCTATATTTGATTGATTGGTCTGATATTCTTCATGTATCGGACCTCTGGGATAGCAGCATAGAGAAAGTGGAATATAAGATAGGTGAGAGTGAAGTGCCTTGGATGGAATGTTAGAACAGATGTATGGGACCCCTGCCCACCCCATAGAAGCATTTAGAAGCCATAAAAATGTGCCATAGACCAAATACTAATGATTGTCCTAAGGGTACCAATTGTGACAATCACAATTTTACCAATGATACTACCTACTCAAACAAGTTGTGTTTGGAAACCCCACTAGGTCTGGATATGTAATGGTAATGAAATGTCCTAAGAGTAGCCCTTACACCAGTATGCACAAACCTTGGTGCCACAACGGTGTTGGTGTGGCCTTGGGCCAATGGTGGTTGACTGTTACAATTAGGACAATGATCTCAAACACAATTTACGGTGTTTGTAACTCTGATGTCCCAATCTACTTGTATATATTTTCACAAAACAATGAACAACCTAACCATAGATATTAATAAGATTTCCCCATAAAATTCATGCAAAATGTATCATCATTGATAGGATAACTGACTTGTATTTAGTAAGAGACCTCAATGAGTGGAGTTTCATGCTGAAAAGAGTACTTGCAATAAAGATATTGAAATCAACGAGACATTATGCATTCAAAAATCCATAAGGAAGATCTAATATTTATGAATGAAATTGCAAATCAATCTAAGTTACATGTTTGATATCTTACTTATATCATGGCAACATAAAATGTATATATGCACTCAACATACCTCTTTGCTTGTTTATTTGAGAATGTTGCTAGGAATTAATAGGTGAATGATACATTGATCTACACATGAATCACTTGTACTTTCATGATATTTTCATCCCTTGGTCAAGGCTGCGTACCCCCTAACACTTGAAGATTGTTTCCACCCTCTTGATAACTTGAATTCCATGCTCAAATCACACTAAATGACAATAGTTAGTACAAAATAGTGACCATAGCCAAGGAAGCCCAAATGTACTCATACTCAACATAATAAGAAATAACTAAATCATCTGGACCATTATTCATAACATAACCTCTTTTTCACATCATGGAAGGCCAAAATTATAAGGATCACGCTTCTTTGAAGGAGCCATTGTTCAGAGCCACCAAACTATCAACAAGAGTAGAAGCTATTAGGCTCATACAATTTTAGGACATATAAAGAGTTGAATCAGAAGCGAGAAAAAAAATGAAAATTGTTGAAATATAATCTTCACAATTCTGTCATCATGAGTGCAAACAATTCAGTGAGGAGGACAAAGTTGAATAGTGTGATGAGGATCAGAGCCATTCAATCTAGGAGGCATAATATGAGACTCTTTCTGAACCAATGTTAAGGGCTATTATGATTTGAAGCTTCTCTTAAATCCTCACATTTTGTTGTCACATAATGAGGTAGAAGAGGCAGATTCAAAGTCTTAGAATGAGGTCGATATATATGGATGGTAATATATGAAAGATATATGAAGGCCATGGTAGAAGAGAATAATTACTTCACACTAAGTGAAGTTATGGAGGTCGTTGCCATGGATGTAAAGTGGGGAGTGTAAAGGAGTCTTTGGATTCATGAAGAACATTAAGGAGAAAAGGTTAGTTATTATCAAGGAAAAATAAAGAAAAAGGGAAGTGATAAAGAAGGGAGGAAGAAAATAGGGAAGAAAGTGAGGAAATAAAGAGGGAGATCTAATTTATTTTTGTATGTAGCCTCTACTACTCTTTTTCTTGTTGAATGATTTTGCAATATTTTGAGAAGACTGCAAGGCATGAATTAATGCTCATAAGGCATGAAGGAGCTATGTAAAGCACAAACCATACATATGAATACATGCAAGGCATGAATCATACATGTAAACCATGAATTAATACATAAATATACATAAGGTACAAGCATATATGAGAAAGGTTCTCATGGAGTGGACATTCTGAAGACACATCGATCATGAAGCATACAATAGAGAGCTATTCATGGAATAGACATCTGAAAACATCTCATTCATGAAGTAACAAAATGCTAAAGAAAATGAAAAGTAATAAAAAAAACTTACAAGGATGAGGCATATTCATAACTTTTGCAGTCCCGCCATGGATATCAACACTAGAAGAAACTCGTATTGTTATTGTACATACAAGACAATATGGGAGTTCATTATACCCAACAACTTGTGGTGTTTTTGTTCATGTTGGCTCTATTGGACCCTGCAACAGTTAATGAAATATTGAAAAGTGTGTTATCTTATTGAGCTTCACTTGGTTTTGAGAATAGTTTAATATTCTCTACTTAATAGGGACAACCATGTGAAGGTGGAAGCTCATTTGGCCCCTCCCCGCCCCCCCTAACATCACTCTAAATTCCCCGTTAACATCTTATAGCATTCATTCATTCATTGTTTCTACCATTAATAAAAGATAACATTCATTCATTAATATCATATAACATTCATTAACACATAACATTGATTAACATTAATTAACACGCAACATTCATCAATATTAATTAGCACGTATAATTCATAACCATTCATTAGCACATAATTGCATTCATTAACACATAAAAATCAATCATTATCAAATAAGGTAGATTAAAATCATTTGTTTTTGTTTTTTTTCTTTGAAGCTATGAAAAGACTAAGTGGAACATCAGTTTCTTCATCATTTCCCCCCTTTGTAGTTTTTCCACCCTCTGCTCGTGATCTCGATGTATGCCTAGTCCTATACTGAGGACAAGGACACTGAAGCGAAGGGGGGTCCTCTGCAATAACAAAGAAATGGGTTAAATTCAAAACATTTTTTATTGTTGTTACAAGTATTTCATTAATTTAGATAACATAATTGTTATTCTCTTTACCTGATGGAGCCACATCATTTTGTCTAGCCTCAACCTCAACATGTTGAACACCCTCTAGATCATCTGGAGTTGAAATACTAAAGGTTACATTAATGTTTAACACCAATTGTAATTATATTTTTTTAAAGGAATAACAGTGGTCCTCTTTGCCTGATTGGGGAACATCACATTCCTGATGTTGTGTACCCAGATCATGCTCCACTTGGTCACCACCGACTACATGCTCTAAAATATTAACAAAAAAGGTTACATTAATTACTACTCTAATTAAAAATTAAGATGTTTAATTGTATTAATAGCTTCATAAATAAATTTGAATAGAAAATGAATACCTCTACTACTAGGATGTACATCTGGACCTTCATGTGCAAGTGGTGTTTCACAATTAGCAGGCTGCATTCCAATGTCATGCACATTTAAAACAAATATAGTCACTTTATGTTGGAACTCAACATCAATTAGATTATTGGTAAAGTATTCAATTTGAAACAATTTCCATTTAGCATATTTACCTGTGTGACGGATGCACCAAAATATTGTGTATGGCCACTCAATTCTCATAGCCGATCAGCCACGGATGTATAGCCTTGCTGGTAGGCAATTCTCTTGTCATCTTCTGTGGGCACTCTATTGAATTTAGAGCCATGCATTTTTGCTTGGTATCATCAATTGTGCTTGCATTGTTTGATAAAAAAAAAATCATTTGCAATTTATAAATATTTTGATGCAATATTTCATTAACGTGAGATACTTACAACTCGTGCAGCAAGTTTCATATAACCACCAGAGTCGATTTTGTGTTGCCCATGCTTTTCTTGTCTTTCCTTGGTTGCCTTTGACGTGTCACTCAGTCTATGAAAAGTTTGAAATATGTTAGATTATATAAATGTAAAGAGTAATTAATTAGTACATAATTACATTCTTAATAGTATCTCATACCTTCTTTTGGCATCTGGTGGTGTATTTCCTTTTTTCCTTTCAATTCTCTCCTTTCCATCCAAAATCAAGTCCTTCCACTCCCTTTCTGGAATCATGGGGGGATGCTTGTACTTTAGGTTCTTCTCTAAATGGGTCATGTATTGGTCCCTCACATACTTTAGATATGTGCCAACTTTTTCAAGGAGCTTGGTTTTGTCAAAGGTGTCTTTCCAAACCACTCAACCATATGGTTTGTCAATTCATCTTTTAACCTTTTTTCTTGGTCATTCCACCTTTTAAAGCAAAAACAAACATGTTAGATTCAGAAATGAACTAAACCTACATTTATTATAGTTCAAGAAATGGATCAAAGGAAAACTATTATAGAAATGATATGAAATCAAAATAATGGATTAGGGTTAGTTCACATATGATGTACCACCTTTTACGTATGGTGGGCCCAAATATCTACAATGCAATGTCACTAAGATATTTATAAAAAATATCATTTCCTGCAAAAAATTCATGGGATCATTAGTCCAAACGAGTGATCAGAAAGTAAATTACAATTAGACTATATATAATAATAATTTTAAAGTACCTAGAACCTTCTGTATCTTTAAGGGAATCATTTCTTCGTCGCTCACCACCAATGTGGCCTGCAATGTTCCCGTACTAACAATAGGAAATGATGGTATGTTATTAGGAGTAGTCACCTCTGGCGCATCCTCATGTGCATCTCCTGCTGCAAAAAAGCAATCCACTATGAAATACCCCCAAGAAAGAACACTTGAAGGGAAATAAACACATAACAGAAGATAGAGCAACAGAGAGATCTACCAACAGTGGGTGGGCCAATATGACATGCAGTAGAGGACGTTTGCATGCTATGTGTTGTCGATATTGCAATCGGCAATATAGGTGGGGCTAAGCTCTAATGAGGCGTCGGTGGCATTTGCACAGGAACATTGACAGCACCTGAAGAATAATACATTAAATATATCAAACATTAAATGTATGAAAAGTGCAAGAATTGTAAACAAGGATGAACCTTTATTATGAACATTGACAGTATCAAGTATGATGTATTTTGGGTACTCAAAGTGATAAGCCAAGCAAGTGATAAACCAAGAAAATTGTCATCGCCTGAAGTACCTGCAACACCCTGATCATGGCCACTAGTTTCATGAGGGCGCATAAATTGCTGTAAAAACAACACGTACATATTTTAGTTAATGACATAAATGAGAATAAAATATAAACCATTATTGAAATTTTGTTATAATTAAAGCTTTCATTACTTCTTACTTGCAAGTTTTATGTTGTCTGAATCAATACTTGCACCCTCTCTCGTATCTCATCAGTCTGAGGATACACGGATGCCAAAGAAACAATCTCTTTACTATTTTTTCTAGGAGGATTTTTTATCAGTTCCATAGGGTGTGTGGAATTTTCAGGGTCATCATCTCTTAATCCTATTGAGTCCACATCCCTAGAGAGGTGCTCAGGTACTGCAGCTCCCTTTCCCTTTCCCCAAACATCCATCTATGTCAAGAATATCATTAACAATTACAAAATTAGTCTAAAACACTCAAAAAATAACATAATAATGTAACAGTTTGCTTCTATGTAATTTGTACAATTACAATGAGGTTTACGTGCTCTGTAGAAGTGTCGCGACCTACATCCCTGTTTGTGCTATGTGGTGGATCCATGTCACCCTGTGACAAAGAAAAAATATAAAAACGTTAGCGAAATTAAACCAATAGACTTAGCAAAAAAACTTCATAATAAAATGGTATATTGGAGTCATTAATTGGAGGTTGGTTAATTTAAATGGTATATAGTACGTACCACCCCCATGATATTAACTTTGTATCTATACGATTCAAACTGTAATCAATTAGAAGCTCTTCGCCTGCACTTATTGATTTTATCGCACATACGAATACATAATTTCCCTCGTGCGCCTCAAATATGCAATTGGGTTGTTTATTAGTTGACCCAGGTCGCGTACTATTTATAAAACCTACAATATTCCCTGTTTCTTTTGGCCTTCCATCAATGTATATAGTCACTCGTTTACTTTGATCATTATCTTTCTATTGTATATAATTTGCTGACAGTGCATACCTACACATATTTTTTTTATATCAAACAATCTGCATCCAATTATTGTAATTGTAACAAGATCCAACAAACTCCATCAATTCAGCAACTTTGTTGGAACAGACATTTATGTCGTCCATGGAAAATAGGTTGAAACCATGTAACGACGAAGGTGCTATGCAATATATCCTATCGTTAACACAAAAATTGGTGTTTATTGGAGGAAGTTCCTTGGGTACCCATTGTTTATGTAGTAGTTTGTACCTCAAAGCCACCTCAATGTCGCCTTTGGTCTCATCATCATAAGAACATGACCCCCCTTGAGCAAGGAAAAATTTCATGCGTTTATTGATTTTTTTTCTAATCTTTTGACCTCTAGTTGATCTCCCTATTGTAGACCTACTACATGTCTCACTTTTGTTTTCTATTCCTGCATTTACCTCACTCGAGGAAGACACATCTGACAAATACATATTTGGTGGTACCTGCACTCCATCAAATGAGAGAGTTGGTAATGAGAAAGAAATTTTGCAAATGAGGATAATGTTGATGAAGAAGTCGGCCCTAAAGTTGTTGTGGGATTAAAATTTGAATAAGTCCAACTGGGGCCTCAACTGTTGATAACTGTATTAGATTTGTTGCTAATGTCGAGGTTTGAAAAACTGAGGAAGTTTGTTTTCCAAGTCATTTTTAAAAAATAAACTGTTTCTATAGGGTGTATTGACTAGTTATACATGTCGATCCATGAGACTGTGCAGAATCCTCGTCAAAGGGGTTTAGGTTCCTGCACATGCAATTCAATTATCTTATGTTAGCTAAAAATTACATAGTACACAACATGAACTACCTCTAGCAAGGATAAGGGAAGAGAAGGTCTCTTTTGGTGTTTTCCTCCTCAGGGGTGGATTAAGGCTAACTTTGATGGGGTCTCTAAGGGGAATCTGGGTAAAGCTGGATATGGGAGCATTGTCAGGAATTTTAATGGAAGTTGCTTAGTGGCGGTGGCTGGTCCTTTGGGGAGTCAAACAAGTCATTTTGTTGAAGCCTCAACAGCCCTAAACACCTTAATTATAGCCAAGAATCTTAATCATGATAAATTATGGCTCAAAGGAGACTCACTTAATATTATTAAGTGTCTGAAGGGGGAGTCGGAGCCATCATGGTCAATTGAAAATATTATCTTGCAAGCTAGGGAAATTATTGCAAGTTTTAAAGATATTATAATTCAACATGCCTTTAGGGAAAAAAATACGGTGGTGGATTGTCTGGCGAACCTAGGGGTTAATTCTGATTCCCAAATGATTTGGCATGGGGAAGATGTCAACATAAAAATTAAAGAGCTCCTTAGAAGGGACAGATATATGGGAAGGGAAGGACTGCATAATCATGACAAAGCATATGAAGAATTCTTGCCTTGATGAAAAGGTAATTATTACCTCACAGAGTGGCAGATCCCCAACCATTTCTTATAATACGTCGCATGCTTTGTGGGTCACCCAGTTCAAAATTTCAAGCAACTACAGGAAAGGATTGTTGAGTTTGCAGAGGAACAGAGCTGATAATCTGAATTCGAAGATGGGAGAAGATTTAAGAAGGGAGGAACCTGATAATCCGTCAACATGGAAAGCGATGTCGAAGGTGTGGGCAAAACTGGAAAAGGATCCCTCACAAGCTTTATGGAGAAGCTCGCGGATTATGATAAAGGTAGGGTAAATCTCACTGTTACCAAAATTTGTGAAAATTGGTGTAATGGTTCCTTTAAAATCTATGGAGTTAAGTTCAAGTTGGATGCGTGCCTCATAGCTACTATGATTGGCATGCCCCATACTGGGCTTAATTTTTTTAGAGACCTCAAAGTCTCCAACAACACGGTTAATTTGTTCCCGCGAAAGGAAAAAGAGAGGGAAAGAATCGGCAAAGCCACAGGAGGTTACTATGAAGCTGCTAATATCAAGAAAATTTGGGGTTGGGTTTTGAACGCTATAATAGAATATATCACGGTTGAGGGTCATTTCTCTAGGGCCCACACCTACCACTTCATTCTTTTAAACCATTTCAGACACAACAAAAAGGTCTCCTGCCCTACTACCTTTTCAGGTCCCTTTCCAGGTCCCTCAATAAACATAGTAAGAATCCCTCTTGTCCGGTTCTCCATTGTGGGCTTTTGCTGCTCATCTATGAGCACTGCAAAACCCTCGCCCTGCTAGAAAACAAGAGGTTATCCACCTCCCCGAGGAAGAGAAAGATGGAGGGAGGTGATTCTGGCAAGGAGAAGGCATCTCCTAGAAAAAAAAGAAAGAATGCCCTTGGGATGGAAACAGAGGAAATTGGAAAAGAAGGCAGCAAAATGGAGATGGATGATTCCGATGGTGATGGCAGCCGGAAAGATGAGGAGGTGGGTATCGAGGAGGAAAGCGGTGATATGAGTCTGGCAATGAAATCCCTATCCATAGTGAATGCCCTGGCAAGGACAATAGCCATCCTATGGAGGATGTGGATTACAAGGATAATGAGGATATTGATGCGAATTTCAAGAGGGAAAGGAACAAGGAACCTGAGAAGAATATGACTAAGGAAAGTTTAAGCGAGGAAAAAGAAAATAACGGGTTATCCAAGCTATCCATAGTGAATGCCTTGGCAAGGACAACAGCCATCCTATGGAGGATGTGGATTACAAGGATAATGAGGATATTGATGCGAATTTCAAGAGGGAAAGGAACAAGGAACCTGAGAAGAATATGACTAAGGAAAGTTTAAGCGAGGACAAAGAAAATAACGTGTTATTCTTGGATAACCTCAAAAAACTTACCGAGGTGAGACTGGAATATGATAGATGGACCTATGATCTCTTGAAGAACCTAGAAAAAAAAGGGGAAAAACACAAGATGAGATGAAGGAGGATGACTGGGAGCAGATAAAATGGAAGCAGGATATGGAGGAGAAGGTTAAATTGCTGGAAGAAGGGAGAGAGGCCATGAAAAATTTGATGGGTATTATCCCAAATATCCTGTCAGTTGTCACTAAAAATTTAGAAGATATTGCCAAGGTCTTCGATCATACCATCTCTCCTAAGCCAGTAGTGGAACTTGACATGGATGATGAGAATATCCAAATTGGCAGTGGTGGTGCTACTCCGGTTGGTGGTGCTACCAAGAGGACTAGGGCGAGTGTCAAGAAAGTTGTGGCTACTTCTGCTATGGATTTCCCAAATCTCAGGGATAACATCAAAGAACTACATGGGATTAGCAACAACCTGGATAATGCCCTGAAAAAAATCAATTAGTTTATCTTCTTGGTTCTAGCCGGTTTTGCTAGCTTTGAGGGGCTTTTACTGGTTTTCTTTGGTTTTCTGTTAGCTTTTCGTTGGCTTGTTTCTTTTTCTGTTAAGCTTGCAATGTAAAGGGTTTCGGGGCCCCCTTCAAAACCTGTTTTTACCTTAATCAAAAACATGAACTTTGTAGACAAAAAGAGTACTAAATAATAAAAAGATGTTGTCATCAAAATCATTGTTAATTTTTTAATTCCTTACCTTTACTTTATGTAGACTATGCAGGATCCTTAACTAAATGGTTGACGATGTGATAGGGAGATCGCTAGGTAAGTGCTCAAAAGGCCAATTTTGGTCAAGAAGTTACAAAAGGAAACAAAAGTATTGTTTATGTCTACTCCTTATGTTGGCCAATATCAAGATTAGTTGCAATAGTCAGGTCTCTCTACAAGTCTTCACCAACAACCTCCCTTTTTGGCGATAGCTCACACCCATGCTCAAACCTACTCCAATTTCTCATTCCACCCATCTACACATTCTCAAACCCTTTTCTTTTGGCATTCAACTCTCTATTTTAGAGTGCATTAGGAGTCTTCAACGTGGACATGTAGGGTAACAAGATTTAGTCAAGGTTTTGGCAATCAAACTTAGTTTAAGGACCATAGCCTTTGGCTTACTCAACTCACCAACCAAGGGTCAAAAACTCCAACTGAGGCTATGCAATGTCCAAGGTCCTATTTGTCATTTGGTTCACTATTTTAAAATTTCCACGCAAAGTCTCATGAGCCCCAAACTCCTCCTTGCAATTGGGTTCTAAAAATTATGTGTTATGTAGTCAAAGGGCTACTAGCCCGTGGAGGGGCAATTGACACCTTTTTACTCACCCTGCCCAACGATGGGCTCCTCCTCCAACAAACTCAATTTGGATGGTGTTTTAGAGGTATTTTCTAATGAATTTTCATGGTTTAGGCCTTTTCTATTGAAAAATGAGGACTATCCACTATTTGTGGCACTTTTGTAGGGTTTAGTAGGGTTTAGAACCAGTCACTTAGGAAAGTCATTGCAACTCTATTAGTCAAGCTTCCAAACTGGCTTAGAACTTCTGCCACACCAAAATGAAGCCTTCCCTTGTTGTTGCCTTGCAAACATAATGCCAAACACTTGGCAAACAACTGAGAAAAGAAAAGAAATGCCACTGTGACTGTCAAAAACTGCCCTTTTATCAGTCAACTGTTGCTGCACCTTTGGGTCTGCATCACAAGGTGTTTGAACTGCAAATATACATCAATGAGGTCTGTAAAACACTAACCAATCTTCCTATTACATTGCCTTCTTAGTTACAAGGCTTGGATGATGCTTTTGAAGCATTCCATGAGCATTTGACAAATACACTTCACAAAAACAATGAATTCACTGTTTTGTTTACAAAGAGAATGTTTAATAGGAACAAGCTACTCTAACAAGCCAAGGTGATCTTCAACACCCTTGGCCATATGTCTAGACCTCTACCTCATACATTTTTTCACTCCAAATTACTTTTGGGTGCAAATCTTGAGTTTTTGAACATGCTACTAGCCGAGTAATCAATACTTGCCTAGTATTCACTCAAGTCCTCTTTCCAAACACAATTTTGGCATAAAGTAAAGCATATGTACACTATATACATGAGTTCCAACTTGACTAAATCTATTTTGTGGGATCCTAGACCCGGATTAGTCAAGTTGTGGCATTTTGTAACTTCAAACCCTTGATAGGGCAGTGAGCACATGGAAGTTAAATAATTTTGTATAAACAAATTGCCAAAGGAAACCAGAATAACAATCAACTAGAAAACATTGTAAAACTATTATGCACACTTTCCCAAAGGTACAGTATGGACTATGAAGCTACAATATGGACTGTTACACCAAAGGAGAAAAAAATAGTGAATAAAGCCAAAATGTCATGATTTTTATTAGGAAACTCTTGGTCATACAATCACCAACCTTCTTCAAGGCAAAGAGAGGTCTTTTTATAGTCCAACAAGTTAGTTATCAAGCCCAGTATGGACATGAGGCTTCCATTGTTGGTATATGGACACTCCAATGAGACAATGTGTGTGATTGAAGGTTTTGTCATTGATGGCAACCTTGCAGTCCTATGGCACCGGCAAGACATTATACCGGCAAAAGCATTACACTGGCAACCTTGCAGTCCTATGGCACCGGCAAGACATTATACCAGCAAAAGCATTACACAGGCAACCTTGCAATTTTATGGCACCGGCAAAGCATTATTCAAACAAGACATTGCATCGGCATCAACAAGATCAATCTACACCGGCATTAGCGCAGAAGATGTACACTGGCACAGAAGGAAATATGTATACTGGCACAAAGGCCGACAGGATTTTTGATATGTAATATTTTGTTTATTATTGTAAGCTGACTTGGCAAATTGTAAAATGGCTCTTGTATATAAAAGAGATCATTGTAGTCATTTGTAAGATATATATAGGAAGCAGAAAATAAATTATAAGGCAGAGCTAATGTGCGAATTATAGGTCAAGGGTATATCCTAGCAAGAACCGGTACTGAATCTGGCATTGAAGATGCTATTGTAAAGCAGTACAGAATATTGGATTTGTGTAAATCCTCATTGTAAGTCAATGTGACTTCTTATTGAGCAGTGTGCTCTAAGCAGTTGGCCTTCCTGCATGTGCAGGCCCCTATTGTAAGTAATATTCTCTTATTGGCCAGTAAGTGAATATTGTGGATCACAAATCCCACCGAGGTTTTTTCCACACCGGGTTTCCTCCTTAAACATCTTGTGTTATGGTGTTATTTTCATGTGGATGTTTTTTCTATTATTTGCATTAATTCTTGCATACCAGTATATTGGTACTTTATGTTCTGCATATTCAATTTTAAGAAAATCTCATTACCGGTCAGATACTGATTCACCCCCCCCCCTCTCAGTATTTGTGGGAACCCTAACAATTGGTATCAGAGCCTAGTCCTCCATTTTCAGAAGCCTAACAACTTGAGGAAGATCTTGACACTAGTAAAGATGGAAAATCTGATAAAGCAACTTGAAGGAGCTCTTACTGACTATGATGCAGAGAAGTTGAAAAATATCAAATTAGAAGATGATTTAAAAGCAGCTCAGGACATTATTCAGGCACTTCAAGAAAATCTTACTGTTACAAGAAATAAGAGAAGAGAACTTTGTGAAAAATTGCAAAATGAGAATGATGAAAAAGAATCACTAAATGATATGATAAGCAAATTGAAACAAGAGATCATGACAACAAAAAATGAAATGCAGGATATGACTATGAGATTTTGCAAAGAGATTGAGGACAGAAAGAAGAATGAAGAAGAATTGACCAGAAGACTAAGTGATGCAACAAATGAGAACACAAGACTTAGCTATGAAAATGACATGTTGAAGATAGATCTGATGCATACTTAGAATGACTCGAATGAACTAATGAGACAAAAAGAAATCTTGGAAAGGGAATTGAAAACTGCAAATCAACACAAAGAAAAATTCAAGAAAAGCTCAGAAGAACTTGTTACCTTATTGAAGAATCAAAAACCCAAAGGTGACACTTCTAGAATTGGATTTGAAGTTGGAGAAAGCTCCGCTACTGCAAATACCCAGGATCACAGCAAACCGGTAAGACCTTCTAATACTTACAAATTCAATAGAAAATGCTTTAACTGTAATAAATATGGGCATAGGGCAAATGAATGTAGATCTAGGAATTATCAAAACATCAATCCTCCCACCGGTCAATGCTGCAAATGCAACAAAATTGGTCATAACTCTGAAAATTGCAGAATGAATGTAAGATGTTATGTTTGTGGAAGATTTGGTCATTTATCAAATAAATGTAGAACACAAACCGGCATAGGTTATGGGAAAGCTATTCAGAAAAATAATGTAACTTGTTATGCATGTAACAAGATTGGTCATATTGCTAAATTTTGTAGAAGTAAAGGTACACCGGTAGACAACAAAAGTACTAGTTTGAAAGGTAAAGAAAAGGTTGAAGAGGTTAAGCAAGAATTTTCAAAGCAATGGATTAGAAAAGGTGATCTAAATATTGGGGTTACTCCTCCATCGGTAGAACCAACAAATGCTCCACCGGCAGGACAGCGCAATGCTCCACTGACAGGATGTTCTTCATCTACTTGAAGAAAATTATCTTGAGGGTTTGGCAATCTAATGACACATGTGCTATTATTCTCTCGGTTAGAGAAAAGAAGTTGAAAAACATTCATTACCGGCAAATAAAGTTGAGCTAATACATTACCGATAAGCAATTAATGTGGTAGGTAGCAAAAAAGACTTTATAAAATGAGGTTTTTGGCTCCATTTCATTTCACCGTGAATTCAAACTTTCAGAGAGCGCAAAGATTTCCGAGCTAAGGCATTCTGAGCAAAGAGGCAAAGCACTTCAGCAATCAATCCATCCAAAGGCAGAAAAAGGTATTTATCATCATGGCATCCTCCTCTGCACCTAAATTCATAGCAAACCCTACAGTAGTCGAGGTTATAAAATGACCTAGGCCCATGTTTCAACTAGTTCTCGAGGTAGCTAAGAAAGAAGACAACATAGGTGATTTTTCAAAAATTCCAAAAGGTGTTGTTTACGCAGAAGACCCTAGAATGAATATTCATTGCAACATAGAGGAATTAGGTGATGAAGAAATCAAAAACATGTATAAGTCTGTTATATGTGACAACTCCGGGAATGTGAAACCTGAACATAAAATTGTTGAAACCCTAGGATTCACTGAAATCCTCTGCATTCCTAAATTTCCCAAGGAAGTGGTTAGGATAGTTCTAAGCAGGGTACATGGCTCATTCTTTTGGCTTGACTCAATGCATAAAATTACAAAGGTAGCTGTGAAAGCAATAATAGGGTTACCTTCCACCGGTACTAGACCCGACAAAACCAAGAAGGTCTCCAATGACTTGGTAACAGACTTAACTAGTGCAACTCCGACAAGAGATCATTGAGGGTTAATGATGTGACCGATACAAATGTTAGATTTGTTAGCATGATTCTAGGTTACAAAGCAACTCATGCTAATAGGCTTAACTCAGTTTCCAGTTTATGCATAAAGAGTGCTTATGACATGGTTAAGGACAATGTAAAGATTGATATCTGTGAATGGTTAAAGGATGAGTTAATTGACAATTTAGCAAAAATCAAGAAGGATAAGAAAGGAACCTTTAGATCTGGAAATTTACTTGTATGCTTAATGCTACATATAACAAAACAGGCTCCTGGTATAGGTAACAAGGATTTTGGATTCGACATACCGGTAGGAAAGCAATTGTCTGACTTATTCAACAACATAGGTGAAAACAGAGAAAAGAATATCAATGAGTATTTTCAAGCACTAAAGGTCAGAATGAATAAAATAATTAGACTATCACAGGAAATTGTCAACAAATACAAGGATGATATATGTTTTGTAATCAAAAAGGATGAGATCTGGATGGAAGCAGTCATCCCAAGGACAGTCTGGGTAACAGAGATGGGGTATGAAACAGATGACCACATAGTGGAAACTTATGCCAAAGCACCTCTGGAAGCCCCCAGTGAACCAAAGGAAGAAGTATTTGGTAGTGCTGAGACCATTGAAAGTCAAATTCAATCTAAAAAGAGAGTAAAGGAAGTTGAGGCATTTGTGAGGAAAGGAACCAGACAAGCAAAAGCCATAAAGGAAGATGTATTAAAGAAAACCGGCATAACAGAAGAAGAGTTGGCAGCCCAACAACCTGAAACTCATCTATCACCGGTAAATACTTCCTCAGAAGGAGATATGCCAGCAACTTTCAAAAGAGTTGTTAGGAAAAGAGACCCCTCACCGGTAACCACTCCTTCACCTAGAAGGACAAGACAGAAGCAACAAGCCATGAGATCTCCAGTCAAGAAGGTCACACCTAAGAAGAAGCTGACCCCCAAAAGGAAGAAGACAAACACTGACTTTGCCCCTCTTGACATATTACTAAATGAGATCACAGAGGCAGGAAAATTGAAAAACATAAGGAAAATCTATGACACCCTATCAGATGATGAGAAAGGACAAGTTGAAGAGAGTGTCATATTACACATGGACATGTATAAAAAGTTTTTGATGCAAGTCCTAAATGAAATTCGTGATGAACTATATAAATGACTTGAGGCCAGAAGGCAAGGAATAATTGAGTTGGATAAGAAAATTAAAATAGAAAAATTACTTGCAGTATACCCGGTCAACTCACCTAAGGAAATTGATGATCTGATAGCTCAGGCCAACCAGTCAGTTTTCTCCACCGCACACCGACAAATTTCACTAATGGCAGGTAGAATTATAGAAGTTTCAGAGGAAACAAAAAATGGTTGGGACACGTTCTTGGTTGAAAAAGAAAAACAAGAAGAATATAGGAATCCCAAGCCCATTCTGGTATATCAGAAGGACAAGGACAAAGGGAAAGGTAAAGTTGGTGGACCACCAAGTATCAAGATTAGAGACAACTTACCCCCACCTCCTTTAAATACTCCACCGGTAAAAACAACAACTATAGAAGATCAACCGGCAGTTGAGAGAATGGACACAGAGGATAATAATCCTAATCCTGAAGTCCTATATACTGTGAATGTTGATACTTAGAAAATCAACATAGTGGTAGATAAGGATACAATAGATAAATCAAGAAATAAAGAGCAACCGGCAGCAGATTCAGAGAAAAAGATGGAATCTGGAACACAAACAGAGAAACCAATAGAGCTAAAGGCTCCAGAACAGATGCTGCCAGTAAGAAATGATGCAGGAAAACTAGTGCTTAAAGAGATGGAGACACAAACAGACCTACCAGAGGTCAATACTAGCATGGTCACTTCCACCGGCACTCAGTTTGTTGGATCACCATCAAATGTAACAGAGGTATTGCTTGAATCTATCAAGAAAATAACTGATTATAGCTCACAAGATTATAAGGCGATAGATGATTCAATTCCAGTTTTGAAATCAATAGCTCCCAATTGTAATATAGCCAACAAAGATTCTTTAGGCCAGTTGGATACACTGTGTAAATATATTTCTGGAAATTTTGAGCAAAAAAAGGTAGAAACTATAAAGGAAAGTGTAGAAAAAGAGAAACAAAAATTCTTTGAGGAAGGAATAAAGAAGTGTAACCGGGAATTTGACACACTTCTACCGGAACTATGCAATTTATTGAAAGAGTACAAAACTTTGTACAAAGACACCTGTAAGATAAACTTTTTGACCATAGATGTAGACAAAAAGATGAGCAAGGTACAGCAAGAGATCAATAAACTTGCAAATAATTTTGTTAACTCACCCAATACATTATCAGTTTTTGAGGAAAAGATAACAAATTTTGAGGAAGAATTGCTCAATTTAGAAAGAGAGAAAGAGAAAATAATAAACAAGGCAAAATTCTTGAGATCTAAACTAAGTCCAAGATTGGACTATTTAGCATCTCTGCGGAAGGAAATCTTAGAGGCACTAACTCAAGGAAGCAAAACACCGGCAGAGCACTTGCAGCATCTCACCGATACAGTATACAGAACTAAGACAGCAATAAAAGACAGCAAGAAGTTTATGGATGGTATAAACTTAATTTTGGGAGATATTCTTCAAATAATAACCACCCAACTACAAGGTTGAGGTTATGGATTGGTACAACTACAAAATCTACTATCTTTTGTCATTGATGCCAAAGGGGGAGAGTAGTAGGATGAGAAAATTCAAAGCATAGGGATCACATGCTCAGGGGGAGCTCTCACATTTTTGGTAACATTTTTGGTCTACACATTTTTGGATATCTTTTTGAAATTTCTCATGAGTGTTGCCATCAATGCCAAAGGGGGAGATTGTTGGCATATGGACACTCCAATGAGACATTGTGTGTGATTGAAGGTTTTGTAATTGATGGCAACCTTGCAATCCTATGGCACCAAAAAGACATTATACCAGCAAAAGCATTACATTGGCAACCTTGCAGTCCTATGGCACCGGAAAGACATTATACTAGCAAAAGCATTACACAGGCAACCTTGCAATTTTATGGCACCGGCAAAGCATTATTCAAACAAGACAGTGCATCGGCATCAACAAGATCAATCTACACCGGCACCGGCACAGAAGATGTACACCGGCACAGAAGGAAATATGTATACCAGCATAGAGGCTGACAGGATTTTTGATATGTAATATTTTGTTTATTATTGTAAGCCGACTTGGCAAACTGTAAAATGACTCTTGTATGTAAAAGAGATCATTGTAGTCATTTGTAAGATATATATAGGAAGCAGAAAATAAATGATAAGGCAAACCTAATGTGCGAATTATAGGTCAAGGGTATATGTAAAGAACAGAGCAAGAACCGATACTAAATCTAGCATTGAAGATGCTATTGTAAAGCAGTACAGAATATTGGATTTGTGTAAATCCTCATTGTAAGTCAATGTGACTTCTTATTGAGCAGTGTGCTCTAGGCAATTGGCCTTCCTGCATGTGCAGGCCCCTATTGTAAGTAATATTCTCTTATTGGCCAGTAAGTGAATATTGTGGGTCACAAATCCCACCAAGGTTTTTCCCACACCGGGTTTCCTCGTTAAACATCTTGTGTTATGGTGTTCTTTTCATGTGGATGTTTTTTCTGTTATTTGCATTAATTCTTGCATACTGGTATACTGGTACTTTATGTTCTGCATATTTAGTTTTTAGAAAATCTCATTACCGGTCAGATACTGATTCACCCCCCCCCCCTCTCAGTATTTGTGGGAACCCTAACATCCACAACTCCATTTTGCAAGAAAAGTCAAAAAATGACAACTTTTACAACTTTTGCAAGCCCAAATGACAACATTTCTTGCTCCAAAAGACATTTTTGACACTCTAACCTTATCAAATTGTCTAAACAACTTATACATTCTTAAAAAAACTTATCAAACATGTTTCAATGCTTTGGAAAGCATTAGAAGACCTTTTTGGCAATTTTGCACATTTTTTGCCAAAAATTGTCAACTCAAAGCCTGAAAGGCAAAACTTGACCTCTTGAACCCAAAATAAGATCAAAACCACTAAACATGACACACAACCTAAAACAACATTATAAACTTTACACAAGACATTACAAACATGAAACCACAAATTACTCAAAAAGGAGAGGTTTGCTCAACTAGGTGCTCCTGCACCACGATGTCTATAGTCAACGACCTATTCCCACCAAGGGTGACAGCATCACACATGGACTATACATGAAATCAACACCATCAATTGAGCATCATAAGTATTACATTTGTAAGTTGATAAACAATAAATACATATGTATCATAAGCATCACATGATGTATCATCATATATGTAATTGAGCATCATAATTAGTATCACATATGTGTCATCATAAACATGTAATACATCATGTATGTATCATAAATCACCATCCATCACATAGGTAATAAACAATCCACATTCTATAAATAAACACAAAGTTTAAAAAATGTCACATGTATCATCATAAACATGTAATCCATCACATATGTATTTTATATCAACATCCATCACATAGCTAATAAACAATCCAAATTCCATAAATAAATAAAAAGTTTAAAAAATATCACATAAATAGTCACTCTCTCTATCTTCATCTCCCTATTAAAATGTGCATCATGAATTAATTATGTAATGGCCTTAGAATTCAAAACATAATGAATTAATTATGTAACCATATAAGTCAAAAAAAATCTATCAAAAAATCAATATTAAATAGATAATATACTAATCACATACCTCATACATTTCATTCATCATTCATCATCATAAACATCATCATCATCATCATCATCACCACCACCACCACCACCACCACTATCATGGTCTTCATCATCATCATCACCACCATCACCATCACCGTCACCATCACCATCACCATCACCATCATCAACAACTTCTTCTTCTTCATCATCATCGAGAAACTGTCGATCATGATCATCATCTACTTCATCTTCTACTTCTTCAATATCTTCTTCTTCCATCACATTATACTTTATTGGCCTTCCTCTTGGATCATGTCTAACAACAAATGACCAACCCGGTTTATGTGGAACCTCTGAGTAAAATACATGCTCACATTGGCTTGGAAGAACATAGGGCTCATCCCCAACTAGTTCAAATAACCTTATATTAACCATTGTAAAACAATTATCATGTTCAATAACAGTTCTATCAAGATCATTTTTATTCAATCGTAGCCTATACCATTTGACGATGAACAAAACTAATTTGAAGGAATTAAAGTCGCACTCAAGTATATCATCCAAAATGCCATAGTATCGATTTGAGACTCTTGAGGATGTATGTCATTTCTCGATGAAGTATTTGTCACCTGAAAGACTGCAGCGATGCTAGAATCACAAGTTTTCTTCGTGTCATCCAACTTTTTGATGCAAAATTTATGACCATTGCAGCACATAGCATTGTGGTGTTTGACCTGCGATATGTCAAACATGTAAAAATTATTGCACTGTGAGTTGATAAACATATGAGTAATTAATAAATTTATACGTACCTATTTATCTCTTAAACCATATGCTAAATCAATTTCCCTTTGCGTAACATTGGAATCTCCATTACGATGAGCTTCTTTAACCAATGAAGCCACACCTTCCCATGTTAATGTGCGACCAAAATGTTGACAACGTTCAATCCATACCAACATCCAATCAAGATTGTTTGCAATATACAAATGTAGTGCATCCCACTCTCGACCAACTGTACAAAAAATAAATAGACGTCTTACAACAGATTTATTTTGAATATTAAGAATTAATTAACTACAATAACATCTTATAATTACCTCACTTTCCTTAATCTACCTTTCCCTGTCAAGTACTCCCCTTCGAATTTGTTAATGGGGTTGGGATCCCAAATGTGATCCACATGGATCTTTGTTGCAAACTTACGAAGATATTCAGAAATGTACACCATAGTCTAGTATACCATATATCCCTCCACCATAGAACCCTCAGGATGTTCTCTTTGTCGAACCAAAGCCTTCAAAAATTTCAAGTGCCTCTCAACCATCCACATTGACCTAGTGTGTACAGGTCCACACAATTCAATCTCCTCAACTTGGTGTATGAGGTAGTGTTCTTGTGCATTGAAAAAGCTGAAGGTAGACACTTTTGCATTTCACACATTAGATGAGGAATTTTTCTCTTCCAATATTTTATATCTTCTTTATGGATTTCTTTACATGACAACCGGCTACAAGATATTCAAGACGCAAAAAAATATATTACATAACAAGTAAAACAAAACACAAATATAATATTATACAACGAACTGAACAAATATCACTACTTCCCTCATGTATTTTCCAAGATCATATATGACTTGCTTGGCATTATTGTCGAAGTCGTCTGGGATAGATAGAAGTAGAATGCACTACAACAATTATAAAATTATCTTTTCTTTTTTTTCTAACATAATACAATGAAAAGTACATGTGCAATACTTAAATATATAGTAAAAACACAAGAACATGAATTACCTTAATGAAGGCATTCCAATCATGTGTTTTCATCCCTAGCCCAAATTCACTTTTCTTTGATATGAGATTGTTTATGTTCGTAGAAAATCTTGTGAGAAATCAAATTTTTTGTATGACTTCTTTTATAGCATTGCTTTGTTGGTCTGTTAATAACAAAGGAAGCTCACTTATATTAATCTAGTCTCCATGGCTATTTGATTGAATTACATTTTTCATTGCATGATTGGAATCCTGAATGTCACTACAAATTTTGACATTTTTTTCTTTGTTACACCTTCCATCCAATATTTTCCATAATGTCTTTGTTATATTTTTTCCAATATGCATAGTATCAAACAAATGCACAATTTGTAACTGCTCGTAGTAGGGCAACCTACTAAATTGTCGGGGATAAATTTTGTCCCTTAAGAAGGTGGTCATTTATGCCTTCACGACCTTCATGATCATCAATCACATCATCAATAAACAAAACACAATAGAAAATATGTTTTATGACATAAATCATTAGATGGAATGGCATTACCTTGCCGATTAATTCTATTATATTCCAACTTCCACAGGTGACGTGTCATTCTTCATGGCTTTGATGTATTCTCTTCTTTCCCATTGAAAATATGTTTTTCAGTATTTCGATACTTATGATTTTTGTGGAGAAAGTGCCTATACTCATCAAACACCTGCTTTCCTAAACTTTTTGAATGACAAGATTTCATCTTTGGACCACAAACTGGATATGCAAATTTTCAATTTGTTTGAAGACCTACAAGATAATGTATAATTGGATTAAATATGTTAATTTTTTGAATTATAATTATCATGCGCAACTTGAACACTATAACATACCACAAAAATGTGTTATCCATGGGGCATCGTGTATTATCCATAGAAGCATCACATGGAATTGAAATTGTTTTTGTCCTATTGGTCTAGAGACGTCATACACAGTGACACCATTCCATAACTCCAGAAACTCATCGATAAGAGGCTTGATAGACACATTCATATATTTAACTTGGTACTTACCTAATCGAATGAACAAAAACATTACATAATTATTATGACCATTTTACTGCAATATTTATAATTAAATGTAGACAACTATATTTAAATGATAAAATAGCTGGAACAATCATTGCCAGTATTATGTGCTCCCTCTTTATTGACATCCATGGAGGAATGTTATTGTTGATAACAAAAATAGGTCACACTGAGTAAACAGATCTCATCTCTCCAAATGGATTGACATTGTCTGTTGCCAATGAAAGCCTGAGATTACGAGGTTCTTCTTTAAACTGTGGCCACTTTTCCTCTATGTCCATAAATGTTGAACCATCCGCAGGCATTCAAATAATGTCATCTTGACTTCTATTGCGTGCATGGTAATCCATAAATTGTGCCAAGCTAGTGCACTTGAATAATCGTTGCATACGTGGAATAATAGGAATATAGCAAAGAACCCTATGAGGAACCCTTTTTGTTATTTGATTTGTTAGATATCTACTGATATGACATTCAAGGCATTCAGTTCAAAATTCATGTTGTTTGTGGTATATAATATGATCATTGGGACAAGAATCTATTTCTTGATACTTCATTCCAATATCTTTCATAATGGCAGATAATTCTCGGTATGAGCGAGGTAGAATATTTGATGGTGGTAACAAAAACTCACCTATCAATCTACAACAAAAAATTATAATTTGTTAATATAAAGAATATTAATGGTACAGCATGATTCACCATTTATTATGACATTTATGACATACCTTAACATGCATGAGATTGTTATGTTGGATAAACCATTCATAACCTTCAAGTTCACCAACAACAATACAATGAAGAGAAGAGTTGTCTAGGAGCCTTCGTAAAGGGCCTTAGATGCCTTCTCAAGTAGAGGGACATCATGAACAACATCAAGGTCATATTCATCTTCATGATCAGTTGTGTCAGTATTAAATGTGTCATGGATCAATGTATTTGTACTATCATCTTCAATTGTGTTTTGTGGCTCACGATCGTCATCTTCCATGGGATCATTATCTTCAACTTTGATATTCACACTTCCATGTTCGTCCACTTTGAAAACCATATTCTGGGTTGTTTTGATCCATATCATGTGCTCTGGGGTTCTCGACCTATATAAAATTGATAAACATAACTAAACCATGATCATGATCTCATCATCAAGTAATTTCTTATGTATATAAATTGTTAAAATGATATAATGAAAAACTTACCAATGGATGATAATCATGTCCACATTCAATGTGACCATGCAGCCTACAATGTTTCTTAGTTGTTTTGATTAGAAGTCTTCTAGTCTTTAACCCCTTACAAAATTTTGCAAGGACAATAACATTTTTCATCACCTTTTCTTTTCAAGTTAGACCACAATCTAGCAATTGTCTCTTTATTTTGTTGTTCGCTGATATTGTCTGACATGGTCTTTCTTCACAGGCAAGAAAATAGGGCTATAGAACTAGTTATATAGAATTTGAAGTGTTAGTTATGAAATCAAGTTTTAGTATAATATACCAAATTAAATTACTTGAACATAGAAATTATGCAAATTGAACCAAAACCATTTAACTATTCTTTTTCATCTCAAAACATATCTAATGGCATTGTGGTATGCTCTCCTTGTATCATATCTTAAGTTGAATAATGTCTAATTGGGGTAATCCATGAGTGTCTAATGTCAATTCAATATCAATGTTGTGAAGTCATCGAGATTATGGTGATAGTCATCCTTATAGGATCCTCTCAATATTGTCCAAATCAGTCTAAAAGAAAAGCAACTATCCATTCACATTCTCATGCATACTTACATGACTAATGTTGCCCTTGTGTATCCTAAGCATTGGAGAGACCTTATCTGACTTGCCTAATCAATGTGGTTGCTATCCTAATATGAAATGCTGAGTTCTACCCTTGCCTCTGCATAAAACTTCTCACATCACGTTTCTTCAACAAAACACACTAATATGAATTGAGCAACACCATGAGGATAGGGTCAAGTATCATGGCAACTAATCATAATACGTGAAGACGGGGTTCAAACATAAGTGTTGGCTCTTAAAAATGCCATACTTCCAAAATTGTCAGTCTCAAGACTTCTCCTATTGGGTCAACACTCATTAATGGCAACAAGGCCAAATCAATGTATCTAGGCTTCGAACTCCTTAATCTAGGCTTGGAGGACCCTACACAAGGTCTATGAACACTCACTTGGTATTACAATAGAAAGATCCTTCCTCTATAACTTTGTTTGCAATGCACACATCATTGGCAATCATTGTTATGATGGATGGTCTATTAGGACAGTAAATAAAATGCTTATTCTTTTTCCACCCTTTGAAACTACAACAAGGTATTTGACTTGGCAGGGTCCCCACACATCACTTCAACACCAAACATTAGGAAATTAACCTTTTTCCTTCTCAATGCATTTTTTTTTCTTTCGTTGGTTTTCTCAATCTGATACATAGGGATATCAAACCTTTCATGACATCATCACATGTGCCTTCCAATATGTAGTCCTTTCATATTTTAGGTGGCTACACACTATGTTGTTGTTAAGTATTGGTGTAGTCTTAATAAATCTCATGAATCCATTACATTTCCACACTTGGGTTTACAAACACAACTATGTCAAAACAAAAACAATATCACTAGTAAAACTATGACTATGACAATTAATACCCTTAGGACAGTCATAGAAATTTAATCTATTTCATTTGGTTTTGATCCACAAACCCTTCCAAAGGTTTAATAGGGTCCCCTCACCCCTCTCTCTATCATCAACCACTTCAAAATACCAATTACTTGGTCTTCTTGCCAAATTCTTCACTCTTACTGCCTTTTACTATCTGATACATAGAGATATCAGAGTGTCCTCATGCCCAAACACGTACCAAATCTAATTTGGAGCCCTGAACACAACATAATGTGTGGGGGAAAAAGCGAGACTAGGTCAACATACCCTAATCCTACTCTTTGACACACATTACGGAATACGAAAGAGCCTAGAGATATCGCACGATTGGCTACTTCTTTTGGTGAAAGAGAGAGCCACGGGATATCTATTAGGATTCCTATTCCCTTGTTGAAATTGTAAGATCAAGTAATGCAAGTTCAAACCCTAATCCCAAAATGCAAGTATGAACCAATAACAAGATTGCAGAACTGAGATTGAACAATGAACAGCTGTAAATGTAAGGATAAAATAAGAATGCAGATATGTACCCGGAGTCAAAATCGGACTGAAAATATTCGGGACAGGGGCGCGGGTGCCACTGTCCTGAAAACTGCACCGGAAACCACTGTTCTGCACTCTGAAACACTGTCTGGAAATTGTCTGCAAACTGTCTGTCCGGAGGACCAGGGCGCCCAGCGCCTCTGTCCCAGGGACCAGGGCGCCCAGGGACCCTGTCCCGGTCTCCTGCTCTACAATTTCACACAGAGTGCTGTTCCAACTTTCTCTCTCCGGATCTGTACCCTGCGGCGTCGTCCGAATCCCGAAACCTACAATAATATCTGAAAAGGCGGAGGGGCAGCTATATACGGTTTTGCCTTAGTCAAACCCCCGCTTCGGTGATTTCCACCTCCACGAATAGCCAAGTTGTTTTGTAAAATGTATCGTGTGTGCAGACCTAGTGTGTGTGCAAGGTCCAAAATGCAAGAAAGCAAACTAGAGCAACCTAGAAAGTAAACCCTAATTGCTTGCAAATGATAATGTAAATGCTCTAAATCAAGATGCAATGTGATCTAAAGCATGAATAAATGATGTATCAAAGCTTATGCAAAGACATGAAAACAATACGAAATCATACCCAACCCTCAAGGGAGGAGTACAAGCCAATCTTCAGTCGGTAATCTCCTATTGTTCTTCAATGTCTTCCAAGCCCTAAGTGGATGAATGAATTGGATAGATGCTTGATAGAATGATGTTGAATGTTGTTGAAGTCCTCAAAGATCTGCTCTTTCGCTGCATATGAAGTCCCTGGAAACAAAAATCCGATCCCTTCAAATGAGGAAAGAGAGCTTTTATGTATGAAACCCTAGGTCGTAAATTCGTATTTTGGCCAACCTAGAGATTGAATATCCCGCCAATTTCTTGGGGTTAAGCTTTATTTTATGATTGGATCGCGCTCCTAAAATTTCGGGAAAAATGTCCGGGACCATGTGCACCGGGCGCCACGGTCCCGACAACTTTTCACCAAATTTTCAGGGCCGTCGGATATGATGATTTTAGAGAGAATCCCGAAGTTACAGGTGATTTCGAGATGTTTTGACCCTGAAACCAAGCCCCCCAAGTTCGGAATAGGACTTAATTAGGGTTTTTGATTAAGTGATGTATTGAAGAAATAAAATGCGAAGGGCGCGCTTTAGTGAAAGGGCCCAACTTTGTGATGTAGAGAAAGATGAAATGGAACCTTAGACCTAATTAATTTGATTAATTAAGTGCTTAAGGAGAAATGCAATGCAGAATGCCAAATGCACTAAGGCGGGTGCTAAACTAGGTGTGAAATTGTACCACCCTAGCGAGTGCGTACAATTTACGACGCTACACATAATATGATACATAGCATGAACAAAGTTCTTCCCACACATTTGGGTGAATTTATATGCATGGGAGACCAAACTATACATTATTTACTCCTCTCGGTAAACACTAGGCAGGGTTTTGACATTTTTTGGAAAAACTATGATATCTTCTTTAAAACACAATAAAATTCAATGCCACAAAAATAAAAAATGAATTTAAATCACTGATATACCACATCCAATTGACTTCCCATTAAATTATGATGATTTTCACGATGAAAAATTAAGAGAATCAGACCGAAATATCAAAAAATGCACATAAAACCCCAATTTCATTAAGCAAAACTCTTGGATGGCATGCCAAAGGCCTATTTATTCCCATCCAAGTGGGTTACAACCTCAAACCACCATAAACTAACTTTCCAACCATATTTTTAAGAAGTTGCTACAAGAAATGCAAAAGTTGTCATGGCAATATGACAACTTTTTTCCCAATGGACCTCAAACTTTCACAATTAGGTCCCAATACATGAATATTTGAATGGTGTGGTAGCTTCCAAAGAGGATAAAGCTTGCACACAAATTGAACTGACATAAAGAATACAATAAAATATTTATTCAAATATGCAATTAACAATCTCCATGCACATCAATCCTCTTCACATTTAACATGTCTCCCTAGCGTTTCAATTTTTTAAATAGTTATTGATTTGATCAAACACATGGCAATTATATTTATGGTAGAGTTTCAATTATATTTATGGCAATTATATTTATGGTCTTTTCTATTCTGGTTTCTTCCATAGCTTGTCTCTATATTGTGCCACACACCATCTCTGCAGCCTTCCAAAGTAGTGTTATGTTTGTTCATTGCCCCTTTTACTAAACTCTATAAACTGTAATCTTGTATTTATTTTTAATCGATGCTTTCCTACATTGTTTGATCTACCATCTTATTAGAAATCTCATCTCTATTATGCTTTGATGGATGTTGCATCATGTTACAAACCTCACATTTTGGCACTAGCAGAAAGGATATAAGCAAAGATTGTGGAATATGGCTTTTACATCTACCAATTGTCATTCCATCTTGTGCATATGGCTTTTACATGTAGAAGAAATAAATTTGATAAATAGGCCATATGGTGGATGATAAGTGAAGGATGTAAGTACTAAAGGTGTGGCACTAGTGGCTTTGGTACATGAAGGTGACTAGAGCTTGTGGAAGGAGAAATGGTGGAAGTTGGATCTATGGTAGAGGTGGGAGTAGATGTTATTTACGCATGAAAATGTTAAGCTAATACTCATAAAATAGCTAGGAATCCAACTTAAGGCATTTTGTTTGTTAATAAATTTCTCTACCATTGAGCTACTACCCCCTTTCTTACCATTCCATTATTGGCTTGAGTGTAGATTATTTTCAACACCCATTATAAGACACATTATAGGTTCTTAGGGCTCCTAACCTAACCTAGTTTTGATAACATTTTGAGCTACTACTCATGGACTAGTTAGGTTACCAAGATATGACCTTCTATTTGTTGTTAGAATGTGATCTATGACTAAGTATTACAGGATCTTACTAACTTGGGTATCATGCTTTTATGTTTCTCTGACATGACTCCTAGTAACTATATAAGGATCTAACTAGTCCTAGATCTATGCCTTGCCTTTTTTATATGGTTCCTAGTGAGAATATATGAATCTTACTATTTCTAAATGTCATAACTTTGTGTTTTGCATGCTCCATGTGTGTTACCAATGTTACTCATATTACTCACTTTGTACTTCCCTTTTATCTCAATATTGTAGATTGACAATATCATGTCTTGGAGCTACCACCTTTTCAAACTTGTAGTCATCTTAACTCTTCAATATCTTGGTGAAAGAATATTTGGTTTCTCCATATTTTCCCAAGAGTACATGAGCATAATTTCATACTCTTGCTAAGAGGGGGCTAAATATTGCATCATAAGTTGTATCTCTTTATAAATATACACTAGGTTTGGACTCACTTTAGTGGTTGTGCCTTATTTATGCCTAATTGTACTTAGGTTTGAGAATGTTTCCATAAAATTGGTTCATTCCCTTATTCATGATGTTCCTCATGGCTCAATTTTCTATAACTAGGGTCTTGGGAACCCTTAATCATGGAAATTGGACCTAAAATTTGAAAGATGAATGTTGGATTCGCAAATAGTAGGAATTTCCTCTCCAAATTTGGACTTTTCCAAAAGTTTAATTTTAAAAGGTGCAAGCTGCATATAGATACAAGTTTGTTTCTCATTTCAAACCCCTATCAACTCCAACCCACATCTACCAATTTTTCAATCAAGCAATTCAAATCAATTGAGCATAGATCTATAATCAAGGAACAAGGCATTCAAAGATACAACTTTGTTACATTAGTTATGATAAACTACATTATGTTTTTCCATTATGAAAGCATACACTAACATGTTCTAGAAACATTAAAGCATTTCAAAATTGAGGTATATTTGTCAATTTTTTATTTACATTTATGTTTGCAACATATTAACACAAACTGTAATGTTATGAAGCTTCCTCTACTAGATACCTCCTTAGAACTGGTTCAAGATGACTCTCATGCACATTTGTAAATGTGCAAGGAAACACAATAGACAAAAAAAATAGTAGAAAAGGAAGATGGTTTTCCAGCTAAAGACCTTAACATAAAACATGAAAAATTTAAGTAACTATCTGGAACTACCTCACTGTTAGAGGGGGTGTGGTTGATAACTACAAAAATAGTTTGACAATGGCCTCTCCTACTCTATCTTCTAATGAGAACTGGAAACTCATCAATGCTACCCGTGAAAGGTTGATCCTTTAACTGGTTAGCTCGTTCTTTGATGTGTATACATCCTAGTGCCATGGTAGGGGTAGGGTGGGAGAGAGAGAAAAGAGAAAGAGAGGTCAATTTCCCTCCAGTCCGTATAGAATTAATGGTGGCAAAAGGGGAAGACTAAACATTGACAACCAAGGCATGGGGGCAACATTAAAATACTTCTGATTATGTTGACCTAGGAACGGCAAAGCACGGCTAGTTGTGAAATGTAGTGGATAGCTCAATAAATAGGTGGGACGCAAGCAATTCCTCATATATGAAAATCAATGAATGAAGGTAAAGAGTTAGCTACCTCGAATGGTGAATATTCTACACAAGCAATTCCTAATATTATGCAAATCCAAAATTCTTCATGCAAATCCAAAATTCTTCATGCAAATATTATGCAAATCCGAAGATTCAATGAATGAAGGTGTAGATTCAAAAATTGCTCATATTATGCAAATCCAAATTGAAGGTGAAGATTCTACCTCAAATGGTGAGTGTGCGAAATTACCTCGAATGGTGAGTGTGTCGTTTGATCTTGCTAGGGGTTGAGCTCGATGCGGAAGCCTGCGCAGGATTGCAAATGCACAAATGAATTGCCCTCTTTTGTTTTTTTTAAAGTATAATGCCCATTGTCGTCGAAATTTTGACGAACGCGGGAACTTTAAAAAAAAAATCATTGCTAATACCTTCTCCGTCGAAACCAAATGTGAAATTACCGTCGAAATTTCGACGAATTCGAGCCTTTCTTAAAAAAAAATCAAATTTGGTCACAATATACCTTCTCCATCGGAAACCTCTGTCGGAATTATAGACCAAATGTATTAGTGACATTAATACACATGCATAATTAATTCTCATAGCATTCTCTATCAAAACATCTAGATCCACTTATCCATTTCATCTAATTCATTCCTATCTACTCGATAAGATTCAAGAGAACTATTCTATCCTTTCTATCATTCATTCCATAGGTTAACATAGCTTAATTTCATTTCACCAATATAAATGCAACACAATTACATATAAGCTATCCCATTTCTCTTCACATATAATCTATAACTTCTATTGCATAAAGAATATCCATTACAACAAGTAATAATCAAGGAACTTTTCCCTAATCTCTACATTAAGTCCTATTACAATATCGTTAACGAATACATAAAGATGTTTGATACAAAGATACATAATTTCTTTTACATATACAAATAATTATGATACAATGTCTTCTTTTCCATGTACATAGAAATCAGCTCAGAAGAATAATCACATAGAGAATCCAAGAATCCGATCCACGCATGCTAGCATCCAAGAAGAGGAATATCCCAATGGAAGAAGACAACGAACCACCCAACCATGTGGAACCAAATAGGAACCACCCCCTATGCTAGGAGATGACACAGGGTTCCAAATCACACTCAAGACCTAAGCTGACACCTAACAACCAAAGGATACAACATAACTTCACAAGACTCCAACAAGAGAATACAACATCAAAATGCATCACATGGCTAAATCAAAGCAATCAACCTCCAGAGGCAAAATCAACAACAAGGGCATATAGATAATGGAAAAATGTGGTTGGGTAGATTATCATCACATGCTTTCCTCATGTGGAATCCACCTCAATTTTGGAGCCACTCAAGAGAGAATGGTACACTAATTCAGCGGTCTTCCCAATACAAGATCCCAAAACCACCTCCCTGGGCATCATTGGGGCACAAGATCATAATCATCAATTTCATTATCTTTATTAGGTGAATTCCTAATTACCCAAACTGACTAATCAATTATTATGAATGTTATCACTTACAATTACAAATAGAAAACTCTTCGTGTGCTTCCAACCGATCTAGATCCTAAACAAGTGGTCTATTGCTCACGACCCTGGTCCTACACATGAAAGAGCCCACTCCCCCATCCATGGACCATAACCATAGGGTAAATGCACATCTAAAATATGTCATATCAACATCATGAAGGCCCACAAAAGATATAAAAACAATCACATAATAATGAGAATAAACTAAGCATAATGAAGCACATATGACCACACACATGGAAAGAGCCTTCACCAAATCAATGCAAATGAAGAGAAGCATAAATATAATCCAAGGATGAATCAACATCCATGTCAAATACTCTATAGTGAGGCAAAATAAATCTCACAAGAGAAATAAAATAACCCTCAACAGCAAGGCATACATCCTCTTGTCGGAGTAATGTAATACATATGAAACACCTCAACAGTAGGGTTCAATCCCACACACCAGAGCACAAATCATCATAGATAAAATCAAATGAAATAATAAACAACTCTAAAAATCTTAAAAGAATCATACTCAGCCTCTGGAAGGACCCAAAAATTGAACCGACAAAACCCAGATGACAAAAACTTCATAAAATGAAAATTACCCAGATTGACGCATACAAAATCTGAACTAGCACATATGACACACAGATTGACACATATGATCATTCTTTTAGCGCATATGACATATTTTGTAGTGCATATGATCATTATTTTAACACATATGACACACATATTGGGGCATATGATCATTCTTTTAGCTCTTATGGCATATTATGTAGTGCATATGATCATTCTTTTAGCGCATATGAAACAGCAAGCAAAAATAACTAAAAACGAAGACCCAACTTGACGAAAATGCCCAATTTGGACCCCAGGCTCACAAATAGGCCAAGAATCAATCCCAAAATGAATAGGAAGGTATAAATAATACATACACAACATTATAAACCATAAACATAGCCTCCTATGAGATCTACACAAATTTACATGATCCATCATGCGCACAGATTGCACAAAAAAGTGCCTAACTATCACAATCTCAAAGGGGGACATAATGAAGATACAAAAGTTAAAAAAAGAGGATACCAAGGACACAACAACAGATTTCCAAGCCTTTAATGAGTAATAAAACAAATGCGAAAAAAGACATTCAAAAAATGATATTCACAAGGATGCACAGGAAGCATATTCGGCAAATATCCATTCTAAAACTAGTAATAATATACATATTTTCCCTTTCCCCGGATTCATTATCAAAACAAATTCCAAATCTACCAATTCAATTAAAATTTCTCAATCCAATTCCCAAACATCATTCAGAAATCAAAATATCAAAGTCATAAGGAAGATAATCTTTCCGGAAAACAAAAACTTCAAGGAGAAATTCACCAACCTGCGAATGCAATCCAAAAAGGGTGTAGAAATATGAAGTAAAACCAACTTCAATCAATTCCAAATTCCACAAGCCAACTTCCCAATCCAAATCAAAAGCAAGCTCCTCAATCTGTCGGATGATTATCTCGACAACCATTCCAAAAAGAAAAATAAATAGAAAACCATTCAAAACTATGGCCAAACGTCGGCCAATCAAAATATTCCCAAAAACAATATAATCTACCTACCCAAACTATATATTAAATTTTATTTCCCCAATACAATCTTACCCAATAGTAATAAAGGGTAGGTAACTATTATATTAAATCTATTTACTCGCATAACAAGGGGATATAGATTAAATATTATAAAATCAAACAATAACCAAGCCCAATAAAATAAAATAACCCAAGGGCTATAAAATAAATTAAAGCCATTAAATAAAAGAGGATAAATATCAATCCCAAATAATAATAATTCAATAAAATTCAATAAATATATGGAAGCTAATTAAAAATAAATATCCATTAAATAAATAAACAATAATTCAAAATAAATTAAACTAAATTAAATTAATTAAACAATAAAAAAAAGAAACAAATAATTAATAAATCATAAATCATAAATCATAAATCAATAAATAAACCATACATAATTAAATCTCCATTAATCATTAAATTGGATAATTAATTTAATCAAATAACCATCAAAGATAATTATTAAATAATCAAATAATTTCACATCTCCAAATAAATAACCATAACTCTAAACATTTTACACCCAGGAAAGAACACAACACAAGACTCTAAACTCAAATACGTCATGGTGTACTTGACAAGGTACACAACTTAGACCTAGAGTGTGTGAGGGAAACTATGTCATCTCCATCAACTTTCCATTGGGATAAAGACACACTCAGACCTACGAAGCAAGGTGGAGTCAATTTTTGGTACCTGCAAATTTGCATCAAACACTAAACACAACATATACATCATGATAAACAGACAAGTGATAGACAATCGTGATGGCATATCATGCTCGTAATGAGCGATATGACATCGTCTCTACTCACGAAGATAGTCACACATATTACCATCAAACACTTCATAGAATCATAATCATAAAATAGGGTTAGTACCATCATAAATCATACAACCCACATGAGAAATGATCACATGTAAATCCATGAGTTATATAAATCCATCCATTAAGGTGATACTACACACTAACATCCATAAGAATCATCAAAATTCCATATATCATGTAATATGTCTAGCATCATCAATCACATGAATCTCCAAAACATAATGAGTCATATTGAATAATCATAAGTCCACATAAAGTCCTAATATCAATGATATCATCTAAGATAGCAGTAGAGTCATAAATAATCATCCAAGTATCCATCATAAGTCTTTCAGAACATAAATCAAAATGCAAGTCTAGGAGGGACACTACAGGAAGTAACCATGCAATATAAATGTACATATGATTGCCCGTGTCCTCTAAACCTGAAATGAATTGGCCTAGTAACAATGATGTGCTCATATGCCCACACCTGCAGCAATGAAACCCCACACCCTAGCTCGCATCCACTGAGGTAGACAAACTGATGTAGCTCATGGTACAAATGTGCTAAAATGCATGGCCCCCATGGGAATCTCCTATGTTGTGTCATGAGGATCTCCAATGTCCTCCCCCATACGATAGCTAGACCCCATGAAGCCCTGTCGAGAAATAAAAACTTGTTGATAACCCCACCCACCATTGCTTCTAGTCTCTATCCGCTAGAATACATGGCATCCCAGATCAAATGTCCTAGTCTGAGCTCTAGATCTGGGTCTCTAAAGACTCATCTAAGTACGTCCCTGTCTCCCTCTCGGTCATATACTACGAGATCCCCATGGATCTGATCCCGCAGTATCCTATAAGCATCCTCTAAGGTAAATGACATCTTGCCAGTTGACAAATGAAATGTGCAAGTCTCTGAGTGCCATCTCTCCGCAAGAGCAGATAGAAATGTTGTGTTCTCCCTAATCTTTGGCATATACATAACATGTCTCAAGCTCATAGCCTCAATGTTAGCACGCTCCTCGAAGTTCAACTCTGGTCGCAATCACTGAGTCACTAGAAATCCCTCTCATGACTCTAACAGGGGCAAGTACCCCTACATCCAATAAAATCGATCATATCAATTCTAGTAGTACTCATGTTCATCACATAGTGCTACTCCTATCCTAGTGCTTATGTTTATCACATGGTGTTGCATCCTATTAGTGTATATGTTTATCACATTGCACATGATCCTATCTTGTTAGAGCACTCGCCAAATTTTATCAATTCGACGGCTTATCCTATTTTCAGCTTAGCAAACCTACCTATTTAGGGCACTTGTTGAGTTAATCCTCTCAGTAGTCTATCCAGTTGGCAATGTATGTTTATCATAGAATTGTCAATTCTAGCCTATCTTTCAAGTTTTTCTTTCTTAGGGCACTTGTTGAGTGAATCCTCTCAGTAGTTTATCCAAATGATAGCATATGTTCATCACAGAACTATCAACTTTTTCTGATCCTAGACACAGACATGTTTCTGCTATGCAGACACGTTTTTACCCTACCTATACGCGTTTTGATAGCATAAATATGCTTTCTTGGCACAGACGTGACACTGTTGGACATAAACACACTTTTGCTTCACAGACACACCTATTCATCACATACGTGGTTCTCTTCTTCAAAAACACAACTTTTTGATACAGACACACCTGCATTCATCAATAGACGTGATTACATTTCTAAATGCGCCCTAAGCTAACCTAGACACAACCGTTCATCTTAGACACGTGCAAACCCTAACCTAGATGTGCTAAGACCTAAAATGGTGCTTTCTCTTTTTTTCTCAACTATTCTAAAATGCATTAAATGCAGCAATAAATGCAAAAATGTACAAAGCGAGGTTCAGGTACATACCGGCTCACCCATGTCATCTGGTCTCTGGAATCGTTGGATGCGGTCAAACCTGTGAAGCCTATCTACCATCTCTCCTGCTTTGTTGCCTGCTCTCTAGGATATAGGTGCTCTAATCTCCTAGATGTTGCGGATGCAAATGAGGATGTTTTCCTTGTGGCCTGTACATATAGGTTGCTTAGCCCTAGTCTCTAGTGTTAGTCTTTGCTTCCCGAGTCAGTCTCTTTTTCCCATGTGAACTTGTCACCTTATCCTGTCAATCTTTCTAGTCTTTCTTTCTTATCGAGAGACTGTCTGCACCTTTTCCATCCAATATTTCAAGGGGGCATATCATTCTTGTCTTGAGGCAACTTTGTATCAGTTTATCTTCTTTGAGCCAACGCGACAAGCGGCATTGTCTCAAAGAGGGGCAAAATGTAGACACCTAAAATTGTCCTCTTTAATTAAATAAATATTTGTATTTATTTAATTATTTTATCCTAGGTCTTCTATTAATTAAATAAATAAGATTTATTTAATTAATCCATTTAGCCTTTTCTAACCCTTTTCTCATTTAAATAAATATTTTTATTTATTTAAATTATCTTTCTCCTAAATTAAATAATTTATTTATTTATTTAATTGGTCCCACTTCCTCTATTAATTAAATAAATATTTATTTAATTAATTAATTTATTATCTTTTTCCTCCATGACACATGTCACTTATCTCTTAATCCTCATTTACCTATCCTCTTCATTATTTTATTATTTCTTCTACCTATCATTTAATCCTAGCCAACCATTTATTTATTTCACCTCTTAATCTTATCCCTCTATTTTCTAAAGTATCTTCTATATAAGAGGATACTCTAATCATTATTAACCCTAATCAATGCGCCTAATCACCTTATGCAATCAAGCCTTCTTGCAATCAAGCAACTTCAATCACAATTCGTTCTTTGTTGAGCTCTTGTGCACCTACAAAATTTGAGAGAAAAATATATCAAACAAGATCAATGGAGATAGGAGACAATGGAGATTGAAACCCTACTTGGCATGTGAATGGTATTATTGTTCATTTGTTGATTTGCATGTTCTTAGGTATCTTCATTGGGGTGTGGTGAATGTTTGGTTGTAGAATTAAGGTTTTATTATGGTTGGATCTTTCTGGTTTTACAATAATTTATCACCATCATTTTTCACCGCATACAGTAGTAAAATGGAGTTGTTAGAATGGAGTGATATCCGGAAGATTCCTATCTCTGGAATTATGTATTGTGTTTGCTTGTATCCCAGTATCAGCTATTTTCATCATGTCAATTGTATATCTTCAAGTTTTGTGTTGAAGTACTCTTGGTATGTGTGGAATCTCTTTGGAGACATTATGCTTGAGTTTTGTGATAATGGGTCAGTATCTATGGGTCTAGATGACCCTGTCACATTCCGATAATCATGGTATATGCATCGGTGAATGGATTATGTAAAAGCATGCTGATATCTTGTGGAGGCCGACTTGGTCAATATTTTATTGAATAACATGTTGAGCTAGGTCGACAGATTATTCTTGTGTATATGTCCTCCAGTATATATGTAGAAGCACGTGATGTGTGAGTGTGAATGATGGAATGGAGATGTGTGTATACGAAAGAGACATAGCAGAGACAAAGAAATTTCTCTCTACCTATCAATTCAAAAACTTAGAAAGACATAGCTAAAATAGAGACTCTCTGTTCACAATGAAACTATTAGAATGCAACAAAAAATAGAAATTTTATTTATATCAAATCTGCAAAATAATATTTAATGCTATTACTAAGCTCAGCGCATTTCTATAATTTATTTCCCATACACACAACCCTTCTTCTTTACAAACCACTACACAGCCTTCCTTCTATTCTTTGTTTCTCACAAGAGAAAATTCCCACACACTAGTCCTTACTCTTGTGCACCCTCTCCTTTCTCCTGGGTCACTTCTCCACACCTCTGTCATCGATGCCTCACTATTCTTATAAATTGTCAAAGGTTTCTTTATGTAATCCTATTCCCAATTCAATTTTCAAATTCAACTGATATCTTTACATTCTTTCTACCATTTTTAATTTTAAATGTCAAATATCGGTACCCAAAGAAAAACTCCTCCTATTTCCATCACTTTATTGTCTCTAGTGGTTTACCTCCATCAATGCTAAGACTTTCAACTAATTAGCTACAAAACTTATCGATTTCTTTAATTTTCTTTGTATGTCTTGTTTTTTATCTCACTTTCTTCTTTTCTAGTGCAAAGTTTATTTTTCAATGTTTCTCAGGTAGCGACCTAACTGATGAAGATTGCAAAATTTGAAAGGGTCTAAAGCCTTCTCAACAAATTTATTTTGTGCATATCGTGCATCTACACCTAAAATTGTCTCATTACTAACATCACTAATTATTCCTTTATATTAAACAAATAGTTTTAATTACTTAATTAATTTAATTTTGTTCTTTTGCATTAACTTCTTTCTCATTTCAAACTAATTATTCAATTTCTATCTAAATCATTTAATCAATTTACCATTCCCCTTTAAATTAATTAAATAATTTTATCATTTAATTAATCTTGATTATTTATGTTAATTAAATGGTTTTAATTATTTAATTAAAAACGATTTCTATTTCTCCCATAACTAAATAATTTCTTTAAAATATTTCATTACCTAATTGTGTCCTCCAAATTAAATATTTTTTTTTAAATTTATTTAATTTAACCAAATTCCCCCCAAATCCAAATTTATTTAATTTCTCATTAATTCTAATTTAATTTGACATTTTTCAAAATCAAAATTTAAACCAAATTATATTTCCAGTTAATTTCCTACATCACATATCAAATTCCTAACAGGCACTAACTCTTAGTCTAACTCTTAGTCACCTTTTTTTAACAGGTTAATCAAGTTGGTTAACTATTCAATCAAATTCCGTGACTGATCAATCAATTTTGTTTGACTCTCAATCAAAATAGTTATCTTCTCAATCAATCCAGTTGATGTCTCAATAAGATCCAGTTAAGATGAGCAATTTTCTCCCACCAACTTCTCACATGAAATCTCAACCATTGATCGATTCAATTCTCAAATGAATCTCAACCATCCAAAGAATCTGTCTAGAATCTATGAATTCAGTATCAATTTCCCTTTTCCAACTGATGAATACTAAGAGGAGGTGTGAATTAGTATACCAAAAAATAATGAACTCAAACTCTTAAACAGTTTAGCAGTTAACCGGTATAGCAGATTTACTAACAAATTGGTTAAGACAAATGCAAACCAAACAACAAATAAAGCATTCACCCACAAGAGCACAATCACCATAACACAAGATGTTTTGACGTGGAAACCCAAATGGGAAAAACCACGGTGAGCAAAAACTCACAAGTAACTATCTGCAGAATAGAAACTAGACTGGTTAAGGTCATACAATGTTCTTCACCAGAACGGATCCTTTTAGGAATCTAGATCTCTGTTAGGAGATAAGTCTTGTTAAAGACTACCTTGTGAGAGGATTTCAGATTCACAGTTGTGAACCATCTTGTTAGAGGATTTACAAAGGCTTTGCCAGGCCTACCCGGTTAAGGGTTTCAGACTTGTCAAAGATGTGAGTAATCAACAAGTGAGTGATCTAGATACTAGCACAGTATGCTCGGTCAGATCCATGATAGCTCATTGTTAATGCATTTCAGCATTACTTCAGTCTTCAATATTTCCACACTATGTTTCTTCACACAGACCTAATCTTCTATTCTATGATCGCACATACAAAACCCTCATCTACTTCAAAAAACCTAGACATGATGTCCTCATAAAGGAGTCTGATTTCGTGTCGGTCCAATAGGATTACATTACAAGTTCCTAGGTTCAGTGCATCTAGACACATTTGATAACATGGCATAAAATCACTGCCAAAGTGTCGGTGGATGATAACTCATCACAGAAATATTGGTTGGTAACTCATCACAGAGTAATACTAGTTCATACAGTTTACCGATTACTGGTTTGTCAAAATGAAGACTCAAAAAATGTTAACTACCGCTTTGTTCCTTTGTACCGCTTGAGATCCTTGAACTGCTTGAGGTCTTCATACCGTTTTGGAACTTCAATCAGTTTGTGACCAGTAAACACCTTCTGCGAAACATCGATAGTCTAAAGACTATAATACATAATACCGGTTGGAACAAATACCAGTTGAGCATAACTCATACATAAAGAAAGTGATCACAAAACAAGTGTGTGTTCATCAATGACAATCACAACATCATCAAAAATGCCAACACCAGCAACCACTATCTTTGAATTCTTGTGTCATGACCATGTAGGTTTTCAAAGCACAACTTGAGAGCCAACACATCGCAAGAAGCAAAAGAACAATAGGAGTCTTTACACTCATGATCAATAATGGAATTCATTCATTTTGTTTAATCTAATTTGTTTATTTCAGTAGTATACTCTTATTGGTTTGCATTTTGGAATTTTGTAATAGAGCTAGGTTTAGTGGTTACTTGGAATAATCTATTACGCTCATGTCCCTTGATTTTATAGAAATTTTGGTGAACCCGACATGAAATCAAAAGCATTCTGATCTCTTAAAATTTTGTGTGTTTTGTAGCTACAAGACCACATTTCACGGACGTTTCCAAATTTTCACATCTGCAGTGTAGATTTTTGCATTTGTACCAAATCTGTTTTGCATTCGCATCCTGAATTTCATGATTGTCTTCATTGGATTTCACATTTGTTTATTGAAATGTTCGCAATTGTTGCCTACAATTTTGTATTTGTTAGGTATAGTAAGTAGGTATAAATTATTTACAAGTTCATTTCTATTTTTTGTCATTCTGATGTTTTCATAATTTTAACCTGTCTTTGTAGAATGTGTCTCATAGTAATAGTAGAATGCCTTGCATGGTAAAACCAAAACTTCTAGGCTAGCATCTAAGAGAAGAACAAAAATGACTAAGAAGACAACACCAATGAATCGTGTGTGCAGAATATCTACTCAGTGAGCCCGATGAGTATATAGAACTTACCAAATACCAGATGTGTGTATTGGCATACACCATGAAATATCACTTGTATCTGTGTCGACTTGAATTTCATCATCAGAATACTACCTGCAACATGTTAGTTTCACAAAATACAAAGGAAATGCTACAGGAAAACCAAACTCAACCAATGAAACTACATGAAATTGATATTAAAATAAAAACAATATTTTTACCTTCATGATTTAAGTCTCATTGTGTCCTAACTCCACTGTTCCTGGTTGCAGATGGTGTGCTCTCAAACAAGCACTAATAGCTTCCAAGATGGCATATGAAGAATGGATTGATAACTGATACTATGATAAGCAATACTAAATGAGAAATGTTAAACGATTATGCTAAATTACTTCAAGATTAAAACTCACGAATGCATAAGTTTTCACAAATGGTTAACTTGAAAACTCACTTGAAGACTAACTCTTTCTCTACTCAAACTCCTGATTTTATAGACTTTGAGAGGATAAGATGATGTGGCCTGGATCAACGGTCATGATCAGATCTGCAGATTTGGATGGTTGTGAGCAAAGGTGAAGGTTGAGAGAAAGGGGGAAGGAGAAGACAAGTGTCACTCATCTCACCTTGACTGGGTTGCTAACTAAGGGAATCTAGGGATGGTTGGAGAAGATTTAGGCATGAGAGGACAAGTGGACTCAAGTCCTTCCTAAGATGTAGGGATGTTGGAGAGAATATAGAAGAAGGTTAAGAAATATGTGTACGTACACAATATTTCATTAAATTTGGAAGTTGGAGATAAATGATAAAATAATATTTAAAAAATATTAATATCTTTAGCCACATGAGTGATGAGTTGGCAAAGGGAAGATGAAGTGGAGATGGAAGAATGAGTTGAAAAAGGGATTAAATAATTTAGAAATTATTTAATATTTGAGACTATAGGATAGAAGAATAATCATTAAATATTAGATATTTAAATGATTGGAGGAATAATTAAATATTAGATATTTAATTAATTGATTAAAAGAATAATTAAATATTAGATATTTAATTATTCAGAGGAATAGGATAAATGAATTATTTAATAAAATATTTCAATTAAATTAATTAATAGAAAGACACGAAATGAATTAAAATAAATTAATCTTTTCAAATTAACTATTTAATAGAAGAATAAATATAAAATATTTATTTAATCGCTCATAGCCATTTTTATGTGTATACAGTATCTGATCCCAATTTTGATGTTCTGATTTTCTTTTCTAGAAATACACAACTGTTTGTTTGCATATTTTTGTAGGTGTCATTCAAAATTATCTCAATCGTTGGAAATTATTTTCGCATTTGTTGGTAATGTTTTTCACATTTGTTAATCATTTATTTCACATCTATTAGCATAGCATTTCACATTTATCGATTTTGGATTTCACATTCAAATGATACAATTTCCTAGCTTTTGTTTAGTTCTCTGGTTGCATGTCCTAGTTTCCATTGTTACTAATGTTTAATATTCACTGTGTGGCATATAATAAGTCTAAGACCAACAATTTATGAAACTACTAATCATGTTTTTTGCAGAGGTAGCTTAGGAACTGTCTGTGATTTATTTTAGACTAGAAAACACTTAGAATTTGAGCAATAAAAAGAACAAGTTGCTTGAAACTATTTGGCACAACTGTGCAATTTGTTGTAGAACCCCTCTTTTTATTTTTTTAGAAGAGCCTACTTAGAGAAGTGATGAACCTAAGGGACGACCCAAAATGGTTCTTTCCTTTGGGTGGCTATACAACTGGATTAAGACTAAAGTCAAGATCTATCTAGCATCAGCTTCCTCCATAAAGTGTCAGTCCAAAAGGAGACCTCGTACCCACATTTATGTGAGGTATTCTATACTCCAAGTAAGATTTATTGAAGTATTAAGTGGATTTCTGGACACTCGCAAGTTGTCGATCCCCCGAATTGCAACTAGAAACCTATGTAGTAGCCTACTCTTTATTTTGACCAAACATTGTGATACTATCAGTGCAAGGGCATAGCTCATTTTTCCTCAAAGATAACATCAGGATCCCATGAGATGAGAAAAATCCCCAACTTTGTGTAAGCTACGTGTAGCTTTCCAAGGAGAGGATGATTGGTTCATCCTTCCAATCTTGGAGGCCTCTACCTTTCCTCTCTCACAAACACAAGAGTGAATACACCCCTTTAGGTGTCCCTACACTTGTGTCGAGGAGATTCCAAGCTGTCGGTTGAGATTATTGCAGTGAAGCCTTGTCCATAGGAATAGGCATTGTTTGATATGTTTTCGAATGTGTAAAGACCAATGGAAATTTTTGTTGAATTTGGCCCTTGAACATACACAATAACGGTAGTCAAAATTAGGGAATTCAAAAGTCATATTATCTATGTGATTTTTAACTATTTGATCATCACAACTTGTCCCAAATTTCCTTGAAACAATCCAAAAAAAAATAGATTTCCTAAACAACACAAATTTTCTCATTCAAGTCCAATCATTTTCGCACACATCCTATCCTAGTTTCACATTTGCCTAATAAACTTGTACTTTGTTGGGTCACTCAAAATTTCATGATTGAGATCCAATTTTCTCTAAAAAATTTCAATCCATAGAATTTGCTAGTGTCATTAGTGTCATATAGATTGCACATCCTTAGGAGTCCTCACAAGTCTAAGTTGCAATATAGATTTCCATAGACCCATTGACATCTTCAATTTAGTTGCATCTTGAACTACCCAAAGAACTAGTCTGAAGATCAAGATAGAGAAATCATCGAGAAATCAAGACCCCTATCAATCATCCAATCCTCATAATTCAATTCCCCTGTTCATAAGTCTAGCATAGGGTACCAACATTTTCCATTTTTGCAGTTAACCCCCCTCTTGTTTCGGGTCAAGGTAATATTTGATATCTCCAGCTCAGTTACCATAGCTTTATCCTTGGGTATATTAGAGATTGGTGTCATTGATATCCTTAGCTTTGTCATTTTAGGAATCATAGAATTTGATTTAAATCATTATTCAAGGAAAATAATCTAGCATGAATCAAGATTGTGTTCTCGCATAGATATATATTCTCAGTCTTGCAACCGAATTTGAGATTTGAAGATGATCAAGAAGATATCATTTCAAGATTGAACAATATTGCCTAGAAAGTGAAGAGGAGCGCAACTGAATACATACAAGTTTCATGTTGGAAGAAGAAGAAGAAGAGAAAGCCCAATGAATCCAAGTTGCAATTGAAAGAGCACTCCTCAATAGAATATTTCCACTCCTCCCTGCACATCCTCGATATATATGAAGGAAAATCCAAAGCATGGCAAGAAGGTAGCAACAACAAGTCAAGATTCACCAAGTGTGGAAGATATTGTCCACTTATTCCAAATTGCATCCTTAATGTGTCTTAAGAGTCCTTAATTCCCATTACCCCATTGCAAAAGGATAAGAATCAAATGTATTTGTATAGTGGCCCCAAACTTTAATCCTACAATCACTATGAACTTATCAACATGTTCACATGGACAACCCAAAAGGGATGCAATCGTGCCATCAAACCCCAATGATCCATTCTCGATAGAATCCCTTCAACAAAATCTAACTCCTAAGGAACTTGAGGTCGCGCAACAAGATCCCCATGTTCTCACACTCCTCAACAGCCTTTAAAATCATGATCCACATAGATACCTCCTATTTCTAGCTTATAATGGAGCCAAGTTGCCACCATATTTTGACATCACAACCATTATATCGCCTGGGGCTATGATTCCTCTGAACATGGAGAAAACACAAGGTTCATCCTCTCATCAATCCCACACTAGCAATATGTCCTCAAGCGCCACCCAAAGTACACATTCGGCATCAACCCAAGCCACCATGACTTCTACCCAGAGTGAAAATCTTAATACATCATCTGTTAACACTCAAACAAATGCTAACATTTCAACTCAAATGAGAGTTTGTGCTTCATCTCAAACATCATCCAATTCCTCACAAATTCTCACTTCAACCCTCAAGGGATCAATGCCTACCACCACACAATCCCCTATTTCTATCTTTGTGGAATACACATATAATCATCAAAATATCTCACAACCTAATCAAGGTGCCCATAATCTATTTGTTGCCACTCAACCCAACATTACCACCCACTTCACTTATTTCACTCCACAAAGTAGGTCTAGTGGCTCACATCTTAACAATCATTCAACTCTTCAACTGTAGGGGAGGAGATTTCCCCCTCGAAGATGATGAATCTTAGAAGGAAAATCAGTCTGTCACTGCCTCTTCAAACTGGCTAAGATGAGCCAGGGGATAACAAATAACTACACTAACTACGCTATAAAAGATAAATAATAGAATTATAATGCAGGTTTAATAAATATAAAAAAAATTGAGTTTATGGGATGACACAATGTTGAAAGCAGATTATACCTTCTAGTCAAGGAGCTCTCGAGTTTTGGACACCAGCACATTGCGTTGTCATCTGTACGGCCCGCGAACAGAGAAAGTCCTAGAAACAAGCCTACGTGTAGAATATTTTCGTCACCTGCACACACTAGGACGCGGAAAGTTGTTCCAGTTGTATAGGGGCTTGCCTCAGTCAGACCCCCATTTAGGTGTTTCCACCACCACAAACAGCCAGATAAATAGATTGGAAAGATAAATTGGAAACTTGAAAATATGCAAATAGAAACTATGCTAGGCTTAATGGAAGCAAACCCCTATTGCATGCATTAAATATTAAAAATATTAGAAATGTGAGAAATAATGAATGCACCTAGATAATAGATACAATCAAAAATGTAAAGGACTCATTGCATGTAAGTAAAATAGATAAAAGAGAATATAAGGTGTGAAGCCAAACCCCTCCTTGTTGATGGTACGAGCGTGAAGAAGCTCGTGATAGTGTTTGTTGGTAAGAGCCATCACAAGATGGTCATAGCTTGATATTGATAGAGTGTATGTCCAAGAGCATGAAGAGAACTATGTGATATCAAGAGCACAATAAGAGCCAAGAGCCAAGAACCCTAGATGGGAACCCTTCAAAATGAGTGTCATGCCCAAACTTTTGGGCACGAACAGAACAAATTTTTTTTTTTAAATAACAACCTAATAACATTAAATTTGCTAATATGAAACGCACTAACAAGTTTTGTCTTAACTATGTTTTGAGTTAACTCTAACCACTAACTCAAGTAAGCAAAAATAATTTAAATTAAATGCGGAATATTAACTCTCCAAAAGAATTTATTATTATCTCATCAATTAATAAATAATAAAATCATTTAAGCAAAAACCCCTAAATTAATTGACAAGGGATATTATTAATCTCAATTATTCTTTTTTAATTATTGTAGGAATTAATTAATTTAACTCTAGCAATTGGATTTTTTAAATCTCATGGATTAATTTAACAATAATTATAATGTGTCTAAAATTTGACTAAAGGGATAAATAAATCCATAATATAATTTGCTCTATAAAGTTTATTCTCGACAAGCCTAAATTTAGGTGAATTAAAGTTAATCCCCTATGGCCAAAAATCATACAAAAGAAATCGTTATAATTTCCTAAAATATAAAGCTTCAAAAGAATTAAAATTTAAAACATCATATTTAAATGTTTATATAAATGTATATAGAATATGAATGTATAAATAAAATAATTAAACTATAATTAGATTTATACATTCATATATTCAACTATATATATATATATATATATATATATATATATATATATATATATATATATATATATATATATATATATATATATATATATATATATATATATATATATATATAAATTCTTAAATTTTAAAATAACCATGAACCCTAAAATTTTAAAGTTATAAATAAAAAAATTATACTAACGTTTTCTTTTATTTCTTTTATATCTCCCAGAATACCCTAACCCAAGCCAGGTTAGGTTTTTGTGTTTAATGCAGGGAGGTGGAGGGCCGAAAGCATGGCGAATCCAAGAGAGGGTCGCAGGGTGGGGGGGAGGGGGGGGTGTTGTAGGTAGCGGTGGTGGCGGACGTGAGAGGAGTTCAAGGGGGGAGGCTCCCCGCAGGGACGGCCGCAATCGTGCCTGCGGGTCACGGCCCACGGAGGCAGCCTTGGTCGCCGCTGTGAGACGCAGCCCGCAGCCCGGCTGCACCGTCGCTGTGGGGCGCCGCCCACAAGGGGGTTGAAGCCTCCCTGACTGTGGGTTGCAACCCATAGTGGCGACTGCGGCCGCCGCTGGGGGTCGCCGCCCACAGCGCGAGGGGGGTCGAGGCTCCCCCATTTTGCTTTTTTTTTTTTGAAAAATAAATTAAATCTCCTCTTTTTTTTTGTTTTATGTGTGTGTGTGTGTGTGTTTTTGTGGTTATAACATTTTCAAACAAACAGTTTCACAGGCTGAGGATATTTTTAGATAAAATATGTAGTCTTATATATATATATATACACACAGACTTAAGCAATCTTTTTTTTTTTTCTTAACCTTTTTAAATCATGCAGAAATTAATAAAATATTGACTGCATGGAAATAGGGGTAAAATTTCTTTTATTTACTTTAAACAATCTGTTTATATTTCTTTTTCCTAAAATCACATAAAGCAGGTTTTCAAAACTAACAGATTTAAATAAAGCATTTTTTTTTTTTCTATTGAAAATCCAGATACCAACTTTAGAGATAGACTACTAATTTTAGATTTATTTTCTGCGATAAATAAAAGGGAAATGACAGAATTTAATAAACTATATTCAGCAACTACATTAATCTAGAATTATTTAAATTAACCATAGAGATAGGCATGTTAAATCTATTAAACCATGATTTGTATTTGGGAATAAATGATTAGGACTAAATGCTAAATTTTCTCTTACTAACATGCAAGTTTTCCATTATTTCAATATGCATAAGGAAATAAACTGAACTTTTATTTTCAGAAATAACATGCATACAACAAATATTATTTCCATAACTATAGGAACTTAATCCAAAAATAAACATTTCATTTTTGCAGTAATAGCTTAATAAAAATAATGCATTTCTTTAAAGCATATTTAAAATACAATATAGTCAACATTACAAATGGGTGAAATACCCATCTAGTCTCTCATTCCTATTAAATGAGGACTTTAAACAAAATGAATACATTTCTTTTTCAAATAAATACAACCTATAGTTTCCCTTTTTTCTTTTTTTTTTTACATTGTTGCAACTAAAATATAATATATCTCATTCCCTAATCTTTTTCTGCAAATCAAGTAAATTCAGCAACTCCTAACTTGTCTTTTTCTTTTCTTTCCAAGCAACCTGCAAATAAATCATGAGGCTATGACCATGAAGTGCTCACCTCCCAGCCTAGGCTTTCTAGAAGCCACCCCCGAGCTTGGAGAACCAAGCCCTAGACAGGTTACACACAAGAAAACACAACAAGCAAGGGAAAAACATACAGCAAACACTTTCTCAACCAAGGCTACACTTCATCACAAAATGTGATGTTTTTACACGGGTGGCAGTGGACCAAATACCCTGAGGAGACTGCAAGAATGGTAGATCACAGAGCCACCTCATGGTAAACAAAGATATATCATAAGTTCATTAACCCCACATCCTTATGCCCCCCAAGGCATTCATGTCATACTTTCTCCCCTTATGACCCCCAAATGCATAAACCAGGTCATACAACAAGGGTCACATATACACCCCTTGAGTTCACTCTCATAATGAGAGTCTCTCACTCGAGGGTTGTCAAAATTCTACCACCCACAAGACCATCCTACTCTCCCAAGAGTAGAAGGCCTTGGTTACTCCCAAATCACAAGAAAATGCATAAAAGAAGTAACAAATAGGTCACATAATAATTTTCACAAAGGAAAATACAAGAACAACTTTTACATACAAGAAAATCTTTCCAACATAAATATGCAACGTAAAAAGAAACAAAAGGAGAAGATGAACCAACCTTCAATATTCTCAAAGGTTTGCTAGAACTAGTTTGAGGATGAGCAGCCCAATTCCACAAATCCTTTCTTCTACACTTAGCCAAAATTCTATCCCAAAAACTATTCTTTTCAAAATTTCATGATCTCCAAAAATGGAGAGTGGGTGATTACTCACAAAGTCTCTCATTTTTGCCTAAAAAGACCTCAATGAGAGTTTTCACGGGTTTCTAAAACTGAAAAAGGAAAAAGTAAGAGAAAGTGGAAAAAGGATCTCACATCAAAAAGGAAGGTTATCTAACCTAGATGGCACCTTCTAATTTTGAATTTTTGCTCACCTTAGGAAACTCACTTTTTGAGGTGACTAAATAGTCACATGGGAGTAGACACATGTCTAAAAATACTCCTAACCCATAGGTATACCTTATGGACTTTAGGAAACACCTCTAAAATACCCCTAGGAGTCCATTTGACCCCTTAGAAACCCATCTGAAGTTAACTTTCGGGTCAAACCTGAGTTGACCACTCCAAAGACTCTCTACCCAAGAAAAATTTAGAACCACATTCAAATGTTTGAAAAGGCTATGGTTGAAACAAGTCCCTTCAAGAGACAAATCAAAATTCAAGACATAAATCAACACGTGTCAAGTGACACAATAAAATACATTACAAAATTACACATAAAATTTGTCTCTTGTTGGATTTACACAAATTAATAATTCAATTTAACACACATGCAACATTTACTTTCACAAATAAAATACGATACATATGGGGTGTTGTCTCTCCAAATAGACAACCCTTGGTTTTACGAACGTACATAGGTCTAGGTTTGGTTCTCCATAATATTTCCATGGTCACATGGATAATTTTCCTATGCATCTCAATTACACATTCGTACTTCCAAATAACCTCATATAATATTTAAACACATGAATAAGAATACACGTCAAACACTCTGCATACAATTGACATTAAATAAAATCAATATATCTTGTAACATAATAAATCCACATAAGTAATTATCATAATCCTCATAATTTTGATCCATACATAAGACATGCATCTTATTTCTATCATCATAGTAAAGTCCTGCAAATCCAATAATGACATACATCATCACAAAGTTATCCTATTCTAGAATCATATAGAGTTATATATCTATAATGCATAGAAATGAAGCATCAATATATATCAATGTTATCCAAATCATGGAATCATATAAGTTCTAAATCCATAATGCATAAAAATAAAGCATCCATAATAGTATCAACATGAAAAACACTAAAATGCTAAGATGAGTCAGGGTAGGGCCTCACAATGAGCTAGGAAGGGTTCTTAAACCCGAAAAGGGGCATGGAGAGTCATTACAATGAAACGCGAGCCAAGGGACACGCGTCGGCCGTCATCCAACTCACTGCCAGATTCAAGATTCTGCCAGCTTTTCGGGACGTTAGCGCGGTGCACGAATATCCCCATGTCGCACTTTCTTCCATCGAAAAGTAGGCCCAAATGGGCTTTTAAGGCATTCTGAGGCACTTTGTCTTTTGAATCAAAGATGTCAAAATAACATAATTTTGATCATGGATTTGTCATAAATGCACTAGGAATCATGCGTAAGTGTCATAAATGCACCGAGCGCAATTTAGAACACTACATTTTGCCCCCACTTTAGTGGACTGATTGGCTCTAGGGATCAGTAACACTAAGTAGTTTGGAAAGATAGGCTCACTAATCTCATGCAATGCAATAAACTTAGTAAATGCAATAAATACTTAGCCAAAAAGGATATTATAGAAACCGCAGAGGTCGAGTCAGTGATCACAAGCAATTCCCCCAAGTATCCACAAGGAAACCCAATATTTGGTATGATGAATTCCATACTGCAAGACTAGAAAAGTTGTCAAAACGAAAAATGAAGGAAGCTACTTCGGTGAGAAGAATGCTTATGGAGTGTTAGTACGGATAGAAGAGAAAAATCAAATGAAGGCGATTATATGCCCCCTCGTATTTTTCCCACAGCGAGGCAGGGAAAAAAGAAAGGAAAACGAGCCAAAATTGTCCAAAAATGGGCAAAAGTCATTTCGGTCAAAAATTAGGCTATATACTCGAAAGTGGGCCCCAAGAAGGGTCATTGTTACTATTCTATGTGGGAATTCTAGTTGAGATTTGAATAGAATCCAAGCAAAAATGCCACACAGATGAGAGCTTAGGGCTAGCAGGATCGAGGAGTTGCGGACCACAGTCGAGCAGGGTAGTGAGCCCGACCAAGTACGACTCGAAACATGCCTTGTTTTGTATTTTTAGTGTTTTTTGAAGCATTTTATTCGAATGGCTCCATAGGAGTCCTTGGAATGTGTTGTCATCTTCTCTATGCACCTACGTCTTATATGAGCGCATTCGTCCGGACAACACGCAGTCGTCCTAAAAGGGCGCTGGCGTCCAAAAGACGCGATGTCATCTTTTGGGTGCGCAGGAATCGGTCGATAAAGGGGAACTGGAACTAATGAAAAATTGTTTGCGTGCAGACATTACCCGAGATGCGGGAGCATACATCGAAGCACCAATTGAAGATGCTATGGAGTCGAGCAGATGAGTTGTCAGTTGTCGATAGATGACTCCTCTGTAGAGTAGGCTTATGGTGTACATACATGTTGCCCGAGTTTCAGTTCCATGCCCCCATGCTATGAGCATTGATGGAGAGGTGGAACATGGACACCATGTCCTTATAGTTACCCACAAGAGAGATGCGTGTGATACTGATTGACGTCTACTGCATTCTAAGGCTTCCCATTCGGGAGGAGCGAGTGTTACCAGCGATCCTTTCTGCAGCGGAGTTGGTCAGATAGCAGGAGTGGTCCCTAGGGTGGAGGGTGGACACTACAGATCATATATACTTGCGAGTGTTTGGCTAGGGATGAGTGTTGATTCCCTTGGTACGACACATTACGATCATGCCCGTCACACAGCGGGTATTGACAAATGGTCATGGTTCAAAACTGACTACAAGTTTTTTCCCCTTGATCTGAGAGATCGAGGAGAGACAGACAGTGTATGCTTGGGGTCGAAGTATGTTGGCCCATCTATAATACGAGCTCTCCTAGTACGTGCACCACGAGTACCAAATCCTGATAGCGTACATCCTACTGCAGGTCTGGGCATTTGAGTAGATCACTTGCACGCGGCCAGTTAGATTTCTGGCACTGGTGCCCTTCGACATGCCACAGGCACATGCATATCCATTATGGCGTGGAGGATGGCGGACAGGGAACCTCACCTACTGGAGGATCACCATCCACCAGCTCGAGATCGGAGATGTGATCTAGTAGTCATACCGAGACATGGGGGTTTGGGCCACAGACCACACACAGCTCCTGCAAATGCAGAGAGACTGTTTCCTACTCGGCCACTAGGACCATGTGGTAATGTCATACTACTGGAGACGATGCATTCGACAGTTCGGACAAGTGTAGACTATTCCACTTGTTGCTCCTACCTATGCATGATTGACTAGGAGTGTGTTGTGACCTTTGGACCTCCCCCATCCTACCCTCGGAGACGTAGAGGACAGTTCGCAGGGGAGTGATGATGATGACATTGCTCTATAGCTTGACATAGACGATGTCAGAGTCACGTCGGGGTTCACAGGATAGTGGGGCAGAGTAGGTTTGGCACCAATCTTTCTACCAGATGCAGAGGGTGTTGGCATTCTACACTCATATGAGAATCGTAGATGTTGGCATTGATGGCAACCAACCAGTAACAGGATTCTACAGGTTCACCGGCAACGCAGACATCATTCACCCACACCGGCAGACACAACAAAGTTCATTCACCAGCATTTAGTTCACACAGGCAATAAATTATACCGGCATCCAGGCCGACATGAGACAAGTTTTATTTATGAGAATTGTATTGTAAATGTAATTAATTATTTGTAAGCCAACATGATGTATTGTAAAGACACAATATGTATGGCATCTTATAGGTCATTTTTGATATAGCATAGTATGGTATTATGTAGAGTATAGTGAAAAGATTTTGTAATAAGGCAAATAGGTTATGTGAGCGAATATCATTCATCAGCAAGGTTTTTGGTTATGGTTTCTGATAGAGCTTAAACTGGTACTGAATCAAGCATTGCAGATGCTATTTTGAGCAATTGATTGTCTTGGATTTAATTATCCATTTTTTAGTCAATGAGACTCTTTCATTGAGTAGTGCGCTCTAGGCTGTTGGCCTTCCTGCATGTGCAAGCCCCTATTGTAAGTAATATTTATTCATATTAGCCAATGAGTAAATATTGTGGGTCACAAATCCCACCGAGGTTTTTCCTTTATCAGGTTTCCTCGCTAAAATATCTTCTGTTATGGTGTTCATTTATGTTGTCTCTGTTATTTCTCTTTGTTGCATTATTACTTGTTTATCGGTACATTAATTTGGGTTGAAAAGTTATAAATATGTTCAAATATTTCACTAACCGGTTAGACATTGATTCACCCCCCCCCCCCCCCTCTCAGTGTCTTTGGGACTATTATTGCATCTAACAATTGTTATCAGAGCCTGGTCCTCTATTTGCAAAAGTCTAATAGCTTGAGGAAGATTTTGAAACTGGTACTAATGGAGAGTTTGAGAAAAGAGTTGGAAGGAGCTCTTGAAGATTTTGATGCTGAAAAATTGAAGAATATCAAACTTGAAGATGATCTAAGGACTGCCCAGAAATTCATTAAAGGACTTTAGGAGAACCTAGTTATAGCACAAAACAAGAGGAAGGAACTTCATGAGAAAATGTAGAAACATGATGATAAAAAGGAAACTCTTAGAGATATTGCAGAGAAGTTGAGGCAAGAGAACAGTAACATGAGGAATGAAATGCAAGATTTAACCATGAGGCTATCTAACAATATTGAAGACGGGAAGAAGAATGAAGAAGACTTGACTAGGAGACTTAATAATGGAGCAAATGAAAATCTGAGACATTGTCATGAAAATGATATGCTAAAGACAAATCTGATTCACATGCAACATGATAAAGAGGAGTTTAGGAGACAAATTGGCATTCTGGAAAATGAGTTGATCACTACAAATGAACACAAAGACAAATTCAAGAAAAGTTCAGAAAAACTTGATGACATGCTAAAAAAATAGAAACCTGATGGAGATACAATTGGACTTGGATTTGAACATGGAGAAAGTTTCAGAACTACAAATAAACAAGATCACAGTAAACCGGTAAGACAACCTAATGCTTATAAATTTAATGGGAAATGTTTTAATTGCAACAAATTTGGTCATAGAGCAAATCAATGCAGATTTAGAAATAATCAGAATACAAATTTACCCACTGGTCAATGTTCCAAATGCAATAAAGTTGGTCATAACTCAAAAAATTGCAGAATGAATGTGAAATGCTATGTTTGTGGTATATTTGGACATTTATCTAATCAATGTAGAACACAAACCAGTCAAGGATATGGAAAAGCTATTCAAAGGAATAATGTAACTCGTTATGCATGTAACAAGATTGGACATATTGCAAAATTTTGTAGAAGCAAGACTATACCGAAGAACAATAAAGGATCTAATCAGAAGGGAAAAGAAAAGGTAAACGAAGTAAAGCAAGAATTTTTAAAACAATGGATTAAGAAGAGAGATCAAAGAGTTGATGAATCTATCTCTGCACAGGTAGAATAGAGTAACCCTCCACTGGTAGGAGATTCTTAATCTAACTAAAATAATAATCCTTAGGGGGTACGGAAGATAATTGAAAATCATGCATTTTACCCTCGATTGATGGTAAGAAGTTATATTTCTTATTTACCGGTAGATATGTTAAGTTTTCACTTAATCGGAAGCATTTAATATGGTTGTTGGAGAACATTTTTTACTATAAAGCACCGGAAAACCCTCATTTCAATTCACCAAGCATCCAAGCATTCAAAGAGCGCGAAGAGAGAGAAAAGGCATTCTAAGGCTAAGTTGCAAAGTGTTTTCAAGCATTCAATAATTTCACAAGTTAAAAGGTATTTATCTTTCGAAATGGCATCTTCATCTTCTGCACCTGAATTTATTGCAAACCCTACTATGGTAGAAAACATTAAGCACCATAGACCCGTGTTTAAAATCATTCCTGAGATTGCTAAGCAAGATGATTCCATCAGAGCCTTTTCTAAGATTCTGAAGGGAGTTGCTTTTGTCGAAGACCCGAGGATTTATATTCACTACAGCATAGAGAATTTAGGGTCAGATGACTCGAGGAACATGTACAAAAATTTGATGAACAAGGTTGAGTCAAGCTGGAGCATAAGATTGTTGAGGATTTAGGATTTGATGAAATTCTGAACATTCCTGAATTTCCGGATAAGATAGTTCATCTTGTACTGAGAAAAGTTCATGGAGAGTTTATGTGGCTAGATTTTGTTTTTAAAATTACTAAGGAAGCAATCACGGCAGTTAATGTTCGCATATGTGTAGAGTATGATGACATGATGATATTGTATGTTGTCATTGATGTCAATATGCTAAAGAGTAAACCGGTATATTGAAATAAGCAACTTGCAAGAGAACCGTTATGATGTTGTGAACCGGTATTTGTGAAAAAGTGAAGCAGTATGTCTGTCCAAGCGAACCGGTATGTTGGAATGTGAACCGATATATGGAATGTTTTGTATCAAGGTTTCATATGGTATGACTATCAGTTGGTAGTCTTAGCTTCAAGGTTTCCGATTGAAGTATTCCAAGCCTGTGTGATTCAACCAATGACATCGTGTGATGAGTTAGCATTGTAATGAAGAATAGATTGTGTTGCCATGTCATCTTTGTGCGCGTGAAGGATCTTGCATGAAGGAGATTGATCCTATCTACCTCAGTAATGTGCGAAGTCTCTATAAACGGTGGAGAACCCGTGATGGTTTATCAGCCTCCAAGAAGCGGTGAAGAACGAACGATGGAGAACATCTTGAGATCTGTTCAAGACTATTGTAATCAATGCAATATGTTCAACGGTTAGGATTGAACCGACTGAATTGCTTAACCTAAATATTTAGGGTTTAGGGTTTATGCTACCGGCCTATCTTTCCTATAAGGTCAATGTTGTTTTTTATGTTGAAGTTGTTGGTAAATGTTGTGTGTGTATCTAAGTGCACAGATATGTGATTCTTGTCAGACCAGATAAGAGAATAGATACCTGCAGAGTGTGATTGCAGAAGGAAGGAACTAAAACGGATCTGCATTGGTATTGAAGTGTTGTTACCAGATCATTGTAATACATGTTGACCTCTAACCACTTCAACAGTTGGAAAATCCCTTAACATGGTACATGAGAATGTGTGTTTTGCATTAATTCCCAGGAAGACTGAAAATCTGGAGCATGAAGAGGAACAACCACAAGAGATAAAAGATTTGCTAGCAGAATATGAAGACATCATTTCAGATAATGTACCTGATGGATTGCCACCTGTGAGAAGTATCAGCCATTGCATGGACCTGGTTTTCGGAGCTAGTTTGCCTAACAAAGTTGCATACCGGATGACACAGGCAGAGAATGAAGAACTGAATAGACAAGTGTAGGAGTTGTTGAAGAAAGGTTTGATCAGCGAAAGTCTGAGCCCTTGTGCAGTACCACTAGTATTAGCACCTAATAAGAATGGAGAGTGGAGAATGTGTACCGATTCCAGAGCAATAAACAAGATCATAGTGAAATACCGGTTTCCTTTGCCTAGGATGGATGACATAATGGATTGTTTGAGCGGAGCCAAATACTTTACAAAGATAGATTTGAAGAGTGGATATCATCAGATTAGGATCAGAGAAGGAGATGAGTGGAAAATACCATTCAAGACAAATGAAGGATTGTATGAGTGGTTGGTGATGCCTTTTGGCTTAACTAATGCACCGAGTACTTTCATGAGACTAATGAATGGGGTATTGAAGAAAATCTTGGGTAATTTTTTATTGTATATTTGGATGACATAGTGATTTTTAGTAGGACAAAATAGCAGCATTTGTTACATTTGAGACAAGTTTTGCAGAGGTTAAGAGAAGAAAAGTTGATGATAAATATTAAGATGTTTACTTTCATGAAGGATGAGTTCGTCTATTTGGGATTTGTGATATACGAGAATAGTTTGAAGATGGACCCTGGGATAGTAAAAGCAATTGTTGAGTGGCCTACACCGGAAATCATTGGAGAGGTCAGATCATTTCATGGTTGGCTAGTTTCTACCGGAAGTTCCTCATAAATTTTAGTTCGGTTTTTAACCCTATGACAGAGACCATGAGGGGAGATCAGAAGGAATTCAAGTGGACCATCGGAGCAAACAAAAGTTTTCAACTATTGAAGCAAAAAGTGACTGAGCAGCCTGTGTTAGCTTTACCGAATTTCAATAAAGTATTTCAAGTGGATTGTGATGCAAGTGGAACAGCAATAGGACAGTCTTGAGTCAGGAAGGGAGAGAAGTAGCTTATTTCAATAAGAAATTGAATGATGCCCAAAGGATATATTATGTGTATGATCAGGAGTTTTATCTGAATGATGCCCAAAATGCTAAAATTGACATCTGTGAGTGGCTTAAGGATGAACTGCTTGATAACTTGAAGACGATTAAGGGTGACAAGAAGGGAACATTCCATTTTGGGAATCTACTTGTGTGTTTAATGCTTTACTTTACAAATGAGATACCTGGCATTGGTCACAAGGACTTTGCATATGACATCCCGATAGGTAGACAGATCATGGAAGCTATTACCGGCATAAGCGCTAACAGTGATGACATGGTAAAAGACTACTTCAAAAATTTCCAAACCAAAATGAAGGCTAGATAAAGGATACCACAGAGCATTGTGGATAAGTATGACAAGCAAATTTGTTTTGTAATCAAAAGAGATGAAACATGGATGGAAGTTGTTACTCCTAGAACCATTTGGATAACAGAGATGGGATATGAATTTGATCTGAATATTCTTGAGGCTTATGTTAAGACACTTCTTGATACACCTTTGGAACCTTCAAAAGAAATTTTTGGCAGTGTTGAGACTATTGAGAGTGTTCAATGCAAAAGCAGAGAAAAAGAAGAGAAAAATTCGTCAGAGATGCATCCAAAATGGTTAAAGAGGTTAAATAAAATGTGATGAACTTAAGTGGTATTTCTGCTAGTGAATTGGAATGATTGGAACCGGTAGCTCATGTTTCACCAGTTGTCACTTCTTCGGATACAGACAATGGTAAGGCAACAGAGTTCAAAAGAGTTGAAAGGAAGAAGAGGAAACCTTCACCGGTACCTTCTCCTTCTCCTAAAAGGACAAGAACATTAAGGAAGAAGCAGTAGACTGTAAGAGAACCTAAGAAGAAGTTAACTCCAAAGAAGAAACAACAACCTAAGGCACTGGATACCCTTACACCGGAGGAACTGGTAAATGAAATTACTCAAGATGGTAATCTTTGCAATGTAAATAAACTTTATCATTCATTCAAGGATTGTGATAAGGACACAATAGAGGAAAGCATCATTTTGCATCTTGACATCTACAAGAAAGTTTTGATTGAGGTTGTAGATGATCTGACTAATGACTTATACATAAGATTGGAGGCTAAAAGAATGTCAGTGATGGAATTGGATAAAAAGTTAAAGGTTGAAGCATTGTTGGTTGTTTGCCCTGTTAATTCTAGGGAGGAGATTGATGAACTGATTGTTGAAGCCAACCGGTTAGTTTTTATGAGTGGTCACTGGCATGTCAGCCTAATGGCAGGGAGAGTGAAAGAGATAGCAGATGAAACTGCAGACAAATGGGACATATTTTTTGTTGAAAAAGAAAAGAAAGAGGAAAGGGAGAGACAAATATTGGATGTCTTTTGCAAAGGTATATCAAAAGGATAAAGGTAAAAGAAAAATTGGTAGTGTACCTATTATAAAGGTCATAGATAACCTTTCTCCACCGGCACAGGACACCCCACCAATAACTTCAGGAACACCGGTACATACAAACAGTCAACCAGATAAGGAAGCTGAAGAAATAACACATGACGATACTAATCCGAATTCTGAAATTCTCTTTACTATGAATATAGATACACAAGATGTTAATATTGTTATGGATAAAGAGACTGCAGAAGTTAAGACAACTGATGCTATGAATGTTGAAATCTTTGAGTCACCGGTTAACACTATTCACTCTCGGAACATTGAAATACCAGCGGAAGCTAAGAAACCGGACACTGAGAAACCGGCAGATGCAGAGGTACATACATAGACTAAGAAACCAGCAGAAGCAAAGGTAATAACACAGAATGAGAAACCGGCAACAACTGTAAATAAAGAGGAAATAAATAATGGTAACAAGGAAGAAATTATTAAGGTAATTGGTCAAGTATCTGTGGAAAAGAAAGTTATTGTAGAACCGAGCACATCCACTACAGATTTCATACCTACAAATGTAATAGATGTTCTTTTGGATTCAATTAAGAAGATCACCGAGTGCAACGCCTTAGCATACAAGGCTATTGATGATACATTGCCTATTTTGAAAATGATTGCACTGGCATGTAAGTTGGATCATATTGATGGTTCTTTGAGTAAATTGGACGCATTGTCCAAATTTATTGCTTCAAATGTTCTAACTGTAGATAAGATCAATGAAGAAACCATTAAGGAAAAGGTGAATTCTTTGAGAAGACTATCAAGGATTGTACTGGGCTTATTGATTCCTTATAACCAGTACTTAATTCAACAATTTTGGAATACAAAGAATTATATAAGGAAGCCTGCAACCCTCACCACCTGACTGAAGACATTGATGAGGAGATTAAGAAAACACAAAAGGAGAAAGATGATATAATAGATAATATGATAGGTTCTTTAGAACTTACCTCAATTTTTTATCAAGAGATGGCAGTTTTTGAGGAAAAGATAGAGAAACTGGAGCAGGAAAAAGCAAGGATAAGGTTGAAGGCCCGGGAGCTGAAAAACAAACTTGGTCCAAGATTGGATAGTCTTATAACTCAACGGGTTGAGATATCTAAAGCATAAATTCAAGGAGAACGATCACCAGAACAACAGATGCATTATCTGACTGGAATGATCCAGCAGACCAAAACCATTATCTCTGACAGTAATAAATTCATGCAGAGCCTGAATCTAATATTGGCATATCTTTCAAATTGTAAACAACCAGTTACAGGCTATGAGGTAGAATTTTGTATTGACTCTTTTTGATATCCTTTGTCATTGATGCCAAAGGGAGAGTAGTATGGAGAAAAATGTATGCAATAAAATGCACAGAAGAAATCACTTGCTCAAGGGGAGCACACTCTTTTTTAGGATCATTTTTGGACAACAGTTTTTGGATTTTTCTCATGAGTGTTGCCATCAATGCCAAAGGGGGATACTATTGGCATTCTACACTCATATCTGAATGGTTGATGTTGTCATTGATGGTAACCAACCGGTAACAGGATTCTACAGGTTCACCGGCAACGCAGACATCATTCACCGACATCAGCAGACACAGCAAAGTTCATTCACCAGCATCTAGTTCACACCGGCAATAAAGCATACCGGCATCCATGCCGACATGAGACAAATTTTATTTATGAGAATTGTATTGTAAATGTAATTAATTATTTGTAATCTGACATGATGTATTGTAAAGACTCATATATGTATGACATCTTATAGGTCATTTTTGATATAGCATAGTATGGTATTATGAAGAGTATAGCGAAAAGATTTTGTAATAAGGCAGATACGTTATGTGAGTGAATATCAATCACCTGCAAGGTTTTTGGTTATGGTTTCTGATAGAGCTTAAACCGGTACTGAATCAAGCATTGCAAATGCTATTTTGAGTAGTACATTCTCTTGGATTTAATTATCCATTTTGTAGTCAGTGAGACTCTTTCATTGAGCAGTGAGCTCTAGGTTGTTGGCCTTCCTGTATGTGCAGGCCCCTATTGTAAGTAATATTTATTCATATTGGTCAATGAGCAAATATTGTGGGTCACAAATCCCACCGAGGTTTTTCCCTTATCGGGTTTCCTCGCCAAAATATCTTGTGTTATGGTGTGCATTTATGATATCTTTGTTATTTCTCTTTGTTGCATTATTACTTGTTTACCGGTACATTAATTTGGGTTGCAAAGTTATAAATAAGTTCAAATATTCCACTAACCAATTAGACACTAATTCACCCCCCGCCCCTCTCAATGTCTTTGGGACTGTCATTGCATCTAACAGAGGGAGGAAACGTCGGAGCTCTAGGGGGAGACAGCGACGACCAAGCCTCTACGAGCGATGAGGGCGAGAGGCTATGGCGAACAAGGAGTCTGAGTCCAAACCGAGATGTACCATCTTCTAGGACTCTTCCACCATCGCCAGTTGCACCACCATTCGCGTCACGAGCGCGACCAGCAGCAGCAATGAGTATGGAGGGATCCTCCAGTAGGGTGCCTCCACAAGATCCAAACGGGCAGAGGGGTGATCTTGGTATGTACTTGTAGTTTCAGTTGATGTACTTTAGTATTTTCTTTGTATATGCATAGATGTAGATATTTTTGGACATGATGGATATTGATGTGAAATGTTTTGTTCTTGTAGAGAGCATGGTCGATTGGTTGAGCTTCATACACAAGGCACTTGTAGAGGTCGTCCCTTATGTGCAGACCCGGGGTCCTGTGTTGGATGTCTACCAGCCCCTCCAGTCAATAGGGAGACATGTGCAGTTGTTCGAGCTTGTAGCAAGGCTACACACAGCATATGAGGAGGGTCAAGTGGAGATGGTGTAGGGAGCAGCACATCTATCCATTATGATGGGGCAGTGGGATCAGGCCTTGCAAAAGGTCTGCACTATTCTCGGAGAGAGAGACCAGGCAAGGATGCAAGGTGAGAGTGCCAAGAGGGCACGTGACACTCTACAGAGCCAGGTCGATGACCTCCGATGACAGGTGGATGTCGTACAGTCGGGTGTCGTAGGTCACTTAGACCACCCCCAAGTGTGCCAGCTGATGGGAGATCTCGAGGCATCACGTCAGCGAGAGATGGTGGCACGAGAGGAGCTGATGACCCAGCGAGAGACTGTCGTTGAGTTACGAGGAGAGTTGAGGGGTATGCAATCGCGGAGCACTACTGCCGCGAGTTCACAATCGACCTTAGTTAGACAACCTCCATGCCATGACCAGGATCCGATAGCGTCAACAACCTCGGGGACACGTCCAGCAAAGCAATCATGATACATTTTTTATTCACTCCATGTACAGCATTGTTTTATTTTGATATATATACACGGATGTATTTATGTATATCAAAAACACATATGATAGCATCACGTGTTTTTGTAGTGATGTGATACATGTACATTGATATCATACATTGACACACACACACACATATGAGATTTGACATTGTGGTTCTATCTTGTGTTCCCATTGATGGATGTTGTTATTTTATATGGTCATGTGATGGATGATTTAGAGTTAGATGCTTACCATGATTTAATTTGCATATGTTTGTATGCATGATTAGATCTTATGATGATCTATATAGAAAGATATGGCACATGTACATGCGCACACATGTGTGGATGTAACAATGCATAGTCACTTCATAACACAGATGAATGTTGTGTCAATGAAGGATATATGTCAAGACATGACCTCCCCCCCCATAGGCATCTAGGTATCATGTGCAAAACACATACTATGCATAGTATCGACGTAGGTGTGCAGAATTGATCAATTCTTTAAGAGGAGTTCCATCCATGGAAGATAATACATAGGCACCTGAACCATAAATAGAGGTAACGATGTACGGACCTAACTGATGGGGAGGGGTTCTCAAAGAGATTCACACCTAGCTCAATAGGTAGTTGAATGATTTTTTAGTGGGCTCCTATCACTCTTCACTTGTCATTTAACAATTCAAACTCTCAAACTCTCTTGGAGTGCTCCCTATCAATTTGTGCTCTTTAGTTGCTTCAGGCATGATTGAAATTCACAAAGGTAAATCCAACCATTGTGCTATCCAACTCTCCAACATGTACTTGCAGGAGTTTTAGGGGGTGTTTTATAAGTGTTTCAATTCCTATCAAGTGATTCTTCAACTGGTTTTTCACCATTTTCTCATCGCTCCCTCTTTCTCCTATTTTCTAGGCCTAGTAGCCCTAGAGCCCCAATTAGCCCTACCTTACCGATTTTTGGGCAAATACTCAAAAATATCTCAAATAACCTTCCAACACCTTTGGTGATCTGAGTACCCTTTGGACAAAATCTATGATCCACTAGGTTGGGTAGTTTGGTCTGTTCGTACTGGTATGGATCCCAAAAATGGCATTTTTAGAGGGTTTGGGACTTAGTAGCCTTCTCCAATGGGTTTTGTTGCTCTCTCCACCCTCTCACACATCCACCTTTTCATAGAGGACATACCACACATCACACTTTCAATCCAAACACTTGGCACATTCACAACTCTTCTTCCTTGCAAGCAAATACAATGTTTTCAATCATTTTCCTAATCGGGCTATGACTAAGCTTGCCTAGGAAATGATGGCAAGTTGCTTCCAAACAACTTCCAGGACATTACAAAACATATTTACACTATACAAGGGTTCCATGACTTGAATCCCAAGGCTCATTGAGCAAAACTCAAGGGATTTCAAGTTAGAACCATGATTGGGCTCTTGAACCCTTGCTCAAGCTGAGAGCAATACAAATTTGCAAACACACTTCAAAATTGCACTAAGGAAAGACACAAACACCTTCTGAGAAATAAAATATCATACACAAAACCACCATGAAATAATAGTAGCAAAATCAATCCATTATGTATGGACTACTGCTCCAAAAGTTGAGAAAATACAAGGTAAAATCTAGAAATTATCTTCAAATTCTATTCAAACTTGCTCACAAATGTTCCAACCTGTGTACAATAATTCTCAGATCATTTTATATGTCATTTTTATCATAACCAACTCTTCATTGGTTGCCTAACCATTGATTTTCTCAAAAATGCAAAGTTGCTCAAAAAGTTGCAAAAAGTTGTCAAGCAACAATGACAACTTTTGCTCAAATGTGCATTTTTGCATTTTATGCATTTCTACTCAAACTAAACCTCCTATAATGACTCCCTAAAATTAAAATGACATTCCTAAATTCCTAATGAGGCTTTACAAGACGTTTTACATCATAATGCAAATTTATGCCATTTTTAGGCTTACAAGGGCTCATAGGCCAAATTTGTGAAAACAAACAAACTTGGTGACAATCACCCTTCAAATGAATATCAAACACACATGTTGACCTCTTATTAGTCCATTATTCAAACACCTAATCCAAAATATGGACCATCACACCAAAATCTAGAAAATGCATCAACAAAAATTATTAAAAGCTAGGTGCTCATGCACCATACTCCCCCAATGAGAAATAAGTCAAGTGACTCCTTTAGGCAACAAAGAAAGGGTAATTCCAAGCTTAGAAAAGTCTTCTTCAGGTACCCAAGTAGCCTCATGTGTTGGAAGGTGTTGTCATTTCACCAAATGCTCCATATAGGTGGTGTGTCTTGTCTTTTTGAGAATCCTAGAATCCAATACTTTCTCGGCTTGGGGTATGGTTGCAGGTGGTAAGGGTAGGTCTGAAAGTGCTTGAGAGACCTCTGAGACTCTTCTACATTCCTTTGTAAGTGTTCCCTTATACTGCACCAAATCTACAACATTAAATATAGGAGATAAAGCCATATCTTCGGGTAGGTGTAGTTTCTAGGCATTGCTTCCATACTTGGCCAAGACCTTACAAGGTCCAATCCTCCTCATCTGAAGTTTACTAGGGACACCTTTCTGAAGTCTTGATTTGTTCAAATGAACCATGACCAAGTCCCCAACAAAAAATTGTATATCTTTTCTTTTCTCATCTACTTTTTCTTTGATCTTTTGAGAGGTGTTTAGTAGGGTTGTCCTAACCTGCTCATGAATCTCTTGCATGGATTGAGCCATGTTCATAGCATGTCCACTCTGTTGTCTCATCTTCCCAACATCTCTGAGCTCCAAAACACCTCTAGCATGAAGGCCATAAACTATCTCAAAAGGGCTCTTACCGGTTGATCTATTCACACTGTCATTGTAGGCAAACTCAGCTTGATGGATGATCTAATCCCAAGCTTGTCCGTACTCCTTTGTCAAACACCTAAGAAGGTTTCCAAGTGTTCTATTAACCACCTCTGTTTGACCATCTATTTGGGGATGATAGGTTGAACTGAAAGACAACTTAGAACCCAATCTTTGCCATAAAGTCTTCCAAAAATGACCAATAAACTTTGCATCTCTATCTGATACTATGCTAATAGGTAAGCCATGAATCCTAATGAATTCCTTGAAAAAAAAATGGGCAATATGACTAGCATCATGAGTCACCTTACATGGAATAAAATGGGCCATTTTACTAAATCTATCTACCACAACATAGATACTATCAAAACCTGATTTGGTCTTGGGCAAACCAACAACAAAATCCATACTTACACACTCCCATGGCCGGTTTGGGATAGGTAAAGGCTGATAAAGACCAACATTAGAAGAAGTACCCTTGGCTCTTTGGCAAACCACGCATTGCTCCACATATTTTCTGATACCCATTTGCATCTTAAGCCAATAGTAGAATCTTTGGACAAGTTCCAAAGTCTTATTCAATCCAAAGTGTCCACTTAAGCAACCATTATGCTTCTCTTGCATCAAATTTTCTCTCATGGACCCTCTAGGTACAAAAAGTTGTCCTCCTTTAAACAAAAGACCATCTTGTAAGGTGAAATCTGCATATTCACCATGAAAATGATTCCTAAACTCTTGACAAACCTTGTAGATGGCAGCAAAGTATTCATCATCTTGGTATAAACCCTTGAAACTATCCACTCCAATGCTCTTGAGCTGCACTTCTTGAACCATTAGCAACCTTCTACGTAATGCATCAGCAACTCTATTACATTGTCCTTTCTTATGCTTAATGGTAAAAGTATATGACTGCAAATACTCTACCCATTTGATATGCCTATGATTCAACTTTTCTTGTGAATTGAGGAAACTAAGAGCTTGATTGTCAGTATAAACCACAAATTCTTTAGGCAGCAAATAATGCCTCCATTTCCTAAGTGATTGAACAAGTGCATATAACTCCAAATCATAATAAGAATACCTTTTCTTGGCATCATTGAGCTTCTCACTGAAAAATACAACCAGTCTATTGTCTTGACTTAAGACTGCTCCAACTGCTATATTGATTGCATCGCATTCAATGGTGAAGAGCTTGTCAAAGCTTGGAGAACTAGTATCGGTTGAGTAGCCACCTTTGTCTTCAAGAGATCAAAACCTCTTTGTGCTTCTCGTGTCCATTGAAACTTAGTTTTCATTCCTCCTTTAATTGTGTCGAGCATAGGTGCACATATCTCATTGAACCCTCTGATGAACTTCCTATCAATTTGTGCTCTTTTGTTGCTTTAAGCATGATTGAGATTCACAAAGGTAAATCCAATCATTGTGCTATCCAACTCTCCAACATGTATTTGCATGGGTTTTAGGGGGTGTTTTATAGGTGTTTCAATTCCTATCAAGTGATTCTTCAACTGGTTTTTCACCATTTTCTCATCGCTCCCTCTTTCTCCTATTTTCTAGGCCTGGTAGCCCTAGAGCCCCAATTAGCCCTACCTTACCCGTTTTTGGGCAAATACTCAAAAATATCTCAAATAACCTTCCAACACTTTTGGTGATCCGAGTACCCTTTTGGACAAAATTTATGATCCACTAGGTTAGGTAGTCTGGTTTGTTCGTACTAGTACGGATCCCAAAAATGGCATTTTTAGAGGATTTGGGACTTAGAAGTCTTCTCCAATGGGTTTTGTTGCTCTCTCCACCCTGTCAAACCTCCACATTTTCACAAAGGCTCTACCACACATCACACTTTCAATCCAAACACTTGGCACATTCATAACTCTTCCTCCCTACAAGCAAATACAACGTTTTCAATCATTTTGCTAACTGGGCTATGACTAAGCTCGCCTAGGAAATGATGGCAATTCGCTTCCAAAAAAATTCTAGGCCATTACAAAACATATTTACACTGTACAAGGGTTCCATGACTTGAACCCCAAGGCTCATTGAGCAAAACTCAAGGGATTTCAAGTTGGAACCATGACTAGGCTCTTGAACCCTTGCTCAGGCCGAGAGTAATACAAATTTGCAAACACACTTCAAAATTGTACTAAGGAAAGACACAAGCACCTTCTGAGAAATAAAATATCATACACAAAACCACCATGAAATAATAGTAACAAAATCAATCCATTATGTACGGACTGTTGCTCCAAAAGTTGAGAAAATACAAGGTAAAATTTGGAAATTATCTTCAAATTCTATTCAAACTTGCTCACAAATGTTCCAACCCGTGTACAATCATTCTTAGAGCATTTTATATGCCATTTTGTTCATAACCAACTCTTCATCAGTTTCCTAACCACCGATTTTCTCAATAATACAAAGTTGCTCAAAAAGTTGCAAAAAGTTGCCAAGCAACAATGACAACTTTTGCTCAAATGTACATTTTTGCATTGTATGCATTTCTACTCAAACTAAACCTCCTAGAATGACTCCCTAAAAATAAAATGGCATGCCTAAATGCTTAATGAGGCTTTACAATATTTTTTACATCATATTGCAAATTTATGTCATTTTTAGGCTTACAAGGGCTTATAGGCCAAATTTATGAAAACAAACAACCTTGGTGACAATCACCCTTCAAATGAATATCAAACACACATGTGTACCTCTAAGTAGTCCATTATTCAAACACCTAATCCAAAATATGGACCATCACACCAAAATCTGAAAAATGCATCAACAAAAATGGTTAAAAGCTAGGTGCTCTTGCACCACTAACCAATTCAGGCTAAATTTCCCTCTTTGGTTAGGCGGTGCATTAAAATTTCTCTGGTTCTCATAAAGAACCAAGTCACCTATCTTAAAGGTCTGAGGTAGCACACTTTGGTTATATTGTTTGGATAGAGACTTTTGATAAGCTTGAAGATGTTGAAGGGCCTTTAAGCGGCGCTCATCCAACAATTCAAGCTGATTTAAACGAAGAGTGAGATAGGAATCATCATCAATAACCTCTTTTAAGGAGACTCGCAAAGAGGGAATATCCAATTCAAGAGGCATAATAGCATCGGCACCATACATGAGGTTATAGGGAATCGCTCCTGTAGTCGTACAAACACTCGTACGATAGGCCCATAATGCGTATACTAACTGCAAATGCCAATATTTACCATCTTTAGTGATGGTCTTGCATAAGATCTGTTCAATGGTTTTGTTAGATGTTTCTACTTGACCATTAGATTGCGGGTAGTAAGGTGTAGAAAAGCAGTGTTGAATGTGAAATTTTTCAAGAAACTGCTTAACCTCCTTGTTCTTAAAAGGTACCATTACCACAAATGAGGGTAGTAGGAAATCCAAATCGAGAAATGATGTTATCCATTATGAAGCCACAAATCATATCAGTGGTAGTCGATCCAAGCAGCACTGCCTTGACCCACTTCGTGAAGTAATCTGTAGTGGTGATATTGAATATGTGACCTTTAGACGAAGAGGGAAATATCTTTCCAATGATATCCAATCCCCAAGTCTAGAAAGGCCACAGAGAGTGTTTAGAGGAACTTTCTTTAAGTGTGGAGGAGAAGGACATCATTCTTTCAAGTGTAAGAAGATAAAGAATACCAAAAGAGCAGCAATGGTGAAAGAAAACCCCACCAGATCAAATAATAAACCGGAAGATGGAGAACTGTTGATGATGAGGAGAGCTTTGTGTCATACCGGGAGAGATGAAGAGCACTTGCGGAGGAAGAATTTGTTCAAGACCAGATGTAAGGTATCTGGTAAGTGTTGTAAAGTTGTTATTAATAGTGGTAGTTTAGATAATCTTGTTTCAGAGGAGATGGTGAATAAGTTGAGTTCGGAAATATTGAAACACCCTAAGCCTTATCAGATAGCATGCATTCAGGATGAACATAAGTTGTTAGTAAGTGAGCAATGTTTGGTGAAATTAAAAATTGGGAATTATCATGATGAAGTCTTGTGTGATATCATGCATATGGATATTTGTCATCTTTTGTTGGGTAGACTTTGGCAGTTTGATAGACAGGCAATACATGATGGGAGGAAGAATACATACACTATTGTGGCCAATGGGATGAAGCAAACCTTGTTGCCCTTGGAGGAACCTTTGAAAAGTGAAGTTTGTACGAATGTTAGAATCTGTTTGGTAGATGGAAGGAAATTCCTGGATGGTTTGAGACATGAGAATGTGTGTTTTGCATTAATTCCCAGGAAGACTGAAAATCTGGAGCATGAAGAGGAACAACCACAAGAGATAAAAGATTTGCTAGCAGAATATGAAGACATCATTTCAGATAATGTACCTGATGGATTGCCACCTGTGAGAAGTATCAGCCATTGCATGGACCTGGTTTTCGGAGCTAGTTTGCCTAACAAAGTTGCATACCGGATGACACAGGCAGAGAATGAAGAACTGAATAGACAAGTGTAGGAGTTGTTGAAGAAAGGTTTGATCAGCGAAAGTCTGAGCCCTTGTGCAGTACCACTAGTATTAGCACCTAATAAGAATGGAGAGTGGAGAATGTGTACCGATTCCAGAGCAATAAACAAGATCATAGTGAAATACCGGTTTCCTTTGCCTAGGATGGATGACATAATGGATTGTTTGAGCGGAGCCAAATACTTTACAAAGATAGATTTGAAGAGTGGATATCATCAGATTAGGATCAGAGAAGGAGATGAGTGGAAAATACCATTCAAGACAAATGAAGGATTGTATGAGTGGTTGGTGATGCCTTTTGGCTTAACTAATGCACCGAGTACTTTCATGAGACTAATGAATGGGGTATTGAAGAAAATCTTGGGTAATTTTTTATTGTATATTTGGATGACATAGTGATTTTTAGTAGGACAAAATAGCAGCATTTGTTACATTTGAGACAAGTTTTGCAGAGGTTAAGAGAAGAAAAGTTGATGATAAATATTAAGATGTTTACTTTCATGAAGGATGAGTTCGTCTATTTGGGATTTGTGATATACGAGAATAGTTTGAAGATGGACCCTGGGATAGTAAAAGCAATTGTTGAGTGGCCTACACCGGAAATCATTGGAGAGGTCAGATCATTTCATGGTTGGCTAGTTTCTACCGGAAGTTCCTCATAAATTTTAGTTCGGTTTTTAACCCTATGACAGAGACCATGAGGGGAGATCAGAAGGAATTCAAGTGGACCATCGGAGCAAACAAAAGTTTTCAACTATTGAAGCAAAAAGTGACTGAGCAGCCTGTGTTAGCTTTACCGAATTTCAATAAAGTATTTCAAGTGGATTGTGATGCAAGTGGAACAGCAATAGGACAGTCTTGAGTCAGGAAGGGAGAGAAGTAGCTTATTTCAGTAAGAAATTGAATGATGCCCAAAGGATATATTATGTGTATGATCAGGAGTTTTATGCCATAGTTCAAGCCTTGCAGAAGTGGAGACATTACCTATTTCCTAAGGAGTTTGTGTTGTATACAGATCATCAAGCCTTGCAGTATTTGAACAGTCAAAGTAAGTTGAATCAGAGACATATGAGATGGGTAGAATTTTTGCAGAGTTACACCTTTATGTTGAAGCATAGAAGTGGGAAATATAACAAAGTTTTTGATGCATTGAGTAGGAGAAGGAATTTGCTAGCAGAGATGAGAGTGACAGTATTAGGATTTGAGTAATTGAAGACTTTGTATGATGATGACCCAGATTTTGCAGAACCTTGGAGAGCATGTAGAGAACTAGATACTATAGACAGAAGAAAGTGGTTGGATTACTTCGTTCAAGATGGGATGTTATTCAGAGGAGTTCAGTTGTGCATACCTAAGAGTTCTATGAGGGGGAATCTGATAAAGGAGAAACATAGTGGAGGATTAGCTGGACATTTTGGTATTGACAAAACAGTAGCATTGGTGAGTGAGCATTACTTTTGGCCCCAGATTCATAAGGATGTTAGGAAATATGTGTGAAGTTGTATAGTTTGTCAATTTGCAAAGGGTAGTAGTTAGAACGTGGGATTGTATAAACCTTTGATAGTACTGGTAAGACCTTGGGAGGATATAAGCATGGATTTCATACTTGGATTGCCTAAAACACCAAGAGGGAATGATTCTATATTTGCGGTAGTGGATAGATTCTCGAAGATGACTCATTTCATACCTTCTAAGAAGACATCAGATGCATTACATGTAGCAGACCTATTTTTCAAGGAAGTAGTGAGATTGCATGGATTACCTAAGAGCATAGTTTCATACAGAGACACTAAGTTTGTTGGCTATTTTTGGAGAACACTTTGGAAGAAGATGAAGACATATTTAAAGTTCAGTTCTACTTTTCATCCACGGACTGATGGACAGACAGAAGTAGGTAACCGGAGCTTAGGAAAATTGTTGAGATGTTTAGTTGGAGATAAAACCGGAAGTTGGGATTTGATTCTTGCACAAGCAAAGTTTGCCTACAATAATTTAGTAAACAGGAGTACCGGAAGAAAACCTTTTGAGATTGTTACCAGAGTGCATCCTAGAGGTATATCAAAATTAAGAGATATAAGCAATGAAGACCAGAGAAGTTCAGAAGGAGAAGAATTTGTGGATCACATAAAGGACTTACATATTCAAGTTAAGCAACATTTGGAGGACATGAATAGAAAGTATAAGGAGAAGGCAGATGAGAAGAGGAGACATAAGGAATTTGAAGTTGGCAATGAAGTGATGGTGTACCTAAGAAAAGAAAGATTCTCGATTGGAACTTATAACAAATTGCAGATGAAAAGTTTGGACCTTGCAGGATTTTGAGAAATTTCAGTTCTGGGAATGCATATGAAGTGGAGTTACCGGATAGCCTGAGTATTTCACCTATGTTTAACATTGCAGGTCTTCATGAGTATCATGAACCAAAATTCAGAGAGGACAATATTGCAGACTTGGAGAAACAGCTGCCCCGGAAGGAAACGGATCAAATTGAACACATTTTGGATAGTAGGATTGGGCATAGTACCCGAAGCAGTTAGTATAAGGAGTATCTTGTGAAGTGGAAGGACAGACCAATTGAAGATTCATCTTGGATTTCTCAGGCAGAGGTAAACCGCCTTCGTTTTCCTCTGACCCCGAAAAAGTGAGAGACTCACTTTTTCATTAACCGGGGATGTCTGATGTAGGAGCATCCCCGATTCATAGCAATCTTTCATCAACCAAAAATATTTCCTTTATGCTTTTACTTTCTGTTTGGAGTTTCAGCATTTCTTTCTGTGTGTTCTGAATTTGTCTCACTGGATCCTTTGGGGTTGGATTTTGGCTTGAAGACTTGATCATCTTCCTTATTTCCAAACCGTGGAGCATTTGGATCGTTTTCCGGCAAGTTATCGCTATCGGTGTCCGTGACAGTTTCGTGTTACCTATTGACAATTTCCTATTACCGGTTGCTTGGACCTATTTGCATTTGTGATCTACCGGATCCCTTCCATAGCTTGTGGAGCCTTGAGCATTGATTTTGATGTTCTTTGGCATGTGGCTGACCTTTTCCCATGATCTACTCTGCATCCTTTGGATTTTTCCGGAGGAATCTCTTGGAAGAGGCCAACCTTGTTGATTTTGCACATGAGGTCTTGTTCTTCCCTTTTTGATCCCTTTTTGGGCCGACTGGATCCCCTTGGATCGTATAAATCATTTTAATAGGGCATTAGAATGGAACCTAGAAGTTAGACTGAGCATAGAAGATAGATCTTAAGATTTGAGGTCTTGGTTGTGACCTGTTCTGTATTTTGAGCATGTTTAGCAGGCCTGTGAGCTAGTTTCTGTGACCTGGTTGTTACCGGTTAGTTGTAATCAATTTTCATATTATAATTCAATTTGTTCTGCATTGCCTCCATCATGTCTTTGTGTTTCCGTTCTTTTACTCTTGTTGACCGTCCTGGATGCAAATAATGTTTGTTATTATTGCAATGGAATTGGCCATAGAAGTTATGAATGCAGGAAGAAGGATTTGTAGTCATATGGAAACCGGTATAGCTGTCATTCTCAACATAGCAATGGATACAGAGCATATGGAAGTCACAGACTTGCATGCAACCAAAGGAGAAATGTCCCTGCAGGATCAAGAGGTCCACTGGTTTCGGTTGTCGATCACAGCAACATGACCAGAAGAAGATGGTTAAACTAGTATGTTAAGAGATTCCCCAATCATGAAGTTGGGATGGATGTTGTGTGCTACTATAGCACTACTTCTGGTTATGCAGCAGAGTCCGGAAATGAAAGGACCCACTAGCAGAAGAAGGAAAGACATGCTTCCAAGACTGAAAATGAGAAGAAGAATGAGACCAAGTAGGTTTGGAGGAAGAAGCAAGCAGATGCAACCATGGACTGGCATTGTGCATTAAATGCATAGGTCGTATCTCCTAAGGCCTAAAGGAGATGCGGGACCTTAGGGGGAGTAACACACTAAACTCACCATTCACCCCCTCAGTGAAGAAGGACACTTGGAAGAACAAGTTGTTACCAGTATGAAGGATGGAAATGAGAAGATAAGTGTGTGTAGAGGTTGTCTTGGCTACACACCTACAGATCAGAGTTGGAACACTACCGCGTGTATCAATAGATGGAGATTAACAATTGAAATAAGATGCAAAGTGACACAAAATGCCAGGAGTTACAAGAAGGTGTTCCGGTAGTGATAATGGATAGGTACAGGAAACCAGTATGTGAAGGATGTTATCGGTATGATGCCAACATGTACTTGCAGGTTATGTAAGACAATGAGGTTGGATATCATTGCATTAGCCCCAGTGACATGGAATGGGGAAGTTATGTCTCGGGTGGTGTTGATGAAGACCTGAATGACATATGTTGGCCCGATTGTTGATCATGCAGGCATACATGTTTTTGGGCTAACTAGTTTGATTCATGGCATGATGATGCCATTGTATGCATTGTGAAGATCCAAGATCATGTCATAGGTTGCGGTGGATATAATGGAGTTGAAAGATCATCAGATGATCACATATGCATAGCTCAACTGGTAGATGAAGTTGATTAGAGCCTCAGTATTGGACCTGACCGACAATGTGGACCTGAGATGCATGACTCGGGGGGAGTTGATAGCCATGTTTTCTGACTAAGTATCAGACTTGTTGGACACAGAGGGTGTGCATGTGTCTATGGTTGTACCGATATGATTGTGTATTTGAAGTGTCCAGAGTTGTGAGATATTTCAATGACTTTTCAATTGAAATCACAACTGAACCACCGGGTGTGTTGCTTGCAAAAAAGGGGAGAGTTATCTGCACAAGAGAACATGCATTTGGTATCGAAAGAGATATAAATTGGTATCAACGTTAGCTTCAGCACTTGGTATCACCATTTTGGGGTCAGAATGGCTTCTACATATCGAAGGGGTGATGATGCAGTTTGACAGGTAGGTATGTTGTATTCACTGACACGTGCCTTCAATTGGTTTCAAACTTGTATATGCATGTGTTTCCGGTTTGCATATACATTTGGTTTCTGAACAATTGGTGTCAGTTGGTGGTTGAGCCCTTCGTCTCAAGTGTTGTGAATTGAGAGGATGCAAAGATTGAAGGTAAAAGGAGAAGATGCATCCGGTAGAGAAAAAGGGGGAGAGAAAAATTTGTCAATGCCCAATAGACACAAGGAGGAGAGAAACCATGTCAGTGCCCTTTGCCATTGTTGTCAAAGGGGGAGAGATAATTTGTAGTTTGTCGGATACTACATGTGTTGACATCAATGCCAAAGGGGGAGATTGTTGGCATTATGTTGTCATTGATGTCAACTGGTATAGGATGGCAACCAGTATGGGCGACTACTGGTATAGCTATCATTGATGTCAACTAGTATATAAGGTTACCGGTATAGCTTGTCACCGGTAAGGAAGAGAATGTCAACCTGCTTATGTTGAAGACAAGTAGTGGAGACTGGTATGGTATGACAACCGGTATGTGATATGTTGGCAAGTGCATTGTAGCCAACCGGCAAGCATATGACTTGTGAGCAAGCAGGGTGAGCTAATGAGGAAGTGCAGAGTCGGTATGTTGTGTGGATGCAGAACAGCAAGACTCCCACCGAATAGAGATGTAGTCACCATATGAAGAGAAGACTGACAGTGAATGTGCCCCAACTGGATCACATGTGTCTGTTTGAAGATATGTTGCACAAACAGGGAAGCCACATGAGTGCATTGCAGGATGCAAATGACAAGGATCCACTCCCACTGGTAAGTGGAGCTTATCTCTTATTATGCAAAGTATGCATCTTAGTTCTGTGAGATAAGACAAAAGTAGAAGGCAGGTGATTGAAGGCTCACACCGGATCTACCGGTGAAACAAAAAGATGCCTCAGGTGCATGTAATTAGAGATGTGCACCAGATCAAAAAGGGTTGGCATATTGTGCCACCGGGACAAAAGAGGAAGAGTAAAGAAGTGATGGGTTTGTCACTTTGACAAACCGACTAAGATGATGTTCGGTCTGATGATGAAGAAGGCAAATTGGAGTAGCTGCAGATAGAGAGTGCAACCGGCATGCAGATGCCTCAAATGGAAACAGCTGAAGGTTGATGACATGGTGTCATCAAAGTGCCTACCGATAAGTATGAGAACTGGTAAGAGAGAAAAGAGGCTAAGTGATGTGCTCCTACCTGATGAGAATGAGCACGCTATGGATAGGCATGTCTGGCGACCAGTTAAGGTGTTCCACCGGCAAATCAGAAAAGTGCAGACATGATGGTTAACCGGTAAAGTGTGAGATATCGGCAGGGTTAGAGAACTGGCAGAAAAGAAGGACCGATTGTGTGTTGCTTGTCGGTGACCGAGTCTAGCTGACACAGAGATCTTTGTTGAGGTGGATATCGACAAGGATGCCACGAGGAGTTGAAGTGGCAATCTCATAGAGGTTGGTGAAGTGTCGTGTCAGAGAGGTAGCTGGTGGTTGGTAGACATTAAATGTTGACTGCGAGGCTCGAAGAAGAAAAGTAGAGGATTGTGACTCGGGATGAAGGAAACAGCAAAGATCCATCAAAGACTAATCTTGTAGATCGAAGAGGATGAAGGAAACTGCATCACTCACGTGAACGATCAAACAAAAGGCCGAAAAACATGCTACAGACAGCTAAGAAGACGTATTTCACAGGGTAGACAGATGGGTGATTCTCATTTATTGAGTGTTGAACGTAGATCAAGGACATGATATCAAATTGGATTTGATATGTCACGATGATCAGAAATCAAATCGGATGTAGATTCAGTGTGTGGCGGAAACCCTAACCGTGCCAATGTTCAAACTCACGTCTTGGTGGGAAAATCTGGCTCTAAGTATGCGAGCCAAAGATATTGTTTGTGTTGTTGAATGGTAGAGTGTTGTCGTTGCATGAGAGATAAAATCAGTCAAGTACTCAACGAGAATCAGAAAGGAGACTGAGTGCGTGAGTGAGAAATGGGTTGAAGAGTTCAACCGGCAACAGTGAGGCAACCAGTAGACAAGAGTTGCAGAAGATTTCAGAGAATGCAAGCCGAGGACCAGCAGGAATCAGATGGTAGACATCTGACTAAGTTACCAAGACCGGTGGTGGATAGCAGCTGTGTGGAAAAAAGAAAAGAGAACCGGCAGAAAGTGGAACCGACAGAGAAGGAGAAGAGGGTGGACTGGCAAAAGTGCAGCAGAGAGTAAGATTGCAGAAGTGTGAGGGTTAGCAGAGAACCGGTAGTGAACTGGATAGAAGATCTAGCAAAGAGATTTGCAGAAGTGTTACAAAATCCATTTGTAACAAGGTTATTAATTTGTAAATGATTGTGTTTTGTATTCACTGAGTTGTAGCTCGGTGTAGGGGTTGTAGCTCCTTGGGTTGGTGCCCTAAAATCAGGGGTTGGTGCCCTAAACATTGTAACCAGAGATTCATTGTGAAGTTGGATTCGAGCAGTAGACTCCAGCAGCATTTCTCACCGAGGTTTTTCCCATCTTGGGTTTTCCTTGTATATGATGGTGTTATGTGATGTCTCCTTTGTGTGTGATTGCATTTGTGTTGGTCTCCCCTCTAATCGGTAAGTCTGCATTAAGTTAGATCTGATAACCGGTATACTCACATAGGACAGTTAAAGTGAAAAGTTTGAGAACCACTTATTCATCCCCCTCTCAGTGGTACATTGTGTCTAACAAATAAGTTGGGTTCACCTTGATCTTTGGTAACAAGTCTAAACCACAAACGTTCAGTGTCGAACCTGTATCAATGAGCGTTCATCTAATTCCAACACCATTCACATGAACAATGATCATCAACAAATCCGCTAAATTCCTCACTTCGGGAGGTGGGAGTTCAAGCGGATAAAAGGTCATATTCAGCAAATCTACACGAATATGATCCATCAGCCCATTCACATTAGCCGGTCTCGCAGAGGAAGGTAGCAAAATATTTTGCAAAGCTTCCTGTAGAATACCTTGATACATCGAGGTGGTTTGAAGCAAATCCCAAAGTGAGATCTTAGCCGGAGTAACCTTAAGTTGCTCGATAAGATCATAATCACTTGGTCGCTTGTTTGGTGGCAAAGGTGCCTTAGGAAGGATAAGTTGGGAAGGTGGTAGAAAAGTTCGAGGTGGTTCAGGAACTTGCTTGCTATTCTTAGTGTTATACGTATGAGCAATAGTATTATAAGATGATTGTTTGGATTGCATGAATCTTGCATATAAATCAGAAGCTTCTCCCTTGAAAGGTTTTCCATTGATGGTCTTAACCCTCTTAGGAGAAGGACTTGTCGTTGTCACATGGATGTAAGGTCTCTTAGGCCTTTGTGGGGCCGCAAAGACAACAATGACATTCATAGACCCTTCATTTTTGCATGAGGATGTCGTGGAGGATGACTCGCCCTTTACATCTCTTTTACGAGAAGGTGCTTCAAGGAAGTCATCCAAGACTTCATCCAGCATATCAAAATCATCCTTCGAGAACGCCTTATCAAAGGTGTCGAACTCTAAGAGGAAAAATCCAACATTAAGCATTCACGTCAGGTTCACCAAAATGTAGGAGAGGAGATTTGCCCCCTCCAAGATAATGAATCTTAGAAGGCAAATCAATCTGCCACTACCTCTTCAAACTGGCACTAAGATGAGCCAGGGGATAACAAATAACTACACTAACTACACTATAAAAGATAAATAATAGAATTACAATGCAGGAGTAATAAATATATAAAAACTGAGTTTATAGGATGATACAATGTTCAAAGCAGATTATACCTTCTAGTCAGGGAGCTCTCGAGTTTTGGACACTAGCGCGTCACGCTGTCATCTGTACGGCCTGCGGACAGAGAATGTCCTAGAAACAAGCCTGCGTGTAGTTCCCTATGCGCAGAATTTGTTCGTCACCTACACACGCTAGGACGGAGAAAATTGTTGGGGCTGTATAGGGGCCTACCTCAGTAAAACCCTCATTTAGGTATTTCCACCGCCACTAACAGCCAAATAAATAGGTTGGAAAGATAAATTAGAAACTTAGAAATATGCAAATAGAAACTATGCTACGCTTAATGGAAGCAAACCCCTATTGCATGCATTAAATAGCAAATATTGGAAATGTGAGAAATAATGAATGCACCTAGATAATAGATACAATAAACAATACAAAGGACTATTGCATGTAAGTAAAATAGATAAAAGAGAAGACAAGGCATGAAGCCAAACCCCACCTTGTTGATGGTACTAACGTGAAGAAGCTAGCGATAGTGTTTGTTGGTAAGAGCCACCACAAGATGGTCGTAGCTTGATATTGATAGAGTATACATCCAAGAGCATGAAGAGAGCAATGTGATATCAAGAGCCCAATAAGAGCCAAGAGCCAAGAGACCTAGATGGGAACCCTTCAAAATGAGCTAGGAAGGGTTCTTAAACCCGAAAAGGGGCGCGGAGAGCCGTTAAGGTTAAACGTGAGCCAAGGGACGCGTCGGCCAGCATCCATCTCACTGCCAGATTCAAGATTCTGCCAACTTTTCGAGACGTTAGCGCGGTGCGCAGAAGTCCCCATGTCGCACTTTCGTCTATCCAAAAGTAGGCCCAAAGGGGCTTTTAAGGAATTCCGAGGCACTTTGTCTTTTGGATCCAAAATGCCAAAATAAGATAATTTTGATCATGGATTTGTCATAAATGCACTAGGTGTCATGCGTATGTGTCATAAATGCAATGGGCGCAATTTGGGACACTACATCAACAACCACGTGTATACCAATACCAACCCTTTCATCAGCTCCCATCACATTGCCCTCACACCATTGACCCTAATAGACATCATCATGCAACGAGTTTAGAATCTACAATGAAAGATGTCTAAACTCCAAATAGGAAGCATAAAAAAGATTTACACCATGGAAGATCTATGTCTTTATCCTTTCGACTGGATGATGTATATGCCACCATTTCCCTTAAACTTTGAAACTCCCAAATTTGAGAACTATAAGGGGAAGGGTGACCCTAGCTATTGCATTCAAGAACTCTTCATTGCTTCTATAGAGGTTTCAAGTGACGATACCTACCTTATGCACTTCTTTCCTCGGAGCTTAGGTGGTCAAGCTCTAGAGTGGTTCTCTTACCTCTCGACCGAGATACGATCATGGGGGGAACTAGTGGAATAATTTATTGCACACTATTCTCATAACATTCATAATCCAGTGACAATGGACTTGTGTGGTACTAAGCAAAAGGAGGGAGAATCTTTTGCTTCCTTCCTGCAACATTGGTGATCGCTTGCCTGGAGAAGTCCATGTCACATACCTGAAAAGACCAAGTAGACATGTTTACAAAGAACTTAGTCCCTCAAATAAAATATCCGCTTCAAATGCAATGCCTAAATTCATTCCACCAAGTAGTGGAAAGGGGACTCAACTGTGAAAAGGTCTCATTGAACAAGGAATCTTGAAAAACTTAGCAATTCAACCAACAACACATCTAACTAAAGAAAAAAAAATTGGTCCAAGAATAAAAATGTTATGAACAACGGAGTTGTGGATGCCTAAGTCATTAATAAGGCCCAACTTGTTATTTCCCTTCAAGGCCCTAATAACACAGTCATGCCTAATAAGAATCAATCGGATAATAATAATATTATCTCAACAAATGCGACTGAATCTAATACTCAACATGTACCAAGGAACAACAATCCAAAGCGAACTCCCCCAGGGGAACCCATTGAATCTGCGCTTGAGAAACTAATTTAGTCAAATGTAATAACATTACCTGAAATAAAAGCATACGAGCCTAGCACATTCAAGCGGGCTTGGTAGAACGATAACGAGTTTTGTGAATATCACCAAGTTAAAGGTCATAAGACATCAAATTGTTATAAACTTAAGAATCTTATCAACACCTCATTGATCGGGGAGATTAATAATAATAAAAATCCTAAAGAAACATCAAATACTTATCATAATTTTTAATAATCCCTTATGTAATCATGACAAGGGAAAGGCCTCCAGTTCAAGCTCACAGGATAATAAGGCTAATTACACCCACACCTCCTATGACTATACCATCAATCATATTAGCCAAGTCGATGAAACTATTGCTACCATTGAAGTAAAGGCCAAAAATCCTAATTGTGCAATAGCTACCCATCGCTCCAAGGTCACACTCCAAGGAGCATCATCAAACCCTCCTCCTGCGAGGACATATAACTTAGTCGATCAGCTAAAGAAAACCTTATTCAAATATCCATTTTCGAGCTCCTCTGCATATCCTCGAATCATAAAGCAATCTTGGACAAAGCCCTGCATGAATCCACGGTACCTTGCAACATTGATGAGAATGCCTTTCAAGCCATGGTGGGAAACTTAACTGTCACCCCCCATGTCGCCTTTACACATCAAGAAATTTCCGCACATAAGCCTTCTCATAACGATCCCCTACACCTCGTAGTATTCATCCACAATCATAAAATCAAGAGAGTATTGATCGATGGTGGAGTTGGTCTCAACATCTATACAATAAATCTAGTTAAGGCCTTGGGATACTTTAAACATAGTATTGATGCCTCTAAGAAGATTAATATCAAGGCTTATGATGATGAACAGTGCCCATCCAAAGGAGTGATCACATTAAAAGTAAAGGTTGGGCCAATAACAACAAATATAGCATTCCAGGTCCTCGATCGAGAATTGGGCTATAATATGCTCCTAGTTCTCCCTTGGATCCACGCAATGCAAGCACTGCCAAATCTACATATCACCAATGCATCAGATTTTCATATAATGGTATTGAAATTACTATACAAGGTGACCCAAATTTATTTCAACATTGCAATAACCTAAGGGCAAGCACAGACAACCACGTCCTCATAAATCAGGCGGCTCCACTTGTTCCATAGCTTGAATATTTGTCAATATTAGATGCATCAACACCTTCCACATTCATACCTAATACCAAGCTTCGCATCAATGACAAGGGATGTGGGGAGTACTACTAATCAAAGGCCTTATGCATTGGACAACTACCCTTATCACCAAAATCCTTTGGGAGATCATCACAAGATTGTATGGATCAAGGCAAAGGTAAAGCTATAGTCTAGTACGCATGTTCCTCATCCTTCATCATATGAGGAGAACTGAATGAAGAATCACTTGAGGAAGTTATTTGTAAATGGTTATACAAGGATGAAGAAGATGCTCAACCAATCCAAATTCCCTTAGACCAACATGGAAAAGGATTCACAATGCTACAACAACACAGTTATGATGGTAATACTAGACTGGGGGCACAACATCAAGGAATCATATAACTCATCCTTCTAGTGAATAATGCAATGTAAAGTGATCCTAATTGCCAACATTATTAAATAATTGTGCAAGGTAAAGTGATCTTGATTGCCATCACCACACAAATCCTTTTTTTGTTAGCTATAGCCAAGAACCAAATGTTTCCAATTCACTCAAACACTTGAAAGGGTTTTTTTTCAAATGTTGATAGTATTTCCTTAAGGTTGTTGGTTTGGGTTCAATTATATATTTGTTGGAATACAAACTTGTGGCATATTTACAAACTACATGTTATCTACCATTGATAATAATTTCAATGATTGTAGTGTTATTGAAAACTATGTAAAATTAACATGTCAATAACAATAGCTTGGGTCATTCTACCTTTGCCCGCATTTTAACCGACATTGACATTTCCAAGCCTCTCCCTGGTGATGTGGTTTTGATGGTTGGAAAGAGGCCATGGACTCAATCGTTGGATTATGAGGGCCTTCCCTTTCGCTATCGAAGGTGTTTCTCTACAAGTCACTTAGCTTCGGATTGTTCTCTCTCTTGCCACAAAGGTTCTTCTACTTGGTGGAAGGACACCACTGTTGATCACTTGACAATCAATGTTGTTGATTATGATGACTCCTCATAGGAGGAGGATGACTCCTCCCAAGTTGAGGTTGTATCTCTTACTATTGTTGAAGCTCCTGCTAAACCCCCCTCAGTGCTATTGACTTGGCCTCCTCTGGCCCTAAGGCTCCTACACTTGTTGCTCATGTTCTACAACATCGATCCACTCCTGTCGAATCTGCTCCTGATGTTGATATGTTGCAGCAACCTATTGTTGTTCTACTACGGCAGCCTACTGTCGATGTTGACTGTAACTCTATGAAGCCCTCCCTGCCCGATCCTTCTTTTGATGGTCTTAATGATAGTATTGTTGCCTGGACCGTAGTTTGTTGCAAGCGGAAGGGAAACTCTTCCCCCCCCTCCCCAAACCCCTTTTTGTCTAGGCTCGAATGATTCTCCCCATTCTTGACATGGGTTTTGGGTTGTTGCGGTTCAATAGGTTCTTTTCATCTATCTGACCTTGATTTCTTCGAGGCTTGTACCCCTATTTTGTAGTTTCTTTTTATTGTCTATGGGTTGTTGTTTTAAGGGCCACCACCCTTGTCTACTGTTGATGTGTTGTTGATAGTCGTTGACTATGTTAAGGGTCAACACCCTAGTTAACGTTGCTTTTATTATCAGAAAAAAACAAAAAAAACAATAGCTTAGTTTTTCTTTTTTACAACTATTTCTATTTTATTGAAGTTCAAATATGACGCATATCTTCTATCAAAAATTTATTGTGCAAAGATTAAGACAAAATAATCATGAGTTTATGTTTCATTCCAATTGAAATGGATACCTAAAACACTAGGTGTTTTCTAATTCTTGATAAAAATAAGTCAAGCCACCATAAATGATAATGACTCACAAAAAGTAATGATAACATATTAACTTGAGAGCATGCATATAACAAACTTGTCATGTTGTGAAAGCTTTTGGGAAAGCTAATAACTTATAGATGACCTTGTTCTCCCTCAAGGCTATTCACACCATATAAATAATGTGAAACACAACTTTTAAATAGCAACCTCATTCTACCTCTTTCTTGTTCATATGTTCTCCCTCAAGGCTATTCACACCATATAAATAATGTGAAACACAACTTTTAAATAGCAACCTCACTCTACCTCTTTCTTGTTCATATCATCCATGTGAGACTTATCCCAACATTTAAATATTGAGTATAGTGATAACTTCTGAATGAGTAATCATTACATATATAACAAAAAACAAGAGCTAGATGGAACCCAAAAAAAATATAATATTAGTAATTATAATATATATGGAATCTTTATATAATAAAAGAAAAACGTAATTCATAATTTTGAAAGACTAGAACACCAACAATGATTGGATTTAGTCATGTTACTTTCATTTAATGAGAGATGACTATATAACCATTGCATTGAGAATTGAAGCAATTACCATTTAAGCGTTAAGACAGAAGAAACATAATGACAGTAAAGAGTGACACTTTAAATAGCTAGAAATAGGTAGCTTGTACAAGTCATTGACTTTGGTGCAATGTTTTTGGAATTACTAAGGATCTGTTGAATGGTCTAAACATGACCATCAAAGGGTTTAAAACTTCTCTTGAGCAGGTTTGCCTAAACATTTCCCTTCATGCAAGCCTGAGTGGCCCTGATAGTGGATTTGTGCTAAACGATGGCACATGTTTGAAACCAAATACATATAATCTAACCAAAAAACTTGTTCATTCTATATGATACAATTGGTTCATATACATATTTGGCAAATCTAACCATTTTTTTTTTGGTTCATTCTTATTTTTTAATTGATTCTTCTTGATTGACAAGTTCATTTCTAAAACAGTGAACAAATTTTAGCTTCATATTTTTTTAAATAGAAAAGCCTGTAAACTTTACATCACCAGTAAAATACTGTGCCAACAATGGCATTTTTATGAAAAGGAATATTTTATGTATAAGCTTATATAACTCAGAATTGTTACAGTTGGTCCCAAATTAAAGGTACGATATTGCAAAACAAATAGTTTTTGATGACCATAGCCATAGTCCTAGGCATGGAAAGGTTCCTTCTCATGTACCCGGTGGATGGAAAGGTCAACAATACTAATCCTTGTGCCTGCCTTATATAATTATTTATCTGTAAGGAACCAATACTCTCAAGTAACTTGAACCTTAAAAAAAAATTAATATAATCTTGAAAATGGCACACAATGGTATACTTAATGAGCATTTTGATACTCTTGAGTCCAGTAACGGCCCTTCTTTTTACTCAACTCCAATTGCACACCCTTCAAACGATCTTATTGAATGATTATTTCTAATGATTCACCTAGGATTGGCAGAGATTTTATACAGTTTTCCAGTTAAATACAATTTATGAGTTCCTGTTCGACTTAATATATGGGAAAGAAAAGTGCAACCATAGTAAAGATAATACAAGAAGCTGTATGTGTGCATGCTAATTGGGTAAACAAGAATTGGTTGCCAGTTCTGTTCAATTTTGATATAAAGGGCAGCTCTAGTTATAGTTGGGCTGTGAAACGTGGGAACATAAATTAGGTGCCTGTTCTGTTTAATTTTGATAGAAGAAGGCAGTGCTAGTTAGTTTAAAATAACTTTGATCCTCCCCAACCAAGAGAATAAGTTCACTGATCAAAAGATAAATAGATAGTAGAAATATAATCTGGATCTCTAGTACAAAAATCAAAATTGTGCACAAAACAAAACTGTTTAGAAAGCATTAGAGGCTGGCTTCAATGAGCGTAAAAATTCTAAATTAACTAATGTCATTTACACTGCTAAATTACAATTTATATTTAGAAGGGTATGAGAAAAATTTTAAAGGCATTGAAAAATTACTTTTCTAGGTATCTCTTGTAAAATGTCAAGCATGGAGACAGATATTGATGTATGCCTTTGCAAAAGATCTCGCCAATTTTTCTATTTCAAAAAGAGAACTGACATCTCTTACGTGTAGTTCAGCATTGAACTGCATGCAGTTACTACTCGATCCTAATTGCATAATAAGATGCCCGGTTAATATTTCTTTGACACAGGGAGGTAGACTCCCTCTGTGGCTAGCCATATATTGTCTGCATTTTTCTTTGTAATACCGCAAACCTGTAGAAACATATTATAATTTGAGTTAATAATATATTAAATTGACCATAAAAGACTATCCAGGCACAGAACAAAGCAATTTCATCTCTGCAGAAAAATATTATCCTTTCAAACAGTACAACTATGTCAAATACAGGCAATATACACGTCAGAATTTCCAAGACAATTTGACATGTAATTCCACCATCCTCCGCAGACACCACAGAAAGCACCATAAAAAAGTGTTGCTTTTACATCGTTTTACTTTATCATTCTTTTGTAAGTAAAAACTGTAGTAAGCATCTAAAAACCAAAGATAAACATAGATTAATGTTTGAATGTTTGGACTGTCCTTTTGTTACAAATTTATAATCAGCATGTGTGCCATATGAATCCTATTGTTTAATTACACTTTTTCTCGACTAATTGAAAGGGTGTAAAAAGTTTCAGCAACCTTCATAAACTATAGTTGCATATATCATTACAACCACCTGTATTTATACATTGACTCAACTTGTCTGAGGAAAGAAAGATCAATAATATGTTTCATTTGAAGTTTTTTTTCTGTATTCTTCGCTAAGCCACACTATTTGATGAAATCATGATATGTCTTATCACAATGAATTCCTAATGTTGTATCACATCTTTCCTCCCTAAAAAGTACTTTAATTTTTAGGACATCCAGGCATTATTTTATAGAAAATCAAACTTCGGAGTCTTTGACTCTTTCTTTCAAGCAAAAGAAAAGGGCCCTTGTTTCAGAAATATCATTACAGGAAGAAAAAAAAGGAAAAGCCCTCTCTTAATTTTTTATGCATCGCAGCTGAGGATGCTACTATAATATATAAGTCAAGAGATGTCGAAGCTTTAATTTTTTTATATTTCACTTAAATAATAACATTTAGGTAATTCAAACAAAATAAAAATCTTAACTTGAGATAAATGACATTTAGGTAAATAGAATTAGTCCTTAAAAATCTAAACTGTAAGTGAAATTTAATTGTAATCCCAAGTAAACATAAATCCTAAAGCTAACCTTTATTGAACTCTTAACTCTAACCTTCGAACCATAGGCATAAGCCAAAGCCAAACCACAGCCATTATCATAACCTAAATTAAATTTTAACCCTTCACAAATTCTAAACCCATTTGATTACTAAAGCATTAAAATAAATTGAACACTAACCTCGCAGTAGACCAAGTTGAACTCTAACATTGAACTTAATTGAAGAGTAAAAAAATTGAACCATAACCCTAAACCTAAAACAGTAAAACAAATTGAGTCATATATGAAATTAAACTCTAACCCTGTACTAGATTGAAGTAAAACTCTTAACCAAATCTGCCTATTCTCGCAGATTTTGTTTCACTAATTATGAACGTAATTAAACAATATTATTGAACCCTAACCCTAACCCTAAACCAAGTCGAACCCTAATGCTAACCCTTCCACTAAACCAAATTGAACCCTAATGCTAAACCAAATTAAACATAAAATCCTAGATCTAATTGAAAACTAACACTACGAAAAATTAAACCCTAATGCTCTACCAAATTGAACCATAATTATAATCCTAAACTAAATTGAACTATAACCCTAAACCTAAACCAAATTGTACCATAACCCTAACATAAATTGAAGTTAACCAAAAAAAATATTTTGTTAATTAATAACAAGTGTAGATATAGGAAAAAGGTCATTTGTTAATGTTACATGTATTTTTAATAGTTTTAAATGGATATATAAGCTTTTTAAGTTTAAAATTATGCATACAAAATTTAAAATATTTTATATTAATACATAGATTAACTTCTATACAAAACTGAAAATTTAAAGAAAGGAAATAAGCATTCGAAGTAAGTAGGATAACATGGGTTTTATTATAAGTAAGTGGTTTTATTATATATAAAATTAATTAATTAAAAAAAAAAAAAAAAAAATCTGAACTAAAGATGAATAACATTTAGTCAAATAGAATTAGTCTTTAATAATCTTAACTAACTCCAACCCTTATTATTATTTTACATTTAATTTTATTTTAACTAAATTATTATTCAGTTATAAAAGTATTATCATTATCATTTATTTATTTTTTTATGCCTTGCAGCTGAGGATGCTACTAGCATATATATATCTTAAATAATCTATATAAAGTAAGCCAAGAGATATCGAGGCTTTAATTTTTTTTATATTTCACTTTAATAATATAACTTTATTAAATTAAAAAAATTAAAGCCTCGATATCTCTCGGCTTAATTTACATTTAATAAAAATATATATATATATATGCTAGTTTTATAGAAAATCAAACTTCGGAGTCAAAGCTCTCTTTCTTTCAAGCAAAAGAAAAGGGCCCTTGTTTCAGAAATATCATTACAGAAAAAAGAATTAGGAAAAGCCCTCAATAAATAGCAAAGCCCATAACTTAAAAAGTTAAAAAATGACTTGAACCAGTTCTACACCTTATCTTTATTTTATCATTGATTAGAATAATTGACAAAAAAATATTAGTTTAACAGAATAATAGCACACCTCTTGCTGGCCGCCCGCTATTCGACTGTATTTCTTATCATGACTATGTAAGTAACCACCAGTATCGACATGTTGCAGCCTTATCTTTTGATCTCTCATCCAGACATTCCCTTTACCTTCAATCTCAAGCCTGGTACGATAAGGAAATGATACATAAGCAATTTAGTAGGCAACATCAAAAGGAAAGGATGTATTCGAAACACACCTATGGGATGAAAACTAATTAACTAACCTCCAAAAATCACCAGTATCTGATTGAGATCCTCCTCCAAAGCAACTTACCTGCAGATGAGATATTAAAATGGAAGTCAAAACTTGGTAGAGCAAGAACTTCTAAACAAGTAGCTATCAGATTAAACAATATTTTAATGGACAGAAGGAGTCTAGTTGAGAACAAGAACAATGACTAAAAGTTCAGCAGCGACCATAACAGAATGGCATGGAATGTCAATCTAATAGCAAAATTTGACATCCATACCATGTTTGTTTCCAGGAGAGATTCAAAGTGAAAAAAAGAGTTCAGGAATAGTGTGCAAACACTACTAATGGCCAGAATCAATCGCCATCTTTTCTGGCTAACCATTACTGAAGAGCTCGTAATACCAAGCACTCACACAGCTTCAAAATTGCCACAAGTCCAAGTAACTGAATTTCCAGCTAAGAGATAAGAGATGTGCCAATATGATTTAAAATTTAATCTTTGAATTCCCTGCTTTTGTGATTAGATGCACTAAGGAGAAAATTTTAATATATTTTACCTGTACCTATATAGTGTCAATGTAGATTCACATGTAAACCTTTCACCTATTGAAAGGGCTGATTATTAAGCCATGAGATCTAACCATCAAAGGAAACACTATGGGAAGCTTGGTTTCAGTATAAAGCTTTCCTACAAGTTCCCAGTCCCCATTTTTAGCAGGATTTGGTAGAATTATGGGAATTGGTATTAGGTGAAATATGCTTGTTTATAACTTGTATATCAACGGCAAAGTCAAAACATCGTGTATGCTTGTTTATAAGAGAAACCATCGTGTATACTTGGCCAATAGAGGCATGATTCTATTTCTTCACATAGGATCCTTTCCAGGCATTTCTGTAATCTCAATGCCAGTTGTAAACTCCACAAAACTTTTATGAAAAATATGAAAAGGTTTGGCATGTCAATGTTAGTTGTTATTTTCTGATAACAGGTCTAAAAACAAATGATATTAAACATATTTCATAAATTGAGTAAGGTGAGTAATCCAAGTATGACTCCGGATCAGGATTGGTGTGGAAAACCAGACATATAATTTTATTTCAATCCGTTGGAACTTAATCTGGAAATATTCAAAAAACATAAAAATCAGGAAATATAAAATTGCTAAAAAATTAAATAAAATAGGGAATAAATGCTGTTCATGATATTTCAAGCCAAATAAAGGGAAAAAATGCAGCTTTTCCATTTGGCATAGCACAACAGTTTTTAATGTTTGCTTTTTTAAACCATTGCAGAGATTTGATGGCAGTAGGCCCTAGCAAGGTTGAGCGGCAGAGCCCCCACCACAAGGAGCCAAAATTAAGGTAATTTGTCACATTTAAGCAAGTTCCCAACTCTTCAAAAAAGGTGGGTGTCCAGGAACTAAATGAGAATAAAACATATATTCACTGTGAAATGAGTACCCCCAATGTGCCCTTTTCAATCCAATGTTTGGTTGATTAAATAAAATCCAAACTTTCTGTAATAAATACCAAATCTCGTGAGTTAATTTTTTGTTTTTGTTTTTGTTTTTTTGGTGGTGAACTGCAGGACTCACAAGTCCTGGCAAGTCCTCTAACTACTATATAAGCTCTATAAACTTTCTAAATTATCTTTAGTGGGTTAATTGACTCCCATTAGTCTCTCTTGACTACTTTGCCTATAAATGGTGATCCTTATATCTTTATAAAGTATTATGGCTGCTCTATGGAAGTGTTATTACTTATTAGCTACTCTTGGTATCTCTGGATAACCCACAACTTTTTTCCTTTGTTTAGGCAGTCTTCTTGCCCATAGAGGACTAGCATTTTGTAACAGGCGGCTTCTACTTAAATAGATTTTCTGCCAAAAAAATATAACAGACTCCATCCCATCTCAAGATGGATTGAAATTGCAGGACTTGGCTATCCTTGTTTTATTCAGTTGTAGTTTCCCCTGATTTAATTTATTTTTAGGCTATATGGGGATTGAAATGATTCTGTGTCACAACTTTAAGGTGTGCTTATAGAGAGGTCCAAAGAGGTCGAAAATTCATTTATTACAAAGTATGTGAAAAGGCTTCGAATGAATATTTAAAAACATACAAATGCACATTACTCCAAAACAAAAACTAACAAAATAACTCTCTTGAGAGGATAATGATGTAGCAAGGCCTTAAATGCTCTAATGGAAGTCTGCAGAAGCATTTATTATGAATAAGGCACAAAACACTTAAAAAATATCACTTCATAATAGCATAAAATTTAAATATAGAGATATCAACAGACACAAAAAACAACATGCACCAGAATATACCAAAAAGAGCCCATAACCAAAACCTGACATGTTTCTAGCAGGAACCTACTGTGGAACTAGAAAGCTTTATACCTTTAAATTGAACAAGTCTGGTCTGAAATCTGCAGCTCTGATTCAGCTGTTATAGGCCCAACTTTACATGTTACAACTACTGTAAACCTTAGATAGGAATCAGAGGTTTAGAAGAGAACAAATCTGAATCCAAACGTAGGATAGGGGGAAAAATGAAAACTAGGAAAAATAATGAGATTCTGAAATAACTACAGTAAATCTAAAGTCCAACTCTTGGCTCTGGGATTAAACAAATATTTCTCAATTTGCTGTAAAGATCTAAAATCTGAAAACTATTACAAAACTGAAAATCTGAAAATGGAAAAAGAACAAATGACTGTCCAAACTATAATCTAAAATGACATAGATATAAAGAGTTAAACAGAACAAAATACCACATGCACCAAACAGAACCCATAAACCAAAATCTCTAAAGTTTATTGCTGGTTCCTACTGTTATTACTGGGAAAACTCTACACCATTAAATCTGAAATATACAGCTCCGATACAGCTATTATTGGCCCATACTTAGCTGTTACAACTGCTATAAACCTAGGAATCTATGATAGGAACCATCGGTTCGGAGAAGAATAAATCTATATATAAATAAAAAGAGCACAAAAAGAAACAAAATTTGGTAATAATAATGAGATTCTGAAATAATCTGCAGTAAATTTAAGTCACTCTTAGCTTTGAGATTGAATGATGTATTTAGATGTTTCTCAATTTGCTGTAAAGATCTAAAATCTGAAAACTACTACAGAACTGGAAATCTTAAAAATAATACTTATCCAAAGAAAAATCTGAAGCTTATTGTCTTTTGAAAGCTAATAAAAGAACTCAACGATAACATTGCTGGAAAGTAACATTCACAGTACAAAGTCAAACAAAAGGAGACAAATTTTCCTTGTAAATATTGGCAACTCAGGCCAAAAAGGTCATCATGAACAGTAAGGTTATAGTCGCCAAACTGCATCCTCAGGCCCCTGTACAAAGACTACCTCCCAAGCATAATGTCATTTCTGAAGACTAAGAAGTAAGAACCTATTTATAACTACTTTTTGCATTATTCATGTGGTATAATTACTTATACAATTCCTCCATAGATACATTTCATGCAGACACAATCCCTAAAAAGGGCAGTGGACCCATTAACACAAATAAGTAGTATTCCTATTTATGTACATATAATGGGCTGGCTCTACTACTTAAAAAAGCCATTATTATTATGGACATAAAAAAAAAGGTACCTGTCATTTACATTATTCAAAAAATCTTAGAAGCAATTCTGATGCATTGTTTTCAACAGGCATTTCCAAATAAAAAGAAGAAAATTTACACACCTCCATGTTACCACTAATAGGGGATGCATGCAAATGACTATGTAGCCATTTATGAGTCCTCATATGTTGCAAACGAATGATTGTCCCACTCTTGATTGCATCACCTTGCTTGGCAGAAGTATCAGGTATGGGAGTTACAATCTAAACAATGACATTAACAGATACATTAGAGTCTTAGACAATAAAATACAACTTTTTGTGTACATTTCCATTCTTATTGAATTACACATAATAAAATTGAATTGTTCTTCAAATATTGACTGTGCACTAAACCCAAGAGATCATACAGATTCCCAGTTAAAACTCATATGCTATGACAGTAACCAGGTGCTAATTACAAACAGAAGCAAATAATGCATTTGGATGCATAAACTTGTAAATTGCACATTAGCCTTAATCAACATGGTATAGACGCTAAGGCAATCTTGAGAAGCATTGAGGATAAAAGATAAAAAGCAGGGTGCTACACAAATCCAAAATGATATATCAATGGCTCTGTTCAAAACATGTATAAATAAATCAGATGGACAGCTCTTGATATTTTCAAGAATTTTTACACTTATTAAGAATAACAAACTTTGTTGCTTGTCCTTCGAGGAACAAATATTTTAATTTCTATAATTAGTATGATGTCCTTAATAATAGTGCCATATCCCCAAATATCAAACAATGATGAACTATATATTATAATTTAATAGTAATTTGTTAATCAGTGGGCATAAAGAATATTTTTATGTTATGATATAATGATGATTGTTGGCCTTAAATTCCTGTTAAACTGCATCATGGTTGTCATCATTGACATGACTACTTTAATGCTTTGATGTGATCAACCTTAAATTCTCATGTTGATTTACTTTGCTGATGGTGATGACTAACAAAATCAAATTTCTAGTGTGTTGAGGCAGTCATGGGTGTTGCAAAGAAAGAGCCACATGGGAGAGAAAAGTGTTCAACAATGAGCAGCCTAGAGGAAGAGATGGCATGCACACACATACACAATAACATCCAATGTCTCATTTTTAATAGCATGAATAGGATCACTATGCATTGCATTTGCTGAGCCTTTATGCCATTCAATGTCTGTCAGCATGAGCTATGATGTCATATACCACTTTTGAACAATGACTTAGGTCTATCCTGATTGTTAGCCTTGATAGGACTGAGGGGCTATTACCATTTTATAGCACTTTAAGTTCTCTCACAAGAATAAATTTCAGTGGGCATCTATTCTAAGGCTTGATTTTTATTATCCAAAAGAAAAAAGGTGTCAGACTATTATTGGTTTGAGAAAAAAAAAAAAAAAAGTGACAGGAAAACTAGGATTTTGCACTGCTTTGTATGGCACAGAGAAGGCAATGATGAAGTGATTTGTATACAACTTTGGAGAGACGGTCGCCATACCTGTTTACCATTCATTCTACAATCTATTCTTGATCTCATTCACCTTTTACAGCATGGTTTATTCCAAGAGATTGATTTTCTATCCTGGAATAGAGGAACTATTAAGTGACACTAATCCAACTCATGAATGGGTGACAGAAAAGATAAAAATAGAAAAGGATTTAGCTTCTTCCTCCCCCATTGAGACTTTCTGGGGGTGCTCACAGCTCCCTATTTATATGAGAGTTTGTTTGGGTGAACATACACACAGTTGCAACTTACAGTAGTAAGTCAGACTAGTTATAGCAAAGCAGATTTGAGTGCCATTGAAAATCTTGATTCTGTGTTATTGTCACACAGAGTAAAAGTACCACTCTACTTTCTTTGTGCTTAAATACACTTTTTTTTAGAAGCATATTAGTGAAAATCTCTGTTTCTAATTTCAGCATAGAATTATGGGTTATGATGCCATTCCACCAGCTTTTTATGTGAACGTTGTATTATATTTTTGTTTAATTAATATAAAAGTATAGAACTATTCATCATTTATAAAATTATAAAACTCTATATTTATTTTGAGAATTACTATGAAACCCCATATTGTGAATGCCATGAGAATAGCTATATAGGGGTAGCCCTTCAAAATTCAAAACTACACAAGTAATCAAAACCATGGAGATTTAGCTACTATAGTAGTAGGGAAACCAAGCTTTGAAAACTAAACATGACTATGCACAGTTCTATTGTCATTGGTTGTAAGAGCAACCTGTTGGAAAGAAAAAAACTTGGCATTAAACAAAACATTTAAACACCTCTCTGTCCTGTCAAACATCTCTAACAGTTGTGGAATGTTGCATATCTCATTTAAAGACTGATGAAGTACAACTTATTACTAAGACCTACTCTAAAGTACCTTGCAAAGGTAGCAAAAGTTATACTTGATCCTTGAGCCCTTGAGACTGCCAATTATTTGAATTAAGACTTACTACTAGGACCTACTCTTAAGTACCTTGCAAAGGTGGCCCAAATTATACTTGATTCTTGAGCTCTTCAGAAAGGGTGTAGCCAAATTACTTCTCTACTAAAACTAGAAAAATACGTAGCTTGTTAACAGGGCACTGGATTAGTTTGATGAGGATGGTAATGCATTAAAGATGCAATGAAATGTACATCTGCCAATTATTTGAAGTAAGACTTCTTACTAAGACCTACTCTTAAGTACCTTACAAAGGAGGCACAAACTATACTTGACTATCGAGCCCTTGAGAAAGGGTGTAGCCAAATTACTTATTTGTAAAAACTAGAAAACAAGTAGCTTGTTAACAGGGCAGTGGATAAGTTTGATGAGGAAGGGGCATAGGAATATTAATGCATTAAAGAAGCAATGAAATGTCCATCTGCCAATTACTTGATGCTCTCTGAGGAAAGGATAGATTGAATGTTGCATAATCCAACATAGATATTAGCATATTAATAAAAAATTAGGGCATTACATATATATCACATCTAAATTTTAGGAATGCAATAAGATATGGCATCTGAACAAATACATTAGGCCTTGGATGTAATTGCATATTGTACCAAAGTTTGGGAGAATGTAGAATTGCATGACTAAATTCCAGCTTGACAATTGCTTCTGTACATACAAGTGATAAAGGCCATAATTCTAAAAGAAAACAAAACCAAACAACCAACAGCTTAGAGCTACAGGTTGCATCAAAAATTAAACCAAAAACACAACATTTCAGTCACAAAGATAATGGGAAAAATGGACCTAAAATACTAGATACTAAGCACCTCAAGTCCTTGCTCATCTAAGCATCTATGTCTACTTTGACTTCAAAAATCTAATTGTTAATGAAAGCAAGAAACAATGAACCATTGGACACAACTCACTGAAAAACAAATAACTTACCCAATAACTATTGGCATCATCCACATTTGGAAAACCAGTAACAGACTGTTGCCCGCTTCCAGAACCATATGGAACGTCATGTGAATGTAAACGGAACTTGGTGCGCTCATGCATCAACTTCAAAACAGACCCATAAGTAATCTGCAAAACCCAGATCAAAATTATCACAGGTATCCTCTATCCTGTCTGCGTATTATGTCAACTATAAAACAATTGACAAATATCATTCCATGTACAACATATAGCAATATTAAAACCCATTCTTAGAATGCAGTCAGTTCTGAAAACCCAAATGTTTTTAACAAAACAATAAAGCCATTAAGTTCTCAAAAATACAAGATTCTTTGTAAACCTATTCCAGATGAATATGCAGTACTTTTCATAGGGGGAAAATGATCAGATTTTTTTAAATTTCAAAATTACCTATGTATACATATAAGAGGATCGCTATTAATGATCAACACTAATAACAAATAAGCATCTTCTAAAAAGTATGCAATCTTGATTTCTTATAACCAAGAAAACAATAATGTTATGTTAATAAAAACAGAGCAGCCAGAGGCCATCACATTCCAAAACAAAATTTCTGATTAACCAGTATTTACTAAGGCTGTTTCTGACCTATGGCGAATGTCCACAAATGTATTTTGGTTGAATCAGAGTTTGTCCCCATAATGAACTGGAATCATGTGATTCTGGTTAAAAATTAAGTGTTTTTTAGCAGAAACTTTCTCAATTACAATATGGACTGTCAACGCATCATGTTTATTATGGAATCACATGTGACAGATTTTGGCAAGTGTAATCAATTTAGTTTTAATAAATCCAGGGGGCTACCCAGATTACTTAGTCTCCTCTTTACTCTGCCTAAGAAAGCTTGACTTTAGGGCTTCTTTTCGTCTTTGTATTTTCTTTTAATTTCCTTTTTAATTTGTATCTTTAATACTCTGTGGAGAGATCCTGGCAACCCTAAAATGATCAAGGGGGATAATGACATCCCCTAGCCATCCAACCAATACCAAGGTGTCCCCAATGAAAACTAAAAAGCGAGAGATCATCCCTCTTTTAGGGGGGCATCCCCATATTTTAAACACAAACTAGGAACGGGAGATAGGCATCTCCTCCCTGCCTCTGCATCTCATCCCTATTGGGGAGTTCCACAATATTCCTGCTGTTATTTCACATTTATGGTGTCATTAGGTGGAACTTAAAGCATGTGACAATTTAAGAACTTCTTCTATGTGAGCAATACTATTATTTATTATATATCAACCATTAAAGTTCTTTTATCTGCAATTTTTTTATTGGTTTGATTTCTTAAAAATTAATAATTTTTGAATCTATAAAACCCTGTAAGGTTTCTCATTATCAAAAATTTTAAGGTAAATTTTTTCAACACAGATCCCTATTACCTACTAATACTACTGATTGGACAACATTCTGCTTCCTAATGTATCATTATGTCCTTATAATCACCTTTTTACTGTAGCAAGCCTTCTGGCCTCTCTTAAGCTTTGTGTTTTGCATTCATACAGTATATATAGCCTTTACCATTTATATATAGTCTTTATTCTTCCTATCAGATGTGTCTTACACTTTGGATTTTGTAATTTTAATCTCCTTTCTATTTCCTCATTCTGTGGAATGCCCTGCCTCTTATAAACACTTCCACTGGTGTCATTCATAAATATATACTGCAGTCACATCAGCCTACGTTGTTGCTAATGTACGGCAATTGCATTGACCTACCTTGATCTACAATAATTTTTTTAAAAAAATTCCTTATATTCTCCACCCATCTCTCCTAAGATGGGAATTATATCAATAAAGGAGTATTTATAAACCAAAAACTGTTATATATATAGACGCAAATTTTGTTTCTGTCATAATAAAAGAAAATGTGTGCCAACTTCTTTCACTTTTTTTATTTGTCTATTTATGTATGTCTACAATTGATATAACCAGCCATGCCAACTGCCAAGCACCATGCTCACACAAGTAATGGAGAGGAATAGATATCTAGGGAATATATTTGTTTGTTTACTGTTTTGAGGTTTTCTAATCACATCTATTGTTGTTTTCAACAAGACGTCAGATTATAATCAAGATTATTTTTTGACTACTTTCAAAGGGTAAAACCCAAATCACACTAAATCTTTAAAACAAAATGTCAAATACATATTATCATATCTCTGGAGCCAATGGTTCCAGAAAACATTGGACTCAATCACCCACTGCTGTTTATCCTCAATTCCCCTTTGAGGTTAATCCTGTCAAAATATCCTAGTCGGATCAGCAATAGAATTTTAGGTTTAGCTATAAACCTAATCGCATAGAATGATAAAATCATGGTGTCATTGTAACAATTAGGATACATTGTATTCTAGAATGCCTGTTGCATCCAAGGCCCATTTTTGCAAATATAAGAATTTGATCCAAGATTACTCCCATTGCATTAAAAGGTTGCCAGCAATCTCAGCCAAGATCTACTCGACCAAACCAAATGATTAAAAATAAATTGAAGAACCGACCTTTCACATTATGCTAAAGCACACGACAGCCAAAAGAAAAATAAAATGCCCAACATCGTGTAGAATAATAAAAGTGAGACATAGGTTCAAATTCCCTACACCACACTACGAGGAAGACAGGGTGTATTATAGTACCCAATCATAGCTAACAAACTCACCAATAACCATTGACTCAACGAGTAATTGCAAGAAAAAACCTAAAACTAGAAACATGCAATCAAACTCATGACACTACTTAAGAGATTTTTGGCGTTTTTGGTGCAAACTTGTCATAAATATGTAGAGAATTCATCGTGCAAACTTACCATGAGTACGTATTCAATTTGTGGTTCAAACTTGTCATAAGTATGTAGCCAATTGTGGTGCAAACTCCGAAAAATAAATTGAATGAATGATTCAATAATCGGATGATTACATTGAATGATATACACACGTATATATAGAGGTTACAAGACGATGTTCTATAATTAGAACATAACGTTAAAATATTAGATTTAAGAGCTAAATGCTAAATTAAGCGTGAAAGCTAAATACATAATAAAAAACTAACTTAACAAGCTTAATAAGTCGACAACTTAAAATAGAAGATGACCACTAAAAATAGAAGATGACCATTATAGAAGATATTAATATTATTTTAACACCCTCCCTAATGGTCATTGTACTCAATACCCTACAGAAAACACTGCAGGTGTTATGATCACATATGCAAAGAACACTCTGCTGCTACGGAGACCCTCCCTGGATCTGAAAAGTGTTAATGACCAAGAATACCAGAATCCATCCAACCTAACATTGGGTAACCAAATTGAAACCTGAAACCATGATTTTGAGGAAAAATTGGCAAACCCTTTTGCAGAAGAGTACCAACTCCAAAACTGACAGCAAGATACAACGGTTGCAGATGTTCGCCCTGGCAGGTGCAACCCAAACTGACTGCAACAAAGCTCGATTTTTGAGGATAAAAATAAATCAAAACCAGAGAACTTCGCGAATCACAAATCCCACGCGAACTTCGCGTATTACTGATGATTTTTGAGGAAAAAATCATAAAACCAGCAAACAATTTTTGAAGAAAAAATCGTGAAAACCTAGAAATCCCACGCAAGCTTTGTGGATGACAAATAATAATTTTTAAGGAAAAAAATTCAAAACCTTGCGAACAATTTTTGAGGAAAAAAATGTGAAAACCAACCAAACAGGAAATTTGCTTATCACAAAGCATAGAAGGCTGACTCCTTCTCTCTAGAATGCTCTACAACATGAGCCTTCTCTTGTTCCTGAGACCCTCCCAGCCTAGATTGCACGAATGCCAGCAATTTCCTGCAATCTTTCTTCATATGGCCAAACTGGTGACAGTAGTTACACTGTACACTTTTCTTCTTCAAAGACTGCGTATATTGACCTTGCCCCTTCTGCTGGAAGGACTGACCTTTACCCTTGTTCTTATCCAAAACTTCAGCTGTAAAGGCTTGTTCAGTGGACGAACTAGCGTTGCTTCCATTGATCCTGTTGTAGAAGCTTGTTGCAGAGATCAGGAAACTTCAGATCAACACTAGTAGATGAGATATTGAGAGTATCAATGAAATGCTCGTAGGATCTGGGAAGGCAGCGTGATCACTACCATATGGCCTATAGCGTCCAAGTGGTCACGGATCTCCTTGATCTTCGTGAGATGTGCCTGGATAGATAACTTTTCATCCATCATGATAGAAAACAACATATTCTTCAGAAAGAAAGCTCGACTCTTGTCGGACGTTTCATGAAGATCCTTCAAGAGATCCCAGATCTTTTTTGCTGTTTTACCTAAAGGCACCTGTGGGAGTTGATCATCTGTGACGAAGAGTTTGATAAGCATGACAGCCTCTAGATTCTTCACATCATGTTTGTCTTGATCATCACCTATTGTTGTAGGACGAGATTCCTTGCCCAAAACAAGTTGATCAAGGCAACGATACTCAAAGATCGATAACATGCGCTGTTTTCAGGTGTTGTAGTTGAGGCCGTTGAACTTCTGACTATGTTCCAACATGATGTTGGTCAAAGATGCCATCACAAAAACAGAGTTTGAACGTGGTCAACCTAGTGAAGGCACAAAGAATGAGACAAAAGATTTTGATTAAAAATCAGAATAGAAGCAGCTGCTGAGAAAACTGAAACCCTATAGGAGAATTCTTGCACGAATTCCAAGGCACAAATTTTGAGGTTTGAAAGAAACCCATAAATGAAAAAAAAAATAGCTAACTTAAAACAGCATAAACGGTGCCCCAGAAAACAGCAAAATTCCCAACGTCCACAAAATTAGCAGAAATTGCGAACTATTTTTAAATTCCAAGGCAAATTTGTTGGCACAAAATTCGAGGCATGGAAAATGAGGCACCCAAAAAAGCTCTCGAAAAATCCACCAAGAATCTGAAATCAGAATGTAGATCCGACGGTTCAAAAATCGAGGCATGGAAAATGATGCACCCAAAAAAAATCTGACAACGACCCAGTTGAGGTCTCGAAAAACCCACCAAGAATTTGCAACCAGAATAAAATTTCAACTTGAACTGAAGGGTCAAAAGCCTAGTCGAAAATTGCAGAAACACTAGGAAAATTTTCAATCTGCAAAAAAAAACCTTTAGGTTGCAGGGCCGAAAATCTCCATAACCCTAAAAAAAACATGAACTGCTGCCCAACACAAAGAAATTCGCCTACGAACCAGAAACCCTCAAAAAGCCTTCAAAAAAGCAAAATCATTTTTCTATAAAAAACAATTAAAAAAAAATCTAGAAAATATTCCAGAAAGAAGGCCATATATTTTTATTAAAAAATTTGCCAAACTTTAAAGAATCCCATCAACCTGCTCTAATACCATGAAAAATAAATTGAATGAATGATTCAATAATCGGATGATTACATTGAACGATATACACATGTATATATAGAGGTTACAAGACAATGTTCTATAATTAGAACATAACGTTAAAGTAAAAGATTAAATAGCTAAATGCTAAATTAAGCATGAAAGCTAAATTGAGCTTAAACGCTAACTTAACAAGCTAAATAAGTCGACAACTTAAAATAGAAAACCACTAAAAATAGAAGATGACCATTATAGAAGATATTAATATTATTTTAACAAACTCAACACAAGTACATATCCGATTCGTGGTGAAAACTCGACATGAGTACGTATATGATTCTTGGTGCAAACTTGCAACAAGTACTTGGCAATTCTACCTCTTGGACCCATCAAACATGGTTTGACAGTATACACAATGGAAAAACATGGAAAAAAATGCAAGAAATGCTCTACAAATCCACCAATTTTTGGTCTATAAACATAATTGCCCTTGCAAATTCCTCACACAATATTTGCAAGTTTCCTCACACAATATTTGCAAATTTCCTCAAGTGAATTCAATCAAATTTGAAACAAAATTGAGGAGCAAAATTGTGCATTTTCAAAAATTCCAAAATCAAATTTTTTTTGTCTCCAAGCATGGCAAGAATGTGAAATATTGTGAAAATGTTAGATTTAGGTTTTCAAACATGCTTAGAATGCATTGAATTCAATTTGCACAAATTTTAATGCTAGTATTTTTCTAGGTAGGATTTGGGTTTAGGATTAAAAAAAAAATCTTTCTACATTATTTCATGCCGTTGCTATTTTGAGTTACCAGTTCACTCCAAGTGTTGGGTTTGGGTCCAATCCATTCTAAATCCAAATCCCAATATGGGGTAGGTGGGGATGCGTCCAAGGGACACATTTCAACATATGCATTCTAAGCAAACACAAAACAAAACCAAGCAAACTTTCAAGAACCTGTGGTGAATCTAATGAGTTTTGGCATTTTTTGAGGGGCATTTTTTAGTTCTTTGAGACATTTGACTTTGACTTAAACAAATCCCGAACCCAAAAAAAATCATTCCAAGACATTTGAATGATAAAAACAAGTAGTTTACCTCATTGTGAATGCAAAAAACAAAATTCATTCATTTTTCCTAAAGTTTCATTCTTACTTGGCATCAAGTGAATACAATTGAAGATTGATCACTAAGGTTCCAAAATAATTGGTTTGTTATCCCCATGCATGTGCAAAAGCCCATCCACTATCAAGGAAATTGTGGAGGAAGAATTTGGCACTTTTGGTTTTTTTTCTGCATTTTTTATTAGTTTTGAAATTCCTTTTTTTCTCCCTTTCTTCTATGCTTAAATTTTTAAACTCAATTAGGCTTTATATTTTTGTTGTTATCACTTATTTCAAATGTGATTTTATCAAACTCACTACCAAAGAGATGACAATAGCAGCCAATTCAACCTCCATGGTGTAGCCCCACTTCAAGAGAAATGCAAATTCGCCCTTCGGAGATATCATATACTTACTATGGTATAGCCTATTCGAGGTGGTGGAGGTTAAATTTGGATTTGCAATGGGTGTAATGTTCAGTATTCAAGCTCATACAATTAAGTGAAAGCTCATTTGTGAGGCATCCTACATTGGGCATCAAAGCTTGTGTAGGAAAAAAATAATGTAACCATTCCATTAATGATTAAAGCAAGGCATAGCATATATTAAAGAGCAGAAAAAAAACAGATGAAGAAGCAAGCCATTAATCAAATCATCCTTTTCTAAAAAAAGATCTCAAGGAATGAAGCCCCCTCCACTACCATCTAATCTTCAAACTGTAGAGAGCCACCCATTTTTCGCCACACCTAAAGAACTCCTTACAAGACATAAGAGATCAAAGGGGCCATTGGAAGTTGCATTTCATAATGAGTCTTGTGAGATTCTTTATCAATACATTGCAAGATGTGTCTATGCAAATGGATTGGCTTTCAATGTTGTTCAATCACCCTACTGACAACAAATGGTGAAAACAATCAATGAGACCCAAAAGAGTACATGGGCTCAAGTTTTGAGGTGTGTAATACTTTATTAGCAAAGGAAGAGAAATTTATAGAGGATTCATTAAAGCCCATAAGGAAATTATTGGGTCAAAACAAGGGCATCCATCATTTCCAATGGATAAACAATGCAGAAATTTGACCACTAATCAATGTTATTGCAGTGTCCCCAAAAGGGACAATGAAGATAATGCATCTATTGTTAATACTATTTGTCAAGCCCCTAAGGAAGTGTAACCTTGAAATGTTGTTCGAGCCATGACAAACAATGCCAACAATTGTAAACTGGTTAGTTTAATGAGGAGCATTATTCACACATCTTTTGGACACCCTGTGTAGTATACTACTCAACCTTATGCTACAAAATTTGGCACCAAAATTTATTGAATAAACAAGTTTGTATCAAGGCTTAAGACATTCAAACATTCATCACGAACCAGCATGTCACAATGCATTTTCAAAACATTCTCGAAATTGGAGTCCTTGAGGGTAAGTGAAACAATATGATTTATTAAATAGTTTAACAAATACGTTTCACTTTTTAAATAAATATGTTTCACTTTCATTTTTTTTAATAAGTTCATATTTTCTTATTAAGGGGTTAACCAAAAAAAATTATCTTGCTAGTTTGATTCTATTGAATAGGTTGTTGAGACCAGTTTTACCTCCATCACAATTGTTCTAAGATGAATTGTGAGGCTTGAAAGGAACTCTATAACATGACCATCAACCAAAATTGGTCCAAATAAAGGCAATCTTGCACTGCAAGGGCAGCAAATATTAAGTGAATGATCATATATCTCCTCAAATTCACTAAGCCCATATTAAGTATGATCCATTATACTGACATGGATAAGCCATGTTTGAAAGAAATATAAAATGGCTTCACCTCAATGATTAAGAAGATGTCAACCAACATAAATACAAAAGAGCAAGATCCTAAAGAAACATTCTTAAAAAAACTACACAAAATGCTCTCCCTAACAAGTTTGAGGTTAAAGCTCATACTCGGTACTCACTTGACCAATCATTCACAAACCTACAACCACTTGCAATCGAAATTTTATTGCCATTAAATTGTCTATAAAAAAAAACTTTTATCTTTCATGTTTCATATATAATTCAAATTATTTTATTTTATAACTCTTGACTCACTCTAAATAGGTTGCTAGTTCATCTACATGTAAGAGGAAATGGAGCACATGCTCCTCTATGCACTCAATTAAGCATATAAAACTACACCCAAAAAAAGCAGAGAACTTAGCATTTGTGCATTTCAACTTACGACTACTTTCACACAAATAAAGTGGCTACAAGGAAGTGGAATATAAAGCCAAAGCATAATAATTTGAATGCTACCATTGTTGGCATATTGGCATAACTGATGGAGATGATGGTGTACCGGTAAAGGACTGTTGGTGATGATATAATTATGATATGATGCTTAATGATCAGTTATTTGTGTTGTCATTGATGGCAACACTAAAAGAATACAACACCAAAACAATCAACTAATGACAAATACCAGGAACTCATCGGGCAATGTTGTACCGATCTGGGCCTCACTTGATCTTCTCCTTGTCATTGTTCTTCTCCCCATGATTGTTACATTTCTTCTCCCCCTTTGACAGCAATGCCAAAGATGCAAAGGCATCTTTTGTCTTCATCTTTGCTGCTCCCCCTGAGGAGTAGCCCTCTTCTTATCAATCCATAGTGAAAGATATTCAATGAATCCATTGGATTGATGCTGCCACTTCTTCTTAGTTGACCTTGGGTAGGGGTATAACCCCTAACTTACCTCTGAGATATTCAAAGAAAGCCTTAGGCAATGGCTTAGTGAATATATCTGCCAACTGCTCCTTACTTGACACATGCTCCAATCTCACTTTCTTTTCCTGTACTCTCTCTCAAAAAGTGATACTTCAATTCAATATGTTTAGTCCTAGCATGCAGTACCAGGTTCTTAGAAATGTTTATAGCACTAGTGTTATCACAATGTATGATCACCGGTTCTGTCATATCCTACTTGAATCCTTCCAAGATGCCTCATCCATATAGCTTGTGTACAATTCATGGATGTAGCTACATACTCTGCTTCTGCTGTAGACTGAGAAATACAAGTTTGTTTCTTACTGGTCCAAGATACCAGTCTACCACCTAGAAAGAATGCACCACCGGTTGTGCTCTTCTGGTCATCTACACTTCAGCTCCAATCTACTTCACACATGCAGACATCTCAATCTGGTTCGACACACTCGCACTCCTTTGATCACCGACACAATAAACCTTCTAAAACTTGACCTAAATAGACTTTACAATTAGGTCGGTTACATAACCCTAACTTACAATGAATCTACATCATAGATCATATCAGATCATTACAATTCATTAGACAGATCATTACAAGAAATTTCAAGACAATTACAGTCATTGAATGATCATAACTCATCACTGCACATCGATCTAATAAGCTGTCAAACCCTTAACACATTATGCTAAGCAATTCGTTGTTTCCCAAATAATTCGCTCCATGTACACGCCAAAACAGCATCTTATCTATTCACACGGATTCTGACACGTCATCATCAACTTATGAACATGAAAAGAATCACCGCCAAACCATAAAACATTATCGATCAAAGATCTTGTTACCGGTTCTCAAACCCTACACTGAATAAACAACAGTCAATTACAAACATGACTTCTCGTTCTCCAAACATGATGCGGCTCAAGTTATAGACTCCTTACAATGTCACAAGCATACATTCCAAACTGCAAGACCTAACTCAACACGGATCTCTGCCGCAATCATCTCCTTCACTGTTCCTGCTTACCGGTTCACTGTCACTTGGCAGTTTTGCTTTCCAACTCAATCCATTTCAATCTATTACCGGTTAGACTTAACTGATACACTTAGATAACTTAGATAATATACCAAACATAAACAAACATGGTTGCCATCAATGACAACACAAATAATTGATCATTAAGCATCATATCATAATTATATCATCACCAACAGTGCTTTACCAATACACCATCAGCTATGCAATATGCCAACATTCTCTCCCTTTGACATTGATGGCAACACTAAAAGAATACAACACCAAAACAATCAACTGATGACAAATACCAGGAACTCGTCATGCCATGTTGTACCAATCTATGTTTCACTTGATCTTCTCCTTGTCATTGTTCTTCTCCCCATGACTATTACATTTCTTCTCCCCCTTTGACAGCAATGCCAAAAGTGCAAAGGCATCTTCTGTCTTCATCTCTACTGCTCCCCCTGAGGAGTAGCCTTCTTCTCATCAATCCATAATGAAAGATATTCAATGAGTCCACTGGATTGATGCTGCCACATCTTCTTAGTTGACCTTGAGTAGGGGTATAACCCCTAACTTACCTTTGAGATATTCAAAGGTAGCCTTAGGTAATGGCTTAGTGAATATATCTGCCAACTGCTCCTTACTTGACACATGCTCCAATCTCACTTTCTTTACATGTACTCTTTCTCTCAGAAAGTGACACTTCAATTCAATATGTTTAGTCCTAGCATGCAGTACCACTTCCTTTGCACTTGATGTTGAGGATGAGCTTGCTAGCAGTCATGAGTGCCACACTATTTTTGGTTCTTCTAAGATACCAGTACCCACATCATCTACTATGGATGGTGATGATGATATTTTAAAGACCCATATGACATTGATGCCTAACCAATGATACCTGATTATTGACACTTGACATTAAGTATTTTTTATTTTAATGTATACCATGTCATTCAAGTTTGACTAATTCACATTATGATATAGTTTTACTTTTACTATCCTCTGGTCATTTTGTTTATTATATGATGATATTCGATATTCTAAACTTTGTTATTGCTGCAAATATGTATATATTTCTAATTTTTATATGGTTTTCTTTGAACAAACCCAAATCCAAAAAAAAAAATTGACCAAAACCACAAATGCAAACCAACACCAAGATCGATAACTTAGCTGCTATTCAATTACGTTTTAAATGCAATTTATGTTAATTTTATTCATCGTTTGGCCCTTGTGGGTTCAAATTACTATTTTCTAATTTCAAACATTTTTTTATACTTAAAATGTGCTACTTAAGAGCCTCTAGACTTGGGTAAGATATATCCATACAAAGATTGCAGCACACAAGATGAGGGCACATGCATATTTTAGAAAAGATGAGATTATTAATTTTGAGAGGCAACTATGAAGAATGTACCTACGGAAAAAGGAGACATTGGATTGGATAACATCATTGCAAAAAAGGTAAAAAAGCTACTATGGAGAAAATTCAAGAGGACAAGGGCTCAAAGGACATTGGAAAAGATAGAAGTGAGATGGAGACTGATGAGTCTGAAGGAGAGGAGAGCTGGAAGGAAGAGGAAGTGGGGGAAGAGGAAGGAGGAGCTGAGGAAGTCTCTGATCAAAATAGTCCGACCCACAGTGTGAGCATAGGAATTGTTAACAGCCAGCATATGGAGGAACAGGACAAGATTAATGAGGAAAGAGAAATGGAAATTGAGCAGGAGAAGGACAAGGAAACTGAGCAGGAGAAGGACAAGGAGAATTCGAGCAGGGATCAAGATAAAGCTGGAGAGGGGATAATTCTGGATAAACTCAAAAACCAGTCCGAGGCTCATATGGGTTTTGATAGGTGGGTTTATGAAGGAATAAAGAATCTGGAAAAAACTAATAAGCAGCAGGAAGAGAAAGGGAAGAAAGCTGAAATAAACCAGGAACAGTGGAATAAAGGAATGGAGGAAAAAGTGGAGAAGCTGGAAGCTCAAATTGGTAATCTGGAGGAAGGAAAAACAGCAATGAAAAACTTTCTGCTAATGATTCCGGATATTCTGTCCTCTGTGACTAAGAATTTAGAGGAAATTACCAAGTTCCTTGATGGTCCCAGCACCCCCAAACTTGTCGTGGATCTAGATATTGATGAGGATGCTATCGAGGCAGGAACAGTGGAAAGTGCTCCTGGTGGTGCGGCGAAAAGAACAAGGACAAGCATGAAAAAAGTTGTTGTGGCCTCTTCCAAGGATATCCCTAAGCTTAGGGATAATATTAAAGATTTGCAAGGGATTAGCAGAAATTTGGCTAATGCCCTAAAAAACATTAAGTAATTTGTTTTCTGTCTCTTTTCTATCATGGTTGGATATGGCTGGTTTTGTTGGGCTTTTTTGCTGATTTTTGCCCATAATTGTGCTAGTTTTTTGGCAGTTTGTCTTTTCTTGTTGCTTAATGCTATTATCATTGAAGAATATTTTGTAAAATGTTTCAGGATCCCTTCAAAACCTGTTTTTCCCGTAATCAAAAACATCATTGCAAATGATGTCAAGTGATGATGTCAAACATGAGGCAAAGAAGTCATTGTCATCTAGTATTAGGATGGAGATGCAATCTTCAACTACGGAAGTGGAATTGCAGCCGACAAAAAGTAGACTCTCACCTCAAATTTCCACTCAAAAAAGAAAAATGAAATTTTAAATTATTGTGACCTGCATTTATATGCAATTTATTATGATGATTTTCAATTACAATCATCATACGTTCATAATACATATCATAGCTATTGACTAGTCATTGTATGCACATTATGATGCAATATAGTACTCTATCTATATTCAAATATAGTACAAAACACTTCCTCAATGTTTTATAGTCCTGTTTGATACATTTTGTATTTTCATAAAATTTATGTTTTTTAAGGAATTTAAATTCCTTTTTAAGTTGTCAAGTTTTGTCAAGTCGTCAAGTTTGAGTCAAATTAGGGTTTGCCAAGTTTTTGCCGAGTCCAAGTTTGCCCAATCATGGGGTACTTAGAGTGTGATCCATGTTCATTAATATTAAGAATACAATTGCAGATTTCTCCATGCTGCACTAAATGGCAGCACATAATGCAGGCCAAGATCTACCTCAAAAGAAACTATTATTATTTAAATAAGATCTTAGAAAGTTAAAAGCCAGCCTATAACTCAAGCAAAAGTATACCAAGTTCCATTATACCAATTATAATGTATAATAGAATTTGACCCACCTTTACAAATCTTAAGAATGTCATTCGAGCTTTACCCTAAACTGCATTAAAAAGAAGCCTACAATGTTACAATCCCATCAAAGGCCTACCAATCAAAGAGATTATCTACATTATACTTACATAATTCTAGCAAACATGTGGTGAGGTTGTGCTATACTGATTATGGTGTACTTTGTACTGTGCAACCCATATTATAAATCTTTAAAATGTGGTTCAAGCTTAAAGTGCACAGCACTCAAAAGTGCCAACAATCTCAACAAAATCAACCAAGCTAAAAACTAAATTGTTTCATTATTTAAATTGACATTTTAAACATTGAGCAGCCAAATCAAATAGGGTGAACTCAACTAGTTACAAAAAGGTTGGAACTTTTGTAACAGACCCCAAGATTCAAATTGCAAGAAAACATAATAAAACAATGAAATTGGTTAAAATTACACATACGGCATACCCAGCAGAAAGAGGCATCAATAATCACGGAACATCAACGTCCTAACATAACCATTCAGCCACCAAGGTAAACTCAGGGAAGTAATGAGAGAATATTTCTTTATTTGATTTTCCCACATTCAGTTTGACCCAGTGACCATATGTGCATACATGAAAAACAGAAACCACCATTTTTTGTTTACAGAAGAGATACTCCTCAATCATGGCACTAATTTGAAGCTTAATGCAAAAAACATACAAAAATTTAATCAAAATTTTAAAAGATTGACAACCAAATCATTTATGATAAGCTCAAGTGGTAAAAGCATCTATACTTTCATAATGGAATCTAGGATTCAAATCTCATTAGACATGATATAGTGTTGGCATTTCGCATAATACTCCGTCAAATTGGCTGGGCACCACATGCTCGATTGACCGCAAAGGGTGAACCTCGATTGACCGCAAAGGGTGAACTTGATAAATTCAAGTAGATATGATAAATTATTATAAAATTGGGTTAAATATCAAATCCAACTCATTGAGTGAGCATACCTAACTAAGAAACTACAGTTGGTGATTTGAATAGTCATATGAGACAAGACAAAATGTTAAAATTAGGGAAAATACAGTATCCAAATCACTAGCACAAACAAAGAAGAATTCAACAAATCCCAGAAGACAGGTGAATTCAACAAATCCTAGACGACTGTTGAATTTGAACATTCCTCGGAGACATGATTAGATATTAACATTAGGTGAAATTTCGAATCCAACTCACTGGCACAGCATATCCAGCTAGGGAACTGCAATACATGACTTTGACGTATCCTAGGATACATAAAAAAATATCAAAATTGAACAAGATATCACATCTAAATCACTAAGTACAGCATTCCCAGCCAAAGAACACCAAGCAATTTTGGCAAATCCTAGGAGATAAATGCTAAAATTGGTCAAATATAGCATCAAACAGAGACGATTAGTGAATAGTGCCCAATGCCAGGTGAATTTGATAAATACTGGGAAACATTATAAAGTATTAAAATTGGATCAGATAACACATCCACCTTGATGTATGTGCAATCAGCTAAGGTTCTCCAGTTGAATTTAGGAATATGAGGAGCGATTAAATATTTAAAATTAATCCAACTCGCTAAGTGCTCAACGCAACTTAAGGCAAATCTTAAAAGACATGAAAAACGTTAAAAATGGATGAAATACAGCATCTAACTTGCTCGATGGGTGTGGCAATCCACCACATACCATATCCAACTTGATCGGCGCGGGCAATCAACTGAGAAACTCCAGTGACTTTGACAAATTCTAGGAGACATGATAAAATATTAAAATTAGAAAAAAATCACACTTGACTGGCTGTGTGGACAGCAACCAACTCTGTGGGCACCAGCTGAATTCGACAAATCCCGTGTGATAAAACGATTAAAAACTGAGAGTATGGGTGAATTTGACGAGTCGTCCACAATAGAATGCAAAAATTGGGCAAAATGACACACGTAACTCCCTGTGTGCAGAGTATTCAATAAAACGTGCCAAAGGATTGACTTTAGTACTTTACAATAAAATGCTGAATTAGGTAAAATGGCACATTCAACTCACTGTGTGCAGAGTATCCAACTGAGTCCGCTGATTGAACTTGACAAATCGTGTATGATAAAATGATACGAAACCCAGAGGACTGCTGAAAATTGGCAGCCCTTTTGACAAAAAAATTAAAATTGGGTAATATGCCACATACAACAGACGTTGTGCAGAGTACCCAACTGAGGGCACCGGTTGAATTTAATAAACACCCTAATGTACAATCTTAAAATTTGATAGAAAATCACATCATTGAAAGCATTGGGTGCAGCATGCCCGACCGAAGAACAGCAAGCGAATTTAATAAATCATAGAGTTATGACAAAATATTAAATCAGATAAAACGCCAAATCCAACTCCGTGGCTGCGGAATAACCAATTGAAGAATGTCGAGTTGATTTTGCGAATCGTAAGAGACGTGATAAAATGTTAAATTTGAATACAATACCACATCAAACTCACTGGGTACAGTTAAAATTCAAAAATTCAAAAATTGATGAAAGAGGCATCCCCTTGATCGCGGCAAATAGGCCGAATGCTTTAAAAAAATTGCCTACTACAAATAATTGAAAAGAGGGGCAACAAACCTCGATTGGATCCGACGATGCCGCCCAGGCAGGGGATGCAGACGACTCATCCCACGGCAGATCAAGCAGAAGAAGCAGCGCGATCCCTAGCAAAGAAATACCCATCACAAATAATGTGATCAAGAACCAATTTTGCTGCCAAAAGGGCAATCCAGAAGATGTAGAAACCGTGTATATAATCCTTGTGGGTGTATTTGTTGTTCTTATGGTAGTATTAGACCGCCTATGATGAAGTGAAGATGAAGCTCCTCCAACAGAGCCTCCTTTAGGAGCCACCTTGCCTGCTACCTGATTATCCAGAGCTTTATAAGAACATCCAACTCAATTTCTACGCATTTTGCCTCGAGATCTTTTTGTGTGAAAAAATTGGTTTGATTAATAAATATAGGGTATATGTACATTAAAACAAAGGGAAGAACAAATTCATCGACAGCTTTTTAGCCAATGGGTGATTGCCATGTAGAACTGATGTATACGTGGAAAGTTATGATTGGGTGAAGCTATCTGTATGGTTTTTATTTGCTTTTAGAATTTTAAGCGGGTGGTCTTGACTGTCAAAGGGTTTTATGACTGGAAGTCAAATTTTATTGGAAATGGAAGTCGTCGCGAAATTTTTGGGATCTTTTTTATTTTTTAATTTATTAATGGATGTCAAGGTGAAAGGCGCCCTCTTATACAAAAATAGTAAAAAATGTAGTTAATTATATAAGGTGCATTACATTCACATAATGAACTTAAGAACTCTAAATAAAAACTTCATATTATTTAAATTGATTCCGTTGTTTTATATATATCTATATATATAATCAATAGTTTTTTTTATTTTAAATTTTAAATATTTTATGATTTTTATTTTTTTTTCAAATTTAGAGTATTCATGCAATTTAGTCCGTCTTACTGCAAAGTTCAAGCTAGAAAGGGGCTAGATGAGGCAAGACTAAACCCCTAAGGATAAACACAATCACCTATAAATCACGTGCATCAAAGTAATATTTTGAAAACTATGTTATATTAAAAGTAATATGTTAAAGATATCCTTAAAAAAGGATTTTTCTTTAAAATATTAAATATAAATTGTCTAAGGATATCCTTCCCAAAAACGAATTTTATGTGCATCCACTTTGTGTTGTAGATGTTTGTAACTTTGTAAATTCATATTTAAAAAAAAATATGATTTTTTTTTTAAATATTTGAAAAACAAAAAATATATTTATTTCTATCTTTAATTTTAGATCTGCATAAAAAATTTAAAGCTTTTAAAGAGACTTTCTCAAATTAATTAAAAAAAAATAAAAATTATTTAACTAATTATAGAGATAAGATTAAAAAAATTATCAAATCAAAATTATGATTTTTTAAAAATAAAATCTATAAAACTAAAAAAAATCAAAACAATATTATTTAATTATGTAATTTTCTACTTATTTAGTCATTGTTCATCTAGGCCTATTAATGGGTCTAGAAGGGTTGATCCTCTCCATACGAAGTCTTGATGGGTGGCGTGGAAGAGAACAAACTAAAGTTGGATTAAAATCAATTTTGATGGGGCGTCAAAAGGGAATCTGAGGGTATTAGGTGTTGGTTGTGTGGCTCATAATGACTATGGAGTAAGCATGGCAATTGGAGCTCAAAGATTGAAGGATGGAACCAACAACGAAGTTGAAGTTCACATTGCCTTATTAGTTATCAAACTCGTAGCTCATCTAGCTGTGTTGAAATTACACTTAGAAGGCGACTCTCAAATCATTGTGCAAGCCATTATGAGAGGAGATGCTCAAAACTAGAAGTTAAACAAATGGATCAAAATAATATCGAGCTAGTTGATGAAGTTCACAAATTTTAAGTTATCCCACACAAAAAGAGAGGGGAATATGTTGACTGATAGAGCTTCAAACTGGGGTTGCTCTCTCTCAAATGAGCAAACATTTTGGCATCATATTAATCTTGTCCCCTTTGAAGTCAAGGAGTAGTACGAGACCGAAAGTAGGAGGTGATGGGTTATTTGATTTGGCAGGGAGGGCAGGTTGAGGACACTGCCATTGTCAAACTTTTTCACTCCTCATTATCATTTTGTCAAATGGAGAGCATAAAAAAAAGTGCGAGGGGACTTTCACATGTGCCTTGATCGAGCTTCTAGAAGGTGCTTCAACGTTTTTATACTACCCGTGGTGAAGTCGAGTAGAGTTATCTTGGCTTTTTCTTCAACAAGTCATCTTGTGCAGGTTTAAGAGTGCCCAAAAACAATAGGAGAAGTTGTGTTTGTGGTGAGTGCTTAACATGGAAGCCAATTTCTCCTTGGGGACTACAAAACAGTAGGGCACCTTCAAAGGAGTGATAACAGAAGAGAGAATGGGGCATGTGTTCAAAATAGAGGATCCAAGATTTCTGAGAATGGTGGATGTTATGCTGGGGGAGGCATGCTTGACTTCCTCTTTTAGATTTAGAACCAATATTGATATTGCCTCAATCTTTCTAGCTTAGTGTTTGGAGTTGGGGTCTAAGGAGGATGACAGATGGGTGATAAGAGAATGTGTGAGAAAGGAATGGAAGGAGGGATTGAATTCCTTCTTGACTATGGAAAGACTGAGAGGGGAATTTATAAACATTGGAGGAGAATGGATATATGTTGCATATGTTGTATACGATGAAAATAGGATGTTAAACTATTGTAAAACCACCAAAGATCCAACCACATAAAACCCTAGTTCTACAATTAAGATCCACCATACACTAATGAAGAACCTAAAACATGTAAAATATCAAAACATGATAAATCATACCATTCACATGCTTAGTAGGGTTTGATCTCCATTGTTTCTTATTCCCATTGATCTTGCTTGATATAGTTGCTCTCAGATTTTGTATTGTGCACAAGAGCTCAACAAAGAACAGATTATGGTTGTGTAGACGCTCGATTGCTTGATTGATCGCATTCACTAGATAGACACATTAGTTAGGGTTATGAAAGGAAGAAAGAATCCTCTTATATAGATAGCACCTTAGAAATGGAGGAATGGGATTAAGAGGTGAAGGGATAAATGGTCAGTTAAGATAGGAAATAATAAAATATGAAGGGGGTGGTTAAGATAAAATCAAGAGATGAATGACAAGTGTCATGAAGGGAAGAAGCTAATGAATTAATTAAATAAATGAAAATCTATTTAATTAATAGAAGAAGTGGGGACCAATTAAATAAATAAAATATTTATTTAATTTAAAGAAAGGATAATTTAAAAAAATATTTGGATAATTTAAAAAAATAAAAAAAATTATTTAAATAGGGAAAGGCTAGAAGAGGATTAGTGAATTAAATAAATAAATAAAATTCTATTTAACTAAGAAAAGGCTTAGGATAAAATAATTAAATAAATAAAAATGTTTATTTAATTAGGCTAGGACAATTTTAGGTGTCTACAGATGTTACTCCCCCTCTTCGTCCTTTTTTGGTTTGAGATGCTAACGATGATAGAGAGGCTAGACGAGCAAAGGCTCATGATGGATGGAGAAGAATTAAAGAGTACCTGAGAAAGAGGGAAGGTGTGATTTAGGAGCAGGAAGGGGACAAGAAGCAAAAGAAATTAAATCATATTTCAGGAAAGAGGATTGTTGGGTCAGCATAGGCATGGCCAAAGGGGAGTCTTCAAATCAGTAAATGGAGGGTGTCTCAGTATGGTTTTGATCATTCCAAAACTGGCTTTGTAATTTTATTCAAAAAGATATATATGTGGGTAGTATAGTGATATGAAAACGAATATGGGAATAGAATTTGAGTGTAATATTATGTAAGGAGGAGATTGTGCTACTTACTTTGGGAGGATTGTACCACCTTGTTTTTTACATGTAATACTTTATATCTTACTAATATAATCATAACTTTTACCGATCAAAAATAAATAAATAGTATTCATCTAATTAATTATATTTCTTCTAATTCATCTAAATCTTATCTATAGATTTGATAAACCCAGAATAATGTCGGGTCGATCCGCTGGATCTATTGCTTGAATCGGCTCGGATACTGATGGTGGTGAAGCTGAATCTGCTCAATCTGCATGTGCCTTTGCAGAATCTACGGGTGTTGGTTCAACTGCTTTTTACTCTGATGTTGCGCGAGGTGCTTGCTTTGGATCTCCGTCATATGGGTCGAGAACTAAATCTGTGCCTAGAATTGGCTCTCGACCCAGAAAATTTTATGAATTTCGATCCTAGTGCAACCTTAAGGATATTAACAAGAGTATTGTTGTATGCTACTAAAATTCTCAACACTTTATTGTAATATTTATTTTTAAATATTTCTTTGTAAAAATATTTGCCAGAAATTACTTTGTACAATAAAATTGAGACCTTTCTTTTGGCCTGTTAATGGGCTAACTGGGGTTAATCTAGTTTGCAAGGTGAATAGGAATGTGGAGTGGTGTAAACCGAAGGTTGGCTAGATCAAGGTGAATTTTGATGGGGCATCTAAGCGTAATTCAGGCCCCTCGTGAGTATGGTATGTGGCGGGGGATTGGATGAGAAGCATTATTGTATTTCATGCTACTAGGTTGGTAGAAGGGATGAATAATGAAGCAGATCCTCGAGTAGCTTTGTTGGCGGTTGGAATGGTGAAAAAATTAAACATCTCCATGCTTCATTTGGAAGGTGACTCTCAGGTTATTGTTAATGCATTAATCAAAGGGGAGGCATGGATTTGGAGACTTGATAAATATATTAAAATTACAAGAAATATTTTAGCAACGTTTACAAAAATTTTAATTTCCCACATTGTGTGAGAGGGGAATACAGTTGCTAGTTCACACTCTTCAAGTTAGTAGTGTCTCTTAATGAAGAGGTATTGCAAGGCGTTTAATATATTATTATCATGATTTGAACTTAGATTCATGAAGGGTATTATGTGTTGTCAATATCAGAGCCATCATTTCGAGAGATGGCATTTATTATGACAAGAAAGATGGGAATGATTAAATGGAAAGTTGGTTCGCTATTAATTCTGTAGTATGCTTTGGCCAAAAGGCATAATATTTGGCGATGACGAGTGACATGGGTCTCCAAAATGGAGACCAAATTTACTCTCATCATTACAAAACAAAATTATTATTTTTTGGGCAAGGTGATGAAGAAAAGAATGAAGAACTTGTTCAAGTTCGATGACCCATTTTTTGTAGATCATGAAAATATTATTGGAGGAGGAATTTATGTAGACGAAGCATCGATATCAGACAAGCATTGATATCAATTTAATGGTGATGGCATGGGGACTTGAACTAGGAAAAAAGGAGGAGGTGGTGTGGGTGTTGTAGAGGTGCATAGATGAATAGTGGTTATACGAGATGGAATCCCTCTTGGCAAAGGCCTAATTTGGTGCGGGTTTCTTGGTTGATGGCAATGCTTTGAATCAAGAGGAGGATTTACCACTGCCAATTCTATCTTTTATTCATTTGAGTGACACTTCAAACCACGATGTGCATTGTGTGATGGCCTTGATTGGTTGAGAGGAGCTAAAAGATTTCCTGCGGGAGAAGGAAATGGAATGAGGCGGCACAAAGGAAGCAATGAATGATAAGGGAAAAGTGAAAATGGATTTCAACCTGGGTGAAATACTGGATTAATGGTCCTCTCATGCCTTGTTTGAAGAAAAAGTGACATTCTTTTTGTTAATGCATAGATAGCTACGGTAAGATAAATGATTGAATGAGAGATAAATGAAGTCTCTCATTCAATCATTTATCATATCGATTATATAGTACTTACAGTCCAAATAGTCACACTTTCAGTTCAAACACTCGCACTTACGGTCCAAATAATAGACTTGCAGTCCAAACAGTCGCACTTACAGTCCAAACAGTAGTACTTACAATCCAAACAGTCGCACTTACAATCCAAACAGTAGCTCTATTGGTCCAAGCAGTAGCTCTTATAGTTCAAACAGTTGCACTTTCAGTCCAAATATCAGCTCTCTTGGTATGAATGTTAACTTTCTCATATTTCAACATTAACTCTCCAAGGTTGAACTTGCTAGGTCTAAGTATCAATTTTCTCAATCTACACATCAACTCTTCAAGTCAGAACAACCATTGTCTAAGTTCCAACATCTAAATTTGAAACAACAAAGGTCCTCGTCTAAATAGTAGAGTTTCTAGATCAAACAACAGCTCTCTTGGTCTAAACAGCAAAGTTCCCAATATAAACAACAGAGTTCTTAATCTAAACAATAGCTCACCTGGTCTAAATGTCAGCTTTCTTGGTCTAATCAACAACTCTTTTGAGTTGAATGTCAAATTTCTCATGTTGCAACATTAGATCTCCTAATTTTTACTTTCCAGGTCTAAATATCAGTTCTCTGAGTCTGAAAATCACAAAGTTGGGTCAAAATTACAATCTCCTAAGTTTAAACACTCAATTTGTTGAGTCTAAACATTATTATTTTGACACTCCTTATCCTTGCCCTGTAAATCAGATTTTGTTACTCCATACATCCTCTTTGCTTCTTCCAACTAGATCTTCAAATCAGAAATTGTTGTCATTGATTCTTCAAGTGATTTGTTCAATAGATCTTGTTTTTCAGTAGTAGCATTCCTGTAGTTTTTACATTCCTTTCTTACTTTTCTAAGTTTTTCTAGTGCACTTACAAGTTCACCTTCAAGGTCTACTTCAACTTCAATTTCTTCTTCATCTTTATCAACAAAAAGTTCATCAGATAACTCCCCTTGCGCCATGAAGATATTGACTTCTCTTTCACCTTCACTGCAACAATCTTCAGAGATACTTTCTTCATCAGAGGTATCATCCACAAATGTGTAAAGACTGTTTTTCTCCTAAAATTTATTCTTCTTTGCTTATAAATATTTGTCATCCTTTCCTTGCCAGAGGCTTTCACGTTTTTCTTTTCATCTTCATCTTTCTCTCCATAAGGACACTTAGATCCAAAGTGTCCAATCTTGCCACAGTTGAAACATTTGAAGGGCAAATTACCTTTGTACTTTCCTGAAGGGTGAACTCACACTGTTGGTTCCCACTTTTGGTACATCCTGATTTTTGCTAAAATCATACATTTTTTAGAAAATATAATGATTTAAGCCTTAAGAGATCTCATTTTAAGTAATAAATTGAATAGAGTTAGATCAAAATTACTTGGATAGAACCTCTCTACTTCTAAATTATACTTGCAATGGAGTCTCCTTTGCATCTATCAAATGCTGAGAAAAAACCAATTTTACATTAGCTTTTTGGGGGTCAAATGAATTCATTTAGAAGTTTTAATTTTTTAAGTATTTAGTCCTTATTATAAGCTTTCCAAACAGTATAATTTTTAATATATTTAATTTCATTAATATATTTTTATTTTATTATTTATGAATGGTTTTTTCACCGAACATGAACTTCTTTGTTCAATGCATTGGGAAAAATAGTAAATTAATTCAAAAAAATTGTGAAAAATATCTATGCCCTAGGTATTGATGTCTTCTTTCTAACAAAAAAGAAAAAAATGAATTTTGATATATATAGATCAAGTTATGTGTTCAAACGTACACCTATATCTAAATTGAAATTAGTTGGACTTCAAAACTTAATAAAATGAAAAATATTCAACATCTCACTATCAAACCAACTAAATGCCTTGGTTATTGATGTTACAAACCAAAATTCAAAAGAATTAAATTTTTATCATTTATAGAAAAAAAAAGTTATGCGCTTTGGGATGCACATTACTCTTAAAAAAAGTTGTTTGCTGTAAAAACTACTTTTTCAAGGAGATGGAAAAATCAATAAAATTTTATTCAATTTTTTAAAAAAATATATTTAGAATCTACAAACAAGATGTTACAAATCATTAGTCTACATCATCTTCAAATTCTTAATGGTTTAGAAGTTATAGGTGTTAGAAAGTGAAGATTTTTTTCAAAATGTTCATCTAAGTGTTAAAGTTGGTCAAAAAGTGGGAACCAGTATTGTGACTTCACCCTGAACCCCTTTTAAGCTTCCTTACAAATTTTGCTACAGCAACATCAGAGTCATTTTCATCCTTGTTTGTAGCTAGTTCTTTTCCTTTTTATGTCATACTGAAGGCAACTTCTCTCTTTGTAGATTCAACACTTATTGTTCTCATCTCATAGGTAGATAGAGAGCCAAACAGTTCATCCATAGAGAAAGTGGTTAGATCCTTAGCTTCTTCAATGGTAGAGACTTTGGTGTCATACTTTGGATCGAGAGATCTGAGTACCCTGTTTTCTATAACTTCATCTTTAAACTCTTCTCTGAGTCCCTTATAGCACTCACACTTTCATCCACTCTTTGCAGATAGTCAGCTATTTTCTCCTCATCCTTCATTTTCAGGTTTTCAAATTGAGTTCTTAGATTTTGTAGTCTGGCTTCTTTCACTTTAGTATCTCCTTCATATATACTCTTCAGTTTGTCCCATGTTGTTTTTGCAGATATGCAGTGCATGACTTTGACAAACTCTGTATCAGACAGACCAAAAGTGAACTGTCCCTCTGGCCCTAGATGCACTTGGATTACCACGTGAAGCTTCATCAAAATTCAATTTAAACCATCCAAACTAAAGTTTATTCAATGAGCAAGACTGTCTCTAATTTTTACTAGTGACCCCACCATTTCTAAAGAAGGGAGGAACTTTAAGGCCACTCCATTCTTTCCTAATATCATTATCCCATATTGTGAATTGTAGACCTTTAGCCAAATGGGTAGAATTCCTGCTATTGACAACCTCTACAATTGCAGACTCAACCATGTTAAGCAGTTTCTCTCTGTCCATAGCCTCGTCTTGGAAAATCCTTTGATTTCTTTACTTCCATAGTTCCCAAAGAAGTATTGATGGGTTGCAAATTGACAAATTATCAAAGAGGTCTTTCCTTCCTTCATAGGCCAACCTTTAAACAAACTGATGATGTCACTGGGTAGAGCAGATATCCAACCTAATCTAGCACACAACCATCTCCAACAAGACTGTGAGTAAGGGAAATTAAGAAACAAACGATCGACAAAATTCCTCTACCTTTTTGCATAAAGCACATTTAGAGGGGTCTTTAAAGCCCATCCTCCTAAATCATTTTGCAATAATTATCCTTCCTTGGAGTGCAACCCATGTGAACACTCCTACCTTGGGTAAACATTCTTTGCTCCAACTAAGCTCTAATGGTATTTTAATTTTTATATATTCAACTTCTGAGAAATGGTTTCATAACCCTCCCTTGTGCTATATTGTGTTGGTTTAGATGCAGTCTAAACTAATCTATCTTGCCTGAGCTTTAAAACCACTGATATGTTGTCTAGGATCTATCCAAATTGTATCAAATTCTCAAATGACAAAGGAATGTCATCCTTTATTTCATTTCCAACACTATGCTAGGTTGTGCTCATCCACCACAGCATAATCCCTGAGATTTTCACCCCATATCTACTTGAAGTAATATTTGATTCTACTAGTATCCATCATGTTGTCGATGGTTGGGAAACCATCCCACGAGCCCTCCTAGAATAAGGTTGATCTTCCATCCAAAATGTGCCAAGATATGTGCTCCCCAATGAGTGATCTCTGCAACTCAAAATGAAATTCCAAACTCTAGAACCCCTAGGGGGGTTGCGAGTGTGGAGTATCCCACATGCATTAGTGCTTGCCAGGTATTTATGTTGTAAATTTCTCACCCATTTCAAATGTGGTTCCTTATACATTCTCCAGACTAATTTGGCACCCAGTGCCTTATTATGCCATAATTAATTTCTTAGACTAATACCTCCTAGCTTCTTAGGTCTGCAAATTTTGTCCCATATGCCATTTTCTTTTTTTCCTCAATGCCTTTCCAAAACAACCTCTTCATGATCTTCTTCAATTTTGATTTCATCCCAACAGTAAGTGTGAGGTAGGAGAGCATATAGATTGGGAGAGTAGAGATAACAGATTTTAGCATGATTAATCTCCTAGCCCATGACAACCATCTCCTTTGCCAAGAAGTTAGTCTCTTCTCCACTTTGTCTTTCAAAGGGTCCTTGAGGATCTCAATCCTTTATTCAGGGAAAGTCCTAGATAAATGCAAGGCAGTTTGCCTCCTTTATATCATAGAGTATGTAATATCTCAGTCTCCTTCATAGGCTCTAATTAAAAGAAGAAAACTTTAGATTTATTTTGGTTTATCTTTTGTCTCAATTATAATACATATTGTCTCAACATTTTCCTGAATTCTATTGCTTCTTTTTTCTTCCTTGCTCCAAATAACATAGTGCCATCAACAAATTGTTGGTGAATGATTGCAAGCAATGCACTTGTAATTTTTAATCCTTCTATCTTCCCCTCATCATAGGCTTTCTTGAACTCCCTTCCAAGAGCCTCTACCATGATAATAAAAGGAAAGGGGACAAGGGATCCCCCTTGTCTTATTCCTCTCGAGCTTTCAAAATATCCTTCTTGAGAACCATTGACGAGGATAGAAAATTTAGAATTTGAAATGAAATAGAAAACCCAATTGATCCATTGTCTGCTAAATCCAAAGGCCCCTAGACATTTACATAAGAATCTAAAATCCACCTTATCATATGCCCTTTTGATGTATAGCTTAACTAATATGCTTGGAAGGTTGTTATTTTGGATGGAATGAATAGCCTCTTGAGCAATGATCACTCCATCTAAAATTAATATGTTAGGAACAAATTTTGTTTGCTCTTGCAAGATAATGCATGGGAGGATGAGTTTCAATCTGTTAGCCATTGTTTTTGCCATTATCTTATAGAATGTTTTGCATAATGAGATAGGTTTGAACTTATCCAGGCTAATTGTGTTTTCTTTTTAGGAATGAGGGCTATAAAAGTATTATTGAACTCTGTCAGAAATCTCCCTGAATTTATTGTTACTTATATGGCCTCCCATAAATCATCCCCCCAAATATGCCAACATTTTTGAAAAAATCCAGTTAGGAAGCCATTAGGACCCGAGGCCTTGTCTGGGTGTTGATCAAGTGCTAATTTAATCTCTTCTTTTGCGAATTTCCTTGTGAGAAATCTATTATGTTCCTCTACCAATATATTTGGGATATTGGTGATGAAGTTATGTTGATTCCTCCATTAAAATCCCTCCCAACTATTTAGAATATCTCTAAAATAATCTATGGAAAGATGAGAAATCTCCACCAGATTCTCAATAATTAAACCATCCTCTGTTTTCAATTTACTGATTCTATTGGAATTTCTTCATTGTTTGGTCACATTACGAAAGAACTTGGAATTCTTATCTCCATCTGCTAACCAAGTTTCTCTCGTTTTCTAGCTCCAAAAAACCTCCTCTTTGGATAAGATGTCCTCGTATTTATGTAAAAGTTCTTTCTCCCTAATATATCTTTCTTGATCCATGCCTTTCTCCAATACCAACATGTTTAAAGCCTCTGACTCCTCTTCTATGTCCTTCTTTGCTACAAAAATGTCCTTAAAATTCTCTATGTTCCATTGAAGGAGTTTTTGTTTAATAGATTTGAGTTTTGATACGAAACAAAAAAGTTTATAGAACCCAAGAATTGCTCCTCTCTCCACTAGCTTACAATCTAAGCATTTATTGTTCAAATAAACTTTTCCATAAATAATTTCAAAACATTTTTTATTTTTTTGCAATTTAAATTTTTCTAATTATTAAACCTCTATTTCCAAACTATTTTTCTATTAAAATATTGTTTGCATGAGTTTTGGGTAGCTTTTTTTAACTTTGATTATTTTTATTCAAAATACAATTTGTAATATCTAGTAGTAGTTGGATGTTGTCTTCTAACCATTTAAATTCTAACTGTTAATTTGGTTGTATCCATAGTTTTTCAATTTCTTTTGAGGGTACAATTAAATTGTTTGTGTCCTTGAAGCTTTTTAGAAGGATATTATTCGTTACAAAGCTTTCTTCCAATGCATAGAAAATTTTAATGCCTCAAATACACGTCACTTTTTTCTAACTATGTTGCGCTAATTGTCAAGCAAGTGTGGGGTTTTTCTACATGCATGGCTATCTAGAAGGTCCACCACTCTTTTTAAAATGGATATCTCTCAGTGTATAGGTGTGCTAGTTATAACTAACAATTAAATGCATTTAATATGTACATTCACAGTTTTTATAATATGTTAAAATTTTGTTAGAGGTAGTTATAGTTAAATTTATTTTTTTTAAATTATAAAATTTATATAGTTTATTAATGAATTGTTGCTAGGATAGAAATTAATGCATTGGTTTTATTTTTTTGTATGATAAAACTTAATAGAATAAATTTTTTTCTCGTTTGAAATTAATTAGAATTAAATTCCATCTAGTTTGAAATTTTGAATATGGTTTTATAGTTTTTTTTTTTAATCGGTAAAAGTTATATATACTATATTAATTACTAAAAAAGTTACATTTCTTCTTGAAATTTCCCTTACATACTTGATCATCCATTTCCCTATTCCTACTCTCCTAATCTACTTCAAATCTGCAAACACTATCTATATCTTCAACTATTTCTCTACCCCTTTAAACATAGTTACAAAATGTCTTTCTCCACAAGCCAAATATATATATTCAAACATTATACAAATACATAAAACTTGACTATTTGAAAGATTCTCCTTTTTTGAAGCCTCTTCTAAGCCAACAATCCTCATTTCTAAAGTATGGCTTCACCTTGTTCTTCTTCATTACATCCTCTTCCTCTTGATCCTATAAATTTGCCTCTCTATCTTTCAGGTATTCCTTAATATGCCTCCATCCATTCTAAGCCTTAGCTCTTCTTTCTTCATGGTCATCATTAGCTCCCCATGTTAGAAAAGGTCTCAAAGGTGGCTCAAACTCATCCAAATGCATCCATTCTCCACCCGTAGTAACAAATCCTTCACTTGGACTTTCCATCACTAAAAAAGTATTGAGACCATCTTTCCATTCCTCTCTTATGCATTCTCTCATAACCCATTTTGCATCCTCTTTCGTGCCAAACTCCAAACACCATGCCAAGAAAATAGAGGCCACATCCACATTTGTTCAAAATTTGAAAGAAGATTTCATATATTTCTCACCCAACATCATGTCAACCATTCAGAAGAAACGAGGGTCATCGATCTTGAAAATGTGTCTCATATGCTCCTTTGTTACAATCCCTTTGAATTCTCCCTGTTGTTTGGCAGCCCCTGAAGAAAAATTGGACTCCATCTCTATTTTTTCTTCGCCCTCTACTATTTTCCCTCCTTCTAAAGTGCTTATTTTCCTTATGTCTCCTTCCTTACTCCTTTGATTGTGAGTTTGGAAAGGATTTGGGTCGATTTAATCCCTTCATCTTGCCTTGATTGAAGCATTCCCTAGGTCAAGGCATATGAGACCGATGACATTGAAGTTTGTTTATCAAGTTGCAGGCAACAACTTCCTCCACCATTTCACACTGATTAAAGGCTTTGCCTTATGTACCCTCATCCATCACTTCGTTCAAACTACTGACGTCCTCAACAATTGGGAAAGGTAAACTATATTTCTCACCCCACCATCAAATTTTGTCCATCCTGTCAAGTCTACACCCAAAGTTTGAGGCTTTGTTTGCAAGTACATTTCCCTCCCTTAGAATAGGGGATAGTTTAAAATCTTGGAATTGTTCTAAGAGATTCGGGATCAGTTGGATGAATCTATTAATTTTCCAATTTTGAGCTTCACTCGATGTCGTGGTATTTACAATTAACTGTGAGTCACCTTCTAGATGTAACCTAGAAATACCTAGGCATCTTGCTAATCTAATATAGCAAGCAAAGCCACATGGGCTCTAACCTCATTATTAGTTCTGTCCTTGATTATTTGGGCTCTGGTCGCTAGAATCACTCCATATTCATTCCTAGCCACACATCCAGCCCCAAACACTCCAGGATTTCCTTTAGAGGTACCATCGACGTTTATCTTTACCCATCCTTGATTCAAATTTTCCCATCTCGCCTTCTTCTTCTGCACCCTAGAAGTGTCAACCCTTAATTATCCCTAAACGGGCCTAAATTTCAACAAAGGCCATTGGGCTTGAATTAGCTTGTCTACCATTGTCATTGGATATTTTGAAAATTATATTGAGAGGACAACTTCTGAGATTCTAACTCCAACCATGTGAGGAAGCACCTCATGGACTCCTCTTTCCCCTAAAATACACTTTTATTTTTTTCTTTTCAAATTTCCCAAATCACAAGTGAAGGTACAATATACCAAATCCAAGAGTAAACAGATCTTACACCTTCTAAATGCCAACTGTTGAACCATTCCAATAATTTTGTTGGAATAGGAGTTTGTCATCCAAGTCTTCTCATCACAAAATGCCAACACTCCATTGAAAACTTACAATGCAAAAGTAGATGATCTAATGTCTCCTTTAATTCTTTGCACAAACTACATATAAACAATCCATGGAAGCCCGATCTAGTTAATTTGTTTCCTGATAAAATTCTTCCTCTTATTGCAAGTCATGCAAAATATTCTACCTTAGGGAGATAGTGCTTGTTCCATTAACATTTATGAGGCTATTTGGCCCCTTCTACATCTTGTTATACAATCTGGTACCTCGCTTTTATTGAATATTTCCCATTTTTTGTTCCACACCAAAAAATCTTGTCTTCACCCTCGATAAAGAAAAATCTCCTACTATCTAGGAATTTTTTGAGTAATTCCTCATGGTGAACCTAGAGGTTTAGTTCGTTGGTCCCCATCCATTTCCACTTCCATGGCATCTCCCCCTCATCCATAGGAAAAAATACATAATCGCACAATTTACTCTCTCATTTGTCAACTAACACTCTCTTTACCAGCTCCCACTCCTAATCATCACCCACTTGCTTGTACCCTTCCCATGAGTTCATCCAAAAGTTACCACTTTTTCCATTACCAATTTGCCAAGAGATGTGGTCAGTGATTACATGCTTGCATGAAATAATAAAGTTCTATATTGCAGATCCATTGGGAGGATTTTGGATAGTCAAAATACGATCCTTTCTATCATTATCAAGATATTTTTTCCTTAAGATTTGTGTCCACTTTTGATTTGGTTTTGATTAGATATTCCAAACTAATTTGGCCTCTATAGCTTCATTCAATAAATGCCAAACCATGAGGCCAACCCCCTGCTTCTTTTAGCAAACATATTGCCTCCCATACTAGAATTGAGATCTTATTTTGTTCATTATTCTCGTTCCAAAAGAATTTTTCGCATTTTCTGGCTAATGATTCTAACCACTTTACTTGGTATTTTAAAACACGTCATAGAATAAATAGTGATAGTTGATATTACTGTTTTAAGCATCAAAATTCTACCTGTAGTCATCAACCACAGACTTTTCTAGCCCTCCATCTTGTTCAAACAACTATCAACAAGTTTATTCCAAAAAGGTGCCTTTTTCCCTCATGAAAACAAAGGGGTTCCTAAAAATCTTCCCAGAAGTAGTCCTTCAATTTCCAATATTCTTGCAATTTCTCTCTACTTGCTAATACTTGTGTTAAAGAAATATAGTTCTGATTTGTGCCAACTAAACTTTTGCCCATAAACTAGACAATATTTATCCAATGTTAGTTTAATACACCTTGTTTCCCTTAACGAGGATTCTCCAAATAGGATTGTATCATTAGCAAATTGTTGATGTGTAGTGTTTTCCATATTGGGTGCTATGCAAATTCCCTTCCATTTTTCTTCTATTCTCAATTTCTTGATGAATCTCCCAAAAAAATCGACCATTAAAATAAATAAATACATGGAAAGGGGATGACCTTGTCTTACCCCTCTACTTGTCTGGAAATAGCCTTGATGGATGCCATTAATGAGAATGGACAAATTTGGAGTAATGATGCAACTTCTAATCCATGCAACACACTCCTCGTTGAAACCAAAATTTCTCAAAATTTATTTCCACTTTGTTATAGGCCTTCCTTATATCAAGCTCAATAATCATTCTATCTGCGTTGGCCCTTCCGATAGTGTGAATGGCTTCATGAGCTATTATTATTCCTTCTACAATAGATCTTCGAGGGACAAAGCCTCTCTATGCTTTAGAGATGATATTAGCAATTACTCTTTTTAATATGTTTACAATAACTTTAGCAATCACTTTGTACAATGTGTTACATAATGATATTGGCCTGAACTCTTCAAAAGCTATTACATTTTCTTTTTTGGGGATTAATGCTATAAAGGTACTATTTAAATCCCTTGCAATATGAGTTTCTTTTCTCGGTTCTTCCACCACTTTCCATAGGTCTTTTGAAATAATCTTCCAAAATGTTTGAAAAAATGATGCTGGAAATCCATCTAGCCCCGATGCTTTGTCCCCATGCATTGAAAAAAATGTTGTCTTCACCTCTTCCATAATGCCTAGCATGTAGAGAGCCTTATTTTGTTGCTCTGATTTACTAGCTCGTATCTCTCAAAGCATTTATGTAGCAAGATTGGAATCTTTTGAATGTCCTTTTGAGAAGAGCTATTTGAAATACTTAATTTCTTCCGTGCAAATATCCTCATCCTTTATAAAGGTTATACCATCTTGGTTTTGTATCATAGAGATTCTATTTTTAGATCTCTTAGCTCTTACAAAATTGTGAAAAAACCTTGTATTCCTATCTCCTTCCTTAAGCCAACACTCCCTTGATTTTTGTTACCAGAAAATTTCTTCTCTAGCTAAAATTTTTGCATACTTGGTGTTTAAAACTTTCTCCTTGGAATGATATTCTCTTGCCATACATGACTGGATTATTTTATTCTAAATAGCTTCCAATCTTGTTTCCACTTGTAACTTTTCTTCAAAGATATTTTTGAAACTAACCCTATTCCATTCTTTCAAATTTCGTTTGATAATTTTGAATAGTCTCTAGATAAACTGATAGTGTGTTTCCCTAGCATTTTTAGAGCTTCCTTCCACCATTTTTCAATCAAATCTATGATCAATGGGTCTCTAAGCGACATTTTTTTTCAAATTTGAAAGGACATCAAATGAGAACAGAGTCTCTTTGAGCTATCAAGGAAAAAAAGAAGTGATCTAATCCCATAAATGGAACAATATTTGCTTCAAAAATTAATGATATCTCTACCCAAGGACCAACAATAAAGAACCTATCTAGTTTTTTTGCAATGTGTGTCGAACCTACTCTTTTATTAGTCCAAGTAAAAGTTCCATTTTTGGGAGAAATTTCCAACAATCCACATTTCAGAGTGAAGTTTTGGAACTCATTATTCACACCCTCACTATCTTTTTGTCCTCCTCTTTTATCTAAAGATTTTAAAATAACATTGAAATCACCCCCTACAATGACCATTGACTGAACTCATGTTGTTGAATCACTTCAAAAACTTGGTTCCAACAGTTCCTTTTTCACTAATATTAGTTGGGCCATAAAAATTGATCAACACCCATTCATTACCATCCGTTAAATATGAGATCTTACCAACCTTCCAGTTATTCAAGTTTTGTTCATTTTGGAATCAAGGATCATTGAGAGGGGGGTGATCACTATAAAAGCCTATGACAAAGAAGAACGTTCCTTCAAGGGGATCATGATACTACCAATCAGAGTGGGACCTCTACAAAAAGACATAGCATGCCAAGTTCTAGACTTGGACCTATCATATAATGTGCTCCTAGGGAGACCATGGATACATGACTTGCAAGTTGTCCCATCAATCTATCATCAATGTGTCAAATTTCCCTACGAAGGACAAGAAATCACAATAGCTGCAGATGCAAATCCATTCCAATATTGTAGCAATCTAAAAATGGCTCAGGAAGTAATTGTTCCTCATAACAGGGAAGCAACATCTTTGAACACATAATCCAAGGAAAAATCATTCGCCTCTATTCTATCAAGTATGGAAAAACAAATGCAGCTAAGAGATCGAGGGAATAGAGAATACTCAATATCACAATTACCACTTTCTCCTAAATCCTTAGGAAAACCATCAAGCTCTAAACAACAACCAACTATGAAACATCTTCCAATATTTGATGGAGCATTTATTAGTGTTGGAACCTTATCAGAGGAAACAATGTTAGTGTAGGTTTTTTATTTTCCTTATGTTAGGGGGTATTTATTTTTCCTACACATATATTATTTAAGTTTGCTTAGGTTAATAGGAGTGGTTTATATGAAGACACGTGGTGAAATACTTCAGCTACATGTGTAACTCTCCACCTCACATGGGTAGTTGAGTTACACACCCTCTTTTGGCTTGTTGTGCCACCTCTCATAACCACTATTTTGTCATTTCCTAAGTGGGTTATGGGGTAGTTGGGTTTCACACCCTCTTTTGGCCTTATGTGCCAACTTTCTCAACTCCTTTTTTGTCTTCATGTAAGGAGGTTATGCCACATGTTTTGGCATTTACCAAGAAGGTAAAACCTCCCACTTTTTATGGGGAATAGGAGTTAATGCACCCGTTGGATGTATATGCTTATATTTTTCTATATAATAAGCACTATACTCTCACCTTCACTAGTCAAGTTAGTGAAGTGATAGCTTGGTGAGAGTCTTCTCCAAATTCTCCTCTTTGTCTCTATTTCTCTCTCATATCGAAATTATCTTCATTCAGTTATTTTGATATTTGATCATCTCTTGCGTGAGGAGTTGCATGTGATCTACGACCGACATCAAATCTTGGCTCGGTTCTCGCTTCTCGCAGAATCTCACATGGTATCAGAGCTTATTGTTTGGTATAGCTCTTTTTGTTTTTTTTATTTATTTGAGGGATTTGAGACTTTTATATAGCTAATATTTTTCTTAAAAACTAAGTATGCTCTTCTCTTGCATTCTCGTGTGATCTGGAGAATCAGAACAGTTTAAAGGAAAATAGCTTCTAGTTAAATCTGGTTTACATGTATGTGTTCTTGTAAGATCTGGGTGATTGCAGTTTTGTGGTAATATTGGAAGATTAATAAGAATTTCTTGAGTGTCCATAAGGCTTGACAAAGTCAAAAGTGACTTTCACTTCACCAAAATCAGAGTTTGGAGGACACAGTAAAAAATCAGAGTGGACTTTGTTTTACTGGAGTTGTTTTCATTTTGGCTTTAGTGTTCCAATTTCTGTTCACTTTCACAAAAAATGATTTATGGGTTTTCTTCCTAGCATTGAAAAACTTTTGGGTTTCAGATGGTATTTCCAGAAAATTAACAAATTTTGCAGAAATCAAGCTTGAATAGGGCCTAAGCCGTTTTTCTATCAGGGAAATTCAACAACATTTCTTAAAAGTTGCACAACTTTTGCCTCGGGTGTCAGATTTTTGCAAACAAATACTTGACGGAAAGCTAGAAATGAGCACTCTCCATTATTGCAGGTCTAATTGAAATTTTTTGCCTTTTTCTATCAGATATTAAAGGTTGTATCAGCTGCTTCTTTTTCTCTTCAACTAGTCATATCTTTCTCCTCACAACTCTGTTTTTTGTATCAGCTGCTAATTTGTTTTAGATCTTGTCTCAAATTATTTGTATTTAAAATCTCTATTGGTTTCTTAAAGAATTGTAATATGATAAAAAGCCTTGTAAATGCACTAATTATAAAGTGCCAACCTTGTAATATTTGGGGGGGGTGATTTCTGAGATTAGTGAAAAGGGGGGTGTCTCTTGTGCCTTCTTTCTTGCACTTTTCCTGATTCTTTGCAATCTTCTTTTCTACTATCATGGATGCATCTATAGTTCCACTTTTAACACCATATAATTATTTTGAATAGAAATCTAAGATGATAATATATCTGAAAAGACATGGATATCATCGTGTTACTATGGGACTTGAAATTGAACCTCAAGATGCTGCAGAAAAGATTAAATGGTTTAATAAATGTGATGAAGCTTTTGGTAATCTATGTATGTCAGTATCTCCAGACCTTCTTTTTCACATTGAATCTGCCACTACACCAAATGCAGTGTGGACAACTTTGGAAAACCTCTTTGGTAAGCAAGATGAGCTAAGAGGTCATTAGTTAGAGAATGAACTTATAGGGTTGAATCCAACCAATTTTGATACTATACAAGACTTCTTCACTAAATTTAAGTCTGTAAGATTGCAGTTGGAACAGTGTGGAACCAAGAAAGATGATAAGCAACTGATATTGAGTATTTTTTCTAAGCTTGGTCCTAACTATTCAGTGTTTGTTTCTACATTCTATGCTACAAAATGTGCCCTAGGCACCACATTCAAAATGCCTTCTCTAGATGAATTTGCTGCAGAACTCACTAGGGAGCAAGACAAATTGGTTCAAATGGGTACAAGAAAACCCTCTAAGTCACATGCCTTAGTTGTAAATCAAGGCACAAAAGAACAAAAAGGGTCTAGTAAGCAAGACAAGAAACAAAAGAACCAAGGAGAGAAGAAAAAAGATCAAAAATTTGCTACTTCAAAAGCAGATAATCAGACCTCTTCATCAAGAGGTGAACAACCTAAGAAGGAGAAGGTCAAGTGTTCTTATTGTAAAAGGCCTAGTCATGATGAATATAAGTGTTTAAAGAAACAAGTTGATCACCTTTCAAATCTTCTTGAAAAGAATAATATCAAGGTGCCTTATTCAGTCAAACAGAGTTCATCAGAAGGATCTTCTAAGGATACATATAAGAGTAAAGGGAAAGGAAAGGGTAAGGCCCTAGTTGTTGTTGCTTCATAACCCAATTCTTGGATAATTGACTCAGGTGCTTTGCACCACATGGCTTCTTCAAAAGACGATTTCACCTCTTTAGAGCCATGTTCTATGCCTTCCATACTAATGGGTGATGACACTCTTGTTGAAGTGCATGAGAGAGGGTCTATTGATGTGGGCGAAGGAACATTTAAGGATGTCCTTTATGTTCCATCTTTATCAACTAATCTCCTATCTGTTTATCAGATCACTCACATTGGGTCTAGCAAGCGAGTTGAGTTCACACTAGATACAATGGTAATCAGTGAAATGCATAATGGGTATACTATTGCTATGGGAAAAGCAGATCATCAATCTAGATTATACGAGTTTTCTCGCTTTGTTCCTGACTCTCCTTCGACAGTTTTACTCACTCATGCAGATGAGATTAGTTGTTTGTGGCATCAATGATTTGGCCACTTGAACTATCGTTACTTGCAACAACTCAGTCAACAGGACATGGTTTCAGGGTTGCCTTCTATTTGATTTTCTGATGGAGTTTGCCAGGGATGTATTCTTGGCAAGCATCTCGAGGAGAAGTATGATAAAGGCAAAGCATGGAGAGCTCCAGAGCTATTGGAGTTGGTACATAGTGACTTGGCAGGACCATTTCCACAACCATCTTTCAGCAGGGCTAGATATGTCTTAACATTTATTGATGACTTTTCCAGATTTACATGGGTTTACTTTCTCAAACAAAAGTCTGAGGTATTTGAGAATTTTCTAGATTTCAAAGCTTTTGCAGAGAAACAATTTGGGAAGTTCATCAAGATTCTGCGTACAGATAATGGGGGTGAATATGTTAATAATCAGTTTGAACAATTTTGTGCTTCAGAAGGTATCAACATGCAGCACACAGTTCCATACAGTCCTCAGTAGAATGGTGTCGCAGAATGGAAGAATAGGTCCTTGAAGGAGATGGCAAATTGTATGATTCACTCCAAGTCTTTGGCACCTCATTATTGGGTAGAGGCCATCAATTGTGCATGTTACATCCAAAACCGAGTTCCTCATAAAGCTGTGAAGGGGGTGACTCCTTTTCAAGCTTGGACTAGTCGGAAACCTACAGTTAAGCATTTTAGAGTGTTTGGTTCTCTTGCATGGACCCACATTCTAGCAGAGAAATGCAAGGCTATGGATCCACAGAGCAAGCCTTGCATATTTGTTGGGTATCCAGATGATGTCAAAGGGTATAGACTTCTTCATCCCTCTACACATGAGTTGTTCATTGAGAGGAGTGTTCATTTTGAGGAGAGTTCTTCTATTTCTTCTCATACCACTTCTCCATCCACTATCACATTGGAGACATTGCATCATGATGACAGTTCTTCTGAGGATCTTAATCCTCCTAATCCTGATGAGGAGTCTTCTTCCTCCACTTCAGATGGTGACAGTGATGATGAGGATTCACATTCTTCTCATAGTCATCCTTCAGAGGTTGATGATTCTCCCCTAGACTCTCTCGCTTTGGTGCCTCTTTGGGCTCGACAAACTTTTGAGTCAGCAGGAGATTGGCTTGGTGATCCATCAGATTCTAGAAGAACTAGGTCACAATTTTAGCAAGCTCCACATCTCTTCATTGCTTCAGCTTCCAATCCATAGTCTTTTCGAGAAGCTACAGGTATTCTCGAATGGGATGTTGCAATGCAAGAAGAGTTTAATTCCTTGGAAAGGAATCACACATGGGATTTAGTTCCTCTTCCTGAGGGAAGGAAACTTGTTCGATGCAAGTGGATCTATCAAACAAAATTTGCAGCAGATGGGTCGGTTGATAAGTATAAGACTCGCTTGGTAGCAAAAGGCTTTTCCCAAGTTCCAGGGGTTGATTACTTTGAGACTTTTGCTCCAATTGCTAAGATGAATTCCATCCAGCTTGTCCTTGCTATTGCTGCAACCCATCATTGGGAAGTCCATCAGATGGATGTCAAGAGTGCATTTCTTCATGGTGACCTTCAGGAGGAAATCTACATGGAGCAGCCACAAGGGTTTGTTCAAGATCCTTCACTTGTGTGTCGACTTCGAAAGTCTCTCTATGGCCTCAAACAAGCTCCTCGGGCTTGGTATGCCAAGATGGACTCCTTTCATTTGACAGTTGGTTTTACTCGATGCCATTCTGATCTGAATATCTACATTCTGCACCAGGATGATACTCTCATGTTTCTAGTTCTCTATGTTGATGACTTGTTGATCACAGGGAGTCACTCATCCACCATCAAGGTAGTGAAAACTGCTCTACATGATAGATTTCTGATGTCAGACTTGGGTCTTCTACATTACTTCTTGGGAATTGAGATCACTCAATCTTCTTGAGGCATCTTTCTCAGAAGACCCAAGTATGCACTCGATATGCTTTCTAGATTTCGTATGGCTGATTGTAAGCCTGCACCTACTCCTTTTTTATCTGGGGTCAAACTTGAGGCTAAGTGCTCTTCACCCTTGGTTGATAGCACTTTATATCGACAAATTGTTGGGAGCTTCATCTACTTGACTCATACGAGACCTGACATTTCATATGCAGTGGGCATGGTCTCTAGATTCATGCAGGAGCCACATGAGTTGCATTGGAAAGCAGCTAAGCGGATTCTCCACTACATTCAGGGTACTCACAATTATGGAATTCAGTATGCAACAGGCATGGATATTGACTTGGTGGGATATACAGATTCAGATTGGGTGAGTCATTCTCAAGATCGCAAATCCACTTTAGGGTATTGCTTCTCACTTGGTCCTAGTCCAGTTTGTTGGTCGAGTAAGAAGCAGTCTGCAATTGCTCTTTCATCAATAGAGGCTGAGTATCGAGGGGCAATTAATGCCACCACTGAGGCTATTTGGCTTCAGAATATTCTCATTGAGTTTGGTATTCCAGTTAGGAAGCCTACTATCATCTTTTGTGATAATCAAAGTGCTATACAGATCTCAAGAAATTCAGTTCATCACCAGAGGATGAAACACATTGAGATACATATGCACTATATTCAGGAGCTCATTCAGGAAGGCATCATTGATCTTAAGTATTGTTCTACAACGGAGCAAACTATGGACATCTTCACCAAACCCTTCATCGAAAGCAAGTTCCTTCATTTGCGCTGCTTGGGATACGATAGGTGTCTACTATAGGAGGGACTTCTTAGTCCTTCTTTCTTTCTCTCCTTATTTAGGGGGGGCTATTCCTCTTATGGGGGCCTTCTTCTTTTGGGGGGGCTATCTATGTACATGGGTACCTAACATGGTTGCATTTGTCGGGACCCATATTTTCACCCACCTAAGCTACGCTTAAGGGGGGGTGTTAGTGTAGGTTTTTTATTTTCCTTATGTTAGGGGGTATTTATTTTTCCTACACATATATTATTTAAGCTTGCTTAGGTTAATAGGAGTGGTTTATATGAGGACATGTGGCGAAATACTTCAGCTACATGTGTAACTCTCCACCTCACATGGGTAGTTGAGTTACACACCCTCTTTTGGCTTGTTGTGCCACCTCTCATAACCACTATTTTGTCATTTCCTAAGTGGGTTATGGGATAGTTGGGTTTCACACCCTCTTTTGGCCTTATGTGCCAACTTTCTCAACTCCTTTTTTGTCTTCATGTAAGGAGGTTATGCCACATGTTTTGGCATTTACCAAGAAGGTAAAACCTCCCACTTTTTATGGGGAATAGGAGTTAATGTACCCCTTGGATGTATATGCTTATATTTTTCTATATAATAAGCACTATACTCTCACCTTCACTAGTCAAGTTAGTGAAGTGATAGCTTGGTGAGAGTCTTCTCCAAATTCTCCTCTTTGTCTCTATTTCTCTCTCATATTGAAATTATCTTCATTCAGCTATTTTGATCTTTGATCATCTATTGCGTGAGGAGTTGCATGTGATCTATGACCGACATCAAATCTTGGCTCGGTTTTCACTTCTCGCAAAATCTCACAAACAAAAGACAAAGATGTATTACAATGGCTATACAAAGATGAAGAAGTTCAACAAAAGGTCAACAATGTCAGAATACCTACAGAAAAATATGGAAAAGGATTCAACATTCTTTGAAGGATGGGATACACTGGAATGGGCCCTATAGGAAAAAGAAAAGAAGGTATCTCAGAACCTATTCAACCTCACACTCAGTAGACTACAGACAAAACAGGTTTGGGATATGGATAAGTCACTATACCAGAAGACACATATTTTAGTCAACAACAAGAGGAATATGAAAACAGACAAGAACAACTGGCAATTGAAAGGGAAGAAAAATCAGCTAAGCAACAAACAAACACAAAATGACAAAAGAAGCAAGCTTCAAATCAACAAGAGAAACAAACTAAAAACATCTCTCCAATAGCATTAAATCTCAATCAAAACAAGAAAGAAACTAATATAAGTTCAGGAGAACTCATAGAAAAGTTGACAAAACTCAATCTTAGTCCTGAATAGGTTGAATATGAAAGAAGAAAAAGTATAGCCAAAAAAGCGGAAGAAATGTTATATGACCAAATTTGTAGACTACAAGCTTCAAGTGATACAGATTCTAATGAATGGGAATGGGATTCATATCACTCTAAAGAATCAATTGAATAAAAATGCTTTGAAGGAGATATAGAAGTTGATATAGTTCACATGTATGCAAGACAAATGTCAGGAACTAGTTCACTTGAATTAGAATGACATTCGGCTAACTTGGACTTAACCGAGGACGATCAGGAACTTCTTACATGAGGTCATTCTGATGAGAGTACCGTTTTAGACATCGACATACATATTGAAAACTTTGATACATCCATCATGACCCTTGAAACCCTTGAAACATACCAACCTGAAGATCCCCTACCTCTAATCCACCCCGAGCTTATTGATTGGGAAAATGAAGGACATACTGATATTGATACCTTTCCAAATGACCATGCCATATCTGTATATCTTAACGCAATCAAATCTGATACAACTTTAACTAGGAATTTCAGCAACGCATCTTCCAGTCAAGTGGGTGTTAAATCTCTTAGTCGCAAAAGTGAAAATAAAGAAAACAATATCAGGTCTAATGCTGAAAACCATTTCTTGGCAACATTAGACCAGGAAAAAGTAAAAAGAAAGGACACATCTGATGGTGAAAACCTCCTTGAGGCGCCGGAAGATGGGAGATTTGACACTTTACCAAAACACTATCAAGAAAGGTCATCCATTTCGATCGAACCAACAGAGGCAGTTAACATTGGCACAATAGAGCAACCAAAGATTCTTCATCCAACAACATCTTTATCAGAGGTCGAAATGCAATAATATGTGGAATTCTTCAAACGATGACAAATCAATTTTGTTTGGTCCTATGCAGACATGCTAGGGTTAGATCCAGAGCTTATTATGCATCACTTGAATGTTAGTACAAGAGCCAAACCAGTCAAACAGAAGTTAAGGAAAATGCATCCACATATCGCTCTTCTAGTCAAGGCAGAACTAAAGAAATTACTGGATGTAGGATTCATCAATATCCTCAATGGGTATCCAACATTGTTCCTGTTTCAAAACCAGATAAAAGCATCAGAATATGCACAGACTTCAGAGATCTTAATAACGCATGTCCAAAGGATGACTTTCCTTTGCCTAACATCAACATCATTGTAGATTTAACTGTTGGACACTCCATGTTTTCTCTAATGGATGGTTTCTTTGGATACAATCAGATCAAAATAACACCCGAAGATCAAGAAAAGACAACTTTCACATGTCCATGGGGTACTTTTTGCTGGAACGTCATGCCTTTTGGATTAAAGAATGCAGGTGCTACATATCAAAGAGCTATGGCAACTATATTTCATGACATGGTGCATATATTCATGGAAGATTATGTGGATGACATATTAGCTAAATCATACAACAAAGAATAATATATAGAGATACTGGAAAAGATCTTTGACAAGTTAGAACAATACAAGCTAAGGCTAAATCCCAATAAATGTGCCTTTGGTGTCACTTCAAGAAAGCTATTGGGATACATTGTTTCAGCAAGAGGAATCGAAGTAGATCTAGCTAAGGTTAAAGCAATAATGGAAATGGCATCTCCCAAGAATATTAGTCAACTAAGATCCCTACAAGGAAGACTCCAGTCAACCAGAAGATTTGTGGCTCAATTAGCAGATAAATGTCAACCATTTACTCACCTATTGCACAAACATGTTAATTTTAAATGGGACCATCAATGTGAAGAAACATTCAACAAGATCAAGGCATATCTCATGCAACCACCTGTTCTAATGTCACCAATTCCAGGAAAACCATTATTACTCTATGTATCAACTACCGAAGCATCATTGGGAGTTTTGCTCGCACAAGAGGACAAGGAAGGAAAAGAACGAGCCATCTACTACATCAGCATAACACTAGTGGGATATGAGGTCAACTATTCATCAACAAAAAAAGCATGCTTGGCAGTAGTTTTTGCTTCTCAAAAACTACGACACTATCTACTATCTCACTCCATCAAGTTGATAGCTAAAATCGATCCTCTAAAGTATTTGCTCAGCAAAGCCACATTGACAGGATGACTAGCAAAATGGATCATGATTCTAAGCGAGTTTGATATTAAATATGTCGACATAAAAGCTATCGAGGGACAAGTCATCGCAGATCAACTAACAGAGACACCACTTCAAGATGACCATCCTCTATAGATTGAGTTTCTTGATGCTGATATCCTAACAGTCACAACAAAAGCATGGCGACTATACTTTGATGGTTCATATGCACAACACAAATCAGAAGCAGGAATTCTATTCATCACACCACAAGGGCATACAATCCTGAAAGCATACAAATTAAGCTTTCCATGCACAAACAATATAGCAGAGTATGAAGCATTGGTAACAGGTGTCAAAATGGTTGTAGAATGGAACATTAAACAAATTCAAGTCTTTGGAGACTCTCAGCTTGTCATTAATCAAATCAATGATGACAATCAAACAAAAGATGACACTCATGCCTTACAAAAAGACGGTGGATGATATCAAGAAGTACTTTGTAGAAATAACTTTTGAACAAATTCCAAGAAATGACAACAAAGCTGCAAACGCCATGGCTACACTTGCTTCTCTATTACAGACACAGGAAAATCAACAGCGTTATGAATTCCTGGTTGAAGAGTTGTTTCATCTCGCCTTTAATTGTCCTGATTCCCGAACCATCTATCAACTTATTGGACATGATTCCTCCCGCCTTTAATTGTCCTAATTCTCGAACCATCTGTCAACTTATTGGACATGATTCCTCCCACTATGGCCAAACTTACACATACCTGAAAGACAACATCTTACCTCCTGACTTATCGAAAAACCAAAAGAGAAACTTTATTCACCAATCCTCTCATTGTACTCTCGTCGTGGATACCTTGTTTAAACAAAGTCTAGATGGTACTCTCTTACGATGTCTCGAACAAGAAGAATTTGAGAAGGCCTTACATGAAGTCCATAACGACATTTGTGGCACTCATTCAAGTGGTCTTACCCTTTCGAAAAAACTCATACACTTGGGCTATTATTGGCCGACTATGGAACAAGATTCTTTTAAAATAGAAAGAACATGCAAACAATGTCGGATCCATGGGAATTTGATTCATGCACCAACACAAGAACTTCATGCTTTAGAAACATCTTGGCCTTTTTGCCAATGGGGTCTTGATCTAGTGGGAAAGATAAATCCTTCTTCATCTAATGGACATAAATTCATCTTGGTAGCTACTAAATATTTCACAAAATGGATTGAGGCGGTACCTCTCATAAACATCACATGAAAACAAATTGTTGCATTTATCTTGAATTATATCATCTGTCGCTATGGAATACCAATGACCATCATCACTGATAATGGGCGACCATTCAAGAATCAAGATGTACAAGAGCTATGTGAGAAGTTCAAAATCCAGCACAGATTCTCCACACCATATTATCCACAGGGAAATGGGTAGGTAGGAGCATCTAACAAAACTATTCTGAAAATCCTCAAAAAGACAGTGAACGATGCTGGAAGAGATTGGCATATTCAACTAAACCCTGCTTTATGGGCTTACCGCACCAGTATCCGCACACCGATAGGTGCCACACTTTTCTCTCTTGTATATGGATCAGAAGCCATATTGTCAATCGAAGTAGAGATACCCTCTCTACGTGTGTCACTAAAAGGTTTCATCCCAGATGAAGAACAATGAGTATCTAGACTGCAAGAGTTAGAACTAATTCATGAACGAAGACAAAATGTCTTTGATCATCTAAAGGTATTTCAACAAAGAATGTGCCGAAGCTATAATCACAAAGTTAAACCACTAATCTTTCAAGTGGGAGAACTAGTGCTAAAAGAAAATCCATGCAACCAAGAAGATCGAGAAAAGAAATGAAAGTTTGAATCAAACTAGTTAGGTCTGTTTGTGGTGACAATAGTATTTGGATCAGGAGCATATCAGCTATCAACACAGGATGAAGATCAGCTCGAGGAACCTATCAATAGCATGCACCTGAAGAAATTCTATGTCTAAAAAAAATCCTAAAAAGTGAAAAAGCAGAAAAAATAAAAAATAGTGAAAAATAAAAAAAATAAAAAACAATGAAAAAAAAGGTTAAAAAAATCAAATATGAGAAAAAGTGCAATAAAAACAAACGGTGAAAACCTGGCAAACATGCGCTATCTGTTCGCTAGCTCTTCCATCTATTAGTTCATGCATTTTTCCACTTTCATTCATCTTCCATCAGCGCTATTCATATGCATCATAAGCCTTTGTACATACGTAGACATCCCAGGTGGCTTCTTGCCATGGTTTGGATCATTGGATATATCATAACGAATTTGTTTCTAGGCTTGGGGCAAAATCTTGCACCTAGCTAGGAGCAAAACTCTTGATCATTTTGAGCTTAATCAAACAGGTAGAACAAACAGTTAGACAACTCTTATCAAGCGAAAACTAAGACACATCCAACATTGAACACGAGATCAAACTATCAACTATCAAGCTATCACAAAGTCAATCTAAGCACATCACACACTTTTCAGTGGATAATATCTTTTTGGATAATGATTGCAACATGATTATTCAACTTTTCTATATTGCTTTTCGCTATCATGATTTCTGACTGACTCGAGGATGTCATTGACTAGAGGAACAAGGAAGAAACATGATATTTTTCTTGTCTGTTGTCTGAAAATTATTCATTAATATGTGCAAATTTGTCTCAGGACATGATCATCAGAATATCATTGAAGACATATCTGATTTGTGTATTAAAATGATTAATATTGCTTGTTTTATGCAAACAACACTCAGGTCATCTCGGTTCAATTATACCTCGATGCTTGTGTTAACTTGCTATATCAAAATCCAGGAAAGAAGTGCTCAGGTCATCATGGTTTAATTATACCATCGATGTTTGCACTCACTTCCCACATTTCAAAAAGCTCAATGATGACAAAAACGCAAAATAGTCTAGTGACTGGTCCGGTCGTAGCTTTCCATTTGCATTTTAGCTTGCATTTCATTCTTGCATGGGATCCTACATGCTCCTTTTATCCAAGGTGAAAGCTATCATAGGAATCATCAAAGTATCATCACAAGTGTATATGCAATTAGAATGATAACTCATATATCTTATGATATTATCGACCCAACAAAAATCTTATGCTATCTCTCCCAAATAGAATCAACAATCAGCATATCCAAATCTTTTTGCAACTTGATATCAACAAAATGTCAGTTCTTTATCTAATCAACCTTATCAAATCAAATCAATCAATCAAACCTAATTGATTCCATCATGTCTTATACAAGATGTATCCTTCCTAAAATCAGATGATCTGATTCCGATTCATGTCTTATACATTATGTATCCTTCCTGAAACCAGACACTCTGATCATGTCTTATACAGGATGAATCCTTCCTGAAACCAGACGCTGTGATCACCCATGTCTTATACAGGATGAATCCTTCCTGAAACCAAACTAAATCTAATCAATCAAGATTTTTCAATCTTATCAGTCCAAGCAATCAAGCTAATACAAGAACTCACATTTTCATCGAAACATAGTTGCACAAATCAAATCAAATCTATCAGGATATCAATTTCTCAAAAACACTCCAAAGATAAATTATCTCAATTGATCTCCTGAGGGGGCATCGTCATACCGGAATTTAGCAATCAAGAGTCGGGGCATCCTATCAAATTAATATCATCATCAAAATGAGATTATTCTTTGAATCAACACATCATCACACCTCGCTTCAAAGAGGGGCAAAATGTATACACCTAAAAATGGTCCGAAGATAATTAATTGAACAAGCAATTATTTAATTAATACTCCTCCCCAATTTAATTGAATTCACTAAGCAATTTGATTAAATTTCCCCTTTCACCTACTTATTAACAAATCTAAGGATTTATTTAATAGGTTCATTTCAATAATCCCCTTTGATTAATTAATTCAAATTAAATCATTCCCCCATCAAAATCATTTCTTCTAAATCCCCTAATTAATTAAAACAAATCAAAATCATGAGTTGTTGAGATTAATTAGCCTTTTCCTATTATTTAAATTTTTAAATTCAAATTCTCCTAACTTCTACCACTCCTAAACTTAACCATTCCTAAACCTAATCCATTCTACCTACCCACCATGTCCCTTTCATCCAACCTCTTCTAGAACCTTTGTGACACTTGTCACTAAGTGTTCCCTTTCATCCAAACCCTTCTAGAAGCCTCTTGACACTTGTCACCATAGAGATGACAAATGTTCCCTTTAATCCAACCCCCTTTTCCAACCTCCTCCAATTTAACCATTGATATCTTCAGATCAATCTTGACCGTTGATTCCTTCCACCTCACCCCTAGCCTTGAAAATCCTATAAATAGACCTAATTTTGGAGCAATATGGATCCCATCTCATTTTCATCTTATGCATTGTTACTATAGGCATCTAGCTCGTAGCTTATCATTTTTAGCAATGTTAGCATGCTCAATTTTAGCTTAATTGCATCTTAATCTTACTTCATTTTCTAGATCAATCATGAACTCGTATAGATTAATCATGTTATTCTTGCTAGATCATGCATTTTCATCATTCAAATCCTCCATCTAAGTGTAGTCAAGTCACTGGAATATGCATAATCAGATCTGAGAGTATTTTTCATACTCACATTTACTAGAAGGCAATAAGTCGATTAGCTATGGTTTTACATTTCCTTGTTTCAATTTACTAACCATTGCTTGTAATGATTTATTGAGTGCATTGTGTTTGCAGGTACAGGTACACTTTATAGAGCATGACACCAGTTAACCAAAACTTCATACCGGATGAAATCAACAGGTTGAGTTGCCATCAATGACAACTCCTAAGCATCTACAATCATCGGAGACTACCAATCTCCACCGAAACATCAAATGCCAACAATCTTCCCCTTTGGCATTGATGGCAACATTGATGAAAAATGACAAGTATCCCAAAATTATGCTAACACCAAAAATCTGAATTCTGTACATTCAATCTACACTGACTCCACTTGAATTGATTACTCCATTTTTCACTGCTCTCTCTCTCTCCCCCCCTTTGACATCAATGGCGAAGGGTGGGAATACACCAACACATACGAGCAAAAGAATGAAGGAATGAATGTGCTTATTTACATAAACTTAAAGATTTCTAAGTAAGTCACCTTTAAGGACTTCAAATACTCGTTCCATCCTCTCAGGAAACAATCAAAGACATTTATTAAAGCATTGTACATAAATGCATGAATCTCAAGACTTGGAAGGTCATATGGAATAGGTTTAGGTAAGGCACTTACTGCATCTTGTTGTGCTCCTGATAAGGTGTCCATCCGGGGAGTTATCAAACTCCTCAGTTTACCAACTCTGCTCAAAATTCTATCCTTGTCTTGATTCAAACCCTTTATTTTAGCAGTGTAATCCAAAATTTGTGCTTCAGAGGTACCTAGGAAAACTGATTGAGGTGTGAAAGATTGTCCTATACTGGCTAACTTACCCTCAAGCTCTCTTATTTGTCGATCAATGTCTGTAGTGAATTTGGGTAAAAACAAATATGATTTGAATATTTTTCTGCCCTCATCCAAGACCTCTTCTACACTCTTCATTGCAATTCTTAGGCTTGCTCTATCTTTCTCCACATCTTTTAAATTATTTTGCAATCTCATCTCATTAAATCTCTTCTATACAGTTTCATCCACAATCTTTTCTAATGATACAAACTTGGTATTAACAACATTTAATAAATTCTTAAGCTTTATGGATGGAGAAGTATTGGAATCCTGATCAAAATTGGGTAATAATTTCTCCAAAACCTTAGTGGCAAGAGTAATAACTTCCTTTTCTTCAGTCTAAGATTTCAACAGATCTTTGCTTGCCTTAATTTGAGCTTGGGTGACAAGTCTCAATGCTTGAAGAGGAGAAAGAGTGCTCAAGTCCACCGGACCGTGGGAAAGGTCATCCTTAATGATAATCTGCTTACCTTTGTCAGAGACATTGGTCACAGTCATGAATACAGGATGTTCCTTTGAGGGTTCATCACTCTTCTCCTTCTCCTTCTCTACCCTTTCACCCTTTTCACATTTTAAAATCTCCTTTGCTATCATTTTTGCAATTACCTCAATCTCGGGAGGGTCCTGAATAACTTCACTAGAGACATTTTCAATGGGTACATCTTGTACTGCTTCTTGCTCAACCTGTTCAACAGATGGCTGGTCCATCTAATCACCGAAGACCTCTGCATGTACTTCCGGAATGGAAGTGTCTTTAGAAATGTCTTTTGTCATGTGGCACCTCTAACCTAAGGTTGACTTACCTCATATTTCTGCTCGAGTGAAAATTCTTTCATAATATGCTCAGTCTCATTTGCAACTTCATCAATTTTACCTGGCATTATTCTGTTGACCATTTTCTTACTTCTGAACTTTTCTTTCGCAAACTTTAGTAAATTACTAATTTATTCTGTAGAAATATCCGAACAACAATTAACCAAAACACAATCTTGCATTTCCTCATCTTTTTGGTGGGCAGTATTTGTTCAGATATCCAAAATATCATACAATTCTTTTGGTAACTTAGATGATAATTCAATTAAGTCTCTACAAAAGTTATTCATATAATGACGAATTGCTTCCTCTAATGCTCTCCTCTCATTATCATCCCCATTTTCACAATATAAAGCAATATTATTCAGGTTACTATCCTTAATGATTTCATAATTTATTTCTTCTAGAGACTTAGGAAGAATAATCTTAACATTACCAGATTCCAGGGCTTCATCAATCTCAATTTTTTTCTTTTTGCTCCCTCTAGACCTTTTGGATGGCTCACCTTGGATCTTTGACTTCTTTGAAGGTGGAGCATCACCGGATGGCTTCTGGACTACACGAGCATAAGTTACAGTCTTTTTAACCTCTCAGACTTCTTCATTTGACTCAGTCTCTTCCTTAGCAATATGTTGCCTATAAGGCTTCTCCTTTTTCCTTTTATCCACTCCACTAGTAGATACTGTTAGTTTGGGATTTGGTGGAGGTGTTGGTTTCTTCAAACCGAAGACAGGTGCAAACTTCCTAGGCTAAGGCTGCCTAGCAGATGAGGATGTCGGTTTAGATTATGGTTTGATCACATCCTCTTCTCTTAGAATGTTATGAGCTCTAGCCCTCTCCATGACTTCCTTAGTCAGCCCCATCTTTTCTGCCACCGCCTCTACTTCCTTCTGAATGTTCCTCTTCTGGGCTGGTTCGGAGAACTTTTAATGCAAGCTTAAGTCCTTCTCCTTGAAAGTACCAAATCTCGCTTCCTTTCCATCAACCGATTGGCTCAACAAATTTTGAGAATAAACATCAAGGGTGACTGCATCAACTTCATAGCCCATCGAAAGAATCCATACTATCCTTGGCTTAACGATTTCCATTAAACATTGATCTTTATCAGCAATAAAATAAATGGTTTTCTCATATTTCTGTACAATCTCCTTGGGGATTCTTTCTTTTCTCTTCATGGAGGCTTGAAAGGTTTTTAAATAGCCCCATAATACTGATATTCTCATTGTGGCATCTCCTATTCCCCACAATCCCTCCTTGATTTGCATATCCACCAGTCTATCATAGGCCCATTGGACCTTTCCTTTTACACTGGGTATCTCATTCAAGAAGTATAAGGCCAAGCAAATAAGAAGAGATCCATTCTTAAAGTTGTTCTTCTTATCTTGCTTAATTTTCTTCAAATTACTCATCAATTCATTCAGGAGGACTGAACACAGATCATACCTCATGTCATCCTTGAGCATTTTATATGCTACATATATGGCAGTTCCGTGGATAGACTTTGTAACCAACCACCATCTATGCAAACCTTACATCATGCTCCAAAATGTCACTGATAGTCATTTCTCTATTGTCGAACTCGAAACCGACAGTGGCTATCACTGTGTTTTTCGATACCTTTCTTAGGCCAAGTACATCACCGGTTTCATTGAGGCATGTCATAGCTTGAATTTCCTATTTAGTGATCTTATGAGGCCTATTAAGCCATATGAACTCATAATGCACTTGACTGAGGATATACCAGATCCACTCTGCTTCATTGAACAATGGAAAATGGACGAACTATGAAAAGCCCTTGTCCTGAAGAACCTTATATTCTGGTTTGAGGTTTCCCACATTGTCTGACAAATGTTTGTTATATAAGGTCAGCATATCAGCATTACCAAGTTCCTCAAGCTCACAATGGATGTATACCTTGATATCCTCATTGTGAAGGACATCGTAGGGTACCAAAGAAAATTCTCCTTCCAGATCATCTTTGACAGACTTGAAGGGGTGTTTCTTGAAAACAGGTCTGGCTCTATCCTTAATTGCAACAACCAATGGGGTAGCAATTCCAGATACTGATGCCATTTGAATCTAGGGTTTAAAACTAATAGCTATGCGAAATAGATAAATACCTTAATTCACAACTAGATGGAAGAGTTTGCCTTCAGATCGTTGTAAGCTTGGTTTAGATCGCCAAATCGCTTCACTTCGCTGTACTATTCTATTCTCTTGGTTGCATTGTGAAAAATGAACTTTTCGAGTGCCCTTTTAACCTCTAAAAACCTAATTTTGTGTTGTAATAAATGCTTCAATCGGTTACCATGATATTCATGAAATCACTTACCGGAGCCTCAAATCTTCATCCAATCTTCTAGATAACGTTTACATATATGATTTAAACTTTCTACAACCTTCCGAAATCGGTTACAGATCTTCGAATAGGGGGTTCTATGAATTTGCATGAAAAGCTCCCCCTAAGGCAAAAAATCCCTAGTTACCGAATGAGGTTCCATCACCAAATGGAGGTGTGGAGCCATTTTGTACATTGGAATCTTCTTTCTTAACCCACATCTTCTTGTGTTGATCTTTGATTTCTTCTAGTTTTGCTTTGCCTTTCTCATCTGATTTGCCTTTGTTTACCAGACCATTATTCTTGCTTCTACAGTATTTTGCAATGTGACCAGTCTTGTTGCATGCATGGCAAATAACATTTATTTGCAAAGGTCTGAAATTCATCTGATTTGGTCTCATCCTAATTGGTTAGAGATATCTCCAAACATCCCACAAGCATAACATCTCTTGTTCTAAAAATTGTTCATTACTGCTCTGTACATATTTGACTTGTGACCAAAATTATTGCATATGAAACACTGACCAGTAAAGGTAGGACCATTGTTTATATTGTTCATTCCATTATACATCCTACTTCTACATTGATTTTCCATATGGCCAAATTTATTGCAAGTAAAACATCTACCATTGAATATATAGGCATTAGGTTGTCTTACCGGATGATTCTTGTTCTTAGGCTTTGCATTGCTCTATTCGGAACCAGAGGATTCACCTTTTTCATATCCAAGTCCTCTCATGTCTTTTCCATGTCTCTGACTATGCATCATCTCATCTAGCCTTTCTGAGCTAGCATTGAATTTGTCTTTGTACTCATTTGCAGTAACAAGTTCATCCCTTAGGGCAACAATTTGTCTTTCAAGTTCTTGTCCACCATTCCTTGATTGTGTCAACTCAAGATTTAGCTGATCATTCTCATAGGTAAGTTTGAAGCATTCATCTGATCTGTCTTTCAGTGAATGAGTAAGACTTTCTTCATTCTTCTTTTGGTCTTCAATCTCCTTAGTCAGCTTCAGCACAATGGATTGCATCTCATTTTTCAATGAAACATTCTCTCTAGAAAGATTATCACATTCATCAACTTTGTCCCGATTCTCCATGCATTATTCTTCCTTTTCCTTCAGTTTATCCATCAGCTCTTTCCTCTTGTCTCTTGAAGTGTTCACTCGATCTTTCAAATCCTCAATGAAGTCTTCGGCTACATTCAAGTTTCTCTTTAAGGAACTTATTTCATTTCTTGTTGCATCAATATTCTCAAGTGCCACACAAAGTTGTCTCTGCAAACTGGAATCCATTGATTCAATCTCCCAGACCTTTCTCAAGCGATTAGGCTTCCTTGGAGGAACTAGGCTTTGATACCAATTGTTGCAATCAAGGATCACTGAGAAGGGGGGGTGAATTAGTGATCCACCGGTAATCAAATTTTCTGACTTAATCTCAAACCACCAGAAGCATACGCAAGAAAGTAAAATGCAAAAACACAAGATAATCAACCACAAAATCATAACACCAGAATTTTTATGTGGAAACCCAAATAGGAAAAACCATGGTGGGATTTAAACCCACAATATTATTCCACTATGGCCAGTAGAAAAACAATATTATATAAAGGGAATACACTTGCATTCAGGCATATTGCCTAGAGCTCACTGCTCAAGTACAAAGGGCTACAACCCGGAGGAAGGCTCACTGCCTTGTAATTGATTACAAACTGGTTACAAAAAGTAGTGAACTAGAAAATAACATTTGAGTATGCCAAAAATTAGTTTTGGTTAAGTGCAAAATAATCCGCTGCAATTGATCTACTTATCTGCTTTGTTCTACTCTGCAACTACTCACCAAATCAACCAAGATCAAAATGCGCACGTGAAATTGCATTTAATCACTCCAAAATGGTCTACCACATCACATAACTCTCTTAATGCATCGTCCAGATCAATCTTATATATATTCAGATAGCAAGATTAATCTCCCATAGGTTGGCTTCCAAAAATCGCATAAACACGCAACATGAAACATGTAGCTGCAAGTCGACTTCAATCTTTTCAAAAAAATTGTACCAGACCCAAAAAACATTATCACATGCTTCCTATAGGTCTCACATAGCTCCCAAACACAATTCCAACCACCAGAATTAACTTAAACAATCTAGACACACACTACATCATCAAACATGAAGAATGCTCTGCTTTGCTACTATAACTGTTACCGGATCTTCAAACAAGTGACAAAATCAATACCAGAGGGAAGATTTGCATGATAACATGCTTCTGATACTTAACTAATCAACCCTGGTCACAAAAACCAAAATTTGCTTCGCCAAAAATGAAAAGTTCTCTCAAACATGTCCATTGAGCTTCACTGGGCAAACTGATCACATAAGGCATATTCTAGATTACCGGTTAACCAAAACTTCATACTAGATCAAATCAATAGGTTGATTTACCATCAATGGCAACTCCTAAGAATTTGTGATCATCAAAGACTACCAATCTTCACCGGAGCATCACTTAAACATCAAATGCCAACAATTCACTCTTCATGCTCACTACGTTTGAGTTCCAAACCATACCTAAACCTTCTGCTACCCCTATGGCTTCCACCATTACACTTTTTCATCTTCCCATGTTGTTAAAAAAGTTGCTTAATTCATCTTTCCCTAGTTTTGTTTCTTGCAACATCATGACATTTCCTTGTGACAAGTCAAGGCATCTCTTGACTAGTTGTTTCTTGTCAGTGGTGTTGCAACCCCTAACATTCCAAGTTAAGATCTTCATTGGCCCTCGGAAAGGGAATTCCCCTTCTTGCTAATTTTTTTCCTGGCCCTCAGCACACCCAACCATTTCCAACTTCACTCTATTAGACGTCCTTCCTCTTGCCCACTTTTCTCCTACCCTACAAGGCTCTAAACCCGATTTGGATTGTGATATTATTCTCACTTCTCTAATAGGCAAATAATCTTCAATACCCCACAATTCATCTTCTTCTAAATCATCCCCAATTGACTCATCCTCTACCTCATCTTCCTTTATTTGTTGGTTATCTTTTCAAATTAAGGCTTCTCCCTCTCTACATTTAATTGGTAATTCATATATATCTTTGACTATGCCCTCTTCAAGGATCCTTGTGTAATGAGTTATCTCACTCTAAAGCATATTCAATTCCATCACATGCTTTCCTCAATTTTGTAAAGCTATTATTGCACCTTCCACTTTAGCTAAAGTCCATGACTGCCTTGTTACATTTCCCTTCATCTCTAATACGGTTTCTTGACTTTATCTTGCTTTCCTTACCGAGCCCTTCTATATTCCTCTCCTTCTCCAAAGGAGCAGGGGTTCCCTCATTCTAGATGAACTCAATGACATGATTATGCTCCCCTTGGGTTTCATTATCCTTCCAGTCCATCTTATATTCTTAATTGTAAAAGTTTAGTAGGCCACTCTTGATCATATCTAGATTAGACTTAAAGTTTGCAATGCTTCCCATTCCATTCAAAGTTTGCCCCTAACCCCAATCGTTGCTCATATCCTCTAGAACTTTCAAACCTATAGTTTGCATTGGGTCACTTGCACTTGCTATTTTGTTCATATACTCATCTAAGGTTATGCATTTTCCTTTTTGTACCATACATTGCCCTTTTGTGCATCCCTTCTCTTTACAAACTCAACAATTTTCCATAATCTCCTCCGCTTATATTGTTTGAATTCATATTAGTTTTAATCTCTAAGGTGTTTTTCAGTAGAGAAGGGGGCTTGCAACCAATACAAATTCTTGCATACATACTGAAATATTTATCCTCAATGTCTTCATCTGCTTTAATAAAAAACCCTAACTTGTTAGGGTTTTTTGAAGAGTATCCAAATACCAATATTCCCTTGGGAGGTTATATAGTTTGAGCCAGATTGGGATCTATTCAATAGATTCTTTCAAAGGGTTAAAGTTTGGCTCCCATTCTTTAATACACATCCCTCACCCACCCATGAAAAAAAGGGGTTGTTATTCAAAACCCATTTTTTGAGTTTTCCATCCTTCCCAATAACCATGTAATAAAATTTGGGCATGGTCTTGATTTCACAAGGGAATTTATAGTTCTCATAGCACCATTTCCTTACATGGCCAAAGATTGACCAATCCCCTGCCCATTTAAAAAATAAAGCATTATCTCTGAAATGGGATACTGACTCGTTCTAGGCTTGAGAGTCTAAGGAAAGAGTCATAACTTTGTCATGAGTTAATGAATTACATACCTTTTTGGTTTCCTCAGTAGTTGCCTATTCTTTGGGTTTCCATTCCTTTGCAAAAACTCTCTGACTGTCCTCCTTTGCTTCTTCCATATTACTAGAAAAGACAGGTCTGCATGGCAACCGACTACCCTTGTTATTAAACGTTCTGCAAGGGCTTTGGAAGTTGTTTGAAACCTACCACGATTCCTACGTAACCCTAAAAATCTCTTGGTTGCCTTTTTTTTATCTATAAAATTAGCTACTTGTAATACCCCTATCTCCCTCTTTTTCTAACCCCTTACACCCTCCAAATATGGTTTTATAATTGATCTTATCATGAATGTATCTTAGGGGTATTGGAGCTAAAATACTTTTATTGATAAAATTTAAACTTCCATCATGAAAGGGTAAAAAACTTCCATCGTGAGAGGGTAATACATTCCTTATTGAAAAAACCTAAAAAACAATTAAAATTAAATGTTTGAAAATATATGAAATAACTCAAATAGCTTGTATATATAATGGTGTATATGCACTCCAAATTCTTGAAAATGAATCCACACCTTACATTATTAAGTAATTTTAGTTACTTTGATGAAATTGATTCACTCAATATTTAAGAAAGGAACAAACTTCATTAATTGGTAGAACATGCAACAAAGAGATTAGCTTGTGCTTAAAACATTTTTGCATAGTATACGTTGTTGTATTATGATTGGTACAATCAAAATGAAATGCTCAAATAAAATAATTTTTTCAAAAAATAGAAAAAATGGTATTTTAATAGAATACGAGGTCATTAGTTATTATTATTATTATTATTTTATCATTCAATAAAAAACAGTGAAGTTGAGAATAAAATTCAATTGGTGAAGATGATTGTCACATCTCGACCTTTTTGCTTGCTTTATTAATTTAGTATATTGGATGAGACTATTGAACATTATTTTATGATGTTTTGGATAATTCCATGTGTGTAAATGGTAATTACACTCACAAAAAGAATTGAAAAACCTCTCTCGACAAAAACTCCATTTAAATTGATGCTCGTGTGCTTTCTATATATAAATTATTTTTGTCATCTATTTATTTTAAATTAATTTTATTATTTTGGTCGATAATAAGAGTTTTTTATTAATATTGAAATTAGAAAGTATACATCTTCAAAGGAAAGTACGCATTAAACCACCCAAAAAAACCTTCCAGCCATACCACCCTACAAACCAAAAAACCACCATCACAGACCACCCATGCAAACTACCAACCCAAAAAATAATAAAAAAAGAAATATAGTATCATCAAGCACAAAATCCGCTCGTTCCAACAAACCGATTATGGATGAAAATTTACTACACAAACTAAACATGACAAGATCTAAAAACACAAAATAGGGATAAAACCCTCTAGACCAGAACAAAAAACCTTTTAATTGAAGACATTTCAGTGAGAACTACCCAGAATAATTGCAAGGGTTTGTTCACCACCTACCTTTCTCTTCCTCAACCACAATCCTCTACATTCCATCGATCTCGCCCCCTCAATGGCTTGTTGCAGCGTTGCCTCGACCTCCATTAATTGCACAAATACCTTCAGGGCTTCTCATCTCCTTCTTACCTTCTCTCTGTATCGTGTCTTTGTACCATCTTTTTGCCACCTCACAAACGAAATTTAATTAACAACAACCTCTTGATGAAAGTTCTCAATTCCTTCACACACATCAAAATCAGTACTAGGAACTGCCCATTCAAAAATTGACTCCACACCCAAATAGTTTTCCTCAGGAAATATGACTTCCATTTCCTTTTTAACCGGTTCCACTGAGTTTTCCAAGTCCAAACCCCACACCAAAATGAGTGAATAAACGTTCATATTTGTTTTGTATCTATGACTCACAACTCCAAAAGCCTCACGCAAAATCATATGCACACTCTTCACCAATCTTTCATCCTTAAACAAAAACATCCACTTCAGACGCCTTTCAAATATATGTCCAAGAAAAGGGCAAAGTTGTTTCTTTGTGCTCGGTGTGAAATTTGCCTCCATTGCTCACTATTTCAAAAGTGTTACCACCTTCTTCCAACCTTCCCCTGAGATCAACTCAACACTAAACTACCGAATGTTCGAGAAAAATAGTAGAGGAAGCCTCACATAAAATAAACACCAAATTCAAAAACTAAACAATCATCATCAATGCGTTGTCCCATCACCATCCGCCACCCTTTCAAGCTATGTTGGAAGAATTTCACATGCTTTCGAATACAATAAATAAATGCAAGTTCATTAATGCCTCGTACTTGTCAAAGAGAATTTAAACATCCTCTTCCAATGGCATAAACTTGAAGTCTTTGATCTTCATTTCACAAACTTTATCAAATGTTAGAGCCCAATTGGAAAGTTTGTCTGCTTCAGCATTCCCCTTTCTCCTAACATGGCTAATTTGGAAGTCTTCAAAAGTTTCCAATTCTTCCACTATTGTAGATATTGTATTCTGAAGGTGTTGTGCATCAATGCTACCCTTCATAATTTCTTGAATTATAATCAAAGAGTTCCTTTTAAATGGATTCTCGGTATACCCAACATCTTTCCAAGCCTTACTGCTACCAAGGTTGTTGATACTTTTGCAGTGTTATTCATCCCACTCTCCAATCTTTTTGCCCCCAAAGCCAAGATATTGCCATCCTAGTCCATAACAATGAAACCTGTGCCTGATGGTCCAGGATTCCCCTTTGAAGCACCATCAAAGTTAATCTTCCATCATCCCTTCGAAGGTTTTTCCTAGACAACATCATTATCCACCAAAGGAGCCGAATTAACCCAACAAAGCCCCTTAATGGGCTTTAAATTTGTTTTTTTATTATTAACTTGTAAATAATTAATTTACATCTCTAATTTACAAAATCTAAATATTTATTTCTTGAATATGAAAAATAATAAATCCAAACTTGATGAGGATAAAGCACTTAGAAAACAAAAATCCATCGTATCTAACTGGGGGGAATGATGAAATTATTTGGTGTGGCTCCAAGAATCGGAAGTACTTGGTCATTCGAGATACAAACTCTTAGAAATGGAGATGGATGAGGATGAGTGGCTATTTAAACTATGTTGGAATAAAAATTGTCTGCCCAAAGTAGGCACCTTTGCATGGTTCACTTTGAAAGGGTGAATTTTGACGAGAGAGATATTAAGAAAACTGGGCTTCCATGGTCCTTTTAGATGTTTGCTATGTAAAGAAGAGAATGATACCTGTCGTATGCAAAAATTCATAATGTAAATCAACTAGGAATGAAAGGGAAATCATGAATCCTTGTCCTAATTGGAATTCAAACAAACAGGCAATGGAATAATGCAAAACAAGCAAGAAATATGAATATAAAGTTTATCAATCAAAATCCCCTATTCCAAGACTGCATATAGCTTCCATTGCTCTTCTCCTCTTTGTGGTATGGTGGTTCTCAGATATCGCGCTGGTAACCTGCATGTGACACAAAGATTCAAAGTTCGTGATTGTTGAAAATGGAGATTGAATGCTCAATTTATAGATAATTGGATGAGAATTAAATGAGAGGTGGAACAAATAGATCAAGAGGTGGAACTCAAGTGAGCTCACGTGTTGATTGATAGTTGAACTGCTGATTTGGAGGTGAAACAAAATAGATCGAATAGATTAAATGAGTCAACTAAATGAGAAAAAACTGACTGAAGGATGAAAAAGAATGATTGGAGGAAATAAAGAGGAGGAGATATTTAACTGATTGAAAGTTGATTGGGAGTTTTATTTAGAAAAAGCTAACTAAAAGATAGAAATAGAGATTGAAGAGATAATTGAATTAATTAATTGATTGATTGAATTAATTAATTTAGCATGTGCTTGAACTTTAACTTAGATTTTTAATTTAATCTTTGCATGAGATTTTAATTCAAATATTGAATTTATTCAATTTATTATTTGAATATATTTAGAACTTGGCTTTGATTTTCAATTTGATTTTTGAAATCATGCACGTGTATTAGAAATTAGAAGAATTTGGAGAATTGATGAAATTAAATGAAATTATAAGAATATGAAATTATATGAAATTAAAATTTGGGGATTTGGAACTTGAATTAGAAGAATTAATTAGTTAATTAAATAATTTAAAGAAACTATTTAATTATTTAGAAATTTAATTTAATTAAATAATAAAGATTATTTAAATTAAAGGAATTAAAATCATAATTAATTAAATAATTAATATTTAGAAGAGGGTTAATGATTAGATGATTAGAGATAGAAATTGAGAATTGATTAATTTAAATAATAAAGATTATTTAAATTGAGGGATTAAAAATCACAATTAATTAAATAATAAATATTTAATTAATATTGGAAATTTGTTTAAATGAATAAATGATGATAGAATTGAAAACGAAATAATTAGTAAGATGATGAGGAAATATGAAATTAGAAGAATAAGATTAATTAACTTAATTAAATAATCAAAGAATTATTTAATCAGTTAGAGGAATAATTAGTACATGGTCAATGAGATATTTGTAGGTGTCTACATTTGCCCCTTTTTGAGACAAATTTGAAACGACGTTGTTTCAAAGAAAACAATTTTTTTTTTGCCCCAGTTGCCTTGGTAACACTATATAGTGTAAATATGCCCCCTTGGAAAAGGTGGTAGAAAAATTCAGAAATTGAGACCATATTTTCGATATCAATATAATGAGCAATCGTGTGAAGTTTCGTGCATTTTCAAGATCATTTGAGTAGCGTACAAGTTGTTTGAAGTTGACGGGGACCACGGGCGTCGGAGTGGAAAAAACCCTAATTTTGAGCTATAAATAGAGAGTTTAGCTTTTCATTTGCTCATTTGCATTGTTTTGAGTTCTTGGATATCCTTGCGAGTCTTTTGCTTTACTGCGAGTATTTGATCATCATGGCTGGCTATAGGGCACAAGTGCACTTGTCTGACCAAGTATGCTCTTATCAGAGACCTCCGGGGATTGGTGGCATGGTATGTTTCTAACTTTTTGCCTGTTTTTGCAATTTTTTCAAAACATTTCCAGAGATCTAGGTTTTATTCATCACGCATATGCCTGTCGATTTTCACGCATTAGTATTAAGTGTCACATAAACGCTTTAAATGTACTACAAAAGCTTAAGTGTCACGCGTAGATGCTTAATATTACGCATTCCTCTATCTGTTTACGCATTAGTTATAAATGCTACACATTTGTTGCAATTGTTATGCATAAACTTTAATTGTACCACAATAGTGTTAAATGTTACGCATAAGTATTTAACTTTACGCATTCGTTGTAAATTGAAGATTTTGTCATGCGTATGATGATTTTTTCAATCGTGTTATCTCATATCTGACATTTTCAATGTTTTCTCTGTGTAGGAAAATATTGGAGTGTTATACTGCCGATAGAGTAGACCCAATGGACTTGATCTTCGAGCTGATTTAATTGATGAGGAGATTGCACATATCCGACATCTAGGATTATATCATGTTTTACACTTGCCAGAGGTTATGGCCAACAGGGCCTTGATTACAATGTTAGTAGAGTGGTGGCATTTCGAGACATGTACCTTTCATCTTCCTATTGGTGAGGCGTCCATCACCTTAGAGGATGTTTGGCATATACTGCATATTCCCATCCATGGTGTGAGAGTTGCATATGATAATGACGATGGCGTTGCTGGACTGTGTGCCCTTTTTGAGTGTGAGGAGAAAAATTTACATATCGGTGATCATTATGATATCCCTTGGGCTCGATTGGACTATGATGATCTTACTATAGTATTACACAGTATCGTAGGTGGTTTGTTGATTCCTAACAGACGAGGTCATGGCTTTCCAGTTGGATGAGCCAAAATGCTCCATGATATGATTGTTCATCATCGAGTATATGCTTGGGGTCCTTGTCTATTAGCCATGGTTTATTATCAGACGCACAACATTGTATACCTAGGATACCGATCGATCAGTCGTGGTGTGACATTGCTCCAAACTTGGGCTTGGGAGCACATTTCTATCTTGAGGCTAGTTATTCATGTTGACTTGCAACCTGATGAGCCCTATGCGTACAGATACACACCTGGTATTAGACACAGGGGTTCAGGTAACACCTTGTACTGGCGACATCAGCGTGATATCTTGCAGCATTTCATTTGGAGACCATATTTAGATTGCCCCGGTTGGGCAGATGATGCACAACACTTGCCTTTTTGCAGACAACAAAGATATCTTATTGGGAGGACCATTGAGATGCAAAGGATTATTGAGATGTCTCTTCCAAGATGGGTACTCAGATAGTTTGGGGAGGTACAGGTGACACCTGTTGTTACAACGCACTTTGTGTGTGTTTATCGTGAGGTTTTTGATTGGGGTGTATGCATACAACCACATGTGGTGGCTGCTGAGTTTGATGCTCTTCCGACATTACCATGGCGTTGGAGTGCAGGTGCAACAAATCCAGGGACTACTCCTGACTATGATGCATGGTGGGCCAGACATAGGCCTATTCCACTGACTGATCCGACTGTTCTGATCACAATGCAACATATACGACATCCTAGACAACGACTGAGGATAGACATGGAGGAGAGGAGGGTGGAGAGGGAGAGGATGGAGGAGGAGATGAGGGAGGAGAAGAGGACGTAGACAATGGTGGAGACATTGAGTCTATGAGCAGTAGAGACGATGATGATTCTTCAGAGTCATCGAGCAGTGAGCACAAGGATGATGATGATATGTCGAAGCTAGAGGACGTGCTTGCGGCAGAGGGGGAAGGAGGAGGACAGGGTGGTGATGGAGATGATGATGATCCACAGATTCTCAGAGTGTGGATTCAGAGTCTAGAGGATAAGGTCGCCTGATGATATGTTGAGCGAGAGGCATATCGCAAAGACTACGATGCACTAGAGACTGAGAGAGATCGTCTCCAGAGGGAGAGAGAGATGAGGTAGTTAGGAGAGCTCATATCACCATGGAGGCATATGATTAGTTATTTGGATAGGTGATAGAGGCACGTAGCCAGGCAGATAGATATTTTGTTGCTGCACAAGAGGATATTTATTATCGGCAGGCTTATGAGAGAGCTATTCATAAGGGTCAGAGGGAGCCTAGTTTTAGTGCTTTTATGGGGAGAAGATCGAGTCGATCTACCTCTCGACAAACTAGCAGTGGAGGAGTGATGGGTCCACCTTGACATCCTAGGGCAGGATCTAGCGAGCAAGATCCCCCTGTTGAAAGAGGCAGTGTCGGTTGAGACATTGAGATCATGTTAACTGAGCCTTCGAGGTTGTTTATGATTATTGTATTAAGACACATTACCATTTTCAAGTTATATATGATATGCAATTTTTTGGCAGTGATGTATTATGCTTCGTTTTCCATGTATGTTGTATGATGCTATGTGTTATGCAATGCACGTCTATATGATTTATAAATGATGTTTATGAATGCAATGGTTTTACATGATCTATGATGTAATGACGAATGAATGGTTTAATGCTTTCCATATGATTTATGAATGAGTTTTAAATGGTTGAATGCTTTTTATATGAAAAACATGATGTTTATGAATGCAATTAAAATTTATACAAATGGAATTTAAACTAGATGAATGCAACTTAAAACTATATGGATGCAATTTAAAACTATATGGATGCAACTTAAAACTATATGGATATAGTTTTAAACTATGTGGATGCAACTTAAACTATATGGATGCAATTTTGTTTTTGTATGATAGTGCTGGAATAGTCTGTTAACTCAGATGGACCTTGAAGAAATGTTAGTAAGATAAAAGAAAGAAGAGATTGATGAAAGAATAATGTTAGATGATAGAAAATGATTTATAAAGAGATGATGAGAAAAGAATTAGTAAACTATCGATAAACAAATGAGATGAGAATGAGAATGAATGATTCACAAACTTGTGTTATTATTATTGCGCAATATATATTCATCACTGAGCCTTATTATTGAACAATGGAGCTTAGCACATCAGGGTATAAGGAACCAAGATGTAAAGCTATCTCATTGAATAAACAAACACGTAGTAGACAAGGAGTGAAAACCCTCCATCCTGGGAAATACACTAGGGGTCGAGGTATGTGTGGCATTCACTAGCTGAATGCTCCTATCACAGACACCCACTAGAGCAATTTCCCTAGAACTTCATTGGTTCACACCACAAACAACAAACAAAGAAAAAGATAATGCCCATCATGGCTCCTCTAGTCACTTGTGGACATCCTTGAGTAGCATAGGAACATGATTTTTCGCCAAATGATAAAAGATAAAGACTGACCCAGACAAAATTCAACAACTATACTGACCTTGTGCCTTCGTTCTCAGTTACTTGTTGTGATAGTTGATAATGTCTAATCTCAAAAAGTTGCGGACCCCATTTAAGACTGACCTGTTTGATTTCGAGTGTATCTTCTTCCATTTAAGACAAGATAATGATTAATTGATATGGATATGATACAATTGATAAGACAACTTGATTAGTTGATTGAAGATGTTTGATTGGATAGTCGTATCCTTTGTTAACTTTGTGTGAAGTGTTTGTTGGATATCTGCTAGGGTGTTTGTTTCTTGTGAGACATTTTATTGCAAGATTTTTTGTATTGATTTTGATTGCTTTTGGGTTGATTTTGTGGATTGATATTTGAATGTTTTTTATTGATATTTTCAGGATCTTATATGGATGTTTTTGGTTGATATTTTCAGGACATTATATGGATGTTTTGTATTTTTTCAGGACATTTTCTAGATTTTTTGGATTTTTTGCTTTTCACTCTTTTTGGATTTTATGTTTTTTTACTATTTTTGAATTTTATGTTTTTTCACTATTTTTGGATTTTATGTTTTTTCACTGTTTCGGGATTTTATGTTTTTTCACTGTTTTTGGATTTTTAAAAGATTTTCCAATGTTTTGGGATTTTGTGGATTATATCTGAATGTTTTTGGATTGATTTTTTCAGGACATTATAAGATTTTTTTGTTGATTTTTTTTCAGTTATGCCCCCAGTGTGTAGACCTGTATGACATGATAATTTGCAGAATGTCTGTGGGGACAATTAATTTTTTACATGTCTACGTTAATGCAATATGCATGATGAAGATGCATTTCCTATTCGAACAAGGATGACCATGTTTGTTTAGCATTTTGTAATACACCAATTGAATTGGAGGTACAAAACATTTCATAGATAAGCAATCAATTGATCCTTTAGGTCCCTTGGAACATCAAAATTAACACACTTAGTGACTAGGATTTACAAATGGAGAAGTGGAAAACTTCCCCTTTGGTTCTTGAAACTTTGATCTTCTTTTGCCCATGTGTGTGATAATGAGTTAATTCTTGCTCTTGTGTTCACTAAAGATCCTTAGCATCCTATATGACTAGCTACGTAGATTATCGTAACTTCAAAAGAATCTCGAATAGAGCCTCGTTGCCTGCAAGCTTTTAGAGCTCCGACGAGGTTATAGACTGTAATTTCTCAAATATTGCTCCATTGTCAGCAGGCGTTCATAGCCCTGATGGAGTTACTTACATGTTCCCATAGTCAAGCTTTTTGTCTCACTTTGTATGTGTGATATTTCAGTTATATATCATTGCTCTTTTTCCTCGAGATGGATATTTGGCATGACACTTTTTCTTTTATATTTTCTTGCCTTGACTTGTAAGTAATGAAACCTACTTGGGCGTGACAATTACAACAACGTTGAAGTAGAATTTTAGATTTTTCACTAGTCATATGAATTTAGAGATTTTGTTAATGTGTTTGAGATATAACAATCGATAGATTTTGGGTTAACAAGTCTCAAATAGTGAAATGACTACCCAACCATAAGTAAAGCATTGTCACAGGGTAATGTTAAAAATGAATGACCTTAAGACCTCAAAGACTTCATGTTTGAATATCTAAGAAAGGAGATGACCCTTGTTTCTCTTAAATGTAAATGGATGATAAACTTGGATTGTTGCCTTGTTTTATTGATGTTGCTATATGTAAATGCATAAATTTTGCAAATGCGATGCATTTCAAAAAGAACTATATGTGAAGGAGTGCTTTGAATAAAATGATATGAAATGCGAAAAGTAAAATCTAAACTAACCTAGCCCTTAGATATAATATCGTTTAAGGTGCATGTTGTTCATAGGGTTGAGGAGTGGATCTCCCTCCATGGTAGCCAAATTGTATGCTCCAATTCCTATAACCCTTTTTAATATAAAAGGGCCTAGCCAGTTAGGTTCAAACCTCCCTAGCTTTTCTCGTTCCGCTAGGTTCCTTTGGTTCTCCTCGAGAACTAGATCTCCCTCTTCAAAATTCCTTGGGCGTAATCATTTATTGTAACTCCTTCTCAATCTATTATAGTAACCTTGCAAATGATTTAAAGCAATTTGTCTCTTTTCATCGAGCATTTCAAGCTATTGTAATCTTTCAACCCAATAGTCTTCCTCTGATATGATGTTTTTTAAGAAGACTCTTAAAGACAGTAGTTCTATTTCAATAGGCAGTACTGCTTCTGTACCATAGACCAATGAATATGGTATTGCTTATGTAGGGGTGCGTACTCATGTTCTATAATCCCAAAGAGCGGGATTTAACTGGAGATGCCAGTCTCGTCCTACGTCGTGACAACTTTCTTTAGGATCTTCAATATTGTCTTATTTGTTGCCTCTGCTTGTCCATTGTTTTGCGGATAATATGGTGTTTCAAATCTTTTTTATATTTGAATTTTTCACATAATTCTCTCATTTCTTGATTTTTGAATGGACGTCCATTGTCTGTCACTATGCACATTGGAATCATGTACCAACAGATAATATAATTAAGAATGAACTTTGCTATTTGCTTACTAGTGGTGTATGTAAGGGGAATTGCCTCAACCCATTTAGTAAAATACTCAGTAGTTGTTAAGATGAATTTGTGCCCATTGGAAGAAGTAGGATTGACTTTACCAACTAGATCTAACCCCCATAGTGAAAATGGCCATGGCGATGTAATAGGTTGAAGATCAAGTGCCGGTAAATGAATAAGGTCTCCATGCATTTGACATTGTTTACATTTTTGTACATATTTATTGGCATCCTTTTCCATAGTTGGCCAATAGTATCCAGTTCTTGACAATTTCTTTGATAATGACAGACCACTTTGATGCACCCCACAAATTCCATCATGTACCTCCTTTAGGGCAAGTTGTGCTTCATTTTCATCAAGACATTGGAGAAGGGTTCCATCAAATCCTTTCTATATAATGTGTCAGCAATAATAGTGTGTTTCGATGCTTGACGAATTAGAGTTTTCTTTTGATTTCTAGACAAATTAGGAGACATATATTGAGTATTTAAGTATGTGTATATATCATTATACCACGGGGATTCCAGACCCACAATTACACGTACATATTCTGACGAGGGGATCTCATATGTTGGTATCATCAATTGTTCTACAATAAACTCAAACTGAGTTTCATTATTAGGCATATTTAGTAGAGACTCTACTGTAGCCATGGTGTCAGCTGCCTTGTTTTATATCCTTGGAATCTGTTCAAAAGTGATGTTACTGAAATGTTCTTTGTAATCTTCCACCATTTGTTTATAAGGCAACAATTTATCATCTTTTGTGTTATAGTCATCATTGACTTGATTTACAATTAGTTGTGAGTCACTGTATACTTGTAATTCTTTTATCCTCCACTGTACAGCGGTACGAAGTCCTATGATAAGAGCTTCGTATTCAGCAATATTGTTCATACAGGGAATTTTTTTTTTTGAATGACCTAGGGATAGAATCACCTTGAGGGGTGATGAAAAGAATCCCAACTCTAGCTCCATGATTTGTATAGGACCCATCAAAGTATAATTTACACATGGTAGATGTTATCAATGTAAACACAGATTCATCAAGAAAGTCTTTTAGTAGCGGGCGATTGTCTTGCAAGGGAGCCTCTGCTAGCTAATCTTCTATAATTTGCCCTTTTATTGCCTTTCTGTCCACATACTCTATATCAAACTCACTTAAAATCATGACCCACTTACCCAATCTTCCAGTCATTGATGCTCTACTCAACAAATATTTGATTGGATCAAAACGTGCAATGAGTTGGAATTTGTGACTCAACATATAATGTCTAAGTTTCTGAGATGCGAAGATCACTGCTAGACATGCTCGTTCTATAGGAGTGTAATTAAGCTCATATCCAATTAAGGTTCTACTTATATAGTAGATTTCTCTTTTCTTTCCTTGATCATCATGTTGTGCCAACAAGGCTCCTAAAGATGAGTTTGTTGCTGATATATATAGTAATAGGGGCTTTCCTTGAGTAGGTGGAACTAATACTGGAGTATTCAAAAGATAATCTTTTAAAGCTTGAAAAGCTTCTTTGTACTGTTCTGTCCATTTGAAGGTAACTCCTTTTCTGAGTAAATACTGGAATGGATGACATTTATCTGCTAGCTATGCTATGAACCTTCTTATAGATTGTAGTCTTCCTTGTAACCCTCTTAACTGTTTAAGTGTTGATGGATGTTGCATATCCATGATTGCATTGACCTTTGCAAGATCTACTTCAATTCCTCTATTAGACACAATAAATCCTAAAAGTTTGTCTGTTGTCACACCAAACACACACTTTTTGGGGTTTAGCCTGACATTGTACTGCTCTAATCAATCAAATATCTTTGCAAGGACTTTAAGGTGACCTTCTCTTGTCTATGATTTAGCCAATAGATCATCCACATAATCTTCCATGATATTGTGGATCATGTTATGAAATAGTGTACTCATAGCCCTTTGATATGTTTCTCATGCATTCTTAAGACCAAACGCCATGACGTTCCAACAGTATTTTCCTCATGGACAGGTAAATGTCATCTTGTGTTGATCTTCTAGTGCAATCCTCGTTTGGTTATATCCTGAGAAACCATCCATTAATGAAAGCATTTCATTCCTAGCAGTTAAGTGAACTATCATGTCAATGTTTGGTAATGGGAAATCATCCTTAGGACATGGTTTGTTTAGATCTCAGAAGTTGGTAGAGACTCTTATGCCCCTAGTGGGCTTAGTCACAGGTACCAGATTGGATATCCATTCTGCATAGTCAATAGGTCGAATGAAGCCCACATTCAGAAGCTTTTGGAGTTTTATTATGACCAATAATGCAATCTATGGATGCATCTTTCTTAGCTTTTGTTTGTATAGTTTAATTCCTAGTAGCAATGGTAAATGATGTAACACTAATTCTGGATCTAGGCTTGGCATATCCACATAGGACCAAGCAAAATTGATAGGACATTGTTTGAAAAACTGTATGAATTTGTCCTTTTCTTCCTGGTTCAATGATTTTTCTAAGTGGATATTATGTACATCTTCTCCTTCTGCTATATTGACTTCTTTAGTTTCTTCCATGAGTAATGTTGAATTCTCTTTTTCAATAGGGAGGTTGTCTAACTCACTCTTGCCATTGCAATCACCGTGATCCATATCTTCTATCATAGAGGCACTTGCCTCTCCAAAGTATTTTGTTCTACGTAGGTCTACAACAAATCATACCTTGTGATCACCTCGTGGAAACCCTTCTCTAACACCAAGGAATTCTGCAATAGCTTCATCATTCTCAAACCAATCCAGAGTTGGTTTTCCTTCTCTTCCCTAATCAATCAAATGTGAGTGTACAAGGGGTAATTCATCGCTCCCTTTTGTTGTAACAGATTCTGATAACATGCATACCTGGTTATTGGAGTGACCGAGTATATTTTCATCATCCATAGGCGATTTGTGATACTCTATCATGTCAATTGTTCGTGGGCTAGAATCATGATCAGATAGGAATTCATAGTCGTGAGAATCTATCTCACTTTCTATGTATGTTTCAGCTTCTGAGGTTGTATCACTTATCTCTTCTTGTTCTTGCATCTGATTTTGTTGTAGATTTGTGGGCCTCCTTTGTATGGGGGTCACCCTTCTTAAACCTGGTATAAGTCGTTGTAGTCTTTCTTCGTCTGATTCATTGGGTGGATCTTCAGTTGTTTCCCTTGACAAAATTATTGACAACCAAGGATTAGACTCATTTGCTAAGCCTATGTCTGTTACCATATTTGCTTGTGCGGATGTTTCAGATGTTGTATTGCTGGGTCAACCAGTGCTAGGTTCTTGTAGAAGTTGTCTCATATCTTCACCATCTAATTCCATACTAGGTGATGTTGGTACTTTCTTGCTTGTCTGAGATGAAGAGAGAAATACTCATCTTGACAACTGACTTTGAGATAATTACTCTGACGTTAGCCTTGGCCTGTTCAGTATATCTAGTGTACGTTATCTTGCTTCTGTTATATTTGGTACATGTTTATATCCTAATCCTTGATTCTTTGGATTTTAATTTGGTACAACGGGTTCTAATCTTCCTTGCTTTTGTAATCCCAAGCTTGTGGTACCATCATACCCATGTTTTTGTAGCATCTTGAATCCGTTGCCATATTGACCTAAAGGTAACATGTGTATTGTCATGTCATCTTCTTCTCTATATATTCAGTGATTGACATATTCATTCAGAGATTCTTCTTGTAAATCTCCCCACCTAATGAAAGAGCATGAATATGAGTATCTGACTATTTCTTTTCCTTTGTCTTGTTTCATTACTATGTTTTGAGGCTTCCCAAAAGACCTAGGAGAAAGAGATAACTATTTTCCATTTGAGGTACTTGAAATAGAGTATTCCCCACAACCGATATCTTTAATCTACAAAGAAGATGTTGTAGGCACATTCTTTTGTATTTTTGTGATTGTTAATGACTCCATTTATGTAGTGAGGGGTACTGCTTGATTAATGAGTACTTGGTTATCTACACTTGCCTTTAAGTGATTACAATGTTGGAATGGATTTGGGTCACCCTTTATGGTGATTTCAATGCCATTATGCGGGAATTTAACACATTGATGATATGTTGATGGTACAACTTGCATGGTATGAATTCATGGGCGGCCTAATAACATGTTGTACCCTAGTTCTCTGTCCAACATTTGGAAAGTAACCTCTATTGTTATAGGTCCTATTTGCATTGGTAGCATAACTATACCTTTTAAGGACACTCTTCATCATCATATGCTTTGATGTTTATTCTTTTTCAAGGATCAATATGAAGCTCATAATATCCCAATGCCTTAACCAACTTTAATGTACAGAAGTTGAGACCGACTCCTCCATCTATAAGTACTCTTTTGATTCTTCTCTTATGTATATAAGCTTCTAAATGTAGCAGGTCATTATGGAGAAGTATATCATTGGGAATATCCTATCCTGTGAATGCAATACGGGTACCCTGTGCCAAATTCCCCACCGTGGATTGGAAGGCATTTTCATCTATCTCTTTGTCAACTACAGAATCTTGAAGTGCTTTGTCTAGGATAGCTTTATGAGTTGGTGATATACAAAATAGTTCAAAGAGTGACATGTGTGTTGGGGTTTTCTTGAGTTGCTCAACAACATTATAGGTCCCTACTGCTAGTGGTGGGTTTGATGGTACTCCTTGTAAAGTTACCTTAGATTTGCGAGTAACTACTGCACAGTCTTTGTCTCTGGGAGTTATCATGATTATAGCCACTGTATCATCTCTTGTGAAGGAACTATCTATAACATATGTTGTGTTATCAAGGTTTATTTCATATCCCTTCCTATAGTCATCATGTGCAAGTCTAACATCCATGATATGTGTTATAAGTTCATCTTTAAACCATCCCGAATGAAACAGTTCTTCATGCCCCCAATCCATAAGACAAAGATTCTTCTCTTCATCATATTTTGGTGCTTCTGATAGCATGCAAATTTGGTTATCATCATTGTAAGTCTCTTGATATTTCTCATCATTATCAAGTGCTTCTTGTGATTCATTGATGGGGTTCACCTAGCTTGCTCACACTTCACCTAGTTGGTGTTGCTCAATTCCACCAACTCTCTAGGCCTAGCTATGCTATAAGACCTCCAAGTCCTTTTCAATCTCTTCTAGGGCTTGCTTCTTGTCAATTTCAAGGTGTTTACTTCAAGTGTTTTCACTAGGAACCCTACCAATTCACAATGTTTCCCATGTGCTCATTATGGTTGTCTTGGCTTCAACTTGTCAATTTGCCCTCCTACTGTTGTGAGTTGATGCAGAGATGTGGAGGTATCTTCTAACATGTTTTTAATTTCTTTTGGGTCCAATTGATATTTTCTTTCATTTCCCTTCTTATCGATTTCACCATTTTGCCTAGAAAAGGGCTACAAGGAATGAGCCCCAATTAGGCCTCCAAAATCCGGTTTTCTAGGGCTTGGAGGAAAATGATCCAAAAGACCCTACAAAAAGGTTTGATATTCTTCAATGGTACACCTATCCCCAAGATATTTAGGTGGTTTTGGCTTCTCAACCCACCGTACAATTCCCTAACCCCAAAATGAGGGTTTTGAAGGGTTTTTAGGCCTTCTAACCAGCAATGACTGGTCAAGTTTGTGTTTGGGAATCAAATGGTCAGGTCAAGGATTATCTTTACATAGGAAACTCCATGTGAACTTCATGGACCCCTCCAAAAGGTTAGTTTATTGTCTTGCATCCACCCCTGCACTTTACACTCCAAATTCACCCTGTCTCCTTTGGCCGGGTTGCTCCTGGACTCGCCTAGAACAAGGTGACAGTCATAAAATTTCATCTCCAACACTTTTCCTTGCGTATGTACACTTTAAAAGTGGTTTCCTTCCATTTCCCAACAGGCCGTGATGGTAGCACAGAGGGAATTCATGGGGCAACCATTTTACTCAAAAATGTTATTTATAAGCCAAAACTGGTTGTTTGCAAACCAAACCAAGAAAACACTAACATACACTACCTAGAAAGCTTGAAATGAATTAAAAGACTTTGAAATAAACCAAAGAAACTCAATCCATTACTGGATCAATGGATTCAATCCATTAGTATTCACAGTATGAGCAAAAATAAGCCAAAATGATGACAAACAGTTCGAAAATGAGTAGTTTCAGATTGCTAATCTCATAAAAACAAAACCCCAACCTTGGTAACCATGAAAGAGAAGGTTTTTATAGTCTTCCCCACTTGTGGAGACATTATAGTGAATTGAGCTATCCCTAACTCCATCGCTAAGCAATTTAGGACAAAAATTGTCATGACAACTTTTTGCAACTTTGCACTTTTTGCTCTTCTAATCTATGAAACCTATTCTAAGTCATTACTCGTTAATTTTAAAACATTCCTAATACTATTTTAACCCTCCCTAATTCTTATACCAAGTTTTGACACTTTTGACCATCAAGAAGGTTAATTACATACTCAAACCACTACTTATGCACAAAATGCAAACCTAAGAAGAACTAACTCAATCTAGGCCTACATTTTACTCGTCACCCTCACTCTTGGACCCTCCTGGAGTCCTTATTGAGCATATGACTTGGCTAGGGTTATTACAAGCCAAAATGAGAAAAATCTCTAAGCCTAAGTCCTAGGTGTTCCTGCACCATTCATCATTTATTACATCTCTTGAGCTAATGGCATGAATAGTATAGTCGTATGAGACTTTTGTGTAGTTAGTTGTGTTGTCTTGTATATGCCTTCCCTTTATCATGCTTGACAAATGGATCCTTAAAGATGGTATGATTCATGTTTGTTGAATTTTTGTTGGTGTTAATCGTGATGTCACCTTGATCGATCATGTCTTGGATTAACTTTTTCAATTTATAGCAACTTGCAGTTCTGTGACCTTTAGTACGATGATATTCACATAAATCACTATCATTCCACCATGTAGGTTTGAAAGGACCTAGTTCATATACTCTTACTTTTGGCAAAGTGATCATGTTTGTCTGTCAACTTTTTCAACGCTGATTCAATAGGTTTCTCTAGAGGTGTGTAATTCCTTTTTGGATCATTTACCCTTGGGAATTTTGTGTTCATAGTTTGTGCAATGTTTACATTAGTAGATATAGTGTTATTCTTTGTATGTGGACTAAATGATTGACTTGGACCTTGTAAAGACAAAATCGGTTGAGTTTTGTTCACTGTACGGGCGTCTACAACACCATCGTTGGTCACATTTTTTTTTTCGACCAAAATTTGGATTTATCATTGTTGTTGTTATTGCCATATTTTATGAGACCTTGTTCTACTAGTCCTTTCTCACACTTTAGGTATTTTTTAGTGAATTGTTTAATGTGGTCAAACATTGCATTTGTATCGGGTACTTGATTTTAGGTATTAAGTTTTTTGTGAACATGTCAACTTAATCTGTTTCTGGAATAATAGTCTTGCATCTCCTATAGAGAGCTCTCCATCTTTGTATGAAGGATGCGAATGTTTCATTCTTGTATTGTTTTGCGGCACATAAGTCCATCAAAGTGACTAGGGTTTCAATGTTATGTGAGAAGTTAGCAATAAAATGTTCAGCTAATTCACCCCATGATGTGATAGTTGGTGGTAGATGTGAAAACCACTCCAAGGCTGAGCCTCCTAGACTTTTAGGAAACAGTCTCATTAGATAAGTGTCTTCAGTTGCAACTTCTATACATGTTGTAAAAAACTATCTGATGTGATCTCTAGGATCACCTTTCCCTCGGTATCTGTCAAATTTTGGTTTTTCAAAATGTGGTGGGAAAGGCGACATGTATAATGTGTGATCAAAAGGATAAGGACATAAGTCCTGTATTGTGTAGCTCTTTTTATCATTATCGATTTGCATAGTTGTCATTTGTTGTTGTAGATTCTATACTTGTTGGGACAAAATATATGTTTGAGTCAGGGGTACACTTTGCATATGTGTATTTCCCACAAAATGATTCATGGTAGTATAACTAGGAGGTTGTTGAAAGGTACCATAATTATAATTCCTTGTGTTATGGGTTCCGCTAGGTACTATGAAGTAAGCGATATGTGAACCCATGTTTGACTAGGTTGTACTCATTGTATTAGCAGAACCTGGATTTGTATTTTGATGATTGTATGTAGATCCTATAGAATAGGATACCGAAGGTTGAGTCGCACTTGTTTTATGAGGAATTTGTGTTTGAATAGGTGCTGAGACACTTGACATTATCGATATAGCCTGTGTTGATGCACTAACATTTATTGTTGAGGATGATGCATTTGATTGAGAAGTCGCATTTGAAATGACATTTATTTGTATAGATGACATTAGTGCATTCTAAGGAAAACTTGAGGTCATCACTTGTTTGTGTCATATATGGTATTTGACTCCTATTTGGACCTAAAGTATTTCCTAGTGGTAATATTATTATGATATCAAAATCTTCAGGTAATTTGGCACCATTTTGTAATAACAACGAGAGATATTTGTCTGTATCATTATGTATAAGAGCGTCTAAGATCATAAGGACATGTGGGTCCTGTTGAGATGATTGAATCTCTTCGTGTGTTAAATTTTATTGTAGTTCATGTATTGTGGGCATCGCCTGAGGATTTGACTGTTGACTACTTGATATGTCCATGTTCCAAGTTGGATTTACTGACAAGTCGTTGTTTGGGTCCATCTTACATTTTGCATTTTGTGACCTTGTGACAGGCATTCAAGACTTCTATATGAGGATGGTTTGGAACCTAATGCAAGACGACAATAATGCAATACTCTAGACCTAAATATGGAATATGAAACACTAGACCAAACTCTCTATTGAGGATTTTGATGTGAGACTTGTTGAGTAATTCAATATTTTTGCAACGCAATTTTTTCAAGCTCTTCTCTTAGAAGTTCTACAACAATTTCTCTATCAATTCTATGGGCAATTTTATACTCTCTATTTAGCTCGTACTCAACTCCTATATAATGAGGTGTGTTTCTCTTTAATTTCCAGGCCAAGTTATCTAAACCGTCAATGATTTCTCGTTGACCACCGTTTGGCATTAGATTAGGTTGCTCGAAGGGGAGAAAACCATCACCTGGGAGACCCATTAAGACACATGCTATGACTTTCTAGGATGATTATGCAAATGATGATGGACTAAGACAGATGCATATGAAATCTAACAAGGACCAAATTTAAGGACGTATATGAGGACGATAATAAGGATGTACATGAGGACTTATGCAACTTCTAAGGACGATACTAAAGACGTAAATGAGGAATTATGCAACTTCTAAGGATGATAATAAGGACGTAAATGAGGATTATGCAACTTCTAAGGATGATAATAAGGACGTAAATGAGGACTATGAGGACTATGCAAGGACTATGCAAGTTCTAAGGATGATAATAAGGATGTAAATGAGGACTATGAGGATTATGAAAGGACTATGCAAGGATTAAGGACGATAATAAGGACATAAATGAGGACTATGCAAGGACTGCCTATGGTCACAAGTATGTAAAATTTTGAGTTTGCAGGGTTGTCTGATGTTTCAAGATGAGCTTTGTTTCCAGTAATTTTGTGTGTAGGACAAGTTTGTTGTTTTCCAAATCCGAGAACAGTTGTTTGAAGATAGGTATAGCTGTCTGAATTGTGTTCTGACCAACTTTGAGAATTCAGAGATACGTAAGATAGGGTCTAAAGTAGCTCAAATACTGACTCAATACTAGTATGGTATAATGATACATATAAAAGCACAAAATACAATCTTAGGCTGGAAAGTGGACACCATTCAATGAGGCACCTACAACAAAATACCGAAACAATATGAACATATAGAGAGTCTAGCAGCATTGACTCCACTCCACGACACACACTTCTCGGGCATGGCAGTCTCTCTTACCCTGAAGATCCAAAGTTATTATCACCGAGGGATTTGTATCTCATAATGCAAGGTACACAAGGGTTATCTATGGGGTATGATCCACACTCCCAAAATCACTGAATGTAGGATTTGGGCTACTAAGTTGGTTCTTATTGTAAAAATTTTAGGGGTCCCGATCCAACAACGGATTCTCAGAGCAAGCCACTTAAGACTTTAGTTAAGCTTATTGGTGCAGGAAAGGCCCCCACATACGTCAAATTCACTCAACACTCTAGTCAACTGACCTGTATATTTATATAGTGGCTCGAAAAACCCGCTCGAGAGTACGTTGGGAGAGATGATATCCCTAACGCATCCCAATTCGAAGTACCTCTATGGGGTGATGAAATCCCTAGTCAAAGATACCCCTCACTACTAAAATAAAAAATTTGGGAGTTGTTATCACCTTCTCCCTTTCTCCCAAGACCCTGAAGGCGGTTGGAAAGGTAGTTAATGCAATAGTAGGTCCACCCCAAACACGATAAACAGTTATTTCCCTTAAAAAAATGAAGTGTGAGTTATTCTATTGAGCAACTTGATTGACGTTTATTTTAAAACCCAAATTTAGGTGTGAGATACGCATGTGCATGTCAATTTTAAAACACCAAAGTGAAATGTGAATGCATGCATGTCAATTTTAACCATGTTTATTTTAAGCCCAAAACTGAAGTGTGATAACATGCATGTCTGTTTTAACCAGGTTTATTTTAAGCCCAAAACTGAAGTGTGAAAGCATGAGTGTTTGTGATTCAGTAATAATCCAATCATCTCTGTAAATTCGCCACATGCTGTTGTAATCACATAAATCTATCCACTTAATTAAATAAATATTTAGTATTTATTTAATTATTTGGCCATTAATCAATAATTGATTAAATTAATATTTAATTGATTCATCTTAACCCTCTTCTCCTATTAATTAAATAAATTATTCAATTTATTTGATTTAATTCACTTAACCAAATTCAGACCATTAATTAAATAAATAAATCATATTTGTTTAATTAAATCTTCTCTCACATTTAAATAAATTAACATTTACATTTATTTAAATCACCTTTATCCTCCACCCACTTGCATTTTCCTGCAAGTTGCACAACTATTTTAAATAAATAAATTATTTATTTAAAATCCTATTTATCCTCACCCACTTGAAGCCTTTAATGGTTTCTCTTAAAGTCTTCAAACTTAATGGCTTCCTTCTAGAGTCTTCTTAAGCCTTTAATGGTTTCTCTTAAAGTCTTCAAACTTGATGGCTTCCTTCTAGAGTCTTCTTAAGCCTTTAATGGTTTCCTTTAAAGTCTTCAAACTTAATGACTTCCTTCTTGAGTCTTCTCAAGTCTTTAATGATTTCCCTCAAAGTCTTCAAGCATTTAAATGCTTTATCTTCCTTTTTCTCATGTAAATAAATTAAGATTTATTTAAATAAAATCCAAAATTCACATTCACGTTTAAATAAATTAATATTTATTTAAAATATCTATCCAAATGTAAATTACACCATTTAATTGAAATAAATAATTTTATTTTAATTGAAAATCCCAAAATTCCTCCCACTTGCATTCTCCTACAAAATCCACTTGCATGCCTAAATCCCTTCTAGATTCTTCTAACTCCTTCTAATTAGCCTAATCCTATCCTAATCATTGTCACATTCCTAAATAAAAGGAAGTCACTTCTCAAAAACCTCCAAAGTCTTCAATAACCATTAAAGGCTTTATGTCTTCAAATGGTTAACCTCTAAAGTCTTCCAAACCATTAAAGGCTCTTACATAACCATTTATGGTTAACTCACCTTTTACCTCTGGTTAGAGACTTTCTTCTAACTTAACCATCCTTTTGACTCATGGGTCTCTTCAAAGCATTTATTTCTTTGACTAAGGTAACCATTTAAACCTTTCACATTCATATATCCCTTGGATAAAAGGAATATCCATTAACCTAACCCTAACCCAACCCTCCAGGGTAACCATAATGCCCCCTCAAGCATTTAATGCTCCTTATCTCTTCTCTCAAGCCTCCTCATGGTGACACTTGTCAACATGGGATTGGGTTGAAAGTCTCACATGGATTGAATATCTTTCAATCCTAACCCTTGTTAAGATTGTTCAATCTTAACCCTTCATTTCCCCAATTCTTCTATAAATAGAGCCCTTCTCCTTAAGCAAAGAAGGAAGCATTAGAGTATTGTTGTTATACTGGTATTAGCATAGAGTTTTTTCATAGCATCACTATCTACACTTGCATAACATTTATTTATCATATTCAACCATCTTGAATCTCCACATGGCATCCATGGCTAGTGCTAAAAGCTGAGAGTTACACTCATGTAGAACTTGGAGAGGAGAGGAACAAGGGAGGAGCAACTATGAGCATCTTGATTAGCATTTGGAGGAGTATAGTTTATCTATTCTATGTTTGTATGCTTTCTATTTCATGCTTAATATCTCTCTTGATATGCTTGTTTAGGATAATATTTTGTTGCTAATACTAACGTTTGTTTCTTGTGCTCTTGCGTGTGTTGCCATCCAACAGATTCTCTAATCCTTTTTGCAGAGCATCAGCTGCAAACAGACAATCCATAACCCAAGAAAATCTACAGAAAACATAAGATTAACAATTAAAAAAAAATGAATGTGTGATGATACCTGAGCGATTGCGTGATCCTATATGATCGATTGCATAAACCTGACAGAGTGATTGTGTAATTCTGACAGAGCGATTGCATGATCCCGACAGAGCGATTACGTGATACACAGATAAACCAAACAAAAAATAAAAAAGAAAGCTCATTATGATCTAGAACCTAGAAAATAGATTGTGATCCCCTAGCAAGATCTCTCATCGTCCACTCTATGTTAAGAAAATTGTATTCTACTCTATACGAGAGAACTAGGCTATTATATCTGTCAATGGTTGGTTGGTTCTCTAGATCTGGTATCTTCTTTTCTACCTTTAGGATTTGCTAATAGTGTCTGACTTGTCTTCTTTGTTCCTTCATCCTCTTGGCACCTGAAATTTTGAATTGTACCTTACGTGCCATAAATGTCATAATTAAGCATGCAATAAATGTAAATGGTATTCAGATTTACCCAATTTCATAAAGAATTTAACAAAATAGAGAGCAGGAAACAAGAAATAGCAAATAAATAGACACATAAATAACCCTGATGAATGCATGACAGTATATGAGCGAATGCGTGACAAAGTAAAGGCTTTTGCATGATGGGGTCTGCATGAAAGCGTGACCCTGTGTGATCGATTGCATGAGACTATCTATGTGATTGCGTGATTCAAAATTTGTTCTGCAAGCTGTACAAACCTGCAATTTTTTTTAAAAAATCCGTATGATCTGCAAAATCACACAGAAGAAAAAGAAGGTTAAATTATTGTTAGTTCACGTCGGGTTCACCAAAATATCCTATGCGAAAATTCATAATGTAAATCAACTAGGAATGAAAGGGAAATCACGAATCTCTATCCTAATTGGAATTCAAACAAATAGGCAATGGAATAATGCAAAACAAGCAAGAATAAGAATATAAAGTTTATCAATCAAAATCCACTATTCCAAGATTGGATATAGCTTTCATTGCTCTTCTCCTCTTTGTGGTATGGTGGCTCTCAGATATCGCATTGGTAACCTGCAAGTGACACAAAGATTCAAAGTTCGTGATTGTCGAAAATGGAGATTGAATGCTCAATTTATAGATAATTGGATGATAATTGAATGAGAGGTGGAATAGATAGATCAAGAGGTGGAACTCAGGTGAGCTCACATGCTGATTGATAGTTGAACTGCTAATTTGGAGGTGAAACAAAATAGATTGAATAGATTAAATGAGTCAATTGATTGAGAAAAAATTGACTGAAGGAAGAAAAAAAATGATTAGAGGAAATAAAGAGGAGGAGATAGTTAAATGATTGAAAGTTCATTGAGAGTTTTATTTAGAAAAAAGCTAACTAAAAGATAGAAATAGAGATTGAAGAGATAATTGAATTAATTAATTTAGCATTTGCTTGAACTTTAACGTAGATTTTCAATTTAATCTTTGCATGAGATTTTAATTCAAATATTGAATTTATTTTAAATTCAATTTATTATTTGAATATATTTAGAACTCGACTTTGATTTTCAATTTGATTTTTGAAATCATGCACATGTATTAGAAATTAGAAGAATAAATTAGTTAATTAAATTAAATTAGAAGAATTTGGAGAATTAATTAAATTAAATGAAATTAGATGAAATTAGGATTTGGGGATTTGGAACTTGAATTAGATGAATTAATTAGTTAATTAAATAATTTAAAGAAACTATTTAATTATTTAGAAATTAAATTTAATTGAATAATAAAGATTATTTAAATTAAAGGAATTAAAATCACAATTAATTAAATAATAAATATTTAATTAATATTCAGAAGAGGGTTGATGATTAGATGATTAGAGGTAGAAATAGAGAATTAATTAATTTAAATTGAGGGATTAAAAATCATAATTAATATTTAATTAATATTAGAAAATTGTTTAGATGAATAAATGATGATAGAATTGAAAATGAAATAATTAGTAAGATGATGAGAAAATATGAAATTAGAAGAATAAGATTAATTAACTTAATTAAATAATCAAAGAATTATTTAATCAATTAGAGGAATAATTAGTACATGATCAATGAGACATTTTTAGGTGTCTACAATACCCTAGATCATCTCCTCCTTGATTGTGAATATTCTTTAAGTTACTGAAATTTTTTGTTGCGTAAACTAAATTGGTAAATCCCACTTCCAACCAAGCTAATTGAGGTGTTTCAAACTTGGAACTTAGAGAAAGTGAAATCAATATACTCAAGCATATGGTACATTGCTCCATCCATTCTTATTTGGGAAGTGTGGAAAGAGCATAAGAGGATAATTTTTTGAGATAAAGAAGAAACATTGCAACGTACGTGTGTCTATATTGAAAATGCAATTTTAGAAATAGTGAATGCAACCGCTTTCAATCATAATTTTTATAAACATCCTTTTAGCATGGTAGACAATTTTTTGCAATCACAATGGCCTTTGTGAAAATTTAGGCCTGTTAATAGGAAGTATAGGGTTGATCCTTCCAAGAAACAGAAAGATGATGTGATACGACAAAGATTAGAGGGAGGATGCATTAAAATTATTTTTGATGAGGCCTAAAAAGGTAATTCAAGGCCCTTAGGAGCAAGATGTGTTGCAAGAGATGAACTTGGAAACATATTAGCGATTAGAGCACAAAAATTGGTAGAATGAACAAATAATGAAGCAAAAGTTCGAGCTACGTTGCTTGCAATCAATCAGGAAGATAAATTATCAATTTCCAAACTTCATTTGGAAGGTGAATCATAGATAATGGTTGAATCAATTACAAATGGAGAAGCACAACGTTGGAAATTCAACAAGTTCATTAACATTATTATTCAAAAATTAAATTCTTTCCAAGATTTTGAAATTTCTCATATTTGAAGGGATGGTAATTATGAGGCGAACATTCTATGAAATTAGGGACGTGCATTTAATGAAGAGCAAAAGGTATAGTAGTGGGATGATCTACATGACACTCAACTGGAAGAGGAAGTCGACGTGGGCGGAGGGATGGGACAAGGTGATGACTGATTATTCATTGGAAGGTAAGGAGATCAAATGAGGATCTCTACGACCACATGGATGTCATTTCATGGAGACCCTCATAATGACTTGCAGAGCTACACTACATCGTCAGAGTTTATGATGTAGTTGGTGAGGTGTGTTCCTCGATACAAAATGATGGATAAGCGTGTGAGCCATTAAGGCAAGATAGAGATGGGTTAAAATGACATTTTTGGCAGTGCAAAGTTAGAGAGAGTTATGTAAGGAATAACTTCATTTAACACCTTTGAAAGAAGTCTTCATTATTATAGGAAGTTGTTGTTATATGAAGCCTAATCAAACTCGAAGGTTAAATTTTCCCCTTTTATCGATGCAGTCCAAATTATTCAATAGGGGTTTGGGAGTAGCACTCCCAAGACGAGGTCAAGGGGCAACACCCCTTACGGGATCCAAGTGCAATGATATAGGGCAGGGTCGAGGGGTAGCGCCCCCGCGGGGGTTTTCGAGGGCAGTGCCCGAGAAAGCTCAAACAACATTTATTATTTTATAAAGGCGTCAAGAGTTATTTTTCTATTCGCTGACATATACAAACCCTATTTTTGTAACCAACATAAGTCTTGATAAAACGGCTAAGGGTTAGGGTTTTCATAGAGTTTTTTGTAGCATTGTGCAATGGTATTGAGTTGTAAGGGATTGTTGGTTGTAATCGGTTCAATTTGCTGGATAATAATATTGGAATCTATGTTTGGTGGCTCTAGCCCGACTTTGGGTGAACCACATTAAAAACTATCTCTTCATTGTTATTATTTTTGTGTTTTTCATTCCTTTGTTTAATTTTTATTTGCATTTAATTGATATTTTCTACATGCAATTCCTAACAGAAGCAACAAACATCTTTGGTTATAGGCAGGGTTTCAATGGAGGTAACCTTATCCCTCATAATAACTGAGCAATAGTTGGCTTTCATGGGAGCAATTTCTAAGGAGAGGATGCACATTGTTTTAAAAATTAAAGATTCACAAATCCTACAAATGGTGGATGTACTCCTAGGGAAAGACTATATGGAGTTGGAATTCAAATACAAAACAAATGCATATTTGGTTTCAATGTTTTTACATGGGGTCTAGATTTTGGTACTGTTGACGTGCGTTTTGACACACCCACCAACAGTCAGGTAGTTTATGCAAACACTCACCACCTCTCCTGAAAAGTAACGGGTTTAGAAGAACTCACTACCCCAAGGTCTGTATAGTCGGGTCTCGACGATGATGGATAACTCAATGACTAATGTAGTTATACCTGTAAAGGGGTCTGCTCGTTAGAACTAAATCTCGTTGGTTTACGAAGAATTGCACTTCCTCTATTTTTGTATTTTATGATTTAAGACTCTCTGGGGAAATAAAATGTGAAGCGTAAGGGAAACAAGAAAATAACAATGAAGATCAATATAACGACAACTTAATAGACTATTCAATTAATTCCCTGCAATTTGAGCAATTATCAGATATTATCCAAGTTAGCATTCAACGACGGACTTCCATAAAACTTGCAAAATCATCAATTTCACAAATTTGTGGACATAGAATCATAAAAAATATGGCCTATTACATCAATTCCCATACACCATTGATGTGTGCAATATAGTTCATAACATAATAGATAAAAAGATTACCACCTTGCCAACTCAAAATAATAGACGTTACCAATTACATAGAACAATTTGGTAGAATATAGATGTAGATCAGGCAATATACAAGTTGTTTTTCATATTAATCTCCATGAATGAATGACAAAAAAAACTCAAACTTCTTAACAATCTGCAAAATACTCTAAAAATTCTCTAAGTAGGCCACAAATCATCAATTTGGGACCCTTACAAATGAATTCAACTTCTCAATTTATAGAAGTTTTTTCACCCTATTATTTAGGAAATAATTCTACCCTAAATTAAGAACTAAAATAAGGAGTCGCAGTTAACTTGCAAGTTTTTGCCTCGACACTCCACTTAACAACTACAAAATGGATGATGCATGAGTATTACGAAGACCATGCTGGGTGAGCCACGTTTTCGTAACCATGCAAGATTTATTTCAACATTGGGAGTTGAGTAGGAAAAACAGTATTAAAATCAAGAAAAAGCCTTGCTATCTTTAGCAATTATGTGCCTATCCTTTATTTCTTGGTAAATGCCTTATAATTCTCAATTATACATGCAACTGCTTGGACTGGCGGATTAGCTACATGCTTAATTCTAAATTTATACTTCTTCAAAGCCTCCTCTGCATGTACTCTTTGTTCCTCTAACTCCTTTACCGTATCCACCACCTCCTTACACTGAGTAATCAGTTGTGCGTATCTATCCATAAGGGCACCATCGAATTGGGCAGCATGCCCTAAGTTTTGTGCCTCATATGCATCCCATTGATTCAAAACTTGTTGCTAGTCCATTATTCCAATATCAGCTATTCTGAGGCCAAAAGGCCCTAGTATATTCGTTACAAAATTCTCATATGACAAAATCTCTCTGAGGAGAGGGTCCTGAATTTTAGTCATCTCCTTGACATACTGTTGATACATCTCTGCTTTTAACTCCAAAATGTATATATAAGATTGTAGATTCTCACAACTATCCCCTCCTAAGAGGTCTTTTCGTACTATCAGTTCCTCTCCTAACCCTAGTATCCTTTTCAAAATTCGGAGTTGTTTATTGAAGGTGTTCTCCTTCCGCTCCCATTGTGTGGAATAGGTTGCCAAAGCTCCACCCGCCTATACCACTTTACGATATATTTCCATTGTATCCTGTAGAAACAACCTAATTTTGGCTGCATTCATTTGAGTCCAAGATTTAGCAGCCGCAGCTACTCATCTCACCTCCAATAGTGCCTTTACATCTCCCTCTAGCAAGGATGAGGTTGAAGGTAGGTCTTCCGTCCTACACAAGTCCAAAGGTTTGCACATTTCTACCAAGAGATGTTTATACTGCCCAAGCTGTGCTTTAAGTTCCAAATTTGAGCTATGCTCCTTTTCTACGCGTCGCCTGACAATGCTTGTGGCTAGTTCCAAGGTATCTAACTCTCCCCACTTGGTTTGCTTACCCAAGTTTATCTGTGATACTTGGTATTTGGGAGAAGCTTGTCCCTCGGCCTGCGATGGAACCGCCACATCTGCAATCACTTCACCGGAACTAGTTTTTGACAGGTGGTGAACCGTCTTCAACTTCTTAATCTTTGGTGGTTCCTCAGTGATTACTTGTTGTAGAGTAACCTTGGGAAGCTCTGTTTTTCTCTTTTTCTTTCCAAAGGTAAACTCTAACCATTCTGGTATATCTTCAGCTTTATCACCTTGACATGATACAATATCAGCAATTATAACATGCACCTTTTCCTGCTCCTCTACCTGCTCCTCTGCTTCAACTCCCGTTCGGCCAAGATCTTGGAATGATGAAATATGGCGAGCCAAGTTAGCTCGGAGAGCTTGTTGTTTGTGTAACTCTCCTAGCTTACCACTGACTTCCTCATTAAATGCCATCTCTTTGTCACCTAGCTCCATCTCTGCTTGCCCAGCTTCTATATCCTTAAGAAGGTCTTCTTGGTCTTGAGGAGTTAGAATCAACCTTTCATTCAGGATGTCCTTTGTTTCACCTCCTTCTTGTTCACTACCTAGAGGCTGTTGTTGGTCAAGATCCTCTTCCTCTTGGTCAGAGTTAGACTCAACATTTCTAATTTTCACTTCCTTAGTAGTGGATGTAAAACCTTGCACTCCGGGTTGCCCTATAGATACATTAACAGATGGTGGTGTGGGAGCAATAGTCCCTGAAGCATTTGTTGTACCTGTAGCAGGTGGTTGAGCAGTACTCCCTTGGTGGTTTCTAGGTTCTCTTCTTGTTCTTGAGTATCCTCTGCTTCAGTGTGCCCTATAGCAGTCCTTGGTTGGAGAACTCTAGCAAGTGGAACAACGCCTAACCCATTGGTCACCCTAGGTCTGCAGCCTTCTTCAGTAGTTCAGACTCCTTCATCTTTTCTTGGAGTTTCTTTAGCAAGTCCGTAGTGCTTTATTGAGGATTGTCTTCCTCACCTAGGTCAGTGGAGGTATTTTGTCTTGAAGCCGACCTCGTTTTTCGGGCATACTCTTTATGGCCTCTTGACTGCGGTACCCCTGAGGTGGATTCCTTTTGCTTTGTTTTTGATGCATTGGGTCTGACCCTCTGGCTTAACCATTGCTTAGTCCTATTGATGACTACCTGGGAGACCTTCTCCATATCTGTATCTTTGCTTGCAGACCATTTCACTGGGGAGAGGGGCCTCTTGTCTATCCCTGATTCTTTATAAATTGGATCGAGTAACTCTCCATCATCCCTCAGGTCTTTAGGGAGGTTAGTCTTGATACCAAAATCTCTAACCTGCGGCATAGACAAACTGTTATAATTCTTCTCCCTGACTTCAAAACTATCTTGCAAGTTGGCCCAAAAGTCTTCCAAGCTGGGCATGTGCCCCTCATATGCCTTAGGCATAACTTGCTTAAGTTTCCCGTAGGGATCATAAAATTCCCTAGTATGATTATATTCTTTTAGGTTCAAATCCTGAAGCTCTTGCTCGGCCAACTTTGCCACTTGTATTTTAGAATAGGCAAAGTACCCAATGGACACCGAAAAGTCAATACTTGTTTTATGTTTAGAAGATAGCAGTGACTGGAGACCAAGAAGTTGTCTCAAATACTCCAGCAGGATTACCCTATCGTTGCAATAACGAGGCAACAACATTGGATTCCCTTTGAATCCACTAACTCTGATGTAAGTGGAGCATGGGTTTTGGATGAACCAACATGCCCACTCCCGGATAATAGCCATGGCTTCTGGGCTTATTCGATATCCTGCATCTCCAGTCAACTTAATGATTATAGGGAAGATGAAGGCATCATTAACCCTCTTGAAATGCGTCTTTGCATTTGTTAGAGTGAGCTGGAAATAATATTCCCATATCTTCTTCTGTCCCTTGGCCTCTCCTAACTGCCCTTCTACCTGTAGGCCTGGAAACTTTCCGGCTCTGGCAGCTACCCAAATGACATAGGACGTGAAAAAGAACTTCTGGGTATGCTGCACCTCCTTCATCTGCTTACAAATGCCGGAAAGGATTTGCAGCCAATCAAAATATTACTTTCCTACCAATATGGTACTCATAAATTGGAACATCCAAGGGTGGAAATGCTTGCAGTCAGGCTTGTCGAAAGTCCTGCTGAGCATAATAATTAGGTCCCTTTGAGGCTCTTTAAAGTCTGCCCTCAGGACCTCTGTAGCTTTGAGCCCTTTTTTCCTCTCCTCTTCCAACCAGTTGGTATTTATGTGTCTTTTGCTGGTTGACACCTTCTCGTTCCATATTTTCAAGGCCTCTTCTTCTGTCAGTAAGAATGCCTCTTCCCTAGTTGGGATTCCGAAGATGAACCCCAACATATTCGGTGACAAATCAATGATAGCCTTTCTGTGTGCATCAATACACTTTATGGTCCTTGGATTGTAGAATGGAGTGATGGTCATTATAAACTCTGGTGCTTGAAGCGAATGTGGGAATACAATAGCTTCCACAAGACCCGACCTCTTTATCCTTCGGTGGAGAGCATCTAGGTTGGGTTTATCCAATTGGGTTCCAATATCCCCAATCTCTATGTGTACTTCTTCGGTATCCGTGACCCATTTAATTTGATTGTCCAACTTCAAAACATGAACCTGTCCCTAATATTGATACTTCATAGTCACTAGAAGTTTGTCAATTTCTTTGCCTCTCTTGTTGGCGGATGAGTCCATCTAACCACTGGAACCTATAGGCAAAAACATAAATTTTAGTCCTCAATATTAAACATAAATCTTGATCCACTTCGGGACTTCGAGGTCCTGGGATAAGCACAAAGGAAGAGGGTTCGAAACTCCAGGGATCCGAGGTTCCGAGGTGGAGTCCATAAAACCTCCCAGAACTTTGGGGATCCGGGGTTTCGGGCTCTAGATTTGGGGCGATCCGGAACTCCAAGGATCTGGGGTGGAAGGAAAAATGAAACCTGAAACTCTAAGTATCTGGGGTTCCTGGATGGAATGGTAGAAAACCCAAAACTCTAGGGATCCGGGGTGGAATGGAAAATGAAATCCGGAACTCCGGGGATCTGGGATGGAAGGCAAAGTGAAACCCGGAACTCTGGGGATCCGGGGTTCCAAGGTGGAGAGCTAGGGCACGCCCAAAAAAAACAACAAACACAAAAGAAACACAAACATGAAAAGACATCTAATCTAGAAAAAACACAAGGAGAGAAAATTAATTCACCAACCTGGTGAATCAAAAATCAAACAAACGCCAAGAGAGAGAGAGAGCTCGGGAGTCCGCAGGTTCGCGACTTGGGGTTACAGAGGAGAAGTTTTGAATGCACAAATGAACTCAAAAAGTTCATCACCGCTTATATATAGCCTCCAAAAACCCTTCCGTACGAAAACCATAAACACGACCCCAGGGATCCGGGGTCGACAGAGAGGAAAACTAAACTACCTCGGGACTCCAGAGTTTCGAGGTCAAAAGACCCAAGACCTCGGGACTCCGGAGTTCTGAGGTCGAAACAACAAGGAACCTTGGGACTCCGGGACTCCAGAGTTCCGAGGTAAAACCAAAAAGGACCTCGGAACTCCGGGACTCCGGAGTTCCGGAGTTCCGAGGTAAAACCAAAAAAGGGACCTTGGGATTCCGGGACTCCGGAGTTCCGAGGTCGACACCAAAAAGAAGAAAAAAAGGGGGTCCATGTTTTGCCTCAAGGAAACCAAATGGGGAAATAGATATGCTAGGCATAACAGGTACAAAGGAAAATGTTAAATGGGTGATGAGAGAATGCGTGAAGGAAGAGTGGAAGTACCAAATGGGTCTACTTTCTTGACCATAGCTCAACTGAGAGAAGGGTTTGTGACAAATAGTGGAGTGGTTACATTCTACAGATTTTGTCCCACCTTTGAGGTTGTTCATCATGTGGGGAGCAGACATGGACAAAGAAGCATGACACGAGGAAGCACGAGTAGGGTGGAATTACATTAAAAACTACTTACTTAGCATGGAGTTGATGTAACAAGTTTTGGGTTTGGAGGAAACCAAGAAAGCCAAAAAGAAGATTGTCTTAAAAAGGGAAGACTACTGTTCAATCGCATGAAGCCAATGGGTTGAACTATAGATCAGTATGCTCTTCTGGTTTGATATTTGTGAGTCAATAGGGTTTGTAGTAATCGTAGGAAGGGTGTCTTTCAAATTGCTATGTATATGTTTGAAGGATTTGACCATGGATGGTTTTTTTTATGGTTGTTATGATGGATAGTCATTTTGGACATATGTTTATTTTTATGGAATGATTGTTATGGTAGGTTATGGTTGTACACACTGATATACAGACAATATTATGTATATTTTATTCTAGTATTAATATAAATGAAATAGTTATCGATTAAAAAATAATGCAACATTTAAATGAATATTTTTTTTGTAAATAGAGACAACTTTCTATATGCATTTACATGAAATTTGCATGTATTTTTTATTTAAACAAGAGTCATCCCATATTTCTCTCACCCTATTGAAGAATACAACGCCTTCTATGATTGCTTTTCAGTAAGTACAATGTTTAAATTTTAATATTCAATTGCTCATGCATGTTTGATTTGGAAAACAAAAAGAAAACTACTTAGTGTCATTTATTTTGTTTGTTATATTTGATTTTGCATTGTACGAAGTGGGTCTACTTTTAATCTGGGCCAATGGAAGATTACTTAAGTTTTGGATTGTGTCTATTAAGTTTATGACTAGAGTTTTATTGCATTACGTATAATTATTGGATTGTATCTATTCAATTGGGATATCCACTAACATGGATAAGCATTATATTTTAAGAGGATGAATGAAATACAATGTTTTGAACAAAATATTTTTCAAAACTTAAAAGATGAATGCACTAAAAGGGTGTTTAACATCTAGTCAATTATATATGTCTACTATAAATTGAAGGTTGTTTATTTTTTTTCGGTTGGTACTATTCATGGCTCCTTATTGGCTATAATTTTGGCTAGCATTGGATCAAATCATATTATATTTTTATTATCTCTTGGAATATGTGCCCTATCTGAATTAACTCCATTTAAACTCAGGTGGCATTGAGGACTTGAACTCCAATATTTATGTGATAGATATCTAATGATGGCTCTCAGTATTTAAAATACGATCTTATTTAATAGCTATTGAAAGTTGTCCCAACTAAAATTTATATAGATTTTTTTTTGAAATACATATTCTAACTGTAGACACCCAAAATTGTTCAGTCTAATTAAATAAATATTTTATTTATTTAATTATCTAAGCTTAATTCTTCTATTAATTAAATAAATCTTTATTTATTTAATTAATTCATTTATCCTCTTCTAGCCTTATTTCTCATTTAAATAAATACATTTATTTATTTAAATTATCCTTTTCCTAAATTAAATAAATATCTTATTTATTTAATTGATCCCACTTCTTCTATTAATTAAATAAATCTTTATTTATTTAATTAATTCATTAGCCTTTTCTACCCATGACACATGTCATTCATCTCTTAATTCCTACACTACCTACCCCTTTCATTATTTTATTATTTCTTTTACCTACCCTCTAATCATAGTCGACCTCCTTTTACACCTCTCAATCTTATCCCTCCATTTCATATGGTGTCTTCTATATAAGGAGATGCTTCCTTCATTATCAAACGCTAATGACCTAATTACTTGATCACTTGGCTACACTACGATCCTACTTGCAACCACATTTCGTTCTTTGTTGAGCTCTTGTGCACATAAAATCTGAGAGCAAATATATCAAGCAAGATCAATGGAGATAGGAAGAATGGAGATCCAAACCTTATTGGACATGTGATGGTATAATCTTTGTGATTTCATTTGATTTGCATTGTCTTAGGTAATCTTCATATGTTATGGTGGATCTTTGTTGTTGTTAGGCTAGGGTTTTGTGGTTGAATTCATTTAGCCTTTCAAGGATAAAAATTCTACGAAAGAAAAAGAACAAGAGATGATCTCCCCTAATATCAAAATAACTGGGGGCAAAAGTTCTAAAATTTTAAGTCAAAAAGCATACTTGTTGATCCTAAGTCTCCATCATGCTATCCTACTCTCACTTCTTTTCACAATCATAAGCCTTCATAACTCATCCACTTGTTCCACACGTACTTTCCCTTTTGGTGATACATCATGGACCTTTAATGGAAATTCCTTGAAGGAATTTGTTATCAGGGATGCCCAAACTTCTTTAGGTGACATGCATATGGGCCTGTGTAGTCCACATGCTAGTAATTCTATCTTAGTTCCTTTATCAAGAAAGATAGACACTCAAGCTACACATCATTCGGTCAAGGAACAATGCAACTACAACAACAAGGTAAAGCCTCACACATTCGAGGTAGGGGACTTAGTTCTCAGAGAAAATCCTAAAAATCAACAAGACAAAGAGAAGAAGGACAAGTTCAAACCAAATTGGCTTGGTCCTTACATCATTACAGCAACATACGGATCTGGGGCATATCAGCTCTCAACTACAGAAGGTGAACCTTTGGAGGATCCTATCAACAGCATGCACCTTCGCAGGTTTTACACATAGCTCTTCAGAGTATCCTAATTCAAAAAATACAAAAAAAATCAAAAATTTCAAAAATACAAAAAAATTAAAAAAAAAAAAAATCGTTACTTGGTGAAAACCTGATAAACAAGCACCTTGTGACACAAAAAACATTGAAAAATCGAAAAAAGTAAAGAGAAATAATTTCGTCCAACAGTGAAAACCACTTCAGTGGCGCCCTGGGCAAGTACCATGGTGAAAACTGGGTCACTAGCGCCATGCGTAGAGACATTGCTCCTCCCTCCTTCAGGATTCACTTTCATCCTTTCACTTTGCACACACTCACAACCTATTCGTCCATAATAAACTTACCCATTCCCATCATGGCTTGTTATTGATCTACCCAAGATTGGTTAGCCATTCATAATAAATATTCCTTTTCATCCCTTTCCATCCATAATAAATCAGATCCTATTTGTGGCTAAGGCAAATCCTACGTCTAGTGAGGGGTGTGGAACTGAGAACATCACATGTTTCGAGGAGTCCAGTTTCTTCCAGCTTCCTTTAGTCTATTCGTGCACAATCCGCAATAAAGCAACATTTGCATCACAGATCCACAATAAAGTTTCATCTTTTCCACAATAAAGTATTAGTTTCATGGATTCAATCAGTTTCAAATGAGACACAGCAGCAACAATGGGCTTCAACAAATCAAATATTTCAATAGACTCAAACAACATATGGTTCAGTGGCATCTATCCTTTCTGTGAAAGTAAATATTGTGACCACAATCAAATAGACTTATACAAGTGACAAGAGACACTAAACTCCAGGACTACAGTGAATGTTGGTGTTGAGTCTTGGTTTTATTTTGATTTTATCTTTTGGTAACATATCTTTTAGCTTTTCCAGGATGTCTCTGACTAGAGATTCTATCTCCAGGATGTCTTTGACTAGAAAGGCGAGGATGGGGTATCGTCACCTATTTGTATTTGCTGTCTGTGGATTGTCTCTTAGTAATGCTATGACTTGTCCAAGGATATGAGGACACTGTGAGTCTAGTGTGAACTGGGGCATTCCTTGTTTGTGACTGTCTTATCTCCATGCAAATAGGTACAATGACTTTCTGGGTCGAACATATGCCTCGATTGTCATAACCTACTTGCCATAATAAAGCTCAATGATGATAACGCACAAGAAGCTCTTTCACTTGCATATCTTCTGTCTTCCATCCCCTTTTCTTGATTGACTTTCATCGTCCTTCTCGAGTCCGCGTAGCCTGCTATCACATGACTGAGTATAATGACACACCAAAAATATTTTGCATTTCATGTAGTTACACCTGCATTCCCACATATTAAACATTTCATACATACATATATATATCACAATCGCATCACATCCTGCACACAACACCTGTTAGCACAATTTACATTTGCATTATCATATTCATTTGCATTACATACAATTGCATTGGCATAACATTTAAAAAACATAAAAGAACAAAAATATTGCATTGCATCATATACATATTTGCATCTATATCATAAACAAACATCACATAAGAACATCTCATCACATAGGTACACATGCATATAGCTGCCGCAATGATGAATCATCTCATATATATATAAAGTGTCATGATACAATGATGTCAAAATCATATGGCTACAAAAGCACCTGCAGGTGTCTACAATACAAAAATGGTACAAAACTGATACATAGGGAGCCCTCTCTGGCTATGATGAACTCCCTCCCTCGGAGCCGCCTGGCCTCAATGGAATCTGAGCCCCTGAAGGACCCGCCCTAGGATCATCCCTCTTGTCTCCTCTATCTGGTGGTGGTGGAGGACCCATAACCCCACCACTCGATGCCTGTCTCCTCCGGCTCCCTCCTATAGCTGTCGCTGTACGCGATGGTCTATGGAAGCTCCTCGCCCGCTGATCTGTTGGCACTGCACCATAGTAGAGATCTCGCCAGTAGGCAATCTCCTCCCCTACTCGCAGGACATAAGCATATCCTGCCCCTGTGTCCTCCGCTGCCTGTCTCCCGGCCCTCAGTGTTGTCTCAGCCTCTGTATAGCGCTGAATAGCCTGATCCCGCTCCCACTTAGTATCTCTGAGCCTCATCCTAAGCCGATCCCTCTCCCTCTCCAGCTCCTGGATCTCATCTGCCTGGCCCTAACAGATCTCCCTCAGCTCTAGTAGCTCATCCTCCTTTGGGTCATCCCCCTCCGCCTCTGCCTATGGCTCCCCCTGTATGGGTGCCTGCCCCTGTACTTGTGCCTGTACCTGTACTGGTACCTGTCTCTATCCCTGCACCTGTACCTGTCTGGGACCCTGTGCTGCTAGCACCTGTAGCGGCAATCCACCGCGACCCCTCACCACCCGAGCCTGCCTCTCCTCACCACCCTCCCTCCGAGGTGCAACCCTCCTCTCTCTAACTGCTTCCCTCCTCCTCCATCAGCCTCTGCCCCCATCACCTCCACCATCATCATCATCCCCACCCCCATCCCCCTCTAAAGGCTCTCCCGGATCCGTCAAGCGTGGGAAGGGATGCTCTGCCCAATATGCTGTGTACTCAGCATCCATGTCGGCGTCCTCAATCTCTGGCCACATGTCCCAGGGTAGGGGCATCATCTCTACCAGTTGTGTCACTGCCTGATCATATGACAGCAAGGGCCCAAATTGTGCCTGATCTCTGACTGTCCGTGCGTACAAGCCTGAGCCCCGGGGCATCCTCTGAATCCGACCAAACTGTCGGCCAATCCTGTCCACCAGCTGCCTCTCCAGCACATAGGGCGTCCGCCCAATCAAGTACCTACTCTGGAAAGTGTAAGGCAGCTCGACTGCGTCATCCTCCCACTGCTCGCAGCCCAAGTATGGTCTCCATATGACCATGTCGATGTCATCTATCACTCGCCGCCAGTGCTCCAACCTGCCAATCCGTGGCTGTGATGTGATCATATCATATAGGTGCACAAAGCTGCATCCATGTCCCCTGCCCCTGAAGTGTATCGGTCGGGTAACTGGCAGATGCTCATAAGCCCATACCTGCAGCAATGTCACCCCGCAGCCCAATCCCACTGATCCATGGTAGACGAACTGATGCAGCTTGTAGTAGAGGTGTGCCAGCATGCACGGTCCCCAAGCATACCTGGTGTGCTGTGTCACCAGTGTCTCTAGTGCTCCTCCCCAACCCACCGCCAACCCCTGTGTCGCCATATCTAGACACAAGAACCCACTGATCGCTCCTCCTACCATTGCTGGTAATGCTAATCCTGTGGCTATCATGGTGTCCCACGCCACGTGTCCTGCCCTCATCTCCAGTCCTGGGTCCTGAAATACTCGTCTAAAGGCCTCCTTGTCTCCATCTCGATCGTATGGGATCAACTCCCCATCAATCGGTATCCGCAGTATCCTATATACATCGTCCAGGGTGACTGTCATGTCACCCATCGACAAATGGAACGTGCACATCTCAGAGTGCCATCTCTCAGCTAATGCAGTCAGCAAACCCATGTTCGCCTGAAACTCGGGCACATATAGAACATGTCTCAGTCCAATCTCCTCAATAGAAGCTCTGTCCTCGAATGACAACTCAGGTCACAACCTCTGAGTCAACAGGAATCTCTCTCGTGACTCCAGCATTGGCAAATACTCTTGCAGTCAAGCAAATCACTCATGTCAGTCATAGTGGCATTCACTGTTCATCACAAAATGCTACTTTTTATCTACATGCATATGGTATTCTATCCTAGTGACACTCATTGTTCGTCACAAAGTGTTGCTATTTATCCTAGTGGTACTCCCTGTTCATCACAAAGTACTACGTGTGTGACACTCACTGTTCATCACAAAGTGTTACTCACATTTGCACTCACTGTTCATCACAAAGTGCTGCTCATATTTTTAGTACTCCCTGTTCATCACAAAGTACTATATCTTGGTACTCACTGTTCATCACAAAGTGCCTTGATTTATCCTAGTCTTCCCTAGAGGACCTGCTTGAGTGTATCCTCTCAGCAGCTTATCCAATCGACAACGTATGTTCATCACAGAACTGCCGATTTGACCTAGAAGACAAAACTAAACACAAACGCGCTTACCTGACATAAACGCTCTTTCAGACTACACAAACGCACCTGAAAAACACAGACGCGCCTGATCGACACAGATGTGCCTATGCTCTGCACAGACGCGCCTGGGCGACACAGACGTGCCTTCTTGGCATAGACATGACTGACCATCACAGACGTGGTAGCATTTGACACAGACGCGGGTTCCAACGCAGACGCGCCTGGCACAAACACAGACGTGCCTTGTGAGTACAGATGCACCTGGCACCAACGCAGACGCACCTGGACATTTTTGGACACTTTTTGGACCCTAGTCTAAGTGCATTTATTACATTACCTAGTATGCATTAATGACAACAATAAATGCGTCAAAGTACGAGGAGGTTTTGCGGTACTTACCGGCTCTCCTGCCTCTGCTGGCCTCTGAAATCGGCGAACGCGGTCGAATCTGTGAATGAAGGCCATCGCTGCTGACTGCTGCTGCTCAATTTTCGCTCTGCAATCTGCTCTCGTGGATGTATAGATGATAATGAGGATGTATTTTTCCCCCGTGGTCTATCTTATAGCCTATCCTAGCCCTCGCCTTCGTTTCTCGAGTCAGTCTTCATTATCCCGTGACTTTGTCACTTTATCCGATCAGTCCATTCTAGCCTTTCTTTCTTATCAAGAGATTGTCTGTGGTCTTTTCACACGTTTTCATCCAATCTCTCGAGGGGGCATATCATTCCCATCTTGGGGCAACTCTGTATCAGTTCATCTTATCTTCTTTGAAACAACGCGACAAGCCGCATTGTCTCAAAGAGGGGCAAAATGTAGACACCCAAAATTGTCCAGTCTAATTAAATAAATATTTTATTTATTTTATTTATTTAATTATCTAAGCTTAATTCTTCTATTAATTAAATAAATCTTTATTTATTTAATTAATTCATTTATCCTCTCCTAGCCTTATTTCTCATTTAAATAAATACATTTATTTATTTAAATTGTCCTTTTCCTAAATTAAATAAATATATTATTTATTTAATTGATCCCACTTCTTCTATTAATTAAATAAATCTTTATTTATTTAATTAATTCATTAGCCTTTTCTACCCATGACACATGTCATTCATCTCTTAATTCCTACACTACCTACCCCTTTCATTATTTTATTATTTCTTTTACCTACCCTCTAATCATAGCCGACCTCCTTTTACACCTCTCAATCTTATCCCTCCATTTCATATGGTGTCTTCTATATAAGGAGATGCTTCCTTCATTATCAAACGCTAATGACCTAATTACTTGATCACTTGGCTACACTACGATCCTACTTGCAACCACATTCCGTTCTTTGTTGAGCTCTTGTGCACATAAAATCTGAGAGCAAATATATCAAACAAGATCAATGGAGATAGGAAGAATGGAGATTCAAACCCTATTGGACATTGTGATGGTATAATCTTTGTGATTTCGTTGATTTGCATTGTCTTAGGTAATCTTCATATGTTATGGTGGTTCTTTGTTGTTGTTAGGCTAGGGTTTTGTGGTTGAATTCATTTAGCCTTTCAATATCGTTATTATTGTTATCCATTTTCACCATATACACTAACAATTTTAAACCAGTTGACAAAGACTGCTAAAGATTATTTCTGCCAATTTCATAAAACAACACTTGACTATTTATTTTTTTTTTGAATGCTTGTGATATACCATTTGCATACAATGCCTAAGATACTTTAAGTTGAATGCTAAACTGAGTTTTGGCAAATTTATGTCACAAATATATATTACAAGGCATAGTTCTCAAAACTGGGAAAAAATGGATACAATTACTACTAAAACATAATTACTGGCAATAAAATAATTAGACAACTATGTAGTACACTATAACTAGACATCACTATTGACAATTTGTTTTTTTTACTATTCAAAAGTGCAAAGTTATATCTGACTACGAAAACTTGAATTCTTTAATTATGCTGGTATTAGTTCCAAAGTTCTAGTCATGTGCAAATGGTATGCCTGTTCTATTTACTCATGGAATGAAGTAATTGTTGGTGGTTTTTTCTTTGCATTTTGAAAGCCTGGATAATGGAGATTAATGGTGAGTGATGGCAACTAAATGGAAACTTTATTATTAGTGATTTCCTTTACTGGCATAATAACTATTGGTGGCTCTTGATTAGTGACTGTCATTATTTAACATCAATATTCCTTATTTAGTTCTAGCAATTTCCAACACCTTAACGCACCTGTCCATGATAGTTTCCATGACATGACTGTTAGAGTATTCGAGTATTTACTTGATTAATTAAACAATATTTGTTTAATTATTTAAGTTCCCTTTATCTCTTTTACACTCAAGCTAACTTTAGGTGCATATAATTAATTATTATGTGCAAACCTAGGTTTTCCCTTTTTAGGGTTTATTGACCTATTAAAGGTTAAGTTCTTTCTTTTCATTGTATGGAGAAGGATTATTAATGACAATACATTTTGGAGATTATTGAGCTCTCATCTTTTGGAGCATATTTTTCCTGTGTTTTTGTTCCTTCTGTGATTTGCTTCCTTGCTTCTCCTTGTAATAGGTTTTTCAGCTTGCAGAGATCATTTGGGCTCTTGTGGTGTTGTATTTTCTCAACTCCTTTATGGTATCAGAGCTTCAGATCTGCAGCTACCTGTTCTTGTTTTGAGAATTTTTTGCTTTGGAAGCAGATCTAGGGTTTCAGGAATTTTTTTTGCACCTAGGGTTTGACCTTTTTTTCTGAGCACTTTGGGCCTAAACGAACCTCACCATCGTGCTCAATAGGCTCGAAAACCCCTATGGTCATATAAAATTCAACCTATTTTGGTTCCTGAGCCTCTGGGAGTATTTTTTCTTAGATCCTGACCGTACGACCCTCGCACGCATTTCGAGGAAAAAACAATTTTTTTTTTTGCCTTTTTACGACATGCAGGCTGGATTTTGATTTTTTATCAAAAAAATAAAAAAAGGGTTTGGAGTTTTGTTGGGGGCCCCCACGGTACGCAGGGTACTGTGGGGCCCCTGCCTTGTTGCAGGCCCTGTAGGCGTTGGTACGACATCGTCGTCGTTCATGTGGGCCCGACCCCGTTGTCGTCGGCTTCTTTCTGGCCCCTGCTGGCAGTTACCTCCGGCACCCTGCCGCCTCCAGTCCCCTGCGCCGTCGCTTCCCAACAACCCTTCCTCCCCGCAACGCCTCTCCGCTCCGTCGCCCTGCGGCCACCTCGCCGCTGCTAGCCGGCCCCGGCCTCACTGCCACCTACCTGCCTCGCGCCTTTGCTCGGCTCTGCACTGCTTGCCATAGCTCCCACGCCACCCTCCACAGCACTTAGCCCTCGGCTGGCTCTGCACCCTGGCCCCCGTCGCCGGCTCTGCACCCGTCACCGGCCTCCGCCCGGCCCTGCGCCTCACCAGCCACCGCCGTTGCCGCCAGAAAACCTTCACCCGGCCTGCCGGCCACCAGGAAACTGTCAGCCACCCTGGCTTCGCCACTCGGCCACCAGGAAATTGCCCAATCACCGGAGCTCTGCCCATCCGCCACCGGAGCGCCGCTCCCTGGCCTCCTCTGCCCGTCCAGCCACCAGGCTCTCTTTTTTGCCTCTTTCAAGGGGGGGGTTTGGTTTTTTGGCCCTATCTTGGGCATACAGAGTCATTTTTTCGAAAACGAATAGGTGTCGGAAAGCTGGTTCTGAGCCCGACCTCATGGTCTTAGTAATTTTTTCCAATTTTGCTATTTGACTAAGTTTTTTTTCCAGTCAAAGTGAGGTCTAGTTTTTGCACTCCGAGAGCCATAGAATGAGCATCCAACCTCTATTTTTCGAAAACTTTATATTTTCGGAAAGCGTGTGTTGTGTACTTTCCAACCATTTGAGTTTTATTTCCAGATTCTGCTCCATACATATTTTATTCTATTTTTTGATTTTCAGCACTCTGGTGGATATCGTGGTTGTTTTAGGTCCTAAGATCTCTTCTTTGAGTAGGATGTCTCTATTTTGGTTCACATTTCTATTTCCAATCTTCTTATCATTGTAGCTTGTATTTATGTAAATACACTGAGATAAAGTGCCATCATGCATAGTTTACTTGAGATCTTGCACATCGTGTGTCTTGTTGTACATGCACTATTGATCAAGTGCCATGAGGGGGTTGATGTTTGCCTGTTGTTTGCCATCTTCCTTTGTCCAGTGAGTGTTCCTTCCATGACATTTACCTCATGATGTGTGTCAAGTGAGTGTTCCTTCCACGACACCATGTACTTTTCTCAGCACCTTTGATGTTCTTGGTTCTTCGTCATGCAGTTCTTGTTGCCTGTTCTTTTCAGTGTACCTGTCCCTCTCTCTCTCTTTAGCATTATGGGGAGGTTTGTCCTATTGGTTCTAATGCTTCCGTGGTTCGATTGATCAACTCTTTAGGCTTTTGTGTTTTCATGCCATCTGTATCTTCGATTTCAGTTGTTTGCCTTGTTTGCCTTCTGATTCGAGTAGTGTCATTTGAGGGCACTCATATAGATCATAGTCTTCTCTACTTGGTCATGTTCTATTTCAATGGAGGTTCTTCAGATCAATAGTTATTCTTTGACAGAGTTTGTAGGTTTTTCATGCTTCAGTGGTGTTCTTTTCCATCTCTTTTTGGAGTAGAGTTTTGTTCCCATGTGGTTTTCTCTATTTCTCCAATTCATAGAGATTTCATTGTATTTGGATACCTGATCAGGCCTTGTTGTCAGGACCCATCTTTATTGCTTTCATTAGCTATTCTAGGTTTTAGCTTCTCCCTAAGTCTAGCTTAGGGGGGGTGTTAGAGTATTCGGGTATTTACTTGATTAATTAAACAATATTTGTTTAATTATTTAAGTTCCCTTTATCTCTTTTACACTTAAGCTAATTTTAGGTGCATATAATTAATTATTTTAATTAATTGTTATGTGCAAACCTAGGTTTTCCCTTTTTAGGGTTTCTTGAACTATTAAAGGTTGAGTTCTTTCTTTTCATTGTATGAAGAAGGATTATTATTGACAATACATTTTGGAGATTATTGAGCTCTCATCTTTTGGAGCATATTTTTCCTGTGTTTTTGTTCTTTCTATGATTTGCTTCCTTGCTTCTCCTTGTAACAGGTTTTTCAGCTTGCAGAGATCATTTGAGCTCCTGTGGTGTTGTATTTTCTCAACTCCTATAATGACCAATAATTTTTTTAATTTGCACTAGTAGCCATGACATCAACAACTTTGTTATTAACCCTTGGGATTTGTTTAAAAGTTATCAAGATGACATAATTTTTGAACTTGCCAATCACTCATTTGTAGGGCATTAATTTCTCATCCTTTGTCTAATAATCATCATTCATTTGTTCCATTGAACAACCATCCTAAGACCAGTGATGAGTGCCTTGTATTCTACAATACAAGGGAATGCCAATCGATATGATCTAGGAATACAATACCCTTATGGAGTGGCAAAGAATATACTAACACCTTCTTTGTGTTGCGTGAAGCACCCATTGAAGTAGAGTTTACATAATATGTAGGTGTGATGGAAAATATTGATTCATCAAGAAAATATGAAACCAATGGATAGTCATAAACCATAAGTGCATCCATAATTTGATTTGTTATAGTTTGTCCTTTGATAGCTTTTCTTTCCACATATTCAATGCCAAATTCACTAAGGATCATAACCCATTTGAAAGTTATCCAATAAGAGCATGTTTATTGAGTAAATACTTTAGAGGGTCAATTTCAACTATAAGTTTCATTTGATGACTAAGGATGTAGTGTCGAAGTTTTTGTGAGCCAAGCACCATGACACGACATGCATGTTCAATAAGAGTGTAATTGAGTTCATACCCCACTAGAGTGCAACTATTGTAGTAAATAAATCACTCCTTTCCGTCGTAGTTGTGCTGTGTAAGTAAAGCTCCTAATGTTGTAATTGTTGGTAATATGTAAAGGAGTAATGGTTTTCCCTCAATAGGTGGCATTAGAATAGGAGGGGACATAAGATAGTCCTTTAACAATTGAAAGGCTTGTTGGCATTTGTCATCCCACTTAAAAGGGATTCTTATGAAGCAAATGTGTGAAAGGATGACATTTGTTAGCTAAATGTGCTATGAATCTACGAATGGATTGTAATTTGCCTTGTATAGATTGTAGTTGACTATTATTTTTAGGAGGAGGCATTTCAAGTATAGCTTTCACTTTTGCAAAATCAACCTTTATGCTATTATGATAAATAATGTATCCCAAGAGCTTACTTGAAGTTAGTTCAAAGACACATTTCTTTGGATTCAAGCAAACTTTGTACTTTTGAAGTCTTGTGAAGATTTTATCCAGGATATTCAAATGATCTTCCCTTGCGAGTGATTTTTCCAAAAGGTCATTGACATAGTCTTCCATTAATATATGCATCATGTCATGAAAGATTGTGGTCATAGCTCTTTGATATGTGGCTCCTACATTCTTAAGACCAAAAGGCACGACATTCCAATAATAGGTACCCCAAGGACATGTGAAAGTTGTTTTGTGTGGTCCTCAGGTGTGACCATAATCTAATTGTATTTGGGAAATCCATCCATGAGTGATAACATTGCATGACCGACTGTAAGATCGACGATCATATCTATATGTGCTCAAGGAAAGTCATCCTTAGTGTTGGTGTAAATAAATATTCATTATGGATATTATTACACTTACTTAAGTTAACTTAGGATAATGCATTTTATAGTAGTTTGGATATGAGACACTTGGGTGTTTGTGTCACATTGGGATAGTGTGTGTAGGAGAAATTCCACCTCTTATGGTGTTGATCTTGTTATTACACTATCATATCCACTTATTGTGGAGTGATAATTCCACCTTCGGTGGGTGATCCACCTCATGTGGAATATTACATTATTTCTCCTACCTACCCACACCTATTTCCTACCTACCCTTGTTTCTCATTGAGCCACATGTCATATTTGTGTGCTCATACATCCATATGGCCTTGCCTATATAAACAGGCCTCTATTCATTGTATTGGTTAATCCATTTGATCATTTTTATATTGATGAGAATATAGTTTGTTCTTGTCATTCTATTGTCTTTTTTATGCTTTTCATTGTGCCCTTGATCTTGGCAAAATCCAACATGGTATCAGAGCTATTGGGGCTTCGTTGATCAATTTTTGGAGACATCGTGGAAGGCTTCTATTTTCAGGATTTGGGGATCTTTATTTTTTGGAGGCATCATACAGCGATTTGGACATCACCGTTGAATCCGGGAGGCCATTTCCATAAATTTCGACTATAAAGTCGACCTATTTTGGTGAGAAATTTTTTTTTCCCCAATTTTGCTATATAGTATGGATTTTCGGATTTATTATTATTTTTTCGAAAAAAAAAATATTTGTTCTCTTTTCTGAAAAATATTTTTCAAAAAAAAAAAAAATTCGAAAAAAAATTTAAAAAAATTCGAAAGCAAAAAAAAAAAAAAAAAAAAAAAAGAGAAAATTGTTTGGGGGTCCGCAGACCCCCCCGTACAAAGTACCTGCTGTGCGCAGGTTTTGCAGGGCGCCGTACCTCCGAGCAGCGTAGACCGCCGCCGAACGCGCCCATGCCTCAGTTTCTCCTGGCCGCCTTGGTTTCTCCTCCCGCCGCCGTGAAGCTCCCCTCGCCGCCGAAGTCCGCCGCCGCCGCTGCCCGCGCCGGGATCTCCAAACGCCGGCGCCTCCCCCGCTCACCAGCTCCGGCAGTCCCCGGTGCCTCCGCTCCACGGCTTCGGTACCTCATCCGCCGGCTCGAGACTTTCGGCGACGCCGAGACCCGAACCCGACGGCCTCCGCCTCCAGCGCCGCGTCAGCCAAAGGACACCGCCACGTCAGCAACAGGACCGCCACGTGGCTCAAAAACAGTCAGCCCTTCTGTATGCCACGTCAGCGCCACATAGACCGTACGATCTGCCTAGTCACAGTGCCACGCAAGCATCCGTACAGTGCCACGTCATCCATACGGCCTGCACAGTCAGTGACACAGTCAGCAGTCCGTACAGTACGGACGCCCAGTCAGCAGGGAGGCGAAGTTTTCGTGACGGTCATACGGCCGTCAAATTTAACATAGTGTTTTGCTGATGTCAGCGCCACATCAACACTTTTTGAAATTTTTTTTGACCCCTCTCCATTGGGCTTTTCAGTTTTGCAGTCCAACTTTGGAAGGCCATATCTTGCTCATTTTTGCTCCTTTTTTGGTGCAATTTTTTTTGAAATGGGCTAAAATTTAGTGATCTTCGCAGTGGTGTGGTTATTTTCTAATTTTGATGCATAGGTTTTTCAAAATTTTCGGATTCTCTCAGCTGTACCTGTCCAATCCTCAATTCTGCAACTTCAAAGGCCTCGTTTGAGCTCATACGACCTCCTTTTCAGGTGTCGTTTTTTTAGAAAGTGCTTATTTTTTCGTCTACTTTCAGGATCTATGATCAGATTTTAAAGATTTTGAGTGAAAATTGTACTTTTAGATATTGGTCTTATTTGGCCTATTGAGTACTTGTAAATTGCTTGGATCTTAGTTAGATCTCTTGCATTAATAGTTTGAGACTCTTTTGACCTTATTGAGGCAGTTGTAAAATTGTAAATCAGAAGTCCACTTTGCCATTTCTTGCAAGTGGCCCATTGTATACGCACTACTTATAAAGTGCCAAAATCATCACATTTGGGGGGGTTCTTTGATTGAGTGAATTTGGGGGGGTGTCTTGTGTGATTGTGTCTCTCTTTGTGCCCTTTCCATTCTTGTTGCAATGAGTCCTAATAAGTTTCCACCATTAACTCCACGTAATTATGCATCATGGAAAATTAAAGTATGGAGTAAACTAATGGAAAAGGGTCTCTCACACTACATGGATGGAACAATAACAACACCACCTGATCCTAAGGCTGATCCAAATGCTCAATTAGAATGGCTCACAAAGAATTGCATGGCTCTTGGAACCTTACGCAAGTATGTATCAGATGACCTCATTTTCCACATTGAGAAGTGTACAACAATCAAGGAGGCTTGGGATATGTTTCAGAAATTGTATGGACAAGTTGATGAAATCAGAGGCTATCAGATTGATAATGAGGTCACCAACTTAGATCCCAAGAATTTTGATACAATCCAAGATTATGTAACCAAAGCAAATGAGCTAAGAGCAAAGCTAAATGATTGTGGAATTGACAAAAAGGATGCTCAATTGATATTCAATTTGTTGGATAAGCTTGCACCAGAATATGCAGCATTTGTGTCTAGCTTCCAAACTCATCGTTTGACAATGGGGAGTTCTTATGTTATGCCTTCATTTGATGCTTTCACAGAAATGTTGATATTAGAACAAACTAAGTTATTGAACATGGGGTTTCTCAAGTCTTCAAAGTCCAAGGCTTTGGTAGCAAATCAAGGAAATCAAGGAAGACAAGGCAAAGATTCCAACAAGAAGAAGAAGCAATCTAAGTCTCAACCACACCAGGAAAAGGGACAATCATCCTCTCCATCACAAGGCAATTTTCAATCCTCTTCCAAGAAGGGGACACCACCTAAGAAGGATAAACCAACTTGTGCATATTGCAAAAAGTATGGTCATGATGAGCATCGATGCCACGCAAAGCAAGTTGATGAGTTAACCAATCTTCTCAAGAAAAACAACATCAATTTGCCATCCGCCTACACAAAGAAGGATTCAACTCCTTCCTCTTCCTCACAGTCTAAGGGAAAAGGGCAAGCATTTGTGGCTACAACAGGTTCTTCACAGCAATGGATACTTGACTCAGGTGCCTCATATCACATGGGTTCTACAAAGGAGCAGTTTTCTTCATTGGAGCCATCTAAGGTACCTCACATTTACATAGGTGATGACACACAAGTAGAGGTTGAAGGGAAAGGTTCAGTTGACATGGATGATGGAACATTTGAGAATGTTCTCTATGTTCCTAACTTGTCTACCAACCTTCTCTCCATCTACCAAATCACTCACTATGGGAATGGGAAAAAGGTTGAGTTTACACCAGATTCAGTTGTGGTAAAGGAACTTGATGATGATGCCTTGGTAGCAGTGGGACAAGTCAATGACAACTCAAGGCTTTATTCATTCTCCCACTTTGTGCCAAGTTCACCTTCTAGGGCCTTGCTTACTCATTCAAATTCAGAAAGTAAGCTATGGCATGAGCGGTTTGGTCACCTCAACTACCGCTATCTTCAGCAACTCAGCACTAAAGACATGGTCACAGGTCTTCCTTGAATCAACTTTTCAGAGGGTGTATGTTCAGGTTGTTCCATGGGCAAGCATCCCGAAGAGAAATTTGATAAAGAGAAAACTTGGAGAGCTTTGGAAGTTCTTCAACTTGTTCACAGTGATGTAGCAGGTCCATTTCCAGCACCTTCATTTAGTAAGGCCCGCTATGTTCTTACCTTCATTGATGACTACTCCCGCTTCACTTGGGTCTACTTTCTCATTCATAAGAGTGAAGTATTTGACAGATTTCAGGACTTCAAGACTCGTGTGGAGAAGCAATCAGGGAAAGTGGTCAAGATTCTTCGTACAGATAATGGCAGGGAATATGTGAACAAGAGACTTGAGGATTTTTGTACATTTGAGGGGATTGATCTTCAGCATTCTGTTGCATACACTCCACAGCAGAACGGGGTTGCAAAACGCAAGAATCGAACTCTCAAAGAAATGGCTAGCTGTATGATTCATGCACGTTCTCTTGATCCCGCCTTTTGGGCTGAGGCTATCAGTTGTGCCACACACATCTAGAATCGGGTTCCTCACAAAGCTTTACAAGGTATTACTCCTTTTGAAGCTTGGGCTAGTAGGAAACCGATTGTGAGACATTTCAGAGTCTTTGGGTGTCCAGCATGGGCTCGCATACCTCCACAGAAACGCAAGGCATTGGAACCTCAGAGTCGACCTTGCATTTTTGTTGGATATCCTGAGGGTGTTAAGGCATACAGATTGATGGATCCAGAGACACATGAGGTATTCATTGAGAGGAGTGTTCACTTTGAGGAAAGCTCTCCTAGCTTAGCCTCTCTACCTCCTCCACCTTCCTCCATCGTGGATAGTGATGTTAGTGATTCCGACGATGAGACTCCCTCAACTCCGACTCGTAGGGTTACACCTCCGCTGGGTCCACTTGCAGTTGAGGAGCCTCGTTCTCCACCTCCACCTAGACCTCGTTGGGCTCGACAGACACTTGAGTTCGTGGGTTTTCTTGTTGGGGATCCTTCGGATACACGGAGAACTCGATCACAACATCAGGATCTTCCACATGCATTCATTGCTATCGCTTCCGATCCACATACATTTAGGGAAGCATCAGGAGTTCCTGAGTGGGACCAAGCTATGGAGGAAGAGTATAGTTCCTTGATGAGGAACAACACATGGGATCTAGTCCATCTCCCTCAGGGGAGAAAGATGGTTCGATGTAAGTGGATCTATCGGACCAAGTTTGCAGCGGATGGTAGTGTGGATAAGTATAAGGCTCGGCTTGTTGCAAAAGGTTTCTCACAGGTTGCAAGTGTTGACTATACTGAGACCTTTGCACCCGTAGCCAAGATGAACTCTATTCGTTTGACACTTGCTATTGCTGCAGCTCATGGTTGGGCTGTACATCAGATGGATGTGAAGAGTGCCTTTCTTCATGGTGATCTTGATGAGGAGATTTATATGGAGCAGCCACAGGGTTTCATCCAGGATACTTCCTTGGTTTGCAGACTAAGGAAATCTCTCTATGGCCTTAAGCAGGCCCCCAGGGCTTGGTATGCCAAGATGGATTCCTTTCTTCTCTCCGCAGGTTTCACCAGGTGTCATTCCGATTCGAATGTCTACATTTTGCGATAGGATGACTCTCACTTGATACTTGTACTCTATGTTGATGACTTGATCATTACAGGGAGTACTTCATCCATCATTGGCAGGGTCAAATCTGCTTTGCATGACAGATTTTCTATGACCGACTTGGGTCTTTTGCACTACTTTCTCGGGATAGAGATTTCACAGTCACCTTCCAGGATTACTCTATTGCAGCCCAAGTATGCTCTTGATCTACTTGCACGCTTTCATATGGCTGATTGTAAGCCTGCCCCGACTCCCTTTCTTTCAGGAGTCAAGCTTGAGGCGCAGTGTTCTTCTCCACCAGTTGATGCCACTTTGTATCGTCAGCTTGTGGGTAGTCTCATCTACTTGACTCATACACGCCCTGATATTTCCTTTGCAGTTGGCATGGTTTCCCGCTTTATGCAGGAACCACATGAGCTTCATTGGAAAGCCGCCAAACGCATTCTACATTACATCCAGGGTACACATCACTATGGGATTCACTATGCATCAGGCACAGGACTTCGCTTGGTTGGTTACACAGACTCCGATTGGGCTGGCGATCTAGTTGATCGTAAGTCTACTTCTGGTTACAGTTTTCACCTTGGTTCGGGCCCCATTTGTTGGCAGAGCAAGAAGCAACATGCTATTGCTCTCTCTTCGACTGAGGCTGAGTATCAAGGCGCTGTTAACGCAGTGACTGAGACCATTTGGCTCCAACAGATTCTCACAGAGTTTGGTTTCACCACTCCACGGCCGACAGTTCTCCATTGTGACAATCAAAGTGCCATTGCCATCTCGAAGAACCCGGTCCAGCACCAGCGGACCAAACACGTCGAAATTCATATGCACTATATCCGAGAGCTCATCCAGGAGCAGGTCATTGATTTGCAGTATTGTCCTACAGCAGAGCAGGTTGCTGACATATTCACCAAACCTTTCACCGAGAGTAAGTTCCAGCAGTTGCGAGCTCTCTTGGGGGTGCAGGATGTGTCATTAGGGGGGGTCAGCTGACTTCTCCTTCCTCTCTTATGGGGGGGACTTTTTCCTCTTTGAGGTTTTGTCCTTCTTCTTTGAGATTCTTTTGTACATTCATCTCTCTTTTGGGGGGGAGTTTTTTCCCACTGGGTTTTCTCCCTTTCTCTGTTTGTGAGAGATTGCATTGCATTGTTTTGCTTGCATTTTGTACATGGGTTCCTATCATGGCCTAGTAGCCGGGACCCATCTTGCATTTGTTGACTTGAGTCTTCATTCCCCTAAGTTGCACTTAAGGGGGGGTGTTGGTGTAAATAAATATTCATTATGGATATTATTACACTTACTTAAGTTAACTTAGGATAATGCATTTTATAGTAGTTTGGATATGAGACACTTGGGTGTTTGTGTCACATTGGGATAGTGTGTGTAGGAGAAATTCCACCTCTTATGGTGTTGATCTTGTTATTACACTATCATATCCACTTATTGTGGAGTGATAATTCCACCTTCGGTGGGTGATCCACCTCATGTGGAATATTACATTATTTCTCCTACCTACCCACACCTATTTCCTACCTACCCTTGTTTCTCATTGAGCCACATGTCATATTTGTGTGCTCATACATCCATATGGCCTTGCCTATATAACTAGGCCTCTATTCATTGTATTGGTTAATCCAGTTGATCATTTTTATATTGATGAGAATACAGTTTGTTCTTGTCATTCTATTGTCTTTTTTATGCTTTTCATTGTGCCCTTGATCTTGGCAAAATCCAACACTTAGGACAAGATTTATTCAAGTTTTTAAAGTTTGTGTGATGCCACCATCTAGTTTTGTCATTGGTGTGAGATTGGAGTCCCGCTCAGGATAGTCAATAGGTCTAATAAAACCAACATCCAATAATTAATAGAGTTTGGTCTTAACCAAAAACGTATTCTATGGATGTATCTTTCATAACTTTTGTTTGATGAGTTTAACACATGGCAATGTTGTCAAATGATGTGTAACAAGGTTAGGATTTGACCCAAACATGTTTGCATATGACCAAGAAAAGTTAATCTGCCACTCACGAAAGAACTTGACTAAGTTAGGATTCTCTTATCCTATTATTGAAGTTGCTAAGTGAATGATTTTCATATTATCTTCGATCTCAATATTAATTTCTTATGTTTTCTCTATAAGAACAATGTTCTCTCTCATTATGCTATAAGGGGAAGAGTTCATGCCTTCCATTCTTAAGCGCGTTATAGAGGTTTTCACCTTTGAATACATCCTTTCTTTTCACCCTTTTAGGATCTAAAATTGCTACAATGTAGTTTTCACTAGAAGATGTTTTATTTATTGTTATATTTTTGCAATTGTAAGGCTTGACACCCTCTCCAAAGTAAGTAGCATTATTAAGTTCTATAGTGAAGCTAGCTTTATGATCTGCAATAGGAAGGTCATCCCTTAGTCCAAGGAAGTCAATAATGACTATCATTTTGGAATGTGTCTAGCTTTGGAGGTCCCTATTGGTCCCAATCAATGAGTTGGGGATGGACAAGTGGAAGGTTGCCATTGGTTTGGTCAAACTCAAAAGTAGTGATGGTGAATATGGAAGAGCTTTCAAAGAAGTTGAAGAGATCATCAAAGTCATCAATGGTATTCTCCTCATTAGTTTCTATTGCAGGATAGGTTTGCATCACCTCATTAGAGGCATATTTAGTACTAGTATATTTTTGTGATTCAAACCCTAGACCTCAAGACCTAGGATGATCAATTGATTAAATAGGTTTTGCAATCCCCTGTTGTTGTAAGCCAAGAGGACTATGACCATCATAACCCATTTGTTCGACAAATTTAAAGCATTTGCCATATTTTTCATTTGGTATCTTGACTTTGGGTTTTTCTTTCTTTTGTTCTTCTTCTTTGTATAGCAACTTCAGTATGTCCTCATCTTTGGTTTCATCATGTAGATCACCCCATTTGGTGAAGGTAGTTGGCTTGCATTTGATAGTAACAATGGATGCGTGTTGGGATGGTTGTGGTTTGCCATAAGTTATAGGAGAATGAGGCAATTGTCCAATGTAAAATGATTTCTCTAAGGTATATTCACCAATTCCTTGCTCTTTGATTTTAGCCTTCATCTTGGGTTGGTTGGAATTGGAAGTGGAAGCTTTGGAAAGTGAATCAAGATCAATGTACAAAGTGAAAGGAGTGGCTTCTCGATTGTTTGGTACCATTGCTTTGGGTTTGAGCTTGATATTGTTGTAGTATATGAATGGATTTGGATAACTAGGAATATTGATTTCTATTATGTGGGAATTTTATGCATTGGTGGAAGGTGGAAGGAACATCTTGCATGGCATGAATCTGTGGTTAGCCTAGAAGAAGGATGTATGGGAGATCAAGGTCTAGAACTCGGCAAACCACGTCTTTTACTACTAGTTCGACTCTAACTGACAATGTGACAGATCCCTTCGATGAATGTTTTGCATTGTTATAGGTTTTTATGGTGATCTTCTTCTTAGAATCTACATCCCTTTCAAAGAACCCCATAGCTGTAACCAATTTCAAGGTGCAAATATTGAGACCCACTCCTCCATCTATCACAACTCGTTTGATTTGGTGTTTATGAATGAAGGCTTCAACATGGAGGGCTACATTATGTGGTTGTTGAGCAACTACATCATCATGTTTGGTGAATGTGAGGTAAGATGACCCACCATGGCTTGAAATTGATCCACATTAAAGTCAATAGGTATGGATAACTTTGACACCCCCTCTCTTTTCACCACTTCCTTCCTCACTTTGCCTAGGTTGAAACTCTTACACGTCCATCAAGACTAAAGCCCCCCAAAAAGGAAAGTGAGGGCATTTTTAGGTATCTATAATTACATACATCCCATAGGTATTGGGTTAAATTAAACATCTCGTCCACAATGGTTGTCATAATGTTGGATTAAGGGGGGGAGAAAGATGTGAGTAGAGGGGTAATGGAGGCTTCAATGTTCCCAAGTTGGTGTGGCAACTTGAAGGAAGTTTTGGATTTGACAATTTTGTATTTAGGTTTTGCGATTGATAAGAGTGTTGGTTTGCTATGTTCCCTCCTTATAACGATTTGTGGGCTTCCTTCATTGTTGGAGTTGTGGGCATTGATGTGAAAGTGCAAAAATAGAAAACAAATTGGGGAGTAAATTTTTGTAAGGAGGTTAGTGCAGTGTTTGGTGCTTTAAAGGTAGATTGGTCATTCACATTTGTTTCTGGGGACTTACTGCTGAAGGAGGATGTTGCTAGTGCGTGAGGAGCTGAAGGTGATGAAACATCTTAAACATGATGGCTCTATTAATCGATATAGTCTATATGAATGAAGTTTTTTATTGTATAAACTTATAATTAACTATAATCTTAATAGTCGAATGTAAAGATTTTGATTCATCCTCTCACTTTTCGAAGCTTTAAAAATGTATATATTTTTGTTAATATCAATATAATGAAACCACTCTCCAACTACAATTTCCTCATAAAAAAATAGAATTTTTTTTTATAAAAACAATCTACACAAGTACCAAAGTTGTACTTGTTAAAATTTAATATTATAAAAATTAGTATGATTATAATTAATATTATATATTGCTTTCATTAGAGTAATTATAATCTTACAAACACAATTTCATACATGCAAATATCCTATCACATAGGTACCAAGTTTTGCGAAAACCCAAAAAGAATGGCCTCCATCTCACCCTCAATCCATACCAATCTCGAGACACCATCACCAGCTCCATCATCAGGAACATCACCATTCAAATTCCAAACTGGTGGAAGGGGTAGACAGTCCCTTCCCATTTCTATATCTTCATCCAAAAGAGAAGGAATCTCCCTTACGGCTTACAAACACAAGCAACACTACATACAAAATTTAAAGGTGTCTGCAATCTCTGAGCCGTCATCGGCAACAAGCTCAAGCTATGTCGAACCAGACTATCTAGTGGTAAGCTTCTATTCTCTCTTCGCTACATCCAGCACACAAAATTTTGGTTTTCCTCGCCAAGTCCTTGTATTGTCAAATGGGTACTTTTATTTTCCGAATAAGTGGTCAGGTGGGTGCTTTTTCTTTCTTTCATCGAAGAATCGAATTGGTCAAGTGGGTACAATGCTTTGATTAATAAAATGTGATCGGTACGACCTATTGGCCATTTGGGATTTTGCGCTGTATAGTTGATGGTAATCGATTCATACTTGAATTTTTTTTCGTGTTTTTTCTCCCTGGTTAACCTCTGATAGAATTAGCTGCAATGACACTGTTTGCATTTGCCTACCAATGGTTGCGAATACAAGCTTATTGGATTTGAAAATGAAATGCAAATATAAAGAAAAGAATTGAAAAAAGCCAAAAAAACACCAACTGAATGCAAGCATTGTCCTCTTCATCCACAATGACTATGCAATTTGGTTTTTTCTTCATCCAAGTTCTGTATCGAATAGAATTGGTTAAGTAGGTTTTTCTGTAATCCTAAGAATCAGATATGGGCAGTCTGTCCTATTGTCCATGTGGGATTATGTGCTTTATAAGTTTATGTAGCTGGTAGCCTATCCATGTGGTTGAGTGGTTAGTTGGGTTTTTTCTTGTTTAAATCACCTATGCTAGAATTAGGTGTAGGGATTCGTGTTTTGAATCATTTTCCTACTTGTGATTGTTAGTTCTAGCTTAATGGAATAAGAACAGGAACTTGGACTACATCCTTCCCATTAGACTGTCTGCAAGGCTTAGGTACAGAAAGAAATGAGATTTTTTTAAAAACTAGAACAACAATACCTATAACATACTGTTTGCAAGAGCAGAAGAATATAAGTTTTTCTTAAAACTACAAAAACAATGCCTACAGCAGACAATGTGTAAGCACAGAAGAATAGGAGATACTCCATGCCATTGGTTGTCGTAATATGTTCAGGTCACTTGTGTGTTTCTGCGCTTGATGCATCTATCCATGTCTTTTTAGTTAAGTGGCCTTATTGGTTATACATATTAAATGCAACAGAGTTCTAGTTAAGTGGGTGCTTATATATTATTGCTGTTAACGAACTGCATTGATCTCATCGTAAAGTGTTGCGAAGATAGTAGAATAAGGGATTTTATTGCTTCGGGTTCTGTTAGAATGTTTTAGGTCATAATCATATTGCCATGCTTAATGCTTATGTCTATTTCTTTGAGATTATTCCATGTTCGTAGTTAAGTGGCCTTATTAACTAGACAGGTCCACACATTGGAGTTTCAATTGAGTGGTTGCTTTTGTATGGTTTCTCTTAATGATCCCCTTTGGTCTTCTAGCAGACTGTCTGCATGCACAAAAGAATAAGAGATCTTTTTCTATGGTTTGTTTTGGATCTCTTACGTTACAATTGTGTTACTATGCTTAATGATGCTATTTATGTCTTTAAGTTCAATTGCTGTTCTTTGTTAAGTGGGCTTTATTGGTTATACATTTGAACTAAGTCATAGAGTTTGCCAAATTTTGGCCATGGAGTTTGGAATTTGGCAAACTCAAAAGAAAACCTAAAAAATCATTATAGTTTGGTCAAAAATTCCCATAGAATACATCTTAGGTTTTTCTACTAAAATATATATTTTAAAAGGGAGTCTTTGGGTGTTTATAATTTGTGCCACTTGTGTTGAATTCATTGGCCGACATGTTGACTGCTACAGATTTAGACAATTAAGATGAGTTTGGGAGTATATGTTTAGGCAACTAAAATTTTGAAATCTTGTGCTGTAGAATATTGTATTTCCGAATCTCATTGCTGGCTAGGCATGTTCAATTGGCTAGATGTGCTCGACTCCCCAACGTGTTCGTGAATTGCGGGCATCTCTCTCTTGTGACTCCGATATCTGAAGTGTCCTTGTTCAATCAATTAGTCAGTAACCACTTTCTTTGTCATGGAACACTTCCCTAATTGACTTGCTATTGTCGAGGACAAATTTAGGTTTTGTTTTTGAAATAAAATTTAATATCTTTATATTTTGTTTTTTAAACTATTTGTTTTTTTATTTGATATTAAAATTAAATATTTATATTTAAATTAGATTTTCAATAATAATATATTTATTATTTATATATTAAAAATATTAAAATTAAAATTTTACACACACAAAGATTACAATGTTTTTTAACTATAATGTATTCAAATTTTACATTATATTGTTATATTTTATTGTCAGTATATTTGTTTTTTTTTGATTGTTAAGTTGCTACCAAAAGGGGGTAGCACTTATACATTGTCAACAACTTATATTTTCCTTAGCTAGGAATTCATTTACCAATTACACAGATTTAGAGCCTAAGTAAACTATTAAAGCAAGGGTTCTTTAGTGCCCGTGATGAATCAAAAATCTCGTGCCTTCAGATAGCTCAAAAGCTTGCTCTATCTAAATAGGAGAAAGGATGTGACTTGTATGGGCAATGAAGAAATTAAATGTTTCCATGTTGTCTCTTCTATACCTTCACAAAACATGTAATAACTTGCTTGAGTTCTTTTCTTTCACGTGCATTAGCTATGTCGAATATCCTCGCAATGGAATCAACCTGTGGCAAAATGTTAAGGCCTCGATACCATTTGAAGCTTTTGATTTCAGTTGAACATTAGTGAGGTTCTTAGCAACCAAAGAGCCCCGCATTTTTTTTCCCATCACAAGTGCGAAGTTTTCCAAAAAGGTATCTAGTATTTGGTGGTTGTTAATGTGCCTTCCTCAAGCATCTCGTGTCCAATAATCTTCCTGATTGTGCTTTCAACGTCTGTGTACTCGAACCTGAATACTCTCCAAAGCTATGCAGAGGCCTCTTCTTTATTGCATAGGCACCTTATCCCTGAGACTTGCATTGTGGATTTTGTGATGGGAAGATGTTGAGGTGCGATATTTATGTGTCTTTAGGAGATATCAAGGAATTGTGTGAATCTCAATCTATACCATTCTAACCTTTTGCTTTTAGTGAAGTATTGTTTTATTGGTCTGAAATTTGTCATTCCTTGATCCATCAACTTCCGATGAGTTGATCTCACATGGGAATATTGTCCCAGGTATGATAGTTTTTCAGGTTAATCTCACTAGAATCCATGCCACATTCTTTATTTGCCAAGATATTGTGGGATTTCCTTCATGGAAAAAATGAGAAAAGGGATATGAACCTAGCCTTGTTGAGCAATGTTCGTATCGATTCGACAATATTCTTAAGCTTCCAATAAATTATTCTCTAGTTGCAAATTGTGTTCATGCACATTTGGGAGTTTCCTTCAATGTCTATGTCTATGTCTATGATATTTTCTCTTATACATAATTGAAGTCCAATTAATAGATCCATGAATTTTGCTTCATTATTTGTGCCATCCGGAAGTTTCTTTGCAACTGCCCATTTCAATTCGCCCTTCTTGTTCTTGATTGCAATGCTAGCACTTGATGTTCTAGGATTACCTCAAGCAACACCATTGAAATTCATCTTTAGTTTTCCATGTTGTGGTGGGGTTCATTTAGTTTTAGCTCAACTAGTTGTTGTTGGGTGTAAGAGCCATAATTTTGGGGAATGTGGGGGGAATTCCATTTTTCCATGATCGTTCTAATCCAACAAGTGAAGGGGTGAGTATCAGAGGAGGCAAGTTTAGCCATAATTACTTCACAACACCTTCCTCAATTTTCTTAATTACTGATTCCACGTTGTTGTCTTCCCTTTTGAAAATCCTACAGTTCCTTCCTTCCAAATTTCTCATATCAACATTGATGGGGAGGAGATCCAAATACCTTCCCAAACAAAGAATTGAATTCTAGGTCAACTTATAAAGAGTTATTGAATGTCACATGGTAAAGCTTCACATCAGTGTGGACAAGAGCATAACCGTTCCCAAAATCTTTTGGCAAATTGGCAATCGATTAGTAGATGGTTGGTAGTCTCCTTCATAGGTTCGCACCACATTGGGACTAGGCAGCAATACCAATTGCATTAAGATAGTCACCCATAAGAATTCTTTTATGTAGCGTCGTCCAAGCAAAGGCTCTGGCCCTTGGAAGACACAATTTACTCCAACATAATTCTATAGGCTAAACCGAGCTTGTGCCTAGCATTGATTGTATTTTATATCCTATTTTGACCTTATATGCTCCCGATTTCAATCTAGTCCATATTATCTTGTCATTTAATTGATTGGGGAATATCTTCCTTTTCTTCAATTCTTTGATTAAAGCTTGGTTGGAGGCCCAAGATATGGGTAATGCATCAATTTTCGCCCAATCCCATTTGGTGCCATTGTGTAAAGGCCTTATGAAATCCTTAACATATGTTGGTATGCTTAAAACCATATTACGGAGAGCAGGTAGTGCTGGAATATCAATCAAAGGGCGAAGGCTATTCTATGAATCCATCCAATATTTAGCTCTTTCACCATTATTAATAACTCATGAGATATGATTTGTTATCAAGCTTGTATATCTTAGCATAAAGTTCCAAATGTGAGGTCCATGTGAAGGATTGGGGTTAGTGAGGATTTGTTGATTAATGAGGATTCATTCTCTATCTTCTGAATCTAAGATATTTCGTTTGTATTATTTGACACCATTGTATTGAGGGATTTTCATACATCTTCCAGATAAGCTTTGCACCTAGGGCTTTATTTTGTTTTTCTATCTCTTTGATCCCAATACCCCCAAAACCTTTCTCCTTGCAAATAGTTTTCCAGCCAATTAGTGGGGTTTGGTTTTCTTTGTTTGAATCTTCTCGAAGAAATTTATTCAAGATACTTTCCATTTGACAACTGGCTTTTTGGTTACTTGAGTACTTTATAAATGGTAAATTGGAATTGCAGATAGCACTACCTTGAGCATCTGAATTTTCCTAGTTAGAGTTAGCCATTTCCCTTTCCATGACGTAGCCTTTGTTCTACATTTGTTAACCATTTTGTCCCATAGACATGTCTTCATTGCCCACTTGAGGGATTCCCAAGCATTTACTTGGAAGAACACCTTTATTGAAATTTAGTATGGATAAAATATGATTTTGGAGACCTTTTCTTGTGTTGAAGAAAAAAATATTGAATTTATCTTTATTAATGATTTGTCTTCAAGCTAGAGTGTATTTTTCCAATAGGAGCTTGGTAGTATTAGCTTCTTGCAAGCCTGCTTCTCCATATAATATTGTGTCATCAACAAATTGCTGATGAGTAATAGATGGAAAATCATTGGTCACCATCACACTAGTCCATATCCCTTGACTGGTGAAGGTTCTTATTGCATGTCCCAAAGCCTTAGCCATGATTACAAAAAGAGAATAGGAGAGGGGATCTCCCTGTCTCAAACTGCAATTAGGCTCGAAAAAACCACACAGACTACTATTAACCAGGACAAGGTATTGTGCACTAGAGATACATTTGTATATCCATGTTAACCAATCGTGATGAGAACCAAATTTCTTTAGAATTTTTATCAAGAATCTCCTATTGACTCTATCATATGCTTTGTTGACATCAAGTTTCAGAATCATATGCTTTGATTAGAATTTGATATGGAGTGCAAAGTTTCTTGTGCAATAATTATACTGTCTATAATGTCCCAACTTGGTTTGAATCCACTTTGTTCTTTAGATATTAATGTGTGGCAGAATAAACTTTAAGCGATTTGCCATTACTATTGATACAATCTTGTATATTGTATTGCAAAGTGAAATTGGGCAGAAGTCTACAAAGGAATGTGGATCTGAATTTTTCAGTATCAAATATCAATGCAATAAATGTTGAATTGATTTCCTTGAGCATTCCTTTCTATTCCTTAAGATATTCAATCGCAGACCAGACATCATCACCCAAAACATCCCAGTATTTTTGATAAAATAAGGCTGGAAAACCATTGAGTTGGAGAGATTTATCGGGGTGCAGCTAATAAACAACTTTTCTTTCCCCTTCTTTTGATATCAAATCTATGACCATTTTGTTGTCAGCCTTTGAAATTATAGTGGGGATGAAATTGCAGAATGTTTCTTGCTCGGGAAGATTTGTGGCATTGCTGCATGCTAACATGCTTTGAAAGTAATTAATAGCCTCATTTGTTGGAACGTGTCCAATGTCTCCTTTCGGAGTTCTTCATGACATGGTTTAATAGCCTCTTGCGAGATCTTTAATTGGGATGGTAGTAGTTTTCTAAACATATGCGCCTTTTGGGAAAAATGGTTAGCTCAATTGACTACAAGTAGTTTTAGAGTGGGGTTGTGGGTTCGAATCCCTTTGGGCAACGCTGAGGGGGAGATTGTTGGAACGTGTCCAGCATCCCCTCTTGGGATTTGTGACATGGTTTGGTATCCTTCTGTGAGATCCTTAATTGGGACGGTAGTGCTTTCCTAAACAAGTGTTTCTTTTGGGAAAAACAACCAACTCAACTCACTACATCATCTTGAATCTCTCTTTGTCCACTGAGAAGGGTAGTTTCTGATTAATGAACTGAAGTGATTCTATTTTGTGCTCTTCATATCTTCATGGAAATGTGGAAGAATTTTGTGTTCAAATCACTATCTCGCAGCCATGTTTTGCAAGATTTGGATCACCAATAGATCTCCTCCCTACCCAAGAGCTCTAAATAGTCCTTTAGGATTTTTTTTTTTTCACAGTCCTCAAAAAACTCCCATGTTAGATCACCTTTTGATTTGGAGCATCTAATTTTGCGTCTATTCTCTCTTTTTCCGTAAATATATTTTTGAAGGAATTGATATTTGAGTCCTTCAATTTGTGTTTAATTGCAATAAATTTCTTTGCTATCATGAACATTTTCAAGCCTTTGGGAACTTGGGTACTTGTCCAGCATTCTTTGATGAGTCCTTTATGAGGTTCGTTTCTTAATCACATCTTTTCAAAGTTCAAAGGATTCCTAGGAGGGGTGCTATCATTAGATATGTTGAGAGTTACCGGGAAACAATCAGATCTTGAAATTTGTAAAATGAAAGAATCCACTAAGATGGGGAGCTGACACCAATTTGATGGTACAAGAAATTTGTGTAGTCATTTTTCAATGTTGATAAAACCTTTTCAATGATTTGTGCAAGTGAACTCATCATATTTTGGGGGAAAGTCAATAAGATCATTATTATCAACAAATTTCTTGAAATCTATCTGACTTCAACTTTCATGATTTAACCTGCCTTTCTTTTTGTAGGTTATAGAATAGTTTATAAATACCTCCCAAGAATGATAATTTCTTTATTATTGAAACCATAAATGAAGTTTGAGATTTCAGACGATATGTTTAGTTTTTCTTTTGTTTTGATTGGTCCATACACATTGATGAGCGTGATGGAGAAATTTGAACCATTGTGAGTGATTCAGGATGTCAACCTAGCTCACTAAGGTCTTAATAGTGTGCTAATACTATTGGAAGCACCATCAGTAGGAACAAACATATCATCCCATCCAAAACATTGCTTTCTGAAAATTTCTCTAGCTTCTTTTGAGAGTTTTGTCTCCTGGAGGAGGATAATATCAATGTCCATCGTTTGTAAGTGGCGCTTGAGTAGGTGCTGATTGTTAGGGGTATTCAAGCCCCTAAGATTCCTTGTTCCAATTGAGCTCTAAGGGAGGGGTTTCCTCCCTTAGTCATCAAAAACTTGTTAGTGGTAGTTTGACTGTCTATAGCAACATCTTTCGCATGTTGCATTGTGCTAGGTTTTTGGCCCTTCTTTTTGCTTATTTTCAAGTTTGGCTTCAAAATCTTTGAAGTGGCTTGATTGATTGTTTGAGGATCCAACAATCCAATTTCATCCTCTTTCCCATAATCGTTAGACAAACCATTTGAATCCTGTTGAATTAGTTCAAAATTGTTAACTTGATGTGTACCAGTAGTGATGGAGATCAATGCATGGTTTGCAACATCAATTTCATGACCCGGGACTATCATGCTAGGGGCGGTAATAGGAGCAAGGAAATTTGGCTTCTCTAGCTGTGTTCTCATTTCTTTGGGTAGGACATCGATGATCAGAACAACAGTTGGATCTTTTGCGATCTTATCTGTTGGAAATGTTGTCATTGATGTCAAGGCTATAGACGATTCAAAGTCGTCACTGATGTCAAAGTATATGAGCATTGATTAAGGAAAAATATTGTCATTGATGTTATGATGATTCTTGTTGAGGATATGGATAACTGTGTGTTGGCGCTGTTATGGTAACATAGGTTTGGCTGATAGAAATGATTGATTCATTCCAAAAGAGATGGGTGCAATAAATGCAGAGAAATTCAGCATGGTTGCTTGTGGATGGCATTACACCATTGCAGTTTCAGATTCGGTAATTTGTACACATAACTAATGGACAGCAATTATCATGGGAGAAGTTAATATTATGATTATGATTTATCAATATGAACAGCAACGATATTGCACATATAGTAAAAGCAATTATGTTCAAAAATTTATAAAAAAACAAAAGCTATATAAGACAAATTTTGTCGCATTCAAATTTGTCTTATTCAAAATGAAGAAGAGGTATGATTCAGATTTGAACTTATAAAAGACAAATATTGAATAATACAAAACCATCCTTCATATAAGACAATTTGTTTTATCTAATATGCAAGAGAAAGGTGCGATATAAATAATCACCCAAATTAAAGTGTTTTAAAAAGGTAGCGATTGATATGGTTTAAAGGCTCTAATTAAAGTGGAGCGATTCAGTATAAAAAGACAATGAGATGTGAGAGAATTTAAAGATTAATAAAAAGTCTAAAAGGTAGCAATTAGAAAAAGCATTTACAGCTTAATAAATGCAATGATTTGTTTAAAACAATTAATAATCCAAAGGCAGCATTTATTAGTGAAGAGTTGTGATTTGTTTTCAGAGGTTTTAATATTTGATAAAATTTGTGTCTCTTTGTTAAGAGATGCCTTCCTTCATAGAGGCAAGAAGATATAAAAAGAGAAGAAGTGAATAAGAAGATGTGTGGAAATACAATAATATATCAGTTCAAATAAAAGCAGATCTACAGCAGTCTAGAATAAATTTTGTGTGGAAGAAAAAGAGATATGAATGGAGAAGTGAATAAAAGATAAATCAATCAAACATTAGCAGTTTTCTGAAGCATAACAGCAAAAGAATAAATGGGATTTACGCAGATTTGAAAAGGGATAAATGCAATATCATTCCAGTAGATTTGCAAAGATAAGAGTGTGGAGATTTGAAGATAAATCAGGTATACACCAGCATATATATAAGTACGTCTTTCAGATTTAGAGCAGATTAAGAGAGCAGAAGTGTATGTGAAGTCATTCAATGATAATTACCTCAGTTTGAGCAGACCAAGAGCAGAAACGTTTAAAGGGGATTTTAATATGAAGATGATACATCTCATATAATCATGTGTGTAAAGGAAGGATTATATCATGCATCATACAGAGGCAGATTTGAGAGAGAAGTATATGCAGATCTAAAAAGAAGAGTATAAGATATTAGATTGCAGATTTGATAAGAAGAGTATGAGAAGATAGATTGCAGATTTAATAAGAAGTATATAGCAAATTTACATGAGAAGATTGAGATCATAGTCTTGGCAGATTTATGATCAATTTATAGTAGATTTGAGAAGTAGATTATAACAGTTTGAATAAAAAGAGAGATCAAAATTTGTGTAGAAATAAGATTATTCATGCTTCTAATATTTGATAAGGTGGAAATGGGAATGAGGGGTTGGTGCCTCTAGTGGGCTAGTGCTCATGAATTGAATGAGGGGTTGATGCCTCTAGTAGGTTGAGCCTATGAAATTTATAAAAGATTATTATATAATCAAGTAATTGTTGTTGTTTTCCGTAAGAGTTTCCACATAAATTTTGTGTTATTGTGTTCTTCTCATGTGCATGATTATTGAAATTGAGTAAATGATGTTATTGTGATTGATAAAGTTTAAATTGATAAAAGTTGTTATTTTGATTAACCCCCCTCTCAGTATAATCATGTGCTCATCATTATCTTCTTGTTGATAGGTGTTTTGTGACCACACACCAACACAGAATAAAGTGCCAAAGGACACTCTATCCTCTCTTGAGCAAAAACCCCTTGTGTGCTAAGATTGTGATGATCATAGAGGTGACTCCAAGGTTCCCATTGCGAACTTGCGACTTTATGTTGGATATGAGCTCGTTTGGCTTGATTTTTTGCTGGTAATCCAAGAGGACTTACGTTTGAATTGTTCTTCACTTCTTTTGCAATGCTGGCTGAAACTTCTTCATTGGATTTTGCAATCTCGTGATGCTTCTTCTTCGAACATACATAACTGAAATGAACTGAAATTAAAGGGGAAAGGGTTAGAAGGATCTAAATGTACTCCTAAGGACAATGATATCAATGGATAGTGCTCTAATGGACAAATTCCAAATAAACCAAGTTCTGCTTTGCCAAGATCAATTATAACTCCACAAGAACTGGTGCAATCTTCCAAGGGTTATGCAAAGAATTTCCATATCATAATGAACACCATCATAACGAACAATGCACATTCAATGATTGAAGTTAAGCATCAATATAAAAAGGCTCAGGCTACCTTTACATTGCAACTTATAATCAATAAGATGCAAAAAGTATGAGCCATGGAAATTCATCAAACACCATTACATTCTCCATTGAAATCAAAGCACTTTATCTAACAATTGAGAAATTGGAAGAACACCATGCAACAAGTTGAAATAAACATGAATCCACCATATCTTCAATGAAATCAAACTTTATTTCTCCAAGTCTTACAATAATGTCTTCTCCTTCTCCTACTCAACTTCTACTCTAAGGAGCAAGAGCTCTCTACTTGAACTAATGAGCTATCTATCTAATGAATTACAAATGACAAGGTAGGGCCTTTTATAGAGATCCTCCCACAAATGAACGACCAAGATTGCTTTGAAATCAAGGGCCAAGATTACACCATGCAAGCCCTAATTAGGGTTTAGACTAAAATGAACCCTTTGTGGTGTGAAGTAGTGGGCCTATCAATTAATAAGGCATCTCGCTCATCATGCATTTAATGGCCCATCATTCCAAGTAAGGCAGCCACTATGCATTAAATAGCCCACCACTTCATTATTCATTTAATAGCTCATTGCTCAAAATAGGGCGCCCACTATCCCTTTCCTTGGTGGCCAGTGCAATGAATCTGGTCATGACGGCTGGGAGACATTTGATTGGCTGGAGAGGGTGACAGGGGACCACCTCAACATGTTGGACACCATGTGGACTTGATGACTCACCATGAAGAATATTATGAGGAATATTCCATTTTGCATCATTTTGTGATCAAGGTTCTAACTTTGATTAACTTTTTTAAAATTATCTTTCCTTGATCGTTTTCTTCCTTCCATGTACTTGCTTGGGAATTCACCTTCTTGGAATATCTTTCCTTGTCGACAATTCTTTTATTCTTCAAGTCTTTCATACTTGAATTGGATCTCATGAACTTTGAATGTCTTCCTTGAATGTCTGGAATTGGAATTTTGCCTCCTTGCTCTTTCTTGATTGGGATCTTGGACTTCTGGAGGAAATTCAAGATAGTTGTAAATTATTTTCATTTGTACTTGCTTGAATCTTGAGGTCTTTCAACTGGCATTCTCTGGAATTGGAATTCCTTTATGCTTGAACTTCTGGAGACTAGATTTCTTCTTAAACTTAGATGTCATAAATTGGATTTGCTCATTTTGGACCTTCGTGCCTCTTGACGTCTTGATGTTGTCTTTGGATTTGGATAGATGAATTCTTGCTATTTTATCATTTTCTGACATTTTGCAATTGGGCGCATTTGGGGCTTGGAGAAGGAATTTCGCCATACTTAGTCAAATTTTAGAATTTCCATTTTTGAGGAATCCTTGAGTGCCTGTCAATCTTGGAGAGAGAAAATTCTTCCCTAGTGGAATTTTGCCTTGAAGGAATTTTTTTAATGTTCATGTATACTTTGTCTTGAAGGGAGTTTTTTCTGACAATCGACCATTTTTTCACGTCCAAGGAATTTTATCTCGTTCGGAGTCTTGAAGAGAGAAATCTTCCATACTTGGTCAATTTTCTTGTCCTGTAAATTTTCACACTTGGGCTCAATTCTGCTGTGGTGAAGGAATTTCATCCTGGGAGGAAAATCCTCCTTGATTGGATTCTGGTGCTCTTCATCTTCCTTGGGCGCATTTTTTATGAGGTGAAGGAATTTTATAAAAACTGGAAATTCCTCCACCGGATTTTGGCGCTATCCACCTATCTCGGAGCGCATTTTTGGTGTTGTGGAGGAATTTCTTTCAAGAGGAAAATTCATCGTTAGCATGGTTTTGGTGCCCAATTCTGTCCTTGAGCGCATATTGGAAGGAGTGGAGGAATTTCCGAGAAACGAAAAATTACTCATTGACTAAGTTCTGGCGCCCATACCTCTTGCTTGGGCGCATTCTTGGGGTGATGGAGGAATTTCCTCCCTAACTTGCTCTTAGCACCCTCCAACCTTCCTTGAGTGCCGTTTTGGGGTAGAGGAGGATTTTGAGAAATTCCTTCATGACTTCTTGGTTTTTGTGCCCAAGGATAGACTCTTCCATTCCTCAAAATAGATTTTCTCATGCCTTAGCATAGATTTTCATGCCTTTTGCCATTTCAGGAAAGAATTCCAGACAGCCAAATTTTTGATCGTCCGCCTGCTTTTTCACCTTTTCCGGATTTAGAACTTGGATACTCAGGATTCCAGGAATGTTCTGCCGTCAGTGTCCTACCGGCTGCCAAAGATAGACTTGCCAAAAACAGACTAACTAAAAATAGTAAGTTCTTCCAAACATCAAATTAGGGCAAACCAGAGCACAGGGACACTTACTAAAAATAGACACTGCTAAAAATAGTAAGTTTGTTTAAATGCAAAATAGGCCAATTTGGGACGCAGTGAAACTTACTAAAAATAGTAAGTCTTCAGAATTCGCTCAAATTTCACTGGTAGCTTCCTTGAAGGGTTCTAATTTCAATGCTGTTAAGTTTTAATGATAAGATAGGTAGACAATAAGTCAAACACAAATGCACAAAATTTACCCTAGGAAAACCTTCCTCTTGAAGGTGAAAAACCTAGCAAAGAAGTTCTTTTATATATATTGATAGACAAGATGTTGTTACAATGAATCTGCTCCACTCTTTGAAGCTATATGATGGTATAGATTCTCCTAGACTGCTGTATACAATTCACAGTGCAGTATTAATGCTGAGAGATGATCTATCTAGATCAATCTGATTTCAATATCAATTTTATATGTCTTGAAGATGAGAGCACGCTGCTGCACAAGGAGTCGATCTGAAGGAGGACACGAACTGCTAAAGAATGATATCGAAACTGCTGAAGGATGATAATCTGATCTGTTGATATTATCTATATTCGAATTACCTTGGAAGTGAGAAGTGAACCGAACTTCATACCCGTATTAAGTGTACATCCAAACAACGTGATTATTCCAATAGTCGGCTTCTTATAAACCATCACGTCTCCTCATCTTTATTAGAAATCGGTTATAATATAATGGATACGTCTTCCAAGGTGGCGGAATATATATTAGTTATCTTTTATTTAACAAACCGTTTCATTCTAAATAAAAAAGTCGGTAATGTATAAAAGTTTTACAATTAAATGTGTAAGGCCAAAAGACCCTTCACACATTTGATGGCAAAGTCGGGTTTAGAAGGATCCGACCGAAGCTATCCATCAACACTCCCTCTTAGCTAGGGAGGAATCCTTCTCGACATCTGAGTTACATAGTCACATCCACCATGGCTATTCCCAGAGGGTGAGTACACACAAATGCTAAGTCATGGAGTCTCTCACATGACATCCACCATACCTACTTGCAGAGGGTGGATCCACCATACCTACTCGCAGAGGGTGGAACAAGGGCTGGAACCTCAAACTTCTCTCACAGAGAAGAATGCACAACAAGGGTTGATACCTCAAACTTCTCTCATGGAGAAGAATGCATAACAACGGTTGAAACCTCAAACTTCTCTTACAGAGAAGAATGCATAGCAAGGGCTGAAAACCTCAAACTTCTCTCACAGAGAAGAATGCTCAACAAGGGTTGATACCTCAAACTTCTCTCACAGAGAATAATGCATGACAAGGGCTTGCACCTCAAACTTCTCTCATAGAGAAGAATGTATTATAATACATATCAAGGAATCACTGATGCTGAGACTCCCTCTCAGCAAGGGCTTCATTCTCCACAATTCCAAGCTTGTCTTGAAAATGCACAAATTTCACTTTCGCAAGAGGCTTGGTGAAAATGTCAGCCGTCTGTTCCTCAGTACAAATGTATCTCAATTGAACAACATTCCTTTGTACCATATCTTTGATATAGTGGCATTGAATCTCTATATGCTTCGTTCTGTCATGAAATACTGGATTGACTGAAAGCTTCACACAGCTTTGGTTATCACAATGTATAGTAGTAGGCTCCAATGATTGTCCAAACAATCCTGCAAGGAGCTTACGAAGCCACATTGCTTCGCGAGTTGCCGCACATGCTGCAATGTATTCTGCCTTTGCAGTGCTCAGAGCTACTGAAGACTGCTTCCTGATACACCAAGAAATCATAGCAGATCCCAAGCTAAAACAACAACCAGAGTTGCTCTTCCGATCAGTAACACTTCCTGTCCAATCAGAATCAGAATATCCGTCAAGAATCAGGTCCACACTGGAAGAGTATTTCAAACCATATCCAACTGTGCCATGCAAGTATCTTAAGATATGCTTGGCTGCAACTAGATGTATCTGCCTAGGTTCACTCATGAACTGGCTAAGTGCACTCATTGCATAGCAAATATCTGGTCTAGTGTTAACTAGATACATCAAGGACCCAATCAATTGCCTGTACATAGTAGGGTCCACAAGATCTGACCTAGCTGCAGCTTCCCTCAATTTCTTCAAGTTAGTTTCCATTGGAGTGGACATGGATTTACAATCTGTCATTCCAAATCTCTTCAAGATATCGAAGTGCATGAGTCCTAAGTCCTTCATCTCGAATTCGGAAGTCAACTCCTTACATCTATCAATGAGATGATCTTCTCCAGTAACAAATAGGTCATCAACATAAAGTACCAAGATCAACATATCACCATTGAATACCTTGAAGTAAAGGTTTGGATCAACATCATTCTTGTAGAAACCCAAACCCACTAAGTATTTGTCAATTCTTTCATACCAAGCCCGAGGAGCTTGTTTAAGACCATATAGGGCTTTCTTCAATCTACACACGAGATTCTTTCCCATGAATCACGAACCCCTCAGGTTGCTCGATGTAGACCTCTTCTTCAATCACACCATTGAGAAAATCAGTCTTCACATCCATCTGATGCAACTTCCATCCCTTAGTTGCTGCAATAGCAATGATGGTTCTATTGGAAGTATAGCGAGCAACAGGAGCAAATGTTTCTTCATAGTCTATTCCCTCTTGTTGAGAGAAGCCACAAGCCACGAATCTAGCCTTGTACTTTTCAATGCTACCATCAATTGCATGTCTTATTTTGTACAACCACTTGGAAGATACAACAGACTTCCCTTTTGGTCTAGGCACAATATCCCACACATTATTCTTGAGAATGGATTGATACTCCTCATCCATTTCATCTTTCCAAACTTTTTGTTTTGAGGATTCCTCTACGCTAGAAGGTTCAAATTCAATAATATTACACATTAATGCAACATAACTAGAAAATCTTTGTGGTCTTTTGCTTTCTTTGAAAGTGCCTCTAGGAGCGGCAAACTGTTATGCTTCTTGTATAGTGTTTCTCGCCCAAAGAGGTCTCTTTTGAGACACAACAATATCTCTAGGCCCATCAGTGGGATCCAAAGGTTCAATTGGATCATTACTCATATCAGGTTCTGTAGTCTCCCTCTGAGTTTCAGGAGCATGATCGACATCCATGTCTTGAGGAGTCTCATCATCTATCTCCATGCATGAGCCCTTTGATTTCCTGAATGCAACATCTTCCTCAAATGTGACATCCCTGCTAACTTCTATTTGTTTCTGATGAGGAATATAAATGCGGTAGGCTTTGGAGGTCTCACTGTAGCCCACAAATATTCCTCTCTGGCCAGAAGGTTCCAACTTGGTTCTCTTGTCCTTGGGAATATGAACATACACATGACAACCAAATATTCTTAGGTGGCTGATATTAGGCTTGATACCTGAAAAGGCTTCTTCAGGAGCTATATTTTGTAATATCCGATGAGGACATCTATTTTGAACATACACTACTGTTCTAGAGGCTTCTGCCCATAGAAAAGTCTGAAGGTCTTGATCATGAATCATAGCTTTTATAGCTTCAACAATAGATCTGTTCTTCCTTTCAGCAACACCATTTTGCTGAGGGTTGTAAGGAACACAAAACTCCCTCTTGATCCCTGCCTCAATACAGATTTCACGAAAGCTACCCGAGGTGTACTCACCTCCATTATTAGAACTTAAAATTTAAATTTTCTTTCTAGATAAATTTTCTACAAGAGCTTTAAACTCTTTAAACCTACCTAGGACTTCATCAGACTCTTTAGACCTTAAGAAATAAATCCAAGTCTTCCTAGAGTAGTCATCTATAAAAGTTACATAATACAAACATCCACTTAGGGATGGAATTGACATTGGACCACATAAATCTGAATGTACAAGATCTAGTATTTCTTTAGACCTACTTTCACTGGTATGAAAAGGACTTTTAATATTTTTGCCCATAGCACAACCTTTACAAGTACCATCATTTACATGAATAAGTTTAGGAATATCTTTTACCATCTTCTCCAATGATGGAAGAGCCTTGAAGTGAAAATGTCCAAGTCTTCTGTGCCAGAGTTCGCTGGAACTGGAAGAATCATGAATAAGATCTTGAACAAGGAGGGTGGAGAGTTTGTATAAACTCTCATGTCGATTTCCGATCACACGAGCAGTCTTCATGCTGGAGTTTTTAGGCCAAGCAAGAACTCTTCCTTTAGAAAATGCAATTTGATAGCCCTTATCCTCCAAGGCTGAAATAGACACAAGGTTTCTCTTGATCCCTGGCACGAACAATACATCACTTAGGTGTAGAGAAACTCTAGATTCAAGGTTTAGAGATGTAGCACCAACTCCTCTTACAACATAGCGTGCATCATCCCCAATAATAACTTGAAGATGTGACTCTTTCTCCACTGGATCAGAAAGGTGCTCCCGATAACCGGTGATATGTCGAGAGGGTCCACTATCAATTAACCATGTATCACTGTCCGTAGGAACATTGCTTGATAATGCGGATATGAAAAGAAAACCATTGGAGTTATCTTCAACCTCCTTCTGAGATGAGACTTCATTGATGTTTGCTCCTTGATGATTAGGTCTTGTCAAACAATCCTTTGCAAAGTGACCAAACTGGTCACACCTAAAACACTGGATGCGAGAGAGATCTTTCTTCCTCTTCCTAGAATCAGGTGCAGAATCTGATTTGAAATCTGTATTCTTTTTGAAGTTGCCCTTCTTCCAATACTTACGTTTCTTGGTAGATTGAGTGGCAAGAATATGTGTATCTTTATTTTGAGAACTCTTGACAATTCCTCTAGCGGTCAATCTTGATTCTTCTTGAATACAATCTGCACAAAGTCGATCAAACTTAGGTAATTTGGATCTTCCACTTATGCTTTGGATAAATGGCTCCCACGAATGAGGCAGACCATTCAAGGCTAGCATGACAAGGTCTTTATCAATCACTTGATCTCCAATTGCACTTAGTTGATTTCTCAATTCTGAAATTTTCATGAAATAGGTGATGACTGAATCTCCTTTTGCCATCTTCACTTGGTGGAGTTGCTGCTTCAAGGCAAGAGCCCTACTTACGTTGTTAATCTCATATAAATCTTCCAAGGTTTTGAACATATCTCTCGCAGTTGTCATCTTGGATATGAGAGGCACCAAGTGATCCCTTACGAAGTTGGTTAATATCTTCTTTTTTTTGATGGCATTTTTCTTGAATTGAAGTTTCTCCTCATGATCTTCAGGTTCGGATAAATCCTTTTCCTCCACGAATTGAAGAAGATCATTTTCTTCAAGTGCAATGAGCACTCTAAACTTCCATGAGGTGAAGTTAGATGCGCCTTCAAGCCTATCTTCAACTTTAAGGCCGTTGACCATTTTTGAGACTTGGAGGATACTTCTTAAAGGAGGGAGAGAGAAGAGAAAACTGAGAAGTTGTAGAGAATCTGATCACGATCTTCTTTCAACTTGGTTCTGATACCATGTTAAGTTTTAATGATCAGATAGGTAGACAGTAAGTCAAACACAAATGCACAAAATTTACCCTGGGAAAACCTTCCTCTTGAAGGTGAAAAACCCAGCAAAGAAGTTCTTTTATATATATTGATAGACAAGATGTTGTTACAATGAATCTGCTCCACTCTATGAAGCTATATGATGATATAGATTCTCTTAGACTGCTGTATACAATTCACATTGCAGTATTAATGCTGAGAGATGATCTATCTAGATCAATCTGATTTCAATATCAATTTTATATGTCTTGAAGATGAGAGCACGCTGCTACACAAGGAGTCGATCTGAAGAAGAAGGACACAAAGTGCTAAAGAATGATATCGAAACTGCTGAAGGATGATAATCCGATCTGTTGATATTATCTATATTCGAATTACCTTGGAAGTGAGAAGTGAACCAAACTTTATACCTGTATTAAGTGTACATCCAAACAATGCGATTATTCCAATAGTCAGCTTCTTATAAACCATCACGTCTCCTCATCTTTATTAGAAATCGGTTATAATATAATGGATACATCTTCCAAGGTGGTGGAATATATATTAGTTATCTTTTATTTAACAAACCGTTTCATTCTAAATAAGAAAGTCGGTAATGAATAAAAGTCGAACAATTAAATGTGTAAGGCCAAAAGGCCCTTCACACATTTGATGGCAAAGTCGGGTTTAGAAGGATCTGACCGAAGCTATCCATCAACAAATGCTTCGCTCAAATTTAACAAAACCTTAAGCTATTGACTTTATTTCTAAGTCTGAAGGGTAAAAACCCTAAAATAGACAATACAAGCTTCTAGACTAATCCTAATTTCTCAAAAACACTTGCAGACTTAGCAAAAATTTGGTTGTTTCTCTTTCATTTCTTCATATCAATTCTCAGGGTTATCCTGACACTTAGCCAAATATCCATCATTCCATTCCTCTACACGTACATTCTTTGTTGTATCACTGCAATCTCTTCCTTGGATGATGATATCATCCACTCAATGATGTCCTCCTCTCAACATCCAAAGCCCTGCTTCTTGCAATGTACCTGAAAAAGACAAGGAAATGTCATAAGTACAAGTATCAATCAAGTTCATAGTTAGCAAAATGCAAAGTTCGAAGGATAAAGCAATAAGCACAATGCATTTCTCAATACATCAAAACCTTAAATCTCAACTTGATGACGATATCAAGATTGTATCCTATCTAGGTTGTATATTCCTGTAGCATCGTAAATTGTCACCGGGCCGATTTACACCTCATGTTTGTGCCCTTGCTTTAGCGTGTCTCCCCCTCACCTCCTATTTGGGTCCATTCAATGCCTAAACTCTTGTTTTTATGCTTAGTACACCTACCAAGTGATTCCCCAGAGAGGTGTCCTCCTCCCTTGGCCCAAAATTTGGTCCCAACTTGAGGAGGACCAGGGCCTTGGTGTTGGACTAGAGCGCCCAGCGCCTTGGTCCCCCTCTTTGAGGCCCAATTTTCAAGGAGGGGGTGAGACCTACTTCTCCGGTGGGAAAATAAATTGGTGGTTCAATATGACTGTTGGAGGTCGGCCTAATCAATAAATTGACCTAGATCCTCTTATATAAAGACATTAATCAATTCATTTCAATCGAAGTCTTCACATTAAAGCAATCAAGCATTCAAGCATTGAAGTGTTCATCATCAAGCATTTTCAGAAGTCTTCAAGGCTGCATTTTCTTCATTCAATCATTTTGGAGCAAATTGCAACATCCATATGCAAGCATGTGTGTGTGATTAGGGTTTTGTCATGTTCATGTCATTTCATACTACATATGTGATTACATTCAAGAAGCAAAGCATCATTATTAGCCATTGCAGATTTGAGGTATATCTTTCCATTATTATTTCTGTATTTGCAATATTTCACTCAAGGTTAATTCCTAAACTGGGGTTTGACCTAGGCAAACCCCTATTTCCAACCTATTTCCCCTTCTTTCTGTGTGTAGGAAGCAGGTATGGAGCTGCGATCTTCAGGATAAACTTTATTTACAGAGATGAATCAATCCCCCTTTGGAGTGCGAAAAATTTGGAGGACTAGAGTGACCCTCACACCGGTCCCGACAAATCAAGAGCTCCTTTTGGGAATAGGTCCGAATCCTCTTACAATCCTCAGATCCAGGTTTGTGGCTCGATCCGACGACTGTAGCTCACTGTCTACACATAATTACTTCAATTTCAGCCCATTTGCCCTAATTTCAGCAAATTCAACAAATCAATTCAACTCAAGGGAAAGAGGAGGCTCATTCCAAACCCCTTGGAATTAGATCAGCATTCAAACATCTAAGGTTTAGATCTATCTAATTCCTATCTTTCCCTAATGTAATGGTCTTTAAGTAAAAATTAGCGGATTTCATCCTTCTTGTGGTGGAAACCCTAATTTTTCACCTATTACAATTCCTTAAGCATCCATCCCCTACTTGGGCATTTCATTACTTTCAAAGATCAAAATCTAGACCGACAAAACCTTACTGCTCATTCCTTATGGTCGGGAGAAGACACAAACTGCAAAAGACTCGGTTTATGCAGCAAAAAGAGGGGGTCCCCAGTTGCCATGGGGCGATGTGTGAAAACGTACATAGCTGCGGAACGGTTTCTTCATTTGCATTTGACACAATAGAATTTCTTCTCATCCATCTGAATCGATTGTTTCCAAGGTTTGTCCCGTGCTACTAAGGATATTTTACTCGACAATTCCTTAATCGCTACCACATTCTATCTTCTATAAATATAGGAATCTTTTCTAAGATGTTTGTGTCTAAATCGATCAATGTTCCAGGGGTTCTCCTGATTTTTGTCAAGCATTCTTCTGACTAGTATCCATTGGGAGATTTTATAAACGAATCCAATAGGGGGCTGTCGTAGGGGGCAAAATTATTATGGTTAAAATTCAACACCCACATTTGCATATAAAGAGGGATATCATTCATTTCTCAGATTTTGCTTGTGAGGACTGATTCCCGTTCTTGTTGAGAAAGACTACAACAAAGAACTCTTTGAGGAGGAATTTCAGAACAAAGCGACACTGCCAATTTTCACATGCCCGTATCATAACATTTTCCCTTGTTTGCTTCAGGCCATTCAGTCGACATATTATTGCAAACTCCTTTAGCATGTCAGCGTTTGCCTCTGCCTCATTGGTTAAGTTCCTTTTATCGTTTTGCCTTGCACAAGGTTCTGCTCAGTTGCCAAGAGTCCCTTTGGGCATATTCATTTTGTGCAGAATCTTCATTGTGAGCCATTTTTAGATAATGATTTTTTAAAATTATTTCTTTTCAATTTATTACTTATATTTCAAAATAAAATAAAATTATGTAGTTGAATTTAACCATTTTTTTTCTGATATTTTCTTGTGTCAAATTTTATTGTTGTGGCCCCCCGCAAACTACGTAGCAATATACCTGGCTACTTTATTGGGGTATTTGACCTGCAAATGAGGGCTCTATTTCTCTATTTTCTTGTGCAGGCAAGTCTCATGGTCAGACTCAGAGAGTCTTTGCAATTTGATCCTTTTTGTTTATGTATTTTGTGACTGACTTGGGGAGTCACACAACTATTATCGCTTCTACTGGTCAAACCAGTACTCTATTATGATTTGATGGTGTAGGTTTCATTGATTTTGTATTTTGTTTCCTATGTTAGAGTTGGGGTCTTATAATTATTTAGTGATATTTGGTAACTATTTCCTACTGCCTTAACGTCATGGAGCCATTATGCAGTCTGAAATCATAGGTCCTACTCTAGTAGTAGGTCGTAAATGTTTAAATTTGAAAATATAGCCCGCAATCTCCAGAGGATCTATGCTAATACTTTCACAGTTTGCCAAGGGTAAATGCCATGTTTCCTGTTTATCTGCCAAAGATAATATAACTATATAGAGTTGATCTTGCATGTAATTTTACTTTATTCAAGATTCAGGTAGTCGTGGCACTGATTATGTTGTATTTGTTGGAACAGAAAAAGGTTACTGGCAAGGAGTTAAATGATCTCCTGAATTCTGATAGAGCAACTCCTCTAGTGGTGGATTTCTATGCAACATGGTGCGGTCCCTGTGCTTTGCTTGCACAACAGTTGGAACTGGTATAAAAAGTTGTCTTTATATCTTCTTTGCATACAAATTCATTTAGATTGCAGAGAGTTTTTTTCTTTTACCGAGTTAGGGGAAGAACATGTGGCAAGCATTTAGTGTGGAACTCAATGAATTGACAAACTTTTTTCTTTGGCAAAGGTGAAAGAAGGTTCTATATAATTTTTACAAAATATTGCAAAATTTGGCCAAGGTCATTCTTCTTACTGCTGTTATGGTTACAAACATTTCTTCAACATAATTACCAGACCTCCTTTATGTAACAACATAACCATTGATATTTACCAAATTCATTACAAGTCTGCTATTCATTTTCACATTCAATTCATGCTACAGAATTATGTTATTCCATGTCGGCCTCCCTTCTTACATAGGATTGCAATGCTTCCAACGTCACCCTTCAATGCTTCTCAGGCCAATTCCCTCATTGGCCTCTTGGTCTACAGTTTTATTCATTTACATGTACATGTGATTAATGTTAGTGTCTGTCAATATTGAAGAGATTGAATCCTTTATTCCAACTTGCTTTTTAGGTGCCAAGCGTAGATTTTCTTCTCTCTGTTTTTCTCCATGATGAAATTTATCTAGAATCCCCATCTGTGCTTTCAGATCTAATGGGTAGCACTTAATAAGTCCCACACATCAGTGTATCAGTCACAGATTGCTTCCCTTGAGGAATGGATGAGTTTTATAACCCTCGAACAGACCTACACACTGTTAATCTAACTCTAACAAGGCATTCTTGAAAACACTTGCATAAGATGATAATGCATCACATATGAAAACCAGCAGGACTTTGCTATATTTTTTTTTAGATGAAGATACAAGGGTTCAATTTAAGGAGCTCTATCCCATCCAAACAAAGACAAACTAGTATGAACTAACAACACATAACATAGTATACTTCATTATTAACCTTTTCTTATTATGGGGTTGAAGAGCCATATGAGCAGCAATAATCACTTTTGAAAATTTCTTTTGATTTTGAACTTCTGTCCGATTTTTTGCTGCCACCTCCTCTTCGCCTTCCAAAGAAGTAGGCCAAAGGGAAAGGGACTGATTAGTGGAGTCAAGAATGGAATCAGGAATGAAGTCCCCTACACTCCACTCTTCTGCTGAAGGTAAAATATGTGTCCATACTAATTTTTTTTTCTTTTTTGATCTGTAATAAGTTGTGGACATGGGGTCCTTTCCCATATAAATAGATAAGGAAAAGCACAAAAAGTATCAACCCTCTAATAGGGATGCATCACAGATTCACAACAAAAGGGCCTATCTGGGCCAAATCTAAAAGGTTACTGTGTAATATCCCCAAATTGGGATACATCTGTTCTTGCTTGAGTTACCGTAATTGTGGCTCAGGGTCTAGGTTCAGGGCTGGGTTTGAGCTGGGTTTGGATTTGGATCTAGTTTGGCCTTGGGTTCATAGTTGAGTGAAATCGCTGCAAATCGCCGAGAATCAAAGCAGATTGTCGGGAATCGCTGGACGCGTTCTACTTCTTGCCATATTTAATCATCATTTTTGCTGTACTTAATCTTCAGTTGCTGTATTTAATCATCATTTTTGCTGTATTTAATCTTCAGTCGCTGTATTTAATCATCATTTTTCCAATATTTAATCTTCAGGTACACAGTTTTGTATAATTTTAGGGATTTACCATAGCGGTATTTAACGTAGTATTTTTTTAAAAAACTTTAAGTCTTTAACACTATAAAGTTTTTATAAATTTATTTTTATATATTTAATAATGTCTAGTAAAATATGTTTTTTATTTATTTATTAATTTTAAAGTTTTTTATAAATTCATATATATAATATTTCTTTTTGATCCGTAAATTCATATATATATAATATTATTATATATAATACAACTATAATAATATATATAATATAATATCTATTATAGTATAATATATATATATATATATATATCTATTATAGTATAATATATATTATAATTTTTTTTTTTTGTCGGTAATAGTATGCTTTTTATTAGTAATAAAAAAAGTTACAAAAATGGAGTCCATTCAACCATCCTCCGTATATCTGTATCAAAATCAAAACAACAGTCCGAGAGCAGGAAATTACCCATAGCTATAAACATCCTACAACCATCAACCCTATACACCATGAGATCTATATCATCCGAAATTTCTACAAACCCATACAAAAATGGCCCATACAGCTAACACCAGACAACCCTCCCCACCCCTTCTACCATATATTTTGACCTATCTCATATAAACGCATCTATATATAGACAAAAATAGCGTACTAAAGACAAAAAAATATAGTATCCATTTAATTCCTTTTCACCATTTTCAGGGGTTGATTGACCCAGTAATCCTTCAGTTCGAAGTGCCTTCTTCTCCTCCTCCATCCCAAGCTTCCGCTTCCCATGAGCACGCTCTTTCCCCTTCTCATGTAGGTAGTGCTTTAAAGAGTCCCAGCCTATAAAGGCTTCAACACGCCTTTCATCTTTATGCATTCCCTTTGCCCATTGAATGCAGGGCATGAATTGCAGGGGGGTGTCATTTGAACCTTTGCCCTCCTCCACCACCAAGAAGCCCATCCCTGCCATGGCTCTCTCCAACATAGACTGTAGCCCATACAACCAGTCTTCACCAACACACACTTTTAAGACCCATACGACATCCTCCTTCCTTCACACCTCTAGCCCCCAAGCCACCATCATCGAGACGATGTCAATATTTGTCTGATATCTATGCTTAGTCGCCATGAAGTCCTCGCCGAGCAACACCTCCATTATCTGCAAAAAGGTTTCATCTTCAAATTTAAACATAGGCTTCATCCTTTTTTCACTAATTTTTCCCATGAAAGCAAGTTGCTGTCGTGGGGTGACCAGAGAGAAAGTAGCCTCCATCCCGCTTCACAATTGGCACCTGTCCACAACAATGACTGCAAAGGCATCGCCTGCAGGCTTTGATATCCATCCAACCCCTGTCACATTGATAAAATGCCATATCTTGCCATAACGACTTCTTGAAATGGCAGTGATCCACCTAACCTCACATCAACTCCAGATTATGAGAATCTAAAAAAATGTCCTCTGTGCCATCATCAAAACTTATTGCCCTTTTGGACACTCGATCCGCCACTTCATTCCTGTTGATGTGTGTTTTAGGCACAATCGAACATAGAATAAAATACCTAAGTATTTTACCCCCTCTTGAACAAAATCACCTTAGATGCTAAATATCTGATCAACTAAGACGATTCCAAGGTTTCTACGGTCAGTTCTTGACATGTGGGTAACTCAATGGCTTGATGTGATATGCTGTTTTCACTTGGGGACTTATGCAATCGTTCAGATTTGTCAAACTTATCATGAATGAGGATGGGTTGCCAATGACTTCGAATGATTTTTCATTTATAGCTCTTGATTCTAATCTAACAAGAATTTTCAAATAATATGCAAAAGGAATGAGGGTTTAGAAGTTCTAGTCTAAAACCTAGAATGCAAGACGTAATGAATGATTCAATGAGATTCAACTAGGCAAGGTTTCACTATCAAAGAACAATTCAACACATGCTTAGTGCAATTATCTAAGGTAGGGTTATATATGTTCAAATTATCACTATCAACATCAATACCATTAAGGCAATGCATACCAATGGACGTGCAATAATTGAAGTTAAGTTCAAATTTGTAGAGAGTCATTGATGTCAAGATTGCACCAGTTTGTGCCATGTGGAAGATAGTAGTGGGTCTGAGTTGATCACTACTTTCCTACTTCAGTTTGTGCAGTGAAGTTTACCTTCGATATTCTTCTGCAACTTGTGTCACAGTTCACAGTTCAGTTTACCTGCGATATTCTTCTGCTACTTCAGTTTGTGCCATCTGTGCTATTTGTGCAGTGAAGTTTACCTGCAATATTCTTCTATGACTTGTGTCACAGTTCACAGTTCAGTTTATGTGCGATATTCTTCTGCTACTTGTGTCACACTGGGCGTTTTTGTTACAGAGTTGTTAAAGTGTTTTGTGCCGTTTTTCTTGAACTGATTTTTTGTCAAGAAGGAGGTTCGATAGTTTTGACTCCTGCAAGAATTTTGGGAGGCAATTCGTCTTTTTATAAACTGTTCTGATTCACTTGAAGAATAATGATCATTTTTCATGCTGTCGAAAGTGACAGTCGCAGGGTTAGCTGCAGTTTTCTGGAGTCGCAGATTTGTTTTGAAGAAGATTTTATTTTGGTGGGTGATAGATGAAAGAATGGTGTGATGGAGAAGGTGTTGTTAGTATGGAAGTTGATAGACCTTTTTTTTTAAATTCATAGCGTGTGAGTTTGCTGTTAAAAAATTATTTGTGCAAGGCGTTACCTGATCGATACCTGAACCTATTGTCTATGCGAATGGGAAGTGAGTCGTTTTGGTTGCTGCTGTAGATTTCATCAAGTTGTGGGATAAGAATGTTGAAGTTTTGGCATGGTTAGTTGCTGTGGGTTTTCTGTGGTGAGTCTCATATACTTGTTTGGCGTGGATAATAGTTCTCAGTGTGTGTCCTATGTGAGTTTGGATGAATGTTCAAAAATTACAGAGGCTGCTATACAAAAGAATCCTGTTCATTGTCTAGCTGAAGATGTCTGGTGTAACTGTTTTGGGGGCATCTTCTTAATAATATTGTATGTCTGAAGCTGAAGTGGGAGAGAGCAAGTTCTGAGTTTCAGGGAGTTGTTCGAACCTGAGAAAACTTATCCTTTGTGTGGCTGGATGGTTTCAATCTGTGGGAATAGATATTATTTTCGGCCTTTTTCTTCTATTTGTAGGGAGTCGCTGTTGGAGCTGAAGTTTTTATTGGTTATTGCCAAGACTTTCAGTTACTGTGGCTGTATGTTTGTAATGTGGCATGACAATGTGTTCCTTTTTGAGTAAATTATGTGAAGACTGTTTTATGTTTCAACTGCAAAAATTTATGATGAGAAGAGTTTGTTGGTCTGCAACTGAGAAAATCAACAGCTGTTAAAGAGCTGTACTGTTTCTCACTTTGAGAACTTTGTAATGTAAAGGTAAGTGCCTCTGTGTGTGAAGGTTGGCAGTCTTGTGTAATTTGAGGTTGGTGTCTCTACCTATGTAGAGTTGAAGCTCTTTCTTGTAACTGGGTTGTGTTGTGACGTTTTCACACATCGCCCCATTGCAAATGGGGACCCTTGCTTTTTTTGCTTTTTAGGGTTTGTTTTTTGGTCTTTTAGGGTTTTGTTAGTTAGCCTTTGCATTTTGAGTGCTGTCAGGGAGATCAATAGGATAGCAAGTCCGGCTTGAGTGATGTCCTGATCCTGAAATTTGGCTAAGTCTGAAAGTCCTGATCCTGAAAATTTGGCTAAGTCTGAAAGTCCTGATCCTGAAATTTGGCTAAGTCTGGAATGTCCTGATCCTGAAATTTGACTAAGTCTGGAAACTGAAAAACCTCAAAAAACTAGATTTTGCAATATAACTCCTGGAGGTCTGAAACCACTCTCAAACATCTTGAAAGTATATATGGAATATAACTTAAAGTAAGGAAATGTTTCTTCTTTCTTATACTTAAATGTTATATTCCATAAAAAATATCCTGATAGAGAGTTCAAAAAGTCAAATTTCGCTCCTGTCCTTCACTGAGGATCCAGAGCGAATTTCGCTCCTGTCCCTCTCCAAGGGACCAAGGCAAAGCGCTCCTGTCCCTCACCAAGGGTCCAGGGCGGAAAGGCTTATTTGAGTCATTCCTGGCCTTGTTTGGTCAGATTGGAACATCAAAGGCATGGTGAAGGACGAAATGAGCATGATAGAGCATCCAGACTTGATCAAAGACAATGAAATGATGGAGTTTTTGTCTACAAAGGTAAAAGCGCTCCTGTCCCTCACTAAGGGACCAGAGCGATTTTCTTTATATACACATTTTTAGACCTTTCTTAGACTTGAACTCTTATTCATGGTGTGTAACAAGATGATATCTTCCTTACCCAAGACATTTCATGGTGAAAAGTGAAGCATTTTGGCCTAGAAGACAAAATTCGCTCCTGTCCCTCACTGAAGGACCGGAGCTTGAATTTCAAATTTGCACTGTTCTTGCAGGATCAAGACAATTTTATGATTTGAAGAGACCAAGGAAAACATGATTTATCCATTGAATATAATTTGGAAGGCTAACAAAGGACGGATAAGCTTGGATTTGCAAAATCGTTCCTATCCCTCTCCAAGGGACCAGGGCGAAAAACCTAATATCCAGTCCTTCTCGCCAAGTTTGGACAAATCTAAGCCAAGGCGCGAATTTGAAATGATGTTTAAAATGCCTTGAGGTTGATATGATCAAGAATTTGCGCAATGGATGCAAAAGGCGCTCCTATCCCTCACTAAAGGACCAGGGCGATTTTTATAAAATCAACAATTTCTCTCCGAGATTATGCTAAGGCAAAGTTGAGCAAGATTGGAAAGGTCTTCTAAATCATGATGAACAAAGGTTTGACTCCAAAAACTTGATGATCCTAGGCCAAATGCAAAAGGCACTCCTGTCCCTCACTGAAGGACCAGGGCGAAAATCTCTAGAACATCAATTTTGCCTTGCAAAAAACGAGTTGAACATGCACTGAAGGGACGAAAGGGATCATTGCTAGCCCCACAACGTGAATTGGCAATTAAAAAAAATGAAGGATTGAGGACAAAAGTGAAAAGGCGCTCCTGTCCCTCTCCAAGGGACCAGAGCGAAGTTATTGGCATTCACTATGTTCTACTTGGGCGTTAATATCCTCCAAATCGCATGAAATGCCAAAATCATCAACTTCGAAATATTTGAAAAAATTAAATTAAACTAGCATTTAATAAATTAATTTTGGGCCTCAAAAAAATCAAATTTCTATTATAAAGGCATTTAAAATTAATTTTTGTGAAATAAAAAATTAAAAGTTGAGCGCACAAGGCATTATTTTGTCTTTATTTATCAAGTCAGCCTTCTTCTTAGTGTTTTTTATATTTTATTTTTTGGCTTATTTTGTCAAGTCGGCCTATGGGAGATGTAGAAGGTGAGCGCTCTATATATTGGAGGTGTTGTTTCACAATTCAAATCATTCAATCATCCTTTCAAGTGCGAAATTGGAGAGCAATTTGAGGAGCGAAATCCAGAGGAGTGGAGCGAATTTCTACTAAGTGTGGAGAGGCTAGTGGAGGGCGAAATTCATCTTGAAAGCTCTTGGAGAGGCGAATTTCTAGCTAGATTGTAGGATAATTTCTAGATTTTTTGAAGACATTTGAAGGCGAATTTCCAGATTTTTGAAGAGGCTAGTGGAGTTTATTCTTTTTCAAACTAGAGGAGGCGTACTTCATCCAAGGAAGGACTATAAATCTTGCCCAACAAAATCCGGTCCTCTTCCTTCATTTTTCAAGGTTTTGTACTTAAATACTCAAAGGGAAGGTATGAAGAATCATTTTTTTGAAGTTCTTATTCAAGACTTATTATGATCCCATTGCAATTTTGTAAAGTCTAAGTCTTGAAGATCCAAATTCCATTCATTATTAATTTGAAAATGTGTAGTTCTTGATTTATCATGACTTTTTTCAAATTAATATCTTAAGTTTTACCGTTGAAAGGTCTTAAATTTCATGCTTTGAGGTTTGATGCTCAAAAGACTAACTTTAATATTTTGTGTACGCATCAAATGGAGATCCCGGAGTTGTAAAATCAAGCCAGATCAAGGACGGTCTCCTCCAAGGACGATCAAGCAAGGACAAGGGCGACCTCCTCCAGTCTAGCATCGACAAGGACGGCCTTCTTTGGACTAACGTCATCAAGGGCGACTTCTCCAATCCAGTATTCCAAGGCGAGGTACATCAATCATCCTGCACATCAAGGACACAAGAAGTTAGAACAAGGGTTCGTTGAAGAAGCAGATAGTACCAGATGAATTAATTAAAGCTAGCTTCTCAACAACATCAAGTTGAATATTTACTAAGTTACAAGTGTCAGACGAGGTGGCATCCTAGTCATCACTTCTCCAGTCAGTGTGGTCCACCTCAACATTTCCAGATTCGATGTACCTAACTCATGGAAGGTGGCACAAACTTCTATGTACCTACCCTGGCTATTCATTGGTCGAATTTTCTAGAGAGGACATGTGTCCAAGCAATACAATTTTATCATTGGTCAAGCATTAAATGTTATGTAATGGTTGTAACAAACCCTAATTAGTGTTTTCATTGTTGAATCTTGGCCATTTATCTCGAATTGATCTAAGCCATCGAATTGTATTGAGGGCACTATATAAACCCTGGCATTTCATTTTGTAAAAGGGAGTTAGAATATAGATATAGAAGCAGTTAATAGAAGATAGATAGAGAGTAGTTAGAAGGTGATTAGCTAGTTGATAGAATAGCAATTAGAGTAGAGTAGAGAGAGAAGGCAAAGATTGTTGCCAAGATGTTGTTGTAAAAGACTTGTAACTTCATTGAAGAAATGGTGAAATTTATGGGTCGATTCGACAATTTGCATGGTCTTTATACTTCTCATATTTGATTTCATGTTATTAGATGAGTGGAAGAAATGTGCTTGATTGATGGTGGAATTCGTATATCCATACTACTAGCAGTTTGTTGATTGCAGACTTGCCTTGTGTAGTCAACTGGAATCATTCAGCTTAAGCTTAACTTCAATTGTCGCTTCTTCATTGATATGCATCAACCTGATGGTGTCTATGCCTGCAGTGATAATTTGAACATCATAAAGCTTTCCTTCGAAGATCGCACTAACCTTGTGGAGATGTTCCTGTGATGTCAAAACAAGACTTAGTTAGAATTCCATCAAAGATCATTCATTGCTCTTACATTCTTAGTGTTAGGATTAGATCCTTTCCTCGCCCTCATCTTTTTTCCTTTTTTCAAATCTAAGCTACTAAGAGCCTGTGTTCCAGCAATATTCAAAGTAGATCAGACGTTCAATCATCAAATGTAAGTCCCCTTTTGATTCCAGCAAATCACATCATACCACAGAGAGCTTATCCACACGTAGAGACCCTACATACAAGAACCTTGAAGTCATCCCGATTGATCCTTTTCGCGACATCTTCAGCGTTCGGAGGCTTTATTCAAGAGAGGATAAGGTACCCTTGGGTATTTTATTCTGTGTTTGATTGTGTACAAAATACACGTCAACAGGTTGGAGCCCATATTTGATAGTGAGTACCGTTGTTTTTACCCTTTTGAGTTTTCCACGTGATAAAATCTCAGTCTTTGTCTCTTTAGTTTTGAGCATCTCTTTTTTGGTTAATAATTTTTTTATTTGTTCTTAAAACACTGATTCACTCCCTCCCCCTCTCGTTTTTTTTTTTTTTTAACAATTCAATTCCAGTTGACTACACAAGGGGAACTTACAATCAGCAAGAAGCTAGTGGTATGGATTGTACGAATCTCATTCAAATGCATTCAACACTTTTCGTCCAATCTAAAATACTTGAAACAAATTTCTAATCTAAAATACTTGAAACAAATTTCTTATATAAAAATTAATCTAAATTTTGGAGGCAATAAGAACCACAAATGCATACAAAATCTAAACAAAACAACCACACTTCAATGATTTGTATTCAAACTTGCAACATATGGACGTCAATTCTCAAAAATCTCTCTTACGAATGAGAGGCAAATGGGTTTATATAGAGTCTCAAATGAAATGAAGGGCCAAGATTCATTTAGAATCAAGGGCCAAGATCTTGCCAATACTGCCTTAAAATAACCATAATTAGGGTTTGCAATAAAAAAGAAGAGTTCCAATAGGATGACACCTAATCATCAAGCAAGGAATCTTCTAGAAGATTTCGCTTTGCATCCCTCTCTCTAGCTGCACACTGCAGGAATCTGGCTAAGACTGATTTGATTTCTTCCATGGTGACACTAGGTAAAGCTTCTTGTTGCACATCAATCACATCCAAGGCATTTGAGCAAGCATCAAAGACACTTTCCCAATCCAGCATGAGCTTTTGCAATTTGTTGATGTGAACCACAAGAGAAACCAAATCAGCTATCTGACTCTTCTTCAAAGATTCTAACCGATTGAAGTAAACAAACTTCATCGTTCCTTTCAATTCTTCTAAGTGTAAATTGTTGGATGCATGACCATCCATCCCTAATAATTCATCAATTGATGTAAGGATCATGGATTGAATCTCTTGGATCTATCCTTCCATCTCCGTGCAATATTGTCTTGCATGATCATAAGCGAATTTCCGCATAGCCAAGGAACGATACCATCATTGAAAATCATAAACATCACCTGCATGCACGACTCTCTCCTAGATCATCGTAGGCATCGAGATTCACTTTAACACTTTGAGGTGAGGAATTGTCTTCTCTTGCATTGGTTGGAAATCATCCCAAACTCCTTCCAAGTATTGTATCCTGAATATGAGCTTTGACGTCTTGTCAAATGCTTGGACAAACTGAGCTAGGAAATCATCCGCCTGTTTCGATACATCTTCAATCCATTTTCCAACCTCTAAATGTGCCCTCATAGTCAAAAGGGAATCTGCGATCAATTGCAATAGGTGAGACAAAAGTAGGATCCTCATGCCTTTGGGAGTTCATCCCTTCAATGTATTCTTGCAGTCTCCTGTTCTCATTCTCAAGCATATCTTTCTTCTCAATAGTTTTATCCAACCGCGCCCTAATTGCCTTGACCATATCATCAAGTTCTTGGAACTCTTGTTTCGTTGCAGTTGGTTCATGGTCAATCGTGGTGATCTGATAATCCATAGAAGTGACGACATCTTTGGTCTTATTACCCGTCAGGACAACCACTTGTGCAATACGCACACCTGTATCATCTCTAGCAATCCTAGAGAGCACCTTAGCCTTCTTTTGCTCTTTTCCTTTGTCTATCCTAGCTAAGAAATCATCAATGTCCTCTATAGGCTGTACCTCTATCATTTTATTCTTCTCTATGCTCTGCAACAACCAATCGGGAATAGTAGAAATTTCCATCCCATCCTCGAGGCTCATGTCCTGATCAAGTCCTCTCAAGGCTGAAATGACATCATCATTTGTATCCTTATCTTTGGTTAAGTCCACCACATTGTTGCCCAAGTTGACCTCCAATTGGATTGTAGGGAATCCCAATTGTTCTTCATCATCATCATGTGGTGCTGACTGTTCTGTAGCATGTAACTCCTAATTATTCTCTGGTAGGATTTCTGTATCAGAACCTTGTCTGGACTCATCCTCCTCTATCATATCGTTCTTTTTCACAAATGAGGTACTCATGGTGGATAAAGGAGTGTCAGACTTATGTTTCTTCTATCTCGAACTTTGACTAATAGTCTCCTTGCCTTTTGCTTGTGATTCTCCGAGCATTCCCTTCCTTCTTTTGGGAGCTTGACTCTCCTCATCATCATGTGTCCTTATATCACTGACTGTTCTCTTGTCATCATTGAGAGATGACTCCTCATCTTTCATCTTCTTATAGGTAAAGGTGACATTCAACTTCCTCAATTCATTGACGTACTTGTCAACCCACTCCTTGGAGTATTCATTTACTTCTCTCATTAATACATTCAAATCCACCAACTCAGGCTGTGTCAAATTGGGTGACAAGAAGGGCCTATCCTTTTCATTTGCATACTATGGCTGGGCATGGTCACCATCATCCTCAACCTGATTTAGAATGGAGAAAAGGTTACATTTTCTCATGAAATCCATTGACATACGAGACCACATCCTCTTTCAAACTGCTTGCTCATCCATGAGATTTGCCCAATAGTCTTCAATGTCGATTCTGTGTAAATCTTCCTCCCTTGATTTTTACAATATTCTTAAATGGATCAAATTGATCCCTGCTCTTATAGGTTCCAAGGTGATAGAACTCTTGTTCTTCAATAACTGAATTTGCTGCGGCTGCGATGTGGCATACCTCGAATGTCTTCCCAAGTGCAATTGGGAGAGTAATTTCCGTTTTATGCTTCTCCTTTTGGAGGAAATCATACTCCAAAAGTTGTGTCACTACCTCAAGTATAATCATCTTATCTGTTGGATACCTAGGAAGCTTGTATGGTTCGGATCGAAATCCCTGAATCCATAGGTATGTGAAGGTAGGAAACTGTATATACCACGATCCATACTTCTCAATAAGCTTCGTTGCCTCCTTGGACAACCATTTGTGGATCCCGCCTTGTAGTAGTCTGGTGATGCACATGGTGAAAGTATCGTTCACCCTCTTGTAATGTTCAATCTTGTGCATATGGAGTTGCGGATAGCACTCATAAACTCTGTATTGCCCTACCCCATTCCCGACTTCGCTCTTGCATATTAGTCCTTTGTACACAACAAATCTGGCTAGTACGTATACAAGATAGGAGGTCATACTGAATGTTCACGTTTTCTCCAAACCTCTCAACTGGAAGTTGAGGTTTTCACTGATTATCTTGGCCCAGTTGAACACCTTTCCCTTTGATATTTCTTCAATGTAATAGTACATCCTATTCTCGAACAATGCCTCTTGAGGTGCTCCCATCACGCGGTTGAGTAAAAACACTAAGTAGTTGTACTCATCTTTGAAGTCCGAACATAGAAGTCTCTTGGGCAATCTGGAGTGGTGACGCCTTGGCTCAATGACCCACTCGTTGTTCACAACTGTCATACATGCATCTGCTCTCTTCACAAATTTTTCTAAGGCATCATCCTTAGTCATTTCTTGCATGTCCATATGTCTGGGAATTCCAAACACTTATGTGATCAATTCTTTGGCTAAGTATGCAAGCACCGCCCCCTTCGGTGACTTGATCATTTTGGTTCTTGGATCATAGTGCTTTGCACTCTCAACAACAAGTTCACTGCATTGTACGGATGGTGGAAAGCCAACTGCTTGGTAAATTCCACTCTTCATGATATTAGCTGATAGGGTTGAGGGAAGATGATTCTTCACTCCAAACATTCTTTGTCTCATCTGCTTCATGTCTAGGTACTCCATGTTCGTATCCGTGATCCTCTTTCATCGGGATGACAACAATGATTCCAAGTAGAAACCCTCTTGTACGATCTTCAATTGTTCCTTTGTTGCTGCTATCCCCGCTTTAGACATGGTACTTGTACGAAGCTCGAAGTTAATATCATGGAAAACTAATTCGAATAATTTGTTTTCAGAATTTCTTAAGCTCTGATTTTTAATGATTTTGTCAAATTTAAAGGTATAAAATCAGAAATTTCACCAATTAGTAACATAAATTCTGAAAACAACATGATTTTCAATCAAAATATGGTATAAAACCCTCCTAAAAACTTGATTTTTAGACTTATTTAAGGTCTGATTATCAATATAAGTCTGAAGAAACCTTGGTATACTAAAAAAATTAAGTATTTGGAGCTCAAAAAAGTATACCCAGCTCTGAACACACTGAGAAAATGGTGTAAGTAAGTCTGATTTTCTTATAATAAGGTCTGAATACACCTTCCCAAGGTCTGAAAATGGCTTCCAAAAGTTTTTAGACACTCAGAAAATGATCAATATTAGTGGCTGGAAGTGGTCACAGTCATGGTGTACACTCATACTTAAGTTGTTTTGTCATCTAAAGCTGCAAAATGGCCACGCCTGGGCACAAATAAGTGGCTGGGAATGAAATATCAGTCTGAGAATAGTTTTGAAAATGATGCTTCACACTGGACCAGCAATGGTGTCCAACAAAAATTGCCTTCAATTGTTCAATAATGATGCCCAAAAACAAAGTCGCCTTGTGCAAATGATAGGTGGAAATGCAATATCTGAGGTAGGGACCAGCAATGGCGCTCATCAATGGTGTCAAAACTTTCAAACAATGGCGCCCAGCTAACACTTAGACAAAATCGAAGTCACTCCCAGCAATGGCGCTAAATAAAATGCCCACAAATCGCCCCCAAAATGTGAAGCAATCTGCCACACACAAAATAGTGGCTCGTATTTATGGTGGTGCCAAACACATGAATCACCAAAATCACCAATAGTGCCCTCCAATCAACAATGTAGATCCTCCAATCATGGGGCACTACGACACTTGGACAAAATTGTCTTCAATCACACCTCCAATCAGCATCTTCAACTGTCACATCAAGGCAATATAATAATATTATAATGCTGGCTGGGTGTATTTATTCATGTTTTCACTTTGAAAGTTCACCACTCAAGCAATGTGGGATAAAAAACTCTTCTTATAACAGCTTGGTGGAAAATCGATTCATATTGGGATACCACATTTGACATTAAATGTAATCCACATATCATTAAATGTTTGCAACAAGGCAAAAATAATTTAAGTTGGGGCACACTTGTCATGAAAATTGATCCTTATCTAGACAACAAAATTCATTAAATTCATCATAACTCATCACATAAAGCCTCTTGGTGAAAACCGACCCCCATCTGGACACAAAATTTTCATTCATTTCGCTCAACTTGTCCAAAAATATCATTTGGGGAAAATCGATCCCCATCCGGACAATAAAAGTTCATAAATTCATTCACTTTGTCCACAAATCGGTCTCCAGGGGGAAAACGTGGCTCATTTGGACACCAAAATCTTGTCAAAATTCATCAAACAGCCTCCAGAGGGAATTCGACTTGCATCTGGACAATGAAATCATGTTAAAACCTCATAAGTTCATCCAAGAGAAAAGCGCACCTCATCGGGACAACAAAATTTTGTCCGCACTTAACTCCGTATCACTCATTTTCTAGCTTGGTGGAAAATCAAACCTCATCTGGACTAAATATAGTACAGTACTTAGTCACTTTCATCCTTGGTGGAAAAATGTGGTCCATCTGGACAACTGTAGGGGAGAATACAGATGCATTAGGTTTTCCACCAAAACTCTTTCAACTTGGTGGAAAAAATGCCCTCCATCGGGACAAAATCCAATTTATCTTCAAAACCCAATGGAAAAATGTCCTCCATTGGGACAACTTGATTTTATGACCTTAATTTCATGGGGAGAAACGCTTTCCATTGGGACAATGGTGTTTTTCACACTTTAAAAGTCAAAACTTATCAAATTTTACCACTTTGCATTAGGACTTTCATCATTTTGAGTGGGGGAAAATAAGGGCCATCGGGACTATGTGCAAATTGATCAAATTTTACCTCCTAGGAGCAAGAAAATAACTCCTAAAGGGTCTCTAGACGCTCTAACACAAAAATAACCCTGATTTGCAACATTTAGACACATTTATTCACATTTAAAACCTGTTGTGACCTCAATCTTAGGCAAAATTTAGGATCACAAAAAACATTTAGGGCATTTAAAACTTATGATCCTATTGACCTCAAAAATAAAAACCCTAACAAGCATGTGGCAAACCTGTTGATGTGTTTTTTGTACACGACCAAACACAAAATAAAATACCTAAAAGTACCTTATCCTCTCTTGAGCAAAGTTTCCCGATTGCTGAAGATCTCGTCGAAGGATCAGTCGAGGCAACTTCAAGGTTCTTGTATGTAGGTTCTCTACTCGTGGATAAGCTCTTTGTGGTATGATGTGATTTTGCTGGAATCACAAGGGGACTTACACTTGATGACTGAACGTCTGATTTGCTTTGAATATTGCTGGAACTCATGATTTCACTAGTCTAGATTTTGAAAAAAAAAAGGAAAAGGACGAGGGCGAGGAAACGATCTAATTCTGACGCTAAGAATGTAGGAGCAATGAATAACCTTTGATGAAATTCTAACTAAGTCTTGTTTTGACATCCCGGGACCATTTCCACAAGGTTAGTGCGATCTTCGGAGGAAAACTTTATGATGTTTAGATCATCGCTATAGGCATAGACACCATCAGGCTGATGCATATTAGTGAAGAAGTGACAATTGAAGTTAAGCTTAAACTGAATGATTCCAGTTGACTACACAAGGCAAGTCTGCAATCAACAAACTGCTAGTAGTATGGATATACGAATTTCACCATCAATGAAACACATTTCTTCTACTCATCTAATAACATGAAATCAAATGTGAAGTATAGAGACCATGCAAATTGTTGAATCGACCCATAGATTTCACCATTTCTTCAATGAAGTTTTACAAGTCTTTTACAACATCATCTTGGCAACAATCTTTGCCTTCTCTTTCTATTCTACTCTAATTGCTATTCTATCGACTGACTATTCACTATTTCTAACTATTCACCTTATAACTACTGACTAACTATTAACCTCCACAAATAAGGAGCCAGGGCTTATATAGCGCCCTCAATACAATTCAATGGCTTAGATCAATTTGAGATCAATGGCCAAGATTTTACAATGAAAACCCTAATTAGGGTTTGTTACAACAAACTTAATTCTGGCCAATGAAATAATTGCATTATTTGGACACATGTCTTCTCTGGAATATTCGACCAATGGATAACCGGGGTAGGTACAATTAGCTCTTCGCCTGGCCCAAACAAGGTGAAAAAAGTAGTTTCAAAGGATTTTGCCCTGGACCCTCTCGAAGGGTTAGGAGCAAATTTTCTTGGTTAGGCCTCAATTACTCCATTTTTTGACTTCAAAATCCTCCGGAAGGTGAGCATATGCTTGTTTTAGTCCAACAAAGTCTAGGGATCCATCCTTTTAGTTTCTCACATGGGCAAATTAGGTGATAATGGGAATTTCGCCCTAGACCCTTTGGAAGGGTCAAGAGCGAAATTCACTTTTTGCTTGCCTATTCACACCCAATTTCATTTTCTTCACTTCACTTCATCTGGACTCCCTCACATTGAATCCACTTCCCAACTTGGCAACATTGGTTTGATCTTCACAAGGCCTAAAAAGTAAAATTCGCTCAAAAACCTAGCCAGGGACAGGGCCTATCCAGAATTTTACTTTGGACCCTCTGGAAGGGTCAGGAGCGAAATTCTCATTTTAGCTCAAAATTCACACTTTTGATGGTCAATATCTTTCCAAGGCATTCCAAATAGTTTTTCTCACCCTAGTCTAGGCCTGACTTAGCACAAAATTTGGAGAAAGGATGGTTTTAGTGTTTTTTGCTCTGGACCCTTTGGAAGGGTTAGGAGCGAATTTCTTCCTCTAGCCCAAAATCATCATTTTTGGAGACAAAAATCCATTCAAGGGCAATCTCAAGGGCTTCTATCATCTTTGTTTAGGCGTGGCTTGGCACAAATGTGAAAGGAATAGGTGGATTTTAGAATTTCGCTCTGGACCCTCTGGAAGGGTCAGGAGCGAAATTCTTGATTTGGCTCAATTCCTTCAATTTCAATGTTTCCTAGCAACTTAGAGTTACTGCTAAAGACTTCTTCCATCCCAATTCACTTTAGTTTGCAATTGTCTTGACACAAATTTGGAAAAAAGGTGGTTTTGGTGAAATATCGCCCTGGACCCTCTGGAAGGGTCAGGAGCAAATTTCTTAATTTAGGCTTATTCCTCCATCACTTCAAGTTGAATTCACCTCTAAAGGCTAGAAAACACTTCTCCTCTCACATCCAACGCAAGTTTGACTTGATTGTGCAAGGGAAAATAGGTGGTTGGAGAATTTTCGCCCTGGACCCTTTGGAAGGGTCAGGAGCGATTTTCATCATTTGGCTCAATTCCTTCAATCTTGATAATCATTGGCAATTTGGAGTCATTCCTAAGGCCCTCTTTAATCATGATCCACACTAGATTTGGCATGAAACTAAGGGAAAAGATAGGTTTTGCACAATTTTGCCCTGGACCCTTTGGAAGGGTCAGGAGCGAATTTCCCTTTCTAGACCAAAATCATCATTCTTTCAATCCCAATCTTCTTTGCAAGGTAAAATCTCTTCTCTCTTCGCCTTAGGAACAAGGTTTTAAGCTCAAGCAAGGTTAAAAATATATGCTTGTAAGGAATTTCGCTCTGGACCTGTTGTGACCTTTTTCACACATCGCCCCATTGCAAATGGGGAACCTCTCTTTTCCTGCTTTCTAGGGTTTTTGTTAGTCTCCTATGACCTTTTGCTGCAGTTTCACCAAGCCTTGTCCAGTTCAGAGCATTTCAGGCCCTGACGATTGAAAGTTAGTTTTTGCAAGTTATGTGATTCCGAAATGCGAACACCACCAGAGTGCTTAGAGAGGCCAAAGGACGAAGATCGCAATTGATTTGGACGAATTTGGACATTTTTAGAAAGTTTGCTTTTTTGCTTTTTCCAATTTTTTAGGAAGTTTCGTTTTTGGCATTTTTAGCCCAATCCTCGGTATGGCTATTTTTAGAAAGTTTTCCCTATTTTTTAGGGATGTTTGCTTTTTGCTTTTTCGGGATGCAAACCTAGGGTTTACACTTGCACCACTGACTAGCTTCGACCGGAACTCGAAAATTCCAAGTTTTGACCAAAAAAGCTAAATCCCTAGATTTTAGGCTTTTTGCTTTTTCGGGGTGCAAACCTAGGGTTTACACTGATACCACTAACCTGCTTCGACCGGGACTCGAAAATTCCAAGTTTTGACATAAAAAAGCTAAATCCCTAGATTTTAGGCTTTTTTGCTTTTTTAGGATGCAAATCTAGGGTTTGCATTTACACCACTGACCGGCTTCGATCGGAACTCAGAAATTCTAAGTTTTGACCCAAAAAGCCAAATCCCTAGATTTTAGGGGGCGTGATGCCTCAGATGATCCACCTAGGCATGGATTTCAAATTTCAAGTTAATCCGGTTAAATTTGATTAAGCTGTGAAATTTTGAATTTTTTCTACGAAATTTGGCTAAGTCTGGAATGTCAACCCGATCCTGAAATTTGACTAAGTCTGGAAAATTGGAGAATCCTCAAAAAACTAGATTTTGCATTATTAGTCCTAGAGGTTCGAAACCACTCTCAAACATCCTGACAATATATAAATGTTATATTTCATATATAGTCCCCCCTCTTGAGAGCCTCCAAAAGTCCGCCTTGAAGAGAGAGCTCTAAACTCCGCCCCATGATGGAGAGGTGCTCAAAGTCCGCCATGTTCGGAGGGAACACCAAAGTCCGCCATGCATGAGGAAGACCTTCAAAGTCCGCTTTGGTTGAGGTCACCCAGAAGTCCGCCCAAGGAGAACACCATCCAAAACTCCGCCCATGGTGCTGGTCATCCAAAACTTCGCCCAAGGTGCTGCTGAGTGAATGGTGGCCAACACTTGAAACTCCGCCCTATCCTACCATGTTGGTGGCCAACCCTCCAAAGTCCGCCATAGGTTAGGAAGACTAAGGGGAGGGAAGTCTAAACTCCGCCATATCTTTGGTGCCACCTCTAAAGTCCGCCCTACCCTAGCACAATGAAGAGCAAAGGTCTAGAAGTCCGCCCATGTTGGAGATGTCTAGAAGTCCGCCTAGGGGGTGTGTTCCAAAGTCTGCCCTATGCCTTAGCTAAAAATTCACCTTGATTGAGCTTTGCTCAAAGTTCGCCCTCCATGTTGAAGGGACCCTTTAAAACTCCGCCCAAGGAAGTAGATGCTAAGTATGATGTTGAAGAGCCTTCTCAAACTCCGTCATGCCTTGGAGAGGTAAGGAAAGTCCGCCCAAGTTTGAGGAAGATGAAGGTAAGCCTCCAAAAGTCTGCCTACACATAAAAGTCAAACAGAATCAACGAAAATACAAAGTGATGTCATGAAAATTCTTCAAGATTTCGAACTTAAATCCAAAATAGAAAGTTTTCAAAAGGAGAATATTGGAAGATTGATAAGGATTTCAAACTTAAATCCAAAATGGAAAGTTTTTTTATAGAGAATATTGGAAGATTAATAAATATTTCAAACTTATAGCCAAATTGGAAACTTTTGGAAGATATTTTCTTCGAATTTGGAAACATGACAACACTTTGCAAAAGAATGAAGTTAAAATTGGAAACATGATTTGGAAGATTTTAAGGGTCTCTGATTGAGGATTTAACTTTATTTACAAATACTTCGTTGTAAACTTCATTTCTACACCAAGAAGTTCAAAAATATTAAGGAGAGCATAGTAAAATACTTTCAGTTTGGAGTTCATCTGGAGAAAGTTTTGGATATTGCTGGAAGTTGGATAAACTTTTTTGACAAAAGTTTCACAGATTTTTGGAGAAAGACAACCAGTATAAGGACGAATTATTGAATCTCTCCTGAATTTTTGAGTATTTTTGAAGTTATCTTGAAGGTTGGAGAATTTACATGTGAAAATCCCATTCTCATGGCTAAGTATGAAAATGAAGTGAAATTTTCCAAACACTTAGCCGTTCGCAGCCTCGATTTTCTTTAATCCAAGATAGATTTCTAACTTATTTTCCTTTGGTTTTACAGGTCGCAGGAAGAAATAGAAGCGAGATCGTCATAGAGACCGCAATTGGAGTTTCAAGCCAAACGAAAGATTGAGGACAAGTTCATAGGCAAGGTTCATCCGGTCGTGAAGATAGCCAAAATTTGGCTAAGTATGGGAAATGTTTCACAGAGAAAATTCCAATTTCCTCAATTATGATGAAGGCATGGAGAAATTCTTCTCCAAATGTCAGGGTATTGAGAGGGAGGGCATGATCACATCAATGTCTGAACAACTTGATCCTATCATTTCATATTTGCAAGGGGTTATCCAGAGCTTTTACCCTCCTCCCACGCAACATAAATTGGCAGCTGAAGGCAGGATCATCACAGAAAACACAAATGGAGTTTCAAGCCAAATTCAGAATTGAAGACCGGACCACGAGCAAGGTTCGTCCAAGTATAGAGAGGGCCAAAATTTGGCTAAGTATGAGAAAAAATTCTTAGACTTGGTGAAAATATGGAAAAGTTAGATAAACTTCCAACTTCTTGAAGGATTTCATCTCCTGAAGGAATTAAAAAGACAAGCTCCCAAGCAAAATCAAATGGTGACAAGAAGGAATCAAATTTCCATACTTAGACAATTTCTTGACACAAATTGGAGAATTCAAGGAAGACATCCAACACGTTGAGGTGGCGCCTCGTCATTTTCCAACCAATCAGATCGCTCCAAGTCAGCATGTCTAGGTTCGATGAACCTGACTTATCCAGAAGCTTCTAGAAGGGCACACTTCACAATGCAACAACCTTCTATTTTCATTGATGGTTCATATTTAGCAAGAAGGACAAGTGTCCCAAATGTAATTGGTTGAGGGTAGTTAGTTTTGGGAAACCCTAATTAGGGTTTATAGCTTTCAATCTGGGCCCTTGATCACTTTTTGATCTCGGTCGTTCATTTATTCTTGAAAACTATATAAGGCTACCTCCTCTCATTTGGAAAGTGTGAGGTTTTTGATGTATTGTTGCTTAAGGTCATTTCCAGATAATATATTGCATGTGCGCTGCTTTGTAATCTCTATTATTTGAATGATTTGCATGGTTTCAATTGCCTCAACACTTAGTTAGAATTAATTTAGATTTGCTTTCATTGTTGTTAATTTGAATGAAGGATTTGATAAGTGTCAATTGATGGTGTATCTCCGCTCACACTTTTGGTAAATGGATGATTTCCATTCTACCGTGCAAAGTTAGTCTGAGCCCATCCCCTGTGCATCCCAACAACTCAATCATAAGCACAACCCATTGAAGATTGCACCGGCTTTATGTAGTTGTCCCTAGTGTGGCGAAACAAGGTTTGGTTTCTCGAGAGCACCCAGTTGATACCGTCGCCAGAGTTCGTAGGATTAGATTAGCCTTCTTAAACCTATCCTTTTCCCCCTTCCTTTTGAAAGTCTAAATCCCAGAAAATTCCCCAAAAAAGAAGAAGAGCCTAAAATTGCTAAATTCATCTAAGTCCAACAGTTCAAGATACTTGTCAAACGTAAGTCCCCCTTGAAATTTCAGCATACACTACCCAAGAAGCTATTCCACTAAAGTCGCTTGTTCGCACATATAGACCTTGGAATCAGTAGTGATTTTTCAGGAGAGGATAGAATACCTTCGGGTATCCTATTCTAATGTTTGGTAGATGATAGAACAAACACCAACAGGACCCTTTGGAAGGGTCAGGAGCGAAATTTCCTTCCTTGGCTAAAACACTCATTCCTCAACTCTTTCAAACATTCCCAAAGGCCACAACATGTTCATTCTCCCTTTCAACATGCCTTGGACATCAAAATTTGGTCGAACTAGGGAGGAAATGAGCCTTAGGAGGATTTTAGCTCTGGAGCCTTTGGAAGGGTCAGGAGCGAAAATCTTAGTTTAGGCTTGATCACATACTTTTCAAACTTCAAACCACCTCAAGAGGCAAACTTATATCATTTTTCACCTAAGAAACAAGGATTGATGCCCAAATCAACTAGCAAATGAGGTTTATAGTGAATTTCGCTGTGGACCCTTTTGGAAGGGTCAGGAGCGAAATTCTCTTTTAGGCTAAAATCTTGATCTTCCAAAGCTTCCCACTCCCTCTCAGGGCCAAAACATACTAATTCCTTCTCCATCATGCCAAAGCTTAGCCAAAATAAGGAAGAAAATAAGAGCTACAAAGATTTTCGCTCTGGACCCTTTGGAAGGGTCAGGAGCGAAAATCATGTTTTGGGTTTGATCCTTGACTTTTCCAACTCTCATCCTCTTTGGGGGGCAAACATAGATTACTTTCCTTTCATTTTCACCTTGGTCCTGACTGTGGCTAAAGGAAAAGTGAGTGTTTTAAAAAATTTCGCTCTGGACCCTTTGGAAGGGTCAGGAGCGAAATTCACCCTTTAGGCTAGAATCCTTCTTTCTTTTCACCTTTACTCATCTCCTAAGGCTAGAACATTTCAAAACACCCCTATACATGCCTAAGGAACTATGAACTTGACCTAGACAAGGAAGAAATTGAGGTCCTCAAGGATTTTCGCTCTGGACCCTTTGGAAGGGTCAGGAGCGAAAAACATGTTCTTGGCTAGCTTCTCACTTAGGTTCACATCATTCTCCTCCAAACTTGATCAAATCAACTTCCTCCTTTCACTATCAAGATAATCTATCACCCAACTTGGTCCAGGCAAGGTCAGACTAGGTTTTAAGGCCAAAGGAAGGCAAGAAGGGAAGATTTCGCTCTGGACCCTTTGGAAGGGTCAGGAGCGAAATCCTCTTTTAAGGTTAGCTTTCATCATCCCAAGGTCTAAAATCTCCTCTCTAAGGCAAAGTTGCATTAGACCCTCCCAATTATGCCTTGAAAGTCTATAACTTTGGTCATATCTTGGAGCAAAGTGGAGGAAAAATGGATTTCGCTCTAGATCCTTTGGAAGGGTTAGGAGCGAAATCCTCATTTTGGGCTTAATTCACCTCCTTTTTCACTTGACTCTGCCTTAGGAGGATTTTTGATTCATTCCTTCCATGTCATAGCCAAATTTGTTCAACCACTCACTGACTTCCTCGAACTCAAACGTGACACCACCAACAAAACCAAGCCTAAAGAAGACCTTGAAAGAAACCCTAACTTGGAGCATCCACTGACCCATCCTAGCTCAAGCAGAGCCTGCTATCCAGCGATCCCCCTGACAGCACTCATCATGCAAAGGCTAACAGGCAAAACCCTAAAAGACCTAGAAAGCAAACCCTAGAAAGCAAAAAGCAGGGGTCCCCATTTGCAATGGGGCGATGTGTGAATACGTCACAACAAAACCCCAAGGCAAGATCATTTCAAAACTGAGACTCGAGCACTCGAAAGCTCACAATTGTCACCTCACTGCCAAAACCCTAAACTAACAAAGCGTGGAAAGCAAGAAAGAGGGGGTCCCCGTTTGCAATGGGGCAGTGCGAAAAGGTCACAACAATTCCCAATTCTCCTCATGTGCCCAATTTCAAAATCATCAAAAGTTGCCAAATTTTTTTTGTAATAATTATAAACTTTTTAAAATTCAATGCATTAATATCTCCTTTCCTTAATGCATTAATAATAATTGAAGAATCCCCTTCTAGGAATATTTTTGAGAAACCCAAATTTTTTACCCAATTTCAAAGCTTCAATCATCACCTAGGCCTCAACTTCCTTATTCGTGCCCTCTGTGAGCTTCACAGCACCAAAGGCAACAATGTTGCCCCCCCAATTTTTTGCCACAAATCTGGCCCTCGACAGTCCGGGGTTGCCTTTTGAGGCCTAGTCAAAATTTAATTTGTGCCATCCTTCGTTCAGCCTAGTCTATTCTACCTCCTTTCCCTGATTAAAGTCCGAATCAACCCGAATAGGTCCATTAACAGGTCAGAATATAATTATAGTATTATTATATATATGATATGATAATATATATGTGTGTGTGTGTGTGTATCCTTCATTCAGCCTAGTCTATTCTACCTCCTTTCCTTGATTAAAGTCCGGATCAACCCGAATAGGCCCATTAACAGGTCAGAATATAATTATATTATTATTATATATATGATATGATAATATATATGTGTGTGTGTGTGTACACACACACACACACATACATATACCCGTACCCAAGGGAAAAAATAAAATAAAATTGTTTTATCCGCATACTCGAACCCATATTTGTACTTGTACCTGTACCCGAATCGATAATTGAGGTTCTTGCCCAAATTTAACATTTCCAACAATATAATTCATTTTTACCAATCGCATTCCAGAGTTAACTCATTTAAAAGTTATTGAGTTTGAGAGTTGATGAACAATTAGCATCATATGAAATAATAAATAACTTTGCTACTACTTACTAGAACCTAAACCCTAGCCTATTCCCCATAGCCAACCATAGTATAGTTTGGAGTGGAAAACCACAAAAGTATCGTTCAGCCTAATTAAACCCAAGAGTGTGGAGCATCCAAACTAAGACAACTGACCCCTTGGCCCACAAATGGTAGGAACATCCAACTAAGACATATACATCCACTTGGGGTGCCCTACTTAATGAGGCGACCAGTTTACAGCCTCTCTCTAACATATTTCCTTCCATTCCACATATGTTGCTTGTGGGGACAAAGAATAGATAATTTATTAATTAAAAAAACATAATAGATTGACAAAGCTTATTAATATCTCGGTCAAAGATATATTAAAGAGTATAGATAGATGCATAATAACATTTATCCACATTGCATACCAAATACTTGTTTATTCACAGGTTTGTTGTTTGCCCGAATGTCGATATCTTATATCAATCTCATCTGCTGCTTATACTCAGATATATAGAGTATGAGAATTCCTGCTCTTGTTCGATGTATGCATGGTTGTTGAATGATTGATATTTGTATGAATGATTGATTGATTGATTTGAGGTGAGTGATAATTAAGTGGTTGTTGATTAGATGATTGATGAGTGATAATGTAATGAAGGCTGGTTTGATATCTTGGTGAATAATGATTGAATGGATGCTGATTGATAGGATAGTTTGCTAATTGAGTGTTTGCTTGATTGGATAATTGATGATTGCTTTGTGGATCCATGAGTATGATTGATAAGTGCCCCCTTCAGTACTTCGAATGAATTCTCCTTTATACTTTATTAGTGAAAGGGTCACCACCCTTCATAAGAATTAAGTCACCACACCCCCCATTGCTGCCTTCTGAGGATAATTAATTATTTTCCAAATTGATCTCCCTTGGATATCTTCCTCAAATGAAATCTTCTCCCTTTATGTCTTCCAATACGAAACCTTCTCCCTTTACATCTTCCAATATGAGGGAGAAGTCACACCTCTTCTTCATGTCTATCCTTTGGCAAGATTCACAACCTTTCACAATTACCACCCTTCGAAACAAAACAACCCTTCATAGTTTCTGCCCTTTGAAAGAGTCACAACCTTTGTTCTTCCCATTTCTTTCTTCTTTCATTAATCCTTTCTTGACTTGTAACCTCCATTCTCTCCTCTTCATAAAGATGGGGGTCCTTTCTGAATTAACTGCTGTATCTTCTTATTGCCTGATAATTCAAATCAGATCTCCATTTTCTACCGTTTCTACCTTAGTTCCACATCTGATTTCGATGCAGATCTCAGAATTCTTATTCCTTATTTCTGCTTTATCTACGTATATTTCAGGCCTAATTCTGCTCTGGACCCTCTCTAACTTGAAATGATTTTCCATTGTGTCCCTTTTCCATTCTATATCCTTTTATACTTTTATATTTAATTGAGGAGACACATCTCTTTAGAAAGAGATCCATTTAAAGGGCCATGTCTCCTCATTGCTGTCTTATTATTCAAATGAGATCTGCACTTGTGATTATAGATTAAAGTGCCATTTCTATCCCTCTTATACCTCATGTTTGAGGGAGACAACTCTTCATTTCATGCCTTTTGATCATGTAATAAACTCAATTAAATTTTAATCGTTTTAATTTTATTCTTTTATATTTAATTTTATTATTAGTATTTATTATTAAATCCTATTTCAAAATGGGGACATTACATACTATTGCCACCTATAGTAACAAAGCCTATGCTAAACCACTGGCAAGCGCAAATGCTTGTTGCCACCAAAAAAACTATCTTCCAGTCCATATGGCTGAACTGAAACTATTAAGACTCCATAGTTATCCTTTTTTTGGAGGACCTCAAGGCCATTTGATGTTGAGGATTCTGTTTCCTCCTCTTTGCTTCTGTCCACCCTTGTTCTTTTGGATGGTAACCCTCAACTTCTGGATCATCCTCGCAGTTCGTCACAACTGAATTTTCTAGCAGCACGAGAGAGATCAATGGAGAGGGATCTAACAAAGTGGGTGACTTTTGCAAAGTTTGGGAGTTCGTAGTGGAACCATCATCGGGGTGGACAATGGATGGAGTTGAGGGATGAGCACCTGATGGAGGGGAGCAAGCCTTGGTGTCCATAGAAGGAACATGGAGTTGATTTGAGTCTTGAGAGGAGTTGGGAGGAATGGCGTAATGTTGAGGCCTAGCCCCAACAAACTAGGACAGATTGCCAGATGAAGTCTAATTTCTCACAACTTGCTGTTTTTGACATTGGGATGTGAAGTGTTTAGTTGAGAAACATCTCTTGCATTTGAAGGCAATTTTCTCATAGTCAACAAGTTGCCTCCAACTTCTATTACCCACCTTCAATAGTATCTTTGCCGGGAGGCTGTTTGATAAATCCATTGCAACGCATATTCCAACGCAAGTGGAATTTTCATAATTGATAGTTTCCTTGGAAGTGCAATGATACTTCCCTAAGCCATTCCCAATCGCCCTCAAGCAGTCAAGTTCCCAAAATTGTAAAGGGAGAAATGATAACTGTACCCAAAAATAAGCTGTACAAAAGATTTCTGTGCGTGGATGAAAAGTTGGGAACCAAGGTTTCATACATAGGAAACCGCCTTGATAGATCCAAGGCCATTCTCCTTCACCAACTCTCTATGCTCTTGAGAATCAAATTCTAGGATAAAGAACCCCTTGGCACAGGGGTAAATCCAAATTTCTCCCGCCATATAATCTTTTCTTTCTTAGAAACCTAAGTTATCGATTCTTCCCCTTTTGGCCTGGGTTCCGGTTCTGGTTCTTGCTCGGTCTTGGTTCTCCCCGGGTTCTCCTTGGGTTCCTCCCAGGTCCTTCCCAGGTGGCCGGGTTCCCTGTGGGTCCTGCGCTTTTCTTTCTTAGAAACCTAAGTTATCGGTTCTTCCCCTTTTGGCCTGGGGCGTGAACCCAAGAGGACCCGCGTGAACCCAAGGCCGTGGTTTCCCAAAAACGGGGCCCAGGGTCAAAAAAACAATAAAAAATAATAAAAAAGGACTTTTTAAAATAGTTTTTTTATAATAAAACTCTAATTCGCCCCTTTATGACTTTTTAAAAAAGACTCGAAACTTTGAATATTATCTTTTTTGCAAATTATGAATATGATATTAGACTTTAGTTATTAGTTTACTGATTACATTTGCGATATATGAATATTTATTGGCATTGGCAATTAATAATTATGGATTTATGATTTATGATTTATCATTTATGTATGGAAAGTCACATTGTATATTTTATTTTTGTATGGATTGTATATATTGACCATATATATAGTAAATGGATATATATATATATATATATATATATATATATATATATATATATATATATATATATATATATATATATATATATATATATATATATATATATATATATATATATATATATATATATGTACGGACGAACCCGTACCCGTACCCAAGATTTTTATATATATATATATATATATATATGTACGGACGAACCCGAACCCGAACCCGAACCCGTACCCGTACCCAAGATTTTTTTTTTTTGGCCGAATCCGTGAATCCGAACCCGAACCGGTAACTTAGTTAGAAACCCATGAGTGTAGATCACATAATTTTGGCAAAATATTTGTAAAACTACAGATTAGGGCATGATCCTGCAAAAGAGCCTCCCTAGTATTGGCAAAATCGTCGAAGTGGACTTCAAGAATTAGTCTTGAGAGAATTGTGCATTAGATTAATCCTTGCAACCCCCACCACCGACTTAAAGACCTTGGCGCAACGCCTCCTTGAAGTTTTTTTGGCTACCAAATGATCTATTCCTTTCCATTTTGGACGGGAAGTGCAAGCTAGGGTTTGGTGGGAGGCACAACAGATAACTTGAGAGGGTGCAAGATCCTTCTGTTGCAGGGTGCCACAAACCTCAAACCTCCATCCAAGTAAGACGAGGCTTCATGGGGAGCCCTCTCCTTGCATCCAACGAACTAGTGCATCCATCCAGTGACTGCACGCGAAGAGAAAGTAGACGGGAGTTTGAAACGATCGAAGTAGAATGCGAAGTTTTGTGAGCCATCTGGAAGTTTTTATGCCTACTGAATTTTATGAATTATATATTTTAATTTCAATAGTCTTGTGTCTATACTAATTTTTGAATGCTATATTGGATAGGAAATTTTTACTACATCTGATCTTTAGCTCTATTTTGCTTTTTGTTTGCAATTGACAAAAAGTTTTTTATCTTATTCTTCCTCAATTTTTCTAGACTAGATGTCTTTTTCCCTTTGTTGGCTTGCTGCAATTTTCAAGCCATATTTTCCTTGGGAGAGAAGGTGAGGACTACATCAACACATGCATGAGGAGAAGAGGGGAGTAGGGGTGTTTTACCTATTGGGAACGCTTGAGTTGTCAGCTCTGCGACATCTTTTGGAGAAGATGCTTTTGCTATGCCTTTATTAACTACCTTCACTACCACCGAACTCTTAACCAATAAGTGTGAATATATCGCTCCTTTCCACCATCTCACATGGTTTGTTTTCAGATTTCTCTCCACTGTACACACTGAAGCTAGGTGACTAATGACCTGTAGAGGTGGAGTGTGTTGACCCATCTTTTTCAAGGGCTAAAACTATGAACCTTCCTTACTTATTCCTATTCCTTGAAAACATGCATCTACCCAATATTGTAAAGGAAAATTAGGGATGCATACCTACACTAACATTACTGAGAAAAATTCTATCATGGGATCGAATTCAGGAAACAAAAGTTTTATAAGTAATACATGCTTTTTTAGTGCCAAGGTTCTTTTACAAAAATGAAAGCTCTATCTTCTTCAGATTCGTATAACAAAATAAAAAAATCTTGAGCGCAAGGGAATATCTCTATAGTTTTCTATATGTGCATTCTCTATGTATTGGAGATCTATTCATGCTAGAGAGCCCAACTAGGCTAGCGAGAATTTAACTTACATACTAGGGGCATGTTTCCCAAGTTTTTCCTCATAGAGGACCTCCTTACCTGGTAACAAGATAGGAGGTGTGTCTATACAAGGGACAATTTTTGCACTTCTTAGTGTCATGTCATGAGCAATAATGTGTTGCTTCCCTCCTACACTATCCCCTGTTTTGTTTTGCTTATCTAGTTTTTTTTTCACCTTGCTATTGAGAACCAATCCTTGCCCCCTTGCTAAAGATTTGGGCAAAAATGACACTGCCTTGGAAGGGATTTCAGGGCCATTGGTCCTTTTGAACCCTTCACGGAGGACCCCAACAGTGGCATATCTCCATCAAAAATCATTTTTCAATTCTTCAATGGGTCAACCAAAAGTGACATCGTTGCCCCCAATGTCTAACTCTTAGCTGCATCGGTATTATCTACCTTAGGGTTAGACATTTGGGTGAGATTTTTCATTAAAAAAAGAGTGCTCCTTTTTGCTACTTGCTCCTTGTTGTGACCTAATCACACGTCACCCCATTCCAAATGGGGACCCCCTACATTTTTGGTCCACTTGGTCTTTTGGTTGTGGTCTTTTGGGTCTTTTAGCAACAATTTCTTCAATCTCCCTAAGTTTGCAAGTGTTTCGACAAATTTTGGTCGAGTCTGCAAGTGTTTTGAGTAAATATGACTAAATCTGTAGCTTGTTTTGTCTATTTTAGGGTTTTTACCCTTCAAACTTAGATCCGAGGTCAGTAGCTTAGGGTTTTGGAAAATTTGAACGAAGCAATGAAGTCAAGACTCTTCAAGGAAGCGACCAGTGAAATTTGAGCGAATTTTGAGCACTTACTATTTTTAGTAAGTTTCATTGTGTCCTGGATTGGCCTAATTTTGCATTTAAACAAACTTACTATTTTTAGTAGTGTCTATTTTAAGTAAGTGTCACCCTGTCCCCGTTTGTGCCCTAATTTGATGTTTGAAAGTACTTACTATTTTTAGTAAGTCTATTTTTGGCAGGTCTATCTTAGGTAGTGGGCAAGACATTGATGGCAGAGCATTCCTGAAAATCCAAGTTCTAAATCCATAAAAGTTAAAAAAAGCAACCAGATGATAAAAAAATGGCTGTCTGGAATCCTTTCCTGAATTGAAAAAGCATGAAAAATCTATCCTAAGGCAAGAAAGTGTTACATCAATGAGAAATCTTCCTCAATCCAGAATTGGCATCCAAGTCCAGATGATGAATGAAAAATGCATAAGGCAAGGAAGAATTTTCAAAACTTCAAAACATTCCTTCACTGTGGTGAAATGCAGTCAAGGCAAGGGTATGGTGCCAAAATGGAGTCAAGGAGGAATTCTCTTCCTCATTAAAATTCCTCCACTATGGGCAAAGTGTGCCCAGGGAAGAGAGAGAGCGCTAGAACATGGCCAAGGAAGAATTCTCTTCCTCAAACAAAATTCCTTCTCCAGTTCAAAATGTGCTCGAGGATAAAACAAAATGTGGAATTCAAGGCTATGGGGAAAATTTAAAAAAATTCAAATTTCCTTCCTCAAGGTGGAATTGCGCCCAAGGAGAAGAATTTCAAGGCACGGAAAAATTTAGCTAAGTGAAGAGAATTCTCTCTCTCCAGGACTCAGGTTGACGAAATTCCCCAGACATGGAAAAAATGGTTAGTGGTTAGGAAATTTTTTCTTCAGGACAAAATGTGCACAAGACCACAAATTTCTTCCTTCAGGACAAAAATCTCTCTAGAAAGATTTTCTCTCTCCTAGAATTCTAGACTTGCAGGATTCCTTCAAAGGTGGACAAAATTGTTAAAATTCTTTCAAAATATCCTTATGTGCCTTGAATGGAAAGATTTTCGTAATAAATGAGTTGGCTACATGTAAAGGGAATATTCCATATTTATGACACAACTTGAAAATTTATAAAGTTTCCATTTTTGAACTCAAAATGATCGCGGGGTCCACTTGCATGGCGAGTTGTCGAAAGAAACATGACACATGATTGAAGAAAATCAATGCAATTGCCAATTTTAACCCCTCGCCAACTTAGCAGCTTAGTGGAAGACTTCTATTTAAATGACATTTTGGAATTCATTTCTCACAACGGTTTTTGGAGAAATTGGAAGCTAGAGAGAAGTGGAGAAAAGTTAAAAGCGAAGTTTTATTTTCCAGAAGTTCTCATTCTTGGAGGTTTTTTTATTCTAAGTTTGGAATCGTAGCTTGGAATTCCTTCCTCAATGGATTTATTGAATTTCCTTATTACGAATCTAATGTTTGTTATTTTATTTTGTAGGAATGGCGGAATCCAGCAAAGCTGCAAACACCTCCCGGCAGGCACAAATCAAGAATGAACAAAGAGGATTTCTTCCGGAATCAAAGATTATTTTGAAGTGGAAAAAGGTGAGTGACACCAACTTGGGAACTTTCAAGCTGGGAGAATTCAGAAGAAGAGTTTATGGAACAACTGGAGGTCCTCCGTCAGCCATTGCTACAAAGTTTGTCAAGGTTGGAATTGTTGCACGTGCCGACTTTCCTCCAACCATCCAGTGCTCCGAGCTGATTATGGAGTGTGCGAAGCATTACAATGCAAAAAGAAGGGCAATTTTGGCACCAAATGGCAAACTCCTGGCCAACCTTTCAGCTGAAGCAATTAGAGAAGCTTTTGGTATTCCAACATACCAATCCATGACATACAAGAGCAAAGAGAGAAAAACGATGATATACAATGCTGGCTTCGAGAGATGTGCTGGAATAATTAACAAAGTATGGATGTAGAGGCCAAAGCCACATATTTCCAAGTTACCTGTTGATGTGTATTTTGTACATGACCAAACACAAAATAAAATACCCAGAGGTATCTTATCCTCTCGAGTAAAGTCTCCGAATGCTGAAGATATCGCAAAAAGGATCAATCGGAAGGACTTCAAGGTTCTGCATTGTAGGATCTCTACTCGTGGATAAGCTCTTTGTGGTATGATGTGATTTTGCTGGAATCACAAGGGGACTTACGCTTGATGACTGAACGTCTGATTTGCTTTGAACATTGCTGGAACACAGGATTTCACTAGCCTAGATTTTTTGAAAAAAAGGAAAAAGGATGAGGGCGGGGAAAGGATCTAATTCTGACACTAAGAATGTAGGAGCAATGAATGATCTTTGATGAAATTCTAACTAAGTCTTGTTTTGACATCCCAAGACCATCTCCACAAGGTTAGTGTGATCTTCGCAGGAAAACTTTTATGATGTTTAGATCATCGCTACAGGCATAGACACCATCAGGCTGATGCATATCAGTGAAGAAGCGACAATTGAAGTTAAGCTTAAACTGAATGATTCCAGTTGACTACACAAGGCGAGTCTGCAATCAACAAACTGCTAGTAGTATGGATATACGAATTTCACCATCAATCCAACACATTTCTTCCACTCATCTAATAACATGAAATCAAATATGAGAAGTATAGAGACCATGCAAATTGTTGAATCGACCCATAGATTTCACCATTTCTTCAATGAAGTTTTACAAGTCTTTTACAACAACATCTTGGCAACAATCTTTGCCTTCTCTTTCTATTCTACTTCAATTGCTATTCTATCAACTAACTATTCACTATTTCTAACTATTCACCTTCTAACTACCGACTAACTATCAGCCTTTACAAATGAGGAGCCAGGGCTTATATAGTGCCCACAATACAATTCAATGGCTTAGATCAATTTGAGATCAATGGCCAAGATTTTACAATGAAACCCTAATTAGGGTTTGTTACAACAAACTTAATTCTGACCAATGAAATAATTGCATTATTTGGACACGTCTTCTCTGGAATATTCGACCAATGGATAGCCGGGGTAGGTACATCGAAGTTAGTGCCATCTTTGATGAGTCAGGTACATTGAATCTGGACATGCTGAAGTGGACCAACCCGACTGGAGGAGTGATGATTGGGATGCCACCTTGTCTTTCCTTCAAATGTCGGACTGGAAGAGGTCGTCCTTGATGAGGCTGGGCTGGAGAAGGTCGTCCTTGTTGATGCTGGGCTGGAGAAAGCCGTCCTTGTCTTGGCTTGGTCTTCTTTCATCTGCCAAAACAAACCAAAAGATGATTAAGGACACATGATAAATTCATTTCAACATAGCATTTTCAACTTAAATCATCAACAAAAAGATATTAACATGAAACTTGCCCAAGATTTTCTCCAGGAACAGACCCTATAAGAATTTCGCCTTGGACCCTTTGGAAGGGTCAGGAGCGAAATTCCAACTTTAGGTCAAAATTCACATTTTTGAAGGTCAAACATCTTTCCAAGGCATTCCAAATAGCTTTTCTCAACCTAGTCCAGGCTTGACTTAGCACAAAATTTGGAGAAAAGGATGATTTTAGTGTTTTTCGCTCTGGACCCTTTGGAAGGGTCAGGAGCGAATTTCTTGTTTGTAGTTCATTTTTTCATCATTTCAACTTCAATCCACCTCACAAGGCAAGGAAACACTTTTCTTCTCTCATCCAACCCAAGTTCATCTTGATTTTGCAAGGCAAAATAGGTGATTGAAGGATTTTTGCCTTGGACCCTTTGTAAGGGTTAGGAGCGAATTTCCTCTTTTGGCCTAAAATCATCACTTTTGGAGACAACCATCGACTTAAGGGCAATCACAAGGGCATCTTTTACTTTGGTCTAGGCATAGCTTAGCATAAATTTGAAAGGAATTGGTAGATTTTAGGATTTTCGCTCTGGACCCTTTGGAAGGGTCAGGAGCGAAAATCTTGTTTTAGGGCTATTTCACCATCCTTTCAACTTCAAATCACCTCCAAGACTTAGAACAACTTGTCTCACTCCTCTCCAGGTCATAAAAACCAAAATCTTGACTTGATTTGCAAGGAAAAAGGGTGATCTTAAGAATTTCGCTCTGGACCCTTTGGAAGGGTCAGGAGCGAAATTCTCATTTGGCTTCAAAATTTGCATTCTTGGCGACCAAAATTCACTCTAAGGCAATCCAAATGACTTCTCTCACCCTTGTCCAGGTTTGACTTTGCTCAAATTTTGGAAGAAAAGATGGTTTTTAGGATTTTTGCTCTGGACCCTTTGGAAGGGTCAGGAGCGAAAATCATTTTTAGGCTCAATTCCTTCATCTTTCATGGTTTCTAGCAACTTAAAGTCACTCTCAGGGGCAACTTCTCCTTGAATTTACCTTAGCCCACACTTGATCTAGCAAAAAAATGATAGCAAAGGAGGTTTTGAGAAAATTCGCTCTGGACCTTTTGGAATGGTCAGGAGCGAATGTCTCATTCTTGACCCAAAATCATCATTCTTTCAACTTGAAACTTCTTTGCAAGGTAGAATCTCATCCTTCATTGCCCTAGGAACAAGGTTTCATGTCCAAGAAAGGTTAAAAAGTAGGCTTATAAGGAATTTCGCTCTGGACCCTTTGGAAGGGTCAGGAGCGAAATTTCCGTTCCTGGCTAAAATCCTTCATTTTCACAACTTCCAAACACTCTCAAAGGCAAGATCAATGTCCATTTCCCCTTTCAACATGCTTTGGACATCACAATTTGGTCAAATAGGGAAGGAAATGAGGTCTAGGAGGATTTTCGCTCTGGACCCTTTGGAAGGGTCAGGAGCGAAAATCATGATTTGGGCTTGATTCTTCCTTTTTCCAACTCAAAATCACCTCAAGAGGTAACTAAACATCATCCTTCACCCAAGGGATAAGGTCTTAAGCCAAAACAAGGTCAAAAGAATAAGCTTGTAAGGAATTTTGCTCTGGACCCTTTGGAAGGGTCAGGAGCGAAATTCATCTTCTTGGCTAGAATCCTTCATTTTTTCAAGGCTTTCAAACATTTCCAACGTCCAAACATGTCTACTCTTCCCTTCAAAATGCCTTGCAAATCAAAATTTGGTCAAATAAGGCAAGAAATGAGTCTTAGGTTGATTTTCGCTCTGGACCCTTTGGAAGGGTCAGGAGCGAAAATCTTGATTTAGGCTTTAATTGCTCATTTTTCAAACTTCAATCTTCTCCTGGAGGCAAATTTAGATAGTTTTCCACTTGAGGAACCAGGTTTTAAGCCCATTCAAGGTAGCAAATGAGGATTATAGTGAATTTCACTCTGGACCCTTTGGAAGGGTCAGGAACGAAATTCCTATTCTTGGCTAAAATCTTCATCTCATCCACCTTTACTCACCTCCTAAGTTCAGAACATGTCAAAAATCCCCCAAACATGCCTAAGGAACTATGAAATTGGTCTTGACAAGTGATAAATTGAGGTGCATAAGGATTTTCACTTTGGACCCTTTGGAAGGGTCAGGAGCGAAATTCCTAATCTTGGCCAAAATCCTTCACATTTCTACGTTCCATCACCTCAAAAGGCAGAGACATGTTATTTCCTTCCCAAATTCGCCCATGGAACAAGGTTGGTATCCAAAACAAGGGAGCAAATGAGGCTTATGAAGAATTTCGCTCTGGACCCTTTGGAAGGGTTAGGAGCGAAATTCCTATTTTTGGACAAGATCCTCACTTTTCAAAACACTTCTCAAGGCAAGAACACATCAAGACTCACACACAATGCCTAATAAACCAATGCCCATCCAAAACAAGGAAGGAAAATGAGGGTTATAAGGATTTTCGCTCTGGACCCTTTGGAAGGGTCAGGAGCGAAATTCCTCTCCTAGGCTAGAATCCATCATCCCAAAGTCTAAAATCTCCTCTCCAAGGAAAAGTTGCATCAAACCTTCTCAATTATGCCTCAAAAGTATACAAACTTGGTCAAGCTAAGGAGAAAAATAGAGGAAATATGAATTTCGCTCTGGACCCTTTGGAAGGGTCAAGAGCGAAATTCACCTTAGGCCATGATCTTGACTTCATTTTTTCGCATTTCTTCATTCAAACAAGTGCTTTTGCCTTCATTTAAGCCTAGGAATGCATTAGTTCTAGGTTTTGGTCAAAGTAGAATGTCTTATGGAGAATTTCGCTCTGGACCCTTTGGAAGGGTCAGGAGCGAAATTTGACATTTTGGACTCTCCGTCAGGATCATTTTATGGAATATAACATTTAAGTATAAGTGACATTTCCTTAAATGTCACTTATACTTTAAGTTATATTCCATATATACTCCCAGGATGTTTGAGAGTGGTTTCGGACCTCCAGGAGTTATATTGCAAAATTTAGTTTTTGGAGGATTCTTCAGTTTTCCAGACTTAGTCAAATTTCAGGATCAAGACATTCTAGACTTAGCCAAATTTCAGGATCAGGGCATTCCAGACTTAGCCAAATTTCAGGGCATTTGAAGATCAGGATCAGGGCATTCCAGACTTCATCACTCACCAACTTGACCTAGCTCGGACCTTCAAGAATGATACCCACTCACAAAGCAAGACACAATTAGCAACAAGAGCAAAACCAGGCTCTAAGGCAGACTCTCAAAGAAACCCTAACTTGGAGCACCTGCTGACTCCCCTGGCTCAAGCAAAGCCTGCAATCCAACGATCCCCTCGACAACATTCATCCTGCAAAGGCTAACAGACAAAACCCTAAAAGACCTAGAAAACAAACCCTAGAAAGCAAAAAGCAGGGGTCCCCATTTGCAATGGGGCGATGTGTGAATACGTCACAACATTACCTAAGCAAATCACCAACATTGATTTTAAGCAAGAGTACATTGACCTTGTGTTGATGTTGAGCAAAATCATGGGATGTCTGTAGGCCTTCATGTTTGATTACTTCGTGGGCAAAGTGATGGAGGGTGAAGGAATGATAAATTGGGCAAAGATGATCAACCACAACTTGGACCAGCAACTGAAGAATTTAAAGCAATCCCAATCTTTTTATATGAGCTCGTATATTATTTATCTATGGGCAAGAATGGGCAAGTTCAATGGATTGCCAAGAAAAGTACCCATGGGATGTGGACCAAGGCAGCCAAAAGTTCATGAGTGCTATCCTCAGTTGCACTTGTATGAAACTTCTTCCTTCAAGATGGTAAGCGACACCTTCACAATGTACATCACTAGATCATTACAAGGAGGACTTCATACGAGGTTGTCGTAGGAGGCTATAAAGTTAATAAAGAAGTATGGAGCCTGCTATATCCAATTCTCGAAATTCACTTACATTTGGATCCAAGGATTCTTTGACCAACCATATAAGCTGTCGAGATATCCAATGGACAAGGTGGTACTGTTGGAGGTTACCAAGCAGTTGACCGCCTATGTCAAAATCTACAAGAAGAAGTTGTCACTTGAATTCCCAATTGTCATAGGAGATTACGTGGAAATGTGTCCAACACTGGCGACAGCCAAAAAGTTAGTAGACGAATTGTTATTCTATCACTTGACATTTTATATTGCAAGGATATTCTTTGATCCATACAACAAAATTGGGATGGTTGCTAGAGTAAAACACAAACACAAGATTTGGCTGGAAGATTACTGGGCCAATGCCAAAGATGACTTTGAAGTCAGGAAGAGGATGTTTTCCAGATTGCCTCTCAATCTGATAAGAATTTGTGAATTTATACAAGTGTCGGACCAGGTGGAAGGAGATGAAAATATGTTTCAACTAGAATATGAAAATGAGAAGTATAGGCCTTTTCAGGCTCCAGATTGGGCAGAGCTAGAAGTTGATGATTTAAATATCCTAAGTAGGCTAGTCGTGAAATTCACCAGGCATTGGGTTGAGTGGCATATTGCAAAGTTAAAGGCGAAGAATGCTCACCTGACTTACCAATTGATGGGAAACTTGGACTCTCATAGCGAGGCAACAAAAGGGTCATCAGGAGCCTAGGCTAGGGAAGAGGAAATTCCACAGGAATGATTAGAGCGTAGGAAAGAGAAAAGCATTCTTGGGAATTCACTAGCAAAGAAGAGAAAGGAAATTCAGTAGGAAGAGCCGTAGCAAAAGAGGCGAAGGTTAGAGTAAGCACAGTCACCTGCTAGCTCTTCTAGTGTGCATGAGGTTGAAATGTTCCCGGAAGGACTTTCAAGAAACTAGCTTCAGGAAGATAATCTTGACACAACAGAGGCATGAGATATTCTCAGCATTTGTGCTTCCCACAAGCCTGTTCAATAGAGGAGTCAAAAGCAAGAACTTCCTTCTAATCCATAACAGCAGGATCAAAATTGCTTCATGGAAACAAATCTTGGAGAATTAGGAACTTTTGAGGAAGTTTCATAGGAACAAGCAGAATTGGAAGTTCAAGATCAGCCAGTAGTCGCTCTAGATTGGTTGAAGGAAAAAATGAGGAAGGAGCTAGAAGAAGAAGAGATAGATCCTGCACAGGAATTGGAAGAACTTCTAAACAGGATAGACATGCCAGTGGAGAAGGTGGCTAGAAAATTCTCCAAGATCACAAGGAATGAGTCAGGAGCCAAGACATTACACTTAGTTGTGCTCAGAGTTAACAAAGACAAGAATGAGATTACACTTGATGAATATTGGATCACAAAGGTCGACTTAGGGTGCGCCTTCAAGGCTTAGGTGGTGGAAGATTTTGATGAATCATCCTTAGCACTAAAGGAGTAGATGAAAAGAATGGAAGAGAAGAATAAGAAGTTAAAGAGCGAGAACAAAGCCTTGTACGAATATCTGCGGTGCTTGAAGTGTCCACTGTAATGTCCCCTTAATCATAATTAATCTTATTTCAATATGACTTAGATTAGTTAAAATAAGAAACTAACTCAACAAAAATAATCAAATGTGTGTCATTCCATATTCTATTGATTTGATTGATTGATAAGTAAATTGTTTATTAATTAATTTAAGATGATTAATTTCAACAATTATAACCTTTAACCCTTGCATTACTCCAGTTTAAGAGGAAGAGAATGACTATGTTGCCAAGCGCTTTGATACCGATTTCAATAGGCTTCCCTCGAAGTTTACAGATCCAAGCCCTTATCCCATTTTGGACCCTACTCTCAAGGTTCTCAGGTCGCTCATCCCCACCCTCTCTTGGGAAACAACCTATTGACAGTATTTAGACTGCTTCTCTTGGAAACAAGTCCATCACCTCTCCTTAGTTACTGGTAGCAATGGCAGAAATATTTTAAAGTAATACCACTATTATACTGATTCTATAATCTAATATTGTTATTTGTTTGATCAAACATTATATTTCTATATATATATACGTAAATAAATGAATCAAATAATATTACCTATTATATAAATTATTAACGCTAGCATTGCCTAAACACTAATTATTAGTCTATCTAGTGGCTGTAAAGGTAGACAGATCTGACATGCGTCAAATTTGGTTTGCCACTATAATTGATATTAAATATGACTGTCATACGTATTGCAGTCTATAAATATTAATATTAAATTGTGCATAAAAACATTATTTCATATATTAAGCATATGTAATAAGCACATCTCCATGCATACCACCCAAAACAAGGATGTTACTATTGGTGTACGTTTTGCCATATACCGAACATTAGAATAAAATATCCAAGGATACTCTATCCTCTCCTCAACAAAATCACTACTTGTGCTAAGATTGCGAGAAAGACCACAAGGAGCGACTTTATGTGGATAGCTTCTTGGGTAGTGTGTGCTGAAATACAAGGGGGACTTATGCTTGACAACTAATATCATTCACAAGCTGGACTTAGGCGAATTTATCAATAAATGCTCTTTGTTTTTGGATTTTCTGATTTGGGATTTCAAAAAAAAAGATAAAAAGGATAAGGGTTTAGGAATTCAAACTACTGCTAAGAACTCAAGAGACGGTGTAGACTGGGTGAAACCAATAAACAACACTTTGTTTCACCACTCTTGGACAACTACGCAAAGCATATGCAATCTTCTAAGGTTGTGCTCAAGATTTTCACACTTATGAATAATACCAACAATTGAACAATATTACTCAAAGTAAAAGTTAAGCATCCACATCAAAAGCTCAGGCTAACTTTACAGATTGAATGAAAATCATCCATCCAAAGAAAGTATGAGCAAAAGTTTTATCAATCTAAACTATCAATCCTTCATTCATTTAACAACTGTAAAGCAAATTACTCAAAGCAAATCTATTCTAAGTGTTGAAGAAAATATGCAACCATGCAACCACCTAATAACAACAAGACTTCAAAACAATACTGATAATAAACTTTTTATTATTCAAGTAGCTCTACGAATTTCATAAATCTCTCCACACTGAATGAAATGAGAGAATGAGTTTATATAGAGTTTCTGAAAACAAATGAAAGGTTGAGATCAATCTAAGATCAATGGTTGAGATTAAGACAACCTAACCCTAATTAGGGTTTCCCAAAATAAAATTAATATCTAGTGCATGTAAGACAAATGGCACAAGGTGCTATCTTTTAGGATTGCACCCCCTTCTCCTGTTGAGAGGCAGAATGTTCAATGAACTTGGACACAATCTGATCAACCTCTTCCATCGTGACATGTGTCAGCACATTGATTCTGAATTCTAATCCTTCCAAATCATCTGCACATACAACAAAAGTGATTTCCCAATCTAATTCCTGCTTTTGGAAAGCATCTCTGATGGACAGGAGGTTTGATGCCTTAGCCAGATTCTGCTTCAGGATTGGTCCAGTGGTGAAGACCTCTTGCGTCTTGGTCTTTAGATTTTCCAGCTTCATATCCTTCTCTCGAATAGTTTCCTTTTCAAGTACCTCTGCAGCTACAAGGTAAACCTTGTCTTGAATTTCTTTTATCTGCTCCTCAACTCTGTCAGCATCTGCCTTCACTTTCTCCAAGACTTCACTGCATGCAACCAATGTCTAGTGCCAACTGTTGAAATCATATGCAGCTCCTGCTTCAATTATATTTACATCAATTAGTTCTTGCTTCGAAACTCCTTTTAATTCTCTGAGGCATGGGACAATTCTGTCTTGAATATTCTGGAGATTAGCCCACGCTAGTGCCATGCTTGCAATCCTGGAGAGTAAAGAAGAGGTTTGTCCATATGTTAATGCTAACCTTTCCACAAATGTGGCTGCTTCTTTACTTGTGCTTTCTATCCATTCTTTAGTTTCCCTGGCCGTCACTACTTCTTCCTTAGAATTTTTGATTGTTTCCTGTGAATTCAAGAGTAGAGGAGCTTCTGGGTTTGCTTGATCAAGCGGCTTAGTCAAATGCTGAATATAATCCCTTAGGCGCTCAACTTCTTTCTTAGATTCCTTCTTCTTTTCTACTTCCTTGTCCAGTCTTGCCTTCATGGAAGCAACTGAATTATCCAAGTCTACAGCTTCCTGTTTCTTGGTAGTTGGTCTTAGACTAATTGTAGTGATTTCATATTCACGGGGACCAATATCTCCCTTTGCCTTGCCTACTTTTGGCACAACAATTTGCATTGACTTCATCTCTCTGGATGGTGGAAAACCTTCTGGCTGGCTTCTTTGTGGCAACCCGTTCTAACCTGGCCGGGAAATCGGCCATATCATCCTCTTCTTGAACTTCTATTTCTTGTGTCTTTACTTTCAATCTTTCCTTCAACCAATCAGGAATAGTGGGCTGCTCAATGCCTTCCACTTCTTGATTGCCTTCTTCACATGTGATACCCCAAAGGGCGGAAATCATTCCTTCTTGAAATTCACCTTCCTCAACATCCATTTCATTGTCCAACTCCAATACTTCTGTGCTGGTAGGAGACGAAGGCTGCTCATCTTCTTGATGGATTGACTCTATTTCTCCATGAACTGGGGAAGGAATTTCCATCTTTGCCAATGACTCATCAATGGCCAATATGTCATTTATGTTTGCTGATGCAGAAAAACAAGATGGTTCTAGCCTTTGTTTCTTCTGAACAGGTCCTTTATTCACAACTGCCTTCCCTTTCTTTTTAGCACTTTCGATTGGCCCGACACTTTGAGATGCCTCTGCATTTGAAGAGCATTCTCCTGCTTCACCCATCAGGTCATAAGTCAAGGTTATATTTCTCCGTCTTAATCTATGACTCTGTTGATCAACCCACCACTTGGAATATTTCATAATAGGCCGCATCAAGGTGGTCAAGTTTGCATGCTCTGGTTTTGGCCATTTGATAGGAGAAAGAGGTGCATGCTCATCAAAGCTAGGCTGAGTATATTCTGCATTATCTTCTTGCTGATCTGGCACAAGGAAAGGTTCAGTCATTCTGATCAAGCTTCCTGGCAGTCTGAATCATAGTCTTTTCTTGATGTCAAACTCATCAGCAACATTTGCCCCAAAATCCTCTATGTCCACTCTATGTCTGTATCTCTCGCCATTTACCGCCCCGATATTACTGTAAGGATCATAGTTAGCTTTGGACTGGTAGAATGTGAAAGGATACTATTGTATCTCTAGCTTGGCGCTTTCAGCTGCTTGTGCTATCGAACAAGACTCTTGCATATTTCCAATAAAGATTGGAAAGGTAATTGCTGCCTTCTGTGTTATTGTTTTGAAGCCTTGATATGTTTCCAATTGTTTGAGAACTTCAAGTAGGACCATTCTATTGGTTGGATAGATCGGAAGTCAGTAAGGACGACCGTCAAAACCTTGAACTCTTATATATGTAAATTTCGGAAACTGGATAAACCAGGATCCATACTTGCTGATTAAACTTTTGGCTTCAGGAGATAACCTTTGGTGAGTTCCTCCTTGTAATGTCCTTGTGATGTACATCAGGAATGCATCATTGACTCGTTTGAAATGGCTTTTCTCCTTGAGCTGCAGCTGTGGGTAATAGTCATAAGACTTGAATTCATTTTCTCCATTGTCAACTATGCCTTTGCAGATCAGTTCGGAATATCTAAAATTTTTGGCCAAATAGTAGATAATGTAGGAGCTCTTGTAGAATGATTTTGTCTTCTCCAAATTTATCAACTGTTCATGAAGATTGTTGCTGATTATGCGGGACCAATTGGACATCTTGACTCTCGAGGTAATTTCATCTATGAAGTAGTACATCTATGTCTCAAATAGTGCTCCCTGAGGGCTGCCCATTACTCTATTCAGCAATAAGATGATGTCACCATATTTCCTCTTTGAAGTATGGGCGCAATAGATTCCTTGGCACTTTCCCTCAGGGTCTTTTCTTTTCCAACCATGACTTGTTAATATTTGCCGCACAGAGTTCAGATTGGTTATCATAAATCCTCTTGGTATCCTCTTTAGTCTTGTATGAAGTTTTATTGTAGTTCGGTATTCCAAACGTCTCTTGAATGGCTAACTCTGAAAGATTAGCTAAAACCCTTCCATTAGGTGCAATGATCTCTCTTGATTGTGTATTGTAGTGTATAGCACACTCAACTATCAACTCAACACATTCTTTAGCCGAAGGAAATCCAGCTACTTGGACAATGCCATTTCTCATCATCCGGCGAGCAATGGGTGTCGGTAGGTATCCATCATGCCTGTACATTCTCTTTTTGAATTCTTCGAAGTCCACATGTCCAAGGTCAGTGTCTGTGACATTCTTCCATTTAGATTTGATCTTGGATTCTGGCTGTACTCCTTTACTGGCAAACTTCATTTGTGGTTTTTTGGAAGGTGCTCCTTTGGTGTTCATTAACCTGCATAACACATGAAAAATCAAGACAACTTGCTGATTTTAATTCTAATTATCAGACCCTTTTACTTGAAAATTTCACTTTCAGCTTGTCAAAAGGCTAAATTTCTGCGAAAAAGAAGACTGAAAGTGAGTAATTTGGTCTAGAAATTGATGAATTTTGAGAGAAACAAGATAGAATAATAGAAGAATTCAGTCAAATTCAGATTTTGGATCATTGAAATTGCTCTTTGTGACTGAAATTCATCTTCTGTCTCAAAATCAGAAAAAACACTTTATTCTTGTGTTTCAACACTTCAAAATTTTTACTCCTTCAAAATTCCTCTTCAAAAATCAATTTTCATAGAAATCTGAGAGAGAAAACTTCTTCTCAATTGCTCTCCAAATTTCCAACCTGAATAATGAATTTTGAAAGTGACTAGTTGAAAATATATAGAGTTTAAGGATTTTAAACTTAGAAGTTTCACTTTTGTGTTTTTTTTGTTTTTTCTAATTTTTTTTTTGTGTTTTAATGTTTTAAATATTTCCAAAATGGAAAGTTTTATTTCTCTCTCAAAATTCCAAAATAGCAAGGAACCTTCTAGATCTTTCTTCCAAATTCCAAAATTCTTGAATTTTCGAAAATCTTTCAAGTGTTGAAATTATTTTCCTTAGAAAATAATTCTTAGTGTTGGAAAATATTCAAAATATTTCATGTGTCAAAATTTGTTTTCCAACCCGATCGTTTGATTGACCCTTGATTTCATGTGCTTATTTTGTCAAAATTATTTTTCTTTTAGCCAATTTTTGTCTTTCGCCATGGTAAGTTGATCTTCATGTTTGATCTTCAAATCTTGGGCGAACACCAAATTTTCATGTCTGGCTTAGGCTTCTTCATATATTCCATTTATGCTTGGATAAATTGGAATGTCCAAGTCTGATCAAACTTTCAAGGTGATTGGACAATGGTTTGCTTCAATTCTCTTTTCTTTCCTTCTTGGGTGAACTTTGCTTTAATTCTTTTATTTTCCCAAGTGCTTGTCTTCTTTTCATGCCATGTTTTTATGCTTTCTTGGAGGACTTGGAATGTGCTTTGCCATTCTTTCTCAAGGTTTGGCGGACATGGAAGTTTGTTTGCCAATATATGTTTTGCTTTAATTTGGCGAATTTGGAAACATGTTGCCATTCCAAACTCCTTGCTTTCTTCTTACTCTCAATTCTTGCCTTAGCTTTATTTCTTTTTTTTCAACTTGGTCTTGCTGGCTTAACCTCAATTAGGAGTTTAATTAACTCTCGCCATGAGTTTCTTAACTTCGAGTAGGAGTTTATCATGTGCTTGCCAACTTTATTTGGACATGGGGCGGACTTGGAAGACATCATGCCAACTTTCTTTAGCTTTAATCCTTTTCCATGCCTAGCGAACTTCAAGTGTTTTCTTTCCAAGGCGGACTTGAAGGTGGACAAGACATGTTTGTTTTGATTTGCTTTATCTCTTGCAGCCTTTCTAACTTATCAACTTTGTTTAGCTTTTCATCTTTCAAACCTTTGCTAACTTTTTGAAGATAAGATTCGCTTTATTCCAACCATGTCTTGCTTTATTTTGTCTTCATCATAGCGAACTTGATAGACAGCTTGCTAAGGTGGAGTTTGAAGTGCATTAGACATGTTTTAATCATGCTTTATTTCACTTTCGTTTTTCTCTTAGATGGCGGACTTTGGCTCTCATTGGACGTGCTTTCCAAGTGTTTGCCATCCTTATGTCTTTCTAGGCGGACTTGGCTTAGTCTTTGCCAAGATAGGGCGGAGTTGGCATGATGCTTGGGTGGACTTCATGTTTCTTGTGCCATGTTTGACTTGTGCCTTGGCGGACTTAGCACATTATTAGCCATGTCCTTCATACATGCTTGGGCGGAGTCTGAGAAGCCTTGGACATGGGCGGACTTGGTTGAAGTCTTGCCAAGGCGGACTTTGAAAAGCCTTTGACATGATTTGATTTCCTCTTCAACTGCACGTAGGAGTTAGCTTGACCTCTGCCATGAGTTAGTTGACCGAAGGTAGGAGTTTTATGTTCGCTTGCCAACCTTGTTTGTAAATGGGCGGACTTTGAAGAGTCTTAGCCATCCTTCCAACATACTTAGGCGGCCTTGAGAGGTCCCCTGCCATGGGCGGACTTTAAAGAGTCTTAGCCATCCTTCCAACATACTTAGGCGGACTTGAGAGGTCCCCTGCCATGGGCGGACTTGAGGAGAGCTTGGACATGCTAGTTGATGTGCAATCTTCCAAACTTCTAGGCAACCTTTGTTTGCCATTCCTTTCCTTGGGCGAATTTGTCCTTGATGCCAGTTTTTCTTCCAAACACATTTATTTGAGCTACTATGTTCGTATATGATTTGCCATATCAATATTGGATTCATCTAGAACAAAACCCTAATTAGGGTTTCCACCTTGCTTTTTGCACTTGGAGACCTAATTTTTCAGTTTTGAAGACATGGGTATTGATGAAATGGCTTGAGGAATGTTGTTCTGGAACAAAACACTAATTAGGGTTTTTAGCCTGCTTTTTACACTTAGAGACCAAATTTTTCGATTCTAAGAACATGGGCATTGAGGATATGACTCGAGGAACAAAACCCTAATCTCAGTTTAAAAAAAAAAAGCAAAAAGCAAAAAAGCAAAAAAGCAAAAAGCAAGCCAAAAAAAGTTGCTTCTCGGATTGTGCCCAAAGTGCCAAAAACAAAACTTTCTAAATTTAGAAAAAAACAAAAATGAAATTTCTAAAAATAGAAAGTTGTTAGAAATGACCCAAAGCAATTGCGATCTTGATTTCAGTACTTGGCTCGGGATGACTCCAAAACTCTCAAAGAAAATAGATTTATGAAACTGCAGAGCTAGGACAAAACCCTAAAAAGCATAAAACAATGGGTCCCATCTACAATGGGGCGGTGTGAAATAGGTCACAACAGTTACTGCCTGTAACTTAATAACAATTCTGATCTGATCTGATCGATGGCTGCCAGATAATATCTATTCCCCCCTTTTTAATACTCTACTCCATTGTCTTATATACCTTACCGTACCTTTTCATGAATAGAGGCCACTCTTAGTCACCACTTTTATTAATTAGTCAAACATACCTCTCGATACAAATTGCACCTTTCCTCATGCTAATTGCTATCTTCTTCTTAAATGCCATTTTTGTTTATTAACCAAGGGATCACTTGATAAAACTCAACATATTTGACAACTCCCATGGATGGCGATAATGTTGATATTATGCTTGCTTATCCAATACAATGACTCGTGGATTACCCTTTGGCTCGATGTAAACATTACTTAGTGCGATAATTAATTTCTTGTCATCTTATACCTGATACGATACATTATTTTATGGATGCTTCGGTATATATGAATTTGCTGTCCCATGCGATATTCTATCTTCTTGATCAGCAATATTAAATATATGTTATATATTTATTATTTTAAATATGTAAATTGTGTTTACAATTAAGAATATGTAAATTATGTTTATAATTTATAATATGTAAATTATGTTTATAATTTATAATATAAGATTAATTTATTTTTATTTGAATATTTCAAGAATATTATTAGTGATAAATATTAATTAAATAATAATATTTAATAAATTAATGTCAAATAATTTGTTGTTAATTATTATATTGATTAATAATAATAATTGTTTCATTTAGGATATATATAATGATCAAGGAGGGGACATGACATCCACTTAGAGAAGAAGATCCATCATTTGTTCCTCCCTCTTCTCTTCCTAAGGAATCTATTGATAGCATTGAAGAAATAAGGAGAAGGGCTCAGTGCTCTAAGGAGTGGATAGAAGATGTCTTCATTTCAGTTGGCAAATTCATTGAAGGCTTGGCTCACTCCCACTAGAGAATTCTGGCTATCCTGAATAGGCTTGAGACTGTGGACAGCTCACGGGAGGATGCACATATCTATTAGGACTTAACAATTCCGCGCCTGAAGGCACTAATGGGAATTCTCGAGAAGCCTTTGATTGATGGGAAGGTTGTCCAAGAAAATGAAATATATGATTTCCCTTGGTGGTTTGATGCAATCTGTATTGGGAAGGAGTTATTTGAAAGATTCAGTAAGGAGTTAGCATCATTGAAGGAATTAGTTAGAAAGGTTTAGGAAGAAATCTTCAATGCAGTTGAAACATTGTTTGCAAGAAGGTTGACCGAGGAAGAGATGACGGTTGACCATCTGAAGGATATATCACATGAATTCTTCTTCGTGGAATCCTTCTCAAAGGAACATTTGGAAAATGTTTCCTTATTCTCCAACACAATGCGCAGGACTCAAGAAGTGACATCAGGATGGGAGAAGTTTTTCTCCAAGTGTGAAGAGGACATTTCATTGCTGGAATTCAAACTGGAGACTATGCCAAGTGTTTCCGTAGGAGAGATAGAAGCCGTCATGGCTAGGTTTGTTGCATTCGTCATCAATGAACGGGATAATGGTCGTCCAATTTTGGACAAGAATCTATTGATTGCATGAGGGCATGATGGCGCATTTTCTGCTGGTGGACGTTTTGACTAGGTGGTGGTTGATTTATTGCATGGTGGCTGCCATATTCAAGCAGATAGTGGCTCATTTAATGCATGATAAGCAATTTGAGAAGTGATGGGAATTTATTGCATTATGGATGCCATTTTTAGAGCAAAAGGCAATTAATACATAGTGGGTGAGATTCTTCATTAATTGCTCCCCCCCACTACTTGGCGTCATATTTGGGAATCTTTGGTCAAATCCCAATTAGGGTTTTGCATGTTAGATCTTGGCCGTTGATTGGATTGTAATTTGGGTCGTCCATTTTCCTCTTGGAGGCTTCTAAAAGGGGTTCACCACTTCATTTTTAACAGAGGGAGAATTGTATGAGATTGTTGCGATAAGTTTGTAAGATAATAATAGTGATACATTGGCTTTTGGTGTTCACTCGTGTTGTTTCAAAACTTGCATGGTTTCATCTTCTTCACTTAGTTTAGATTTGCTTCAAGTATTTAGATGAATGAGATAGATTGCATTGCTTTGTGGTGAGATCATATGCTCATACCTTTTGCCGATAGATGATTTCTATCTACAGTGCAAGGTTGGACTGAGCTTTTACATGTGCGTTCTTAACTTACATTATTGGATGAACATTGTTCTTTGATGGTGTTCATTGATGGTTTAAAATCCTACAAGCACAACCTTTGAAAATTGCACCCTCTTTATGTAGTTGTCTGAAAGTGGTGAAGTAAAGTGTGGTCGATCTTACCCAAGTCATTGTTATTTGTTGAGTTCTTAGATCTAGATTAGAATTTCTCAACCCTTTCCCATTTACTTTTTGCATTATCTTATTGAAAAATTCCAAAAAAGAGCTATCCATCGCCAAATCATTCGCAAAAATCTCTTTGAAGTCACAAATTTGTTTGAGTCTTCTTTAGCGTGCGTAAGTCCCCTTGGATTACCAGCAACATCAACCAAACGAGTCTATATCCATCGTAAAGTCACTAGTACGCAGTTGGAACCTTGGAGTCATTATATGATCTTCCTGCAATCTTAGCATACACATGATTTTGATCAAGAGAGGATAGAGTGGCCGTTGGAAACTTTATTCTGTGTTGGTGTGGTCACTAAACACCCGTCAACACTCCTAAGCTAGTTTTGTCACATGATGTTATTTATGACCAGATCTTTACTATCTTCTTCTAACTTACATTGACATGATTATATAGACATTTTCTCCCCCACAACTCAAACTATATTTGTATTGCTTTAAACCTAACTTATCTTTCATCTATCCTAAAAATTCATTCATGAGCTCATAGCCCCAAAATTCCATTGCCTATCTGAAAAGATAGCTGCACAATTGTATCCTATGCAATCTGTATTTACATCTGCGCAAAATATCGAATTGTAGAAATTATATCATCCTATTATGTGCTTCCATCTATTTTTGGTGCAACTAACTACAACCTAGTTATACCTGGCACACGATAGAAACTGTTACAAAACTGGCACTAACATTCTCCTCGCACAATCCTATGTTTTGTTATCAGAACAGTCAAAATATGGACAGAAACTAAACGATACAACACAAAAAATAACTCCCTTTAGAGAGTAGACTAGAAACTTTAGGGGCAGGGTTTCAATTTTCAAATCTACACATCCATAATCTGCTACCGCGTCTTGGATGCACCTGCCAGTCTCTCCTAGAGAATCCATACAGCTCCTGCAATTTGCTCAAGGACATGCCACTTCTTAGGCCAGAGCTTGCCAAGTTGGCACTTCAGCTCGGAAAAAACTGGATGGCATGTTCTTTGCTTTCTCAAGTGTACTTTTAATTGTGGCAGGCAGTAAGGGAGCAATTTCCTTCAACTGTGTTGTAGTGTAGGCACCACTCTCTTTGATTTGAGTCATCTGCATTTGAACCTGTGTCTCTATGCTCTTGATCTCTCCATCTGAGAGATTCTTCTCTGCCAAATTTGCTTGTAGCTTGCTCATTTGGCTTCCTGGCAAGCCATGCATCTATACCAGTTTGAATCTAATGCCTGCTTGATATCCCCATTGAAGTTGGTGTGCATCTCCCCGACGACTATGAGTTGTGTTGCCACTGATGTACCTCTTACTTCCATCCTAGTTCATTTTTTTTTCCAAAACTTGGGCTTCCTTGGCTTTTTCTGCTCTCATTGCTTCCTCTTCTGCCTTGTGTAGAAGCTTTTTCTGTTCCAGTTGTGCAGCCAAGGCCTCCAATGATATTGAGAGTCTGTCCTCTTTCTCCTCTGACTGGTTTCTCCTCTTTCTGTTCTTCTCCACAATGATACTGGAGTGCTGATCCACATCAAAGTGGTCTAGAACCATAACTATTCTGAGTTCTATTATGAGGGCCTTGTCTGCTTGATTACTAGTTTCTTGTACAACATGGTAAGTAAATACAAATATCACTTTTCCATTCTGTTTTTGACAGATACCTCCTCCCCCATTGTCCAGGTTGCTCCTACCTACTATATCAAATTTTGAGCATGTATGTTCCTTCTAGTAGGGTTTGAATATCCCTTGTATCGGATTTCTACCTGTTTTAATTCCTGTCACTGGGGTTGTAGATGGTAATCAATTCATTGAACTAGATTATAAACTTTTGTCACACTACCTTCTTGCTTTTGATTTCTTCTTACTAAATCTTTTTATTTGGTAATATCCAGAGATTCCAGACTATCATGGTTATTAGGCTTCTTACAATGTCCATTAGGCTTCTTACAATGTCTCAATCATCTTTACTTCTACTTATGGTCAAGTTTACTTATCATTCTTTAATTTGTTGCAGCTTGCAGTGGAATATGGTGATTCAGTGACAATTGTCAAGATAGACACTGATGAAGAATATGAACTTGCAAGTCAATTGCAGGTAATAGCATGTTTTGTGTCTTTTATATGTGGCAGGCAGATTTAAATTTGTCATATAATCTTCTATATCTTGCAAGTTAGAATCACTTATGATTTGTTTTCAAATTCAGTTATTTTGTTAAGCTTTTTCCTCAACTGTTGTTTTCAGATTCGTGGTCTTCCCACTGTGATCTTTATCAGCCCAGATCATAAGAAAAATGCAGTTCGAATTGAGGGCCTGCTTCCTAATGAAACAATGAAAAGCATAATTGACACTGAACTGTGAGCATAGCAATGCTCAAGTCCAATACAATATTTAGATACAATGTACATTGTGAGCATAATATACTTTCTTTTTCATCTGTATTATTTCTGATGTGTTTACAGAAAGTGGAGATAAGTCTACTACTTAGGTCCCATCTCCATGAATGCATTTAAACATATGGATTCCTTTGAGTAGTGTATTTAGATTTTGTTTTATACAATTTTATGCAAAAAATAAAATAGCAATCAGATATGAGCTCATTTTTTGCCTAGAGATTGGAAACAAAAGTTACACAGGGTCCTCTCTTTTTTCGCCTAGAGTTTTGGCGTTTTAAGTTCCTGTTTGCTTGAGTGTGACAATAGATCATATATGATAGAAAATTTGTTTGACAGTATTCTGTAGATGGATACTTCTTAATTTAGAGAACTGTCATATCAAGAAGGTTGCTAGGTGCATCCAGAAAGACTTCACAAAAGAGGTTTATTAAATATTACAATGACATTAGTTGGTTGACTTTTCTTTTGTTGGAAATCTGGGACCACCTTTTCCTACCCAATTTGGAAGAGAGCATATATTATGTACTCCACACACAGCATATTGACGATATTCCATAAGCAATGAAAGCTTACCTTGAACTTAAGTGCCTACATCAAATAAGAAGTTCATGTTACAATGTCCATTCTTGATTGTTTTTTACATCTCACCCATCATAGGAAGGGGAGAGCAGATAGCCAGATCAAATGCAGAAGGACCCATGCAGATAGCCTACTCAATGAAGGATAAAGAGATAAGACTGGTCCTCAATACACAGGCCAGCGAAAAATACGTGGGGGCCATTTGCTAAAACTAAGCTAAAATTGTTTGGAAAAAGTACTATGCCAAATCCTATACAATGTCCAAAACATATCATCATAGGCAGGAAGAAACTGGTTGTTGGGCCTTCTGGATTCTTTTCAAAACAATGACTCTTATGTGTTTTAAAATCAAAAGCATTGCAGATTAAGAATATAAAAATGACCCTTGATGCCAAAGATGGTTTTTGCTGATAATAGTTTTTGTCTGATTAGAACCTGTCACATTGCTTCTCTCCATGGATAATGCTAACAATGTATTTGGTCACCAGAATACGGATCTCCACCCTCACATCCACAATCTCCAGGCCTCTTTGCTTTCTATCCATAGTAGATGTAATGCCCCTTAGCAAATAAATTATCAGATCTGAAACAATTTAAAACTTCTTTAATTAAACTTTGCAAATCAACAGAAATAATGCGGACTAGCTTCTAGGAATGGACACTGGAATACCCCTGAATTGCAACGATCTTTGCAGAACTACTATGAAATATCACTGATTTTTATCATGGAAGTACATTATATTTACTGTCATAATCTTTTATAAACAGCAAAATACATCTGCTACAAATCATCCAAAAACTATGAGCAAATATGAAACCCAAAATGTACTGCAAGCTCACAAACTATCAAGAAAGCTTTCCAAACTTACAACAAAGGTTTCTTATGATATAATGACTGATTTTAAAATGGAACGACAGCAACCTACAGCCACAAATCTATCATAAATAATTGCAAAAATTGATTACTCAAACCCGAAAGAACTTGCTATGAACAAACTGCAAAACTAAAGAAATCTCAAACTATTTAGCACAATGATAATCTCTGATGAATGAGATTATACTATGGTAATCCTTGACTCCCATCTTAGATCACCTGATAATCCTCTGATTCTTATCTTTAGATTATTTGGAAACTTTCAAACTTCTGCTCTACAGTCTCCTCCACTGATTTATCAGCGACTAAAAACAAAAGCAAAAACTTTGATAAAATCTGCAACAAGAATGATCCAAAATAGAGCCAAATCCATGCATATATGAAATCACTTTCAAAACTCAAATTGGGCACTGAAATTTCACTCCCAAGGAAAGGAAACCTACCTTTTGCCAAGTGTCTCCTAACCTCCACAAACTCCCCACAAGTTGTCAACTTTACCAAAACTGCCAGTTATCACTAAAGCCAACAATCAGTCCAAGCAAAGTTTTCCAATTCCCCACGCCAAAAGGAGGGAAGAAATTTAAATTAAATACCTTTTGAGAAGGAAACAAGTTTATAACTTAGCCAAAGATACCCAAAGATGCCAAGGGAACTTTCCAAAAACTAACGCCACCAAATAGGACATTAATTTAACATTTATTTGTTTGATAAATGCGATTTGCATCAAAATAAATAATATATTAAGTTAATTTTCTTTTTCAAATTTTCTTATGACCCCGATGTACTATATCTGAATAGTGGGGACTTACTATTTTTAGTAAGTTTCTATTTTTGGAAAAAGGGGACATGACAAGTCCTCCCTTCCCAAAATTGCTTGTCTTCAAGCAATTGCATTTATGATGCTTCGGGATTCTGATGCCAATGTAATCAGTCATATGAGTCTATGACTCATATCTAACTGCATATCAAATCGTGACCCTATACCTGTGTGACGTTGCATCTTCCTCCTACGCATCTTGAAAGTTCCTTTAAAAGTGTACCTATGTCAAGTGACTCTGTTTGTAACCCTTTTGATGCATAACCAAGTTTTCCATGCAATCATTCTCCAATTTCCTTCCTCGAGAAACTTATCTTTCCTAGCTTGACTTCCAAACTGTATAACTGCACAAACGTTGGGGAACTTGTACCAGAAACTCCTGCAACTTCTATTGATATAAATATGATTTTTGCAACCTATAGGACTGTTACAACATTTAATGCATCCTCCACATAGCGAGTACACAATTTGCAAACAATTATCTCTTTCACTTTCAAAATATAAAGATATTCCTTGTCAGAAACATTACTAATTGCACCAAATTTTGCCTCTGCTTGAAGGATGTTAGATGCAATTTTAGGATCTGATCTTGAACAAAAATGGTACAATTGAGGGACAAAAATTAGCATAATATAATAGCAGCCCATACTCCACCAAACTCTGGATATCGATGTAATATCCCTTGCTAGTTCTGACCTCAAACTGCTGTTTAGAGGCTCAAGGAATATCATCAAACACTTTGCATACAACCTCTTTACTTGATGTTTCTATGTTTCAGTCTGGTAATAATTGCTTGAAATGATGTCAAATGTGATTTAAATGCTTTCAAATGGTTACTAAGATGTCGAGGCAAAGAACCATAATGCAAATGCAATTCTTTTTGTCTTTTTGAATGCATATAGATGACCCACACAATGTAAATATGCACCTACAACAGCTAGACATTAATAGAAACAGTTGGCATGCAAACTAAATATGAGAAAGACAACTCTTGACATTCAAACTCCTTGTGACTACAATGATATTAGAATGCAATGAGATTGCTTACGAACTGAAATGACAAGCAAAAGGCCAAGATTCTTGGCTTACAATGATGTATCCAATGCAAGTACCAAACTGATATAAATGTGCATCTACAACTACTTAAGAACAACGACTAATACAACTGAAAAATGATGCCAACTACACTAGAAAAACATGAAAGAACCGAACTGTTAGTAGCCTATGTCGGTCAGGGCTCTAACCATAAATATATCGGGCTCACTGATGAGGAATTAAGTATAAGGTATTGCAGTCGTGAATCATACATCACAGAATATAAGCCAACGCACGCATTACGAAATATAAGCACTCATAGAATAGATGCATTGAGAGATGTATTTTTATTCATTCCAAAAACCCACACCTTAAAAGGTGCTACAAGGCTGCATATAAAGAGTCTGCGGTTGGTTAAGCCATCAACCGCCAACAACTACCAACTACCCACCCATATAACAACTTAATTATTACTATTACATTAATATAACTAGTTTTACGGCTTACATCATCCCCCCCTCAAAACTTGTCGTCTTCCAAACGACAACCAAAACAAAATTAAGGAACTATCTACTGAGAGGGACAAGAGGGCATCCCTATTCCTGCTGTGGTCCGCTCCCTAAGAGCTCGTAGGTCTCTCTCAGTAGCCAATTGCTTTCCCCTAGTGGCCTTCAGTAGTCGAAGAGCATCCATCCGATCTTTCTCCGAAACTGCCAGTTCCTGTTCCTTAGCCACCCGTGCAGTTTTTTCTTGTGCCACTTCGAGTTTGAGGGCTTTAATTCTTTCTTGCATCTCACCTTCTCGTTGCAAGGATAAGGCATGTTCCCTTTCTAGCCTGCTTGCCTTCCCTGTCACTTCTTGGAGGTGCAAAAAGATAGTGTGGAAGGTCTGTTCCATGGCAGTGAGAGCCCTCATCACTCCTGGATCTGCTACATATCCTCTCAGGGTTTGTGGCACCACCCAGTTTCCTGTCATTTCTGAAGTTGCCCTATCCGGCCATCCCAGGTCTCTCATATGCTCAGAGAACTCCTTCTCGCAGCCCTCCATCATAAAAGCCAGCAATGCCTCGGTTGCCACTACTATAGTACTCATATCAGATCCTCGAGAGTGGTTAATCATCCTCAGGGTGGCTGCTCTCATGACCTCCAATTCTGAGACAAATTGTTGCGCAGCAGCCTCGAACCCTCTGGTGCCTTCCTCTGGTGTACTTGTGCTGTGTCCTTTTCCAGTTCCATCACTCTGTGCTCTCTTCCTGTGCAGTTCCCCCCATCCCTGGGCTTTCCTCCTGTCTGCCAAACCCTAGGGACGGTGACGGTGGTGGGACTTCCACGTCCATAGCAAACCTGGCCAGTAGGCTATCTGCTTTGGCCTCCATATCCTCTTCGCCTTATGGATGTTCTTCTGCTTCCTGTGGGTGAGTTACTACCTCCATATCCTTTTCTTGGTGTGCCCCTCCCCAGTCTCCTCTTGTGGGTGTGTTACTACCTGGATCGGCTACTAGTGCCACCACCAAGGTTATGGCTCTTGCCGCTTCCACCCCTCGAGATGTGTTTATGTGGAGAGTGTGGGCGGTACCCTGCACTCCTTGTGCCAGGTGTGCTGTGCACGGGAACTGTAGTATTCTTTTCTTTGCTCCCCATCCAGGTGCTACCATCTCTTGTCCTGCTCCTACTCCTCCATGTGCCATGCCTAAGGCCTCCATATTTGTTGTGTGTCCACTTCCTTTCCCCTCCACTCTTTCTGCAAGGGTTGGCCCTGGCTGGAGTCGAAACTCTCCTCCCTCTTCCTCTGATGAGGATACTGCAAGTGCCTCTTCTTCCCCTGTTTCTTCTTCTTCCTCCTCCTCAGAGCTACCTTCTCCTTCCAACCCTTCCTCCATGCTACCTGATGGTTGTAGCCTTACCCTTTTTCCTAGGGCTTCCGCCTGCGCACATTTGTCCAAATGTACCCAGTACTACATGGCTGGTTTGCATGGTTCCACCCGGCTTGTAGCTATAAATTTTTTTCTGTGTTCAGGTGCCACCTGCATTCTCAGTGCTTTGAGAAATAGGGCAAAGATGTGGTGTAGCATATAAAATGTCTTATGATTCAGAAGCATAGCCTCTTTTACCCGACTGGATAGAACGCGACCCCAGTTGTATATTTTCCCATTGCTCAGTCCATACATAAGGTGCAACATCCATATGGCCACATCTGATGCTCGGCTTGCGGCGGTAAGTTTGCTCTTCAGGACATCCATCACGCACCTCCATTCTAGGGAAGTAATATATGTTTTCTTCAAGCCTCTTCTATTATTGTTCAGCCACAAGCTGTTCCATTGGTCTTTTGTGAGTGTATCACCACATATGTGTTCCAATAGCCTCTTTTTTTCTTCAGTCGCCATTCTCGCGGATGGTTTCATGGCTGAATCCCCTTTGCTAGGAATGCCAAAAAATTTCCTGAATTCCTTAGCTGCGTATGAAATGACCACTGTGTGCCCCAAGTAGTCGATTACTGATCTGTGCTTGTCCTGCTCATATCCATGGACCATGGCTCTCAGTATGAGCTCGAATTCCTTGAAGTTGAATATTGGCATAAATATGATTCTATCCACTTCTGCCCTCTTCAGGGAAACATTTAAGGGATGATCATCTCTGGTACTTTCCCACCACCTTCTGCATTCCAACCCAGTCACTCCTTCAAATACCAGGTTCGCTGTAGTCACCTGTTCCTGTGTCTTCTCCTGGCCTTTCTTGTTGGAGGTGGTCATGTTTTGTTTGTTCGAATTGCTTCCTCTAAAGTTGATCTCGTAGCTTCCAGTCTTAGGGTTACCCAGACTAGCTTTCACCATATCGAACCCAAATTGTTGTCCAACCCGGTTATCTTTAATTATTTTGTTCGGCGCGATGCTAGGGTTACTGCTCCACTTGCTTGATAGGTCCTGCATAGGTTTCCCTGTGTGCAGCCTGCTGGTGTGCTTCCCGCTGCTGTTGTTGTGCGTACGCGTATGCCTAGTGATTGTGTGTACGTTCCTCCACTGGAGGGCCTGTGCCACTCGTGCAGTGCGTGCCTTGCGGTGCGTGACGCGTATGCTAGCTGTGTGTGATGCGTACGCTGGCTGTGTGCGTGACGCGTACGCTGGCTGCGCCTGTGCAACCCGCACGCACCTCCTTCCCCCTCTGTTCCGCGCACCTTGTTGCCCGCCGGTGTATGTGCCACCCGGCGTAGACCACCCCCTGTGTGTACGCCACCCCTCACCTGTTGTGCCGCCTTGCGTCCGCCAACCCCTACGTTTTGTGCTGCCTTGCATACGCTTTACCCTGCGTGTACGCCACACCTCACCTGTTGTGCCGCCTGTTGTGCCGCCTTGCGTCCGCCAACCCCTACGTGTTGTGCCACCTTGCGTACGCTTTGCCTCGCTTGTGCGTGTGTGCGTGCTGCCCCGTATGTGCCGTGTCTCCCTTCGCCTTGTGCCGCCCTGTGTGCACTCGGCCCTCCCTTGCCTTCGCTTTGTGCCGCCCTGCGTGCACTCGCACTCCGTCGTCCGCTTCTTGTCGCTCTTCACCTTTTGATTTTTAGCGTACAATGATAGTACACACTTTGCCATGTTATTATATTTTTCCCTTGCTTTAATTTTTAATGTCTTGACTTTACTTTTTGATATTTCGCCTTGGCCTTTTATTTTTAAATATTTTTGCCTTGTAATTTTCCTTCTTTTTCTCTCTCCATCCTCTTCTCTCTTCATTTTTTCTTTTTTCCACTTTAATCTACCTTCCCATATTTCTGTTTGGGTTTTGTGGAAATCTGATACGTTAATTTTTTCCATCACCTTGTCCTTGTGACCACCTGTGGGTTCCACCATTTTAATGGCCACCATATTAATGGCTATCGACTCCCTTTCCTTGTAGATTTTTAGTTTTGATCCATTCACTGGATCATTGATGGGACTGTCATCCAAGTTAGACAATTTAATAGCTCCATTTTTTCCCACCTCCCTTACTTTGTATGGTCCTAGCCGTCGGAGGCGAAATTTACCTGGTTGGAGTTCATTACGGCCATTGTACTTGAGTACTAGCTGTCCAGGCGAGAACTTCATCCGCCTTAGATGTTTATCATGCCAAGCTTTTCTTCTGTTTTGAGCGACTTTTGTGGCCCATTGTGCCATTAGGTGGCGCTCATCTAATTTCTGCAAGGTCATGAGTCATTCCTTTAGGCTTTCCTCATCCCCCCATCTGTTCTGTACTGCTATCCGCAAGGTTGGCACAGTGTATTCTGCTGGCATCACTGCCTCTTGTCCATACATAAGTTGAAAAGGAGTGTGTGTCGTTGTTGCCTTGTACGTTGTCCGGTAGGCCCACAATATTGCAGGCACCCGCTCTTCCTAGTCCCCTTGCTCCACTCCACACGTCTTGTAGAGAATAGATACGAGTACTTTGTTGGTCGACTCCGCTTGGCCATTTGCCCTGGGATAGTATGGGCTAGACAATGCGTGGAATATCTTGAATTCTATTGTCATATTGCGTATCACTTGATTGACAAAATGTACCTCCCTATCACTTGTGATTTGCAGGGGTATTCCAAACCGGGTCACAATCTGTTCATAGAGAAACTTGGCGGTGCTCATGGCTATGTTGTCAGGTAAAGCTCTGGCCTCGGCCCACTTAGTGAGGTATTCTATGGCTACCACTATGTAGTGGCATCTATGCACCTTGCTGGTCCTAAGTGGTCCTATGAAATCAAGTCCCCATCTTTCGAACAATTCTTGTGGTTGGGATGAAAAAAGAGGCATGAAGTCTCGTTTGAGTGGCTTACCTGCCCTTTGGCATGTGTCGCAGCTTGTCACCCATTCCCTCGCATCTGCATAGAGTGTAGGCCACCAGAGCCCTGCTAACAAGATTTTCCGTGCCGTGGTATCCGGTCCCATATGTCCTCCCGCTATTCCTTCTTGAGATTCTCTTAGGACTCCAGGAATTTCTTCCTCTAGGACACCTCTCCGCAGGATACCGTCCGGCCCCAGCTTATATAGGAGTCCTTGGATCCGTTGGAACGTGGTGCTTTTTAGTGCTAGCTTCCTTCTCTCGCTTGGGGGCATGTCGCCTGGAAATGTTGCTGCAGAAAGATACTGCCCAAGTTTCTCGTACCAGGAAGGTAATACGGCTATCTTGAATAAGTGACCATCAGGGAAATCTTCGCTCACCCCTCCTTCCGCTGACTCCCCGGATTTTATTCTGGATAGGTGATCAGCCATTACGTGACTTTTCCTTGGTCGCACCACGACGTTGAAGGTGAATTCCTGAAGCAAGATCAACCATCGGCTTACCCGTCCTTGAATAACAGGTTTGTTCACCAAGTACATAAGTGCTTGGTGGTCCACGAAGAATGTGAATGGTGTGGCTAAAAGATAATGGCGGAACTTTTGTACTGCATATACCATTCCTAAGGCTTCCCTTTCTGTGGTGCTATAGTTTCTTTTTGCCTTCGACAGTAACCTACTAGCAAAATATATTGGGTGGTCAAAGCCTGAGGATCCAGGTTGTGTCAAGGTGGCTCCAATCGCAAAGTTAGAGGCGTCCACATGTACATGAAATTTGTTCTCCCAATTCGGGTATGCCAAAATGGATGCAGTTACCAATCTGGTTTTGAGTTCTTCGAACGCTTCCTTCTGTTCCTTGTTCCATACAAATGGTTCCCCTTTCCTTGTTAGGCGTTCAAGTGGAAGGGACACTTCGGCAAATCCTTTAATGAACCATCAATAGTACCCAACATGGCCGAGGAAGGATTTTATCCCTGTAACATCTACTGGGCTATCCATGTCGAGGATAACTCTGATCTTATCTGGGTCTGTTTTTAACCCTGCTTTACAAACTATGTGGCCGAGTAATCTCCCTTGTGGCACCAGGAACCAACATTTCTTGGGATTGAGTGCAAGTCTTGCTCGTCGGCACCGGTCCATGCATTCCCCCAGTATCCTCAAATGGTTCTCCTTATCACTATATATTGACCAGTCATCCAGAAAGGCTTTAAAGTTCCCTGTGGCTATTTTGTCAAAAATGTGGAGTATGATCCTCTGGAAAGTTGCTGGGGCGTTGCATAGCCCAAATGGCACATGGTTGTACGCAAAAACTCCATCTTCTACAACAAATGTGGTTTTGAGTTTGTCTTCCTCCGCGATGCTGATCTGGTTATAGCCGGAAAAGCTGTCCATGAAGGAGTAAATCTCATGCCCCGCTACTTCTTCCAGGATATTATCCGTAAATGGTATCGGGAACGGGTCCTTAATGGTTACAGCATTTAAGCTTCTGAAGTCTACGCAAATGCGGATCTGGTTTCCTTCCTTCTTCAGGGAAATAACAATGGGAGAAACCCATTCACTAGTTTGCACTCGGAAAATGATCCCAACCTCTAGCATTTTTTCTATCTCTTCTTGTACCTTGGCCGCATAGTTCTTATTCATACGATAGGGGCGTTTCCGCACAGGCCTTGCCCCCTCCATCAAAGGTATCCAATGTATGCATAGTTTTGGGGGTACTCCCTTCAGATCCTTAAAGTCCAAGCGAACACATCTTTATACTCCAAGAATATTTTAAATGCTGTCGTCTTTAGCACAGGGTCCCAGTCATCTCCAACCATTATTACTCTTGGGTCCTTGTCATCCCCCAGGTTGGTGCTCTGAACCTTTGGTTCCTCGTATTGTGCCACCTCTTTCTCAAATTGATGTGCCAGGGTTCTGTCTACCTCTGCCCCTCCTTCCTCGTATTCAGCAAATTGTGGCAGGTAGGTGTCATCGTTTTCCAACTTGAGGATTTCTAACACATTGCACTTTGGCTGGAAGATCTCATAGTCCTCCATCTGCCAGTGGAATAGTCCACTAAGAGAACTCGTCTCATCTTCTGAACAATTACCGAGGTGGAGTACCCCTTCTTCATTCGGCTCTATCTCGCCTTTTTCCCTTGCGGCATCCTCCTCTGAGCGAGAATCTGAGGCCACTTCTTGACTCACCTGCTGGTTCCGAAGGTCAATGACATATTTGTTCCCCTCACTTTCAATGGAAAGGGTATTTTTCTTCTAGTTATGGTCTGCTTTGGCCGTGATAAGCCATCCCCTTCCCAAGAGTGCATCATATCCCTTCCGCTCCAACGATATGACCATGAAATCTAAAAAGAAGTGTTGTGTCCCGATAGTTACCTTTTGGCCCATAAGCGTGCCCAATGGTTTGATGCCATGTTGATCGGCTCCTACGAGGTGGAAGGCAAGTGGCCAGAGCGTCGGCTTCCCCAAGGTTTTCTATGTCTCCTCAAGTAGCACGTTTATAGCAGACCCATCGTCTACAATGGTGTTAGTAAGCCTGAACCCGAGAATCTCCATTTCTACTACGGCTGGTGTCCTGCCTACCCCTATTGTCATCAACATAGGGTCATTGGTCTCCTTTGAGTGGTTCCTTTCTTCCATTTCCTCCCCGTGGCTCTGTGTCTTCCCCTCCTTCCTAGTCTCCTCCACTTGGTTTATAGCTATCCGCAGTTGTGGTAGTGTCTGCAATAGATCTACTACGCGGACCGGCACGGTGTTTGTAGCAGTTGTTTCATTATGGTTGCTTCGGACTCGGTTCGTATGGTGTTGGTGGTTTTGTGGGATACTGGCTTTCTCCGTTCCTCACTCATTTCCCTTTCTACTTCCTTTTGTGCCTCCTTTAGTCTTTCCTTTTCTGTACCTGGGTCAGGGTATATTAGTTTCCTTGTATGGGATCGGGTAATGGCCAGTACTTCTGGTTCTGGCCGTACTACCTCCAGCATGTTCACGCCTTTCTGCCTTGGACATTCCGCATCTTCGTGATTGCTCGACCCACACCATTTGCAGAGTAGTCCTCCTCCTTGCCCGACACCACTCTGGCAGTCGCGTGCAAAATGGCCCCATTCGTTACATTGTCGACATTGTATCATTGGTCTGCCTTTTGCATCGTATTGGATGCGACCCCGTGGGGTATTATTATTACTATTGTTGTTACTCCCCCTCCGACTGCTCCTATAGCCACCTGGTGATGTGTTTGAGTTTGTGTTCTTGGAGGGTGTAGTGGGTGGTGTTGCCTGTTCTTGAGTATATAGTACCTGGGCACTCCTTGCCTTCAAGTTGTAGGGGCATTCCTTAATAGCATGCCCCAACACTTGGCAGATGTCACAAAAAGCTTTCTTTGGACAATTGGTTTTTGTGTGTCCCTCCAGTTTGCACTCTGTGCACCAGAGGTCCCTGCTCTCCCTACTTTCTTCCTTTTGCGTCCGCATTTCCTGCATCATCCGTCTCATATCCTTCCGGAGTGCTTGTATCGTTCGTGACTCCTCCTCCCTTTCCTGATCATTACTATCTTCATCACTTGTGCGCTTCTTGCCCTTCGATGTCTTGTTCTCGCTTTCAATATCCGTGGCTCTATTGTAAGCGTCCATGAAAGTAGATGGAGGTACTACCTTCATCTATTTCCGCAGGGATGGTTGCAGACCCTCGATGAACCATCGCTTCTTCAACCCATCGACTGGCGTATTGTCCATTTTTTCCAATTAATTCTTTTAGTCTGCGGTAATAGGACCGTACGGTCTCAGTCTTGCCATGTTTAGTGTTGTATATTTCTGCGACGATCTCATCATCGTCCCTAAGTAGCCGAAACTCCTGCTCAAATGCCTTGGCGAGTTTTTTCCAGGTATCCTTTGAAGTGGTGGGCAGGTTCGTGTACCAGTCAATGGCAATTCCACGGAGGGTGGCCGGAAATGCTTTCAGCCAGTTATCCTCATCATCCTCGCCATTGGCCTGCCATATGGTGACACAAGTTTTACAGTGGCGAGCGGGATCCTCTGATCCAAGTCCGTTGAACCTGGGAAGTTTCTGTTTTTCGGGGTTGTGTGCCATCTTTCTCGTACTCCCTGCTTTACTTTGGGAATTGTTGATTGACTTGGTCGACGCGGTTGTTTGCTCCCAATTCTCACTACTTTCTATTCCCTGTGGGCTGTCGTGGCTCTTGTCTTGGTAGAGTTTCAGGCGCCTCTCCAGTTGCTCCTGGATGCGCAGGGACCTTCTCACTATGTCTTCGTGGCTCCCTTCTTCTTTCCTCTGGGGGTTGTCGGCTTCGATCTTTGTTGAGTGTATTTGGCATTAATTGTTGGAACTACGGTGCTTTCGTCGTTGAGTGGAGTCCCTCTGTTCTTCTTCCCTTCGGTTCCTTTCTCTATACTATTGAAGCACTTGCTGCCTCCGTTGCTCCCTCCGTGTGTTCTCTCGTTCCTCTTCACGTTCCAGGAGTACACGTGTCAACAACCGTGGAAGGCTACCCAAGAGATCGTGCACGACCTGGTTCGTGTTGAGTTCCACCCGTACCGTACCAGCCGAGACAGCGCTCAGTTCTGCTTCTCGCTGTACATACCGGTCCACGGAAACGTTCCACGCGTGAATCAGGTCTTGTGTCAACTGATCCTCCCTAGTTACTTCCGTATTATCCTCTACGTCACTGTCTATCACCAGGATGCTTTGGTTGAATGGACGACCCATTATACTTCCATCTCGCCAGCTTTCCCTCCTGAGACCTTCAGATTCGACTTAGGCAACGGCGCCAAAATGTTAGTAGCCTATGTCGGTTAGAACTCTAACCATAAATATATCGGGCTCACTGATGAGGAATTAAGTATAAGGTATTGCAGTCGTGAATCATACATCACAGAATATAAGCCAACGCACGCATTACAGAATATAAGCACTCATAGAATAGATGCATTGAGAGATGTATTTTTATTCATTCCAAAAACCCACACCTTCAAAGGTGCTACAAGGCTGCATATAAAGAGTCTGCAGTTGGTTGAGCCATCAACCGCCAACAACTACCAACTACCCACCCATATAACAACTTAATTATTACTATTACATTAATATAACTAGTTTTACGGCTTACACGAACCTAATGTAAAGAAGTTCTTATGATTGATGAAGATGTGGCAGATCCTTGTGCAAAGAATGGAGTCCCTTTGAAGCCAAATCGTTCCTCTCATGCAGCCGCCCTTGTTCTAGCATGAACTTCTGATATTAAGTCGTAGCAGCAATAATGAAGATCTTTAACAATGTCTTCTTTCAATGTATTTAAATCTGCAAAAGATATTCTTTGAAAACCCCTTGAAGATTCTGAAAGAAATGTAAATCTTATCCAATGAAGCACCAACTGGACCTCTGTATGAAGCCCACTATCAAGCAATGATTCAGCTGGTCTTTCACAGCCTCAAGATTGCATAAACACTGAAGAGATTTCGTTCTCCAATGCTGAAGTTGCTTGAAACCCTAGGTCTCAATGCACAACACCCAAAAACAAAGACAAATGGTCAACAGTAACGAGTTTGATTTGCTTTTTTGAAACCTTTTATAACCTCTCAACTCTTAAATGCCTTTAATTCCCTTTTGAAATCCACTTTAGGGTTTTATTAAAACTTTATAATAACTTTTTAAAAAGGTCGATCTTTTCGTTTGGTGCAAAACAAAATAATATAAAGTATATATATTAATAATCACTTATATCTCCCTTGCAATTGGTACTTTATATTATTCCTCATATTCACTTTACAATTTGACTTTATAATCATTAAATTTCCTTCTGTAATAAAGTCAAATAAAGTCATTAAATGCTCTCACTTTATAATTTGATTTTATGATATTAAATCCCCTTTAATTATAAAATCGCATGAAGTCAATATAATATTCCCTTAAAATAATTAATTATTATTAAAGTAACACTTTAATAATAATTAAATGTCATTGTTAGTTTTAGCAATTAGATTAGCAGTATAAAACAGGAAATCAGAATGCAAAGTAAATCATACGCATAACACACATGTACCTTGTGTTAGTTTTAGCAATCAGATTAGCAGTATAGAACAGAAAATCAGAATGCAAAGTAAATCATACGCATAACACACATGTACCCTGGGAAAACCTCCCTCTTGGAGGTGAAAAACCTAGCAACCACTATCTCAGAATGTATTATGTTAACCACAGAGTAGATTTACAATATAGCCTTCTAGGGCAGAAGCACACCTTATCTGAGATATAACAATTTGAAGAATCAAATCCCTGTAGCTCATTTGGCAGCCCAGATTTGAGTTCGCTGACTTTGTATGAGGTTTACTCAGCCTTGCAAGATGTTCGCTTAGTCTTGATAGGGTTCGCTGGGCTGTAACTCTACTTCGCTTGCTGAAGATTGCAGATTAGAACACAAGGGCAGATCGCTGACTAGTAGTTCGCTCACAACTGGAAGGAGTTTGCTGACCTCTAGATTATGTTCGCTGATCTTCCAATCAAGTTCGCTGACTTCTAATACTGATTCGCTAATCACTGAAGATAATTCGCTGATTACAAAAGGCAATTTGCTACTTAATGAAGATAGAGGATATTCGCTAAATGTGTATCTTCTGACCTCAAGTCACTTCCTTTATACATGCCTTTAACCCTTATGCCTAGGTTGGCCTTGGTGCCAAATTACAAATTCAATTTGCAAATTACATAGAACCTACCCCAAGTTACAAGTTACATATTCAATAGGTCCTGACCTATTGAATTACAAGTTATACAATGAATAGGTCTTGCCCCATAACCATTATAAGTTACATAAGTTGAGCGCCCAAATAGGACCTGCCCTTAACATTCACAAGTTACATTGATATCTATTTGGGCCCAGCCCAATTACAAGCTATCCAGATTGGGGCTCAGCCCTAAACATTAATCAATTATATCAATACAATTAATTTTAAGGCCAAGGGCCACATTAAAATTAATTATGCTAGGGATTCGACCTAGCTACATTTCAACAGTCATAACTCCGTTAATAACCATTATTTAATGATTCTGACTTCATCACTGGCTAGCCCACTGCTCCCACCGTCAATTTGGATGTCTTACTAAAAATAGTAAGGGTCCCTCTCTAACATCCACTGACTTACTATAAATAGTAAGTCCCTCAAAACGGAACTAGAAACCTCTGAATATCAATGCCTCAAAACAACTGAAAGATCTAGTGAGATAAACAATTACAACGACCACGTGAAGAGCTCCAAAACTGGACCCTCTAATCCACCATACTAGCCAAAATAATAGGCTAATCCCTCGAACTCTGATGCTCACAAAAATGGGGACATTACAATTGACTTTTCAAACAGTAACGCATTCTGATGGAAGTTTATGCACTTCCTCAACCCTTCCAGTAGCACATACTGATCTTCAAATAAAATTTTCAACATGATAGTCAAAAATAATTTTATGGCATGTTCTACCATGTTAGGAAACTTACTCATATGCTTGATAATTACCTCCTGGAAACACCTCCAAGACAATCTTTCTCTGCAAATCAAATAGTGTCTTGGATCTATAGCTAGAAGTGCACTGTCATTTGGCAACTTGAATTTGAGACTTCTGAGACATTTGCTAATGTAATGGGTTTGATTTTTTCTGTTCTTATGACTGTTATAACAATTGTTGCAACTTCTACCACAACAAATACATCTTTTGGAAAAAGATCTTCCATTCTTACTATACTGCTGAGATACATATCATGAGAATGCATAACCAAAGACCCAAATATTACCTCAACCTATGGGAAATCATTTTTAGCCTCCTGGATTGGTCTATAGGATCTAATATAGAGAAGTAGAGGAATCAAACAGCAGCAACATTCATTTCTTGGCACTTTGGTCTCCACAAGTTAAAACAACAACTTATTCTGAAGGAAGATGATGAACTCCTGAGAAACATCATTTGGCATATACTTGACACCCTTTTCTATTCCATATAAAGAGTTAGTGGCAAACGTATCAACAGCACAATCTAACATGATGGAAATACTTTTACCTTTATGGAAAATAAAAAAATGCCAATAAGTAATCATTCTGAAATAATCATCTACCACCATCATTTGTATTGCTACTTTTTGTGACCCATCACTCCCATAGTACCAAACCAAAAAGAGTCTTCTTTCAAAGTGATCTATCTCCATCACACATCTTTCATGAACCATAGGATATATGAAGTCTTTCAAGCATAACTAACAGGAAATTCCTCATCATACCTTGTGAATCCATCTTTCAAAACTTGGGACATGATGAAATAAGATTTATTGGGTTCCCATATTTGCATTGAAATCCAAACCATTCCTTTTCTTGAAGCACCACATTTCAAAGATAATGCACATGAGAAATATGGAATGCTAAGTATATAACATGAGATGATTACCATAACAAATTCCTTTAATGCTTCTTGTGATCAACCTCCTGAATGTCTTGGAAACTTATGACAAGACCCAATATGAAGAAGTCAGTCTCCCATACTGTTGACACTCTTTGTAGTTCATGCTGTTGATATACATAACTTTTCCCAAATGCTCCAAAATATCTACTAGAGTCTTGAAACCTAGAATGTTATCAGCAAAGATCATATCAAAAAGTAATACCTCATTCACCTTCAATTGGTAAGTCAAGCTAGGCATAAACTTGAACTTTATGTGCTCCTTGCAAATCAATAGGTAGCTTGATTGTAATGTCCCCTACTAGGAGGCTGCCTGTTTCCTAGTAATTAACATACATCATTATACGTCATTATGCCTTCAATTAGATCATTAATACTAAGGAACAATTAATATTCATTATACAAGTGATAATTACCATATTCTAGCCCTCAATCCTTACTCCTTTCCTAACTATCAACCCTCATAGAGGATGGGGAATTACTTGTTAGGGTGCTAGGAAACCACCTCCACAAATAGGCCCAAGGGTTTCAGGAACACTTGTCCATACCACCTCTTGGTGCTCACCTATTTTGGGATGGATTTACTCCGCCTTTCCCTTAACAAAACCAAACTACCCTCATGAGGGGCTATATAGAATGACTTGCCAGTCATTAATAATGATTTGCTCATCTGATGCCCTACAATAGTTGATATTATAAACTGACGGTATATTTATCTCCATGCTTTTTCCCCATCTCCTAACACTTCAAACAATCCTCTATATTATATATATATCGTTCAAAATGCCTTTTCATAGAAGAGAGACATTACTTTCCAAATCACACCTTTTCTCAATATGATAATTGCTGTCTTTTTAATATTTGTTTGTTAATAAACAAAGAGAGATGAAATCGCACCCCTTTATTAATTATGTCTTTCACTATAATGAATCGCCCTTGGGTCAGCATATTACTTGTGTCTTTTCCGTAACTGTCTTAATTATTGTATCTTATTTAATTGCCATTCTTTAATTGCTGCTGATTACTTAAACAACATGAAACTGTTCCTGTCCTTTTGATCACTGCTTAAGCTTTTAATAATGTTGCCATTCTTCATGAAATATGAATTGCCCTCCCAGCATTTGTCTTCTGTCTTCATTGAATAAAATCACTTACATCTGTATCCTTCACTTCTGCGATTCTCTGTAGTTGATTCACCTTTTTATTTTCTTTATGCTAATTAGCCCCTTCACAACACCAATATTCACACCAAGCAGTAATAGTGAGAAAGATGCCACAGCCACGTGAGCAGGTATAATTCACAAAACCAAGTTTGACAAATTATGAAAGCCACGATCCTCCAACATCCACTTATTTCAACGGCTCCTGTAATGTCTCTAGTTTTGGTATGTTCTGACCTGTAAGGTAATGTTCTTAGTGGGGGCATGACATTGATACCAACTCAAAATATATAGAAATATTGGTGTGTTCACTATCAATAACATGCTGAAATCTCCGCTCCACAAATGATTCTAGTAGCACATATCCAAAAATTCTCCTTTGCTGATTTGATGGTAGATAAATGATAGATTGAGGCTCACCTAAGAATAGCATAGCTTGCAATATTCTTAAACACCAAATAGCTTACTCTCCTACAAGCGTCCCCTGAAACACTATACTCTTCTATAAAAGGATTTGATAAATCAAAAATATAAAACTCAAAGCATGAATTGATTACCTCCATTTTATGTCAAAAAACACAAGTGTTGCATTTCAATGCATGTCAAAAATATGGATGATACGAGTTGAGTATGAAAGGTCTATCGAAAGATCTTTCAATCTCAAAAATCTTGCAACTCCTAGAACCATGATATAGAAGCCTCTACCAAACCTTTGTTCATTCCAAAAGATAAACAATATCTTTCCCTTCATCATTTCTTTATCTTTTCTTTATCTTTTGTAATGAGATAGTTTTCCAAAAACTATAGACACTGGACTTAAATAACCTTGTTAGCAAAGAACTCAAAACATATCTTACACTTGCTCAAGGTTATAATCAGCTTTCTATCTATCCAAGTGCATAGAATGGATATTTTTTTTGTGACTATGGCAGCAAACCTATCAATTATTTCAGCCTTCAAATGAATCTGAATGTTACCCCTGTGATTGATCAGAAAAGTAACCAGGGTCCCATACCAGCATGCATGAATAAGTCAAAACCATAGAAAAATGATTTGTATCACCCTTGGATAGATTGTCACCTGGATCCCATATACAAAGGCAATCTTGAATTGGGATTAATGAACTTATGTTCTCTATTCTGCAATTCACATCTTTGTTCCTATCTTCCTCTTTAGAACATTTTCCAAAATGATAGAAATATTGTAGAGACATGGTAGGATATATTAATTCATACCTAGGGCTGAAATAATGTAATAAACATGTTCATCCACCTTCATGAAAACATGCTCATTAATTTGGATCTCTTTTGGAATTTCCTCACATACCTGAAAAGCTTCCTAAAAAATATTTTCCTTTCCCTCAATTTTGGGTCTTCCTTAGCCATATTTGTATTGGCCGTCTCTTGTATATTCATTTCAAGTGTACCCATTATTGTTGTAGGTTCCTGAATAGTATTTTCTTCTTTGTTGATTTCAAGCATGTTTTCTTGGCATATAAAATCATTAGAAATTAATGATGCATACTGAAAGATTAAAGAATCTTTACCTTCTTGTTCTTTTTCTGTGATACTCTGCGACTCCTCCAACAATTCTTCCAGCTCCCTGATTTTTGCAACCTTATTCAACTGATCTTGTTCTTTCCTTCTCATGTGGCATTCACAAAATGGTATTTCAAATCTTTTCTTTGAAAGGTACTCAACAAAATTTTTGTAAACCTCTCCTTTTGGCATATCTTTTCCTGTAAGCTTTGCAAATTTGTAAAATGTAAGGGCTGCCTTAAAGTCTCTAGAGTTCATTAAATATTCATCAAATCAATGAGAGATTCTAGGCATTCCCAAACTCTTGAAAATAGATTTGAAAAATCCTTCCACGATCAACAACTTAGGAATCTGCAAGATGGCAAGATCTTCTTTCTTTTTACACAGTATTCAAAGAATTATGTAAACCGTTAGTTTGGCAGAATCAAGGCTCTGGTACCACTGTAATGTCCCTTATCAAATAAATTATCAGATCTAAAACTTTTTATAACTTCTTTAATTGAACTTTTCAAGTAAACAAAATTAATGCGGACTAGCTTTTAGGAATGGACATTGAAACACCTCAGAGTTGCAACAATCACAGAACTAATGTATTATGAAATCTCATTGATTTTTTCCATGGAAGTACATTATATTTGCTGTCATAGTCTGTTATAAATAGCAAAGTACATCTGCTACAAATTATCCAAAAACTATGAGCAAATATGAAGCCCGAAATGTTCTGCAAGCTCATAAACTATCAAGAAAACTTCCCCAAACTTACAACAAGGGTTTCTTATGATATACTGACTGATTTACAATGGAATAACAACCACCTACCACAAATCTGTCATAAATAACTGCAACAATTGAATACCCAAACCCCAAAGAACTCACAACCAACAAATTGCAAAACTAAAATCTCAAACTGTTCAGCACAATGATAATCTTTGAATGAGATTATACTAAGGCAATCCTTGACTTCTGTCTTAGATCACCTAGTAATCATCTGACTTCCGTCTTTAGATCACCTGGAAACTTTCAAACTCTCGTTCTATAGTCTCATTCTCCACTGGTTTATCAGCCACTAAAGAAACAAGCAAAAACTTTGATAAAATTTGCAACAAGAATGATAAAAAACAAAGCGAAATCCATGAACACATGAAATCACTTTCAAAACTCAAATTGGATGCCAAAATGCCACTCCCAAGGAAAGGAAAGGAAACTTTCCTTTTGCCAAGTGTCTCAACTTTACCAAAATTGCCAATTACCATTGAAGCCAACAATGATTCCAAGTGAAGTTTCCCAAATCTCCACACCAAAAGGTGGGAAGACATTTAAATTAAATATCTTTTGAGAAGAAAATAAATTTATAATTTAGCCAAAGATACCCAAAGATGCCAAGGAAACTTTCCAAAAACCAATGCCACCAAATAGGACATCAATTTAATATTTATTTGTTTGATAAATGTGATTTGTATCAAAACAAATACTTATTAAATTAATATTTATTTTTTTCAAACTGTTTTATGAACCCGACTTACTATTTCTGGATAGTGTGGATGTACTATTTTTAGGAAGTTTCTATTTTTGGAAAAAGGGGATGTGAGAGTAGAAATATTCCATGAGACTAGGGGTGGAATTCTTGTTCACCCAGTAATCACAAGGGAACTCAAAGAAAGGTAATCATGTTAGCTTTGGAATTTGTCAGGAGGCAAATGACCTAGTGATGGTGTGTTGAACCATAGTTCCTCCATATTAGCGGATGTTTCACATTATCTTCTATTTACAAATTTACAAAATTTGAAAATTTTGCTTCTTGTTTGGACCTTTTAAATGTAGATCTGAGTCAGTTTCCACTATAGGGCTAAATTAAAGCTTCAAGGCCATGGTGGCCTTCTTGTTTGGTCGAAGGGCACAACCTCTGCAATCAAGCTCAAATTAAAAGCTTTGAGGCCATGGTGACCTTCATGGTGTGTCTCATTTGTCATCATTTTATCACTTTTAATTAAGCTCCAAGTCCTTCCAAAAATATAAATGTTGAGTTAGTTAAACCATAATTTAAATCTGCCTTGAAATGCATGCCATTGTGTTGGAAAAAAATTGGTGATCCAGTCTGACTTGGATTGTCAATGGTGGGGAATGGCGATTAATTGTGATTTTTTGCATATTACTGCAACTATGCTTCAAATAAATTGGAGATAATATCCTTCTATAAAATTTTCTTTATGAAACTATATAATGTTTTTCAACACAGTTTCATCCAGGGAAAAACATTACAAAGACTTTGCATTGTGGGAGCTCTAATCTTTGATACTATTCATTTAACAACTTTCTAGTATTTGATTTTTGTGGGTTTTAGTCATTGGTGATTTAATAGGCAATGAAGAATCATTCATAAACTATGATACAATTTGAATATAAATTCCATAGATAAACTTATTTGTAATTTCTTCTTTGCTTGATTTTGTCCTATAAAAAGTTTTTAGGACCTTGCATGTGCTGCTTGAATCTGATATAGATAATGAAAAGATTCTTTCTTGCCAATGCCATGAACTGATTTGTGCTGATTACTTGTGTGGTTGTTCCACAATGTGTATTTATCAGTGTTACAAGGTGGAAACACGTTTCCACCTTGTTGGTTCATGTTTCATCATTTACCGAACATTAGAATAAAATATCCAAGGATACTCTACCCTCTCTTGAACAAAATCACTACGTGTGCCAAGATTGCAAATAAAGTCCACACAACGACTCCAAGGTTTATATGTGCAAATGGGCGACTTTGTGTTGGATAGCTACCTTGGTTATGCATGCTGAAATAAAAGGGGGACTTACGCTTGGCTCGTTCAATTCACAATGAAGGTCTATACAATTAAGCTCTACGATAAGAACCATGTAAACTCCAAAATAATAGAATTAATCACCATCAATTTGAACAATGCATCACTTATTACTTTGGCAGTCATAAACAATAATTTGCTTATCTTATCATGTTTTGCAACATGCTCCCATGATTTACAAATGAGGGGCGAGCTCAATTTATAGGCTCCCCAATTACAATTCAATGGCCAAGATTGATTTCAAATCAACGATCGGGATTACAAAATAAAACCCTAATTAGGGTTTGCTACAACTAGCTACCCCTCAACCAATGAGAAAATTACATTTGAGGACACTTGTCCTTCTTGCTAAATATAAACCAATAATAAAATAGAAGGTTGTTGCATTGTGAAGTGTGCCTTCTAGAAGCTTCTAGATAAGTCTGGTTCATTGAACCTATACATGTTGACTTGAAACAATTTGATTGTTGAATATCTTTTTAAAATTCTCCAATTTTTGTCGAGAAATTTTTTAAGTATGGAAATTTGTTTGGAATACCATTCTTGTTGCCATCTGATTCTGATTGGGAGCTTGTCTTTAATTCTTGAAGAGATGAAATCCTTCAAGAAGTTGCCCCGATTGCTTCAATAGGTCTGGGATTGTAGATGAAATCTCCCAAGAAGTCTGATATTTTTTTTATATTTTCACCAAGTTTGAGGACTTTTCTTTCTTGATGCCTTGGAATTCTTTCATGTGCCCTGAATTTGGAGAAGAACTCCTGTGTGCCTACGCCACAATGGAGGAAATCAAAACTTTCTTAGTGAAGCATTTCCCATACTTAGCCTATTCAATTTCATTTTGTGACACCTTCGTGTGAACCTTCCAACACCTAGCCGAGATTTTGGCCATCTCTATGCTCGAATGAACTTTGCTTGTGGATTTGACCTCAATTCTGAATTTGGCTTGTGCTAAGTAGGACAAACTCCACCCTTGAACAAGGTTTTTTATTCATTTCCTCTTTACTTTTCCTCTTTATTCTTCTTCTTTCTTCCCATTTTCTCTCCAACACTTAGTCAAAATGTAATTCTTTTGTTGTGGAAAATTCCACACTTAGCCATTTTTTTATTTTTTATTCTGGCAAATTCCAACACTTGGGTCGAACTTCGGAAATTCCTTTCCTTCCCTGGGTAGGTGAATGTGTTGCCAAAGAGTCTTTAGAAATTCGCGTGTTCAAAATTTTTCAAATTAAGTGTTGGAAAAAATATAAAAATATTTTAGGTGTCGAGCTTTATTTTCCAACCCTTTCAATCTTGTTTGATTTTTCAATGGTGGATCTCATGCTTCTTGGCCAATTTGTTTGTTCCTCTAGCCATTTTCCTCTTTCATGGCAAATTTGGTCTCTTGCTAGGCCGAATTGGTTATCTTGTCATCATTTTCTAGTCATGGTGGACTTTGCACATGTTTGGACATAGTAACTTTGTGCCATTTTACCTTGCTACCTTCAATTTCCCCTAGGCGAACTTTGTAGATGTCTGGTCATGTGTAGGTTGATTGGCCAACTTCTCTAGGTGTTCGGCGAACTTTAACCTCTTCAAGCCATCTTTTCCTTCTCTTTGGTGAGCTTGATCATCTTTGTGTCTATGCCAAACTTCATAGTCTTCCAACCATATGCAAACCTCATGAATATTTGGACACCTTCCTTAGCTGGGCGGACTTTAGGCTTGTCTCGCCATCCACAAAGTAAGCTTAGACTAACTTTACACAATGAACAAAAATCATCTATTCATCAAAAGTATGAGTGAAGATTCACCATAAATCAATACTTATCAGATTTTGCATTCGTTTAACATACATGAAATAAAATCTAAACTATGATGAGGGATAAGAACCATGTAAACTCCAAAATAATGGAAGTAATCACCATCAATTTGAACAATGCATCACTTATTACTTTGACAGTCATAAACAACAATTTGACTGATACAAAGTTCCCAAACTCAAATTCAATCACACAAAGTAAACATATCACATTTAAGATCAATATTCATAAGAATACTTGACATCAACCGGTTTGACTGTTATGACAACTTAACAGTAAACAACTCCAATCTTGTAAACATCAACAATGCTTAATCATATTTCAACATATTCATCTCTTAATGCTTCTAGTTATCATGCCTTATCAGAAGTTAATCAAATCAACAAATAAGATCATAACCACAAAAACATTCACCACTTGACACAAATGTTTATAGGTAGAAAACCCAAATAGGTAAAAACCACGGTGAGATGAGACTCACAAGGATAGCTATCTGAACTCTTCTGAAGTTCGCCTTGTTAGGAGCCAAGCATGTTAAAGCTTTACAATAGGTCTTGTTAAGAACTAATTCTGGTTAGGAATCACCCGGTAAAGAGATTTACAAATATGCCTTGATGAAAAGCACAATACCCTATTAGCAGTAACCTTGCTGGAAGATTTAAGAATCCAAGCTAATGGACCACCTTGTTAGAGGATTTAATAAGTAACCAAGCTTGTTAGAGCTTACCTTGTTAAGGGATTTCACTTCTGCTGTAATTGTTAGAAAGCAACAGGTTTTCTTGATATGTCTGAATAGCACTACATTTGGTTGATCAGATCCTTTTAAGCTTCAATTTGCCTTTACTCAAAGTACAGATCCATTCACCGGTTAGGCAACTACACACTCAACAGGTTTCTGCCAATCTTGTCAACCAATTTTACAAACAACTTCATCGACCTTAAATACAAATCAATTAGGTCAGTAACACAACAAAAACCTAATTCTCATCATCGAGATTACAAACAAGTTGGTACAATCTTGACCGTTTAGAAATCATAACAATCTCTTCACATTCTTCAGGAAAATTCCAACCGCTCCATTATCACCGCTTCATCGAACTTTGTAACTCATCACGCACTATGCATTAGATGCAATCCACTTTGCTCCTTCCCTAGTCAACAAACAAACGTGCCAAAACAAACTGAATTTATCTTCACGTCTCCATCATTATTGCTCATCAAATAATAAACCAACAAACTTGATCGGTTAGGGTTTAACAACTGATAGGGTTTACCGGTTACATTGCATAGAATGGTTTAACCCTTTACACCGATTTACTGGTTCAACTCACAACCTTAACATACTGGTTTACAACATCTTCCACAAAGCTCTTCCTACTGGTTACTAGCCAATATAAAAAAACAACAATATCAACAATAACGTGAATACCATTACCGGTTCAATTGACATCAATGACAACATATCATTAATGCAATCTATATGCAAAATGCTAACAAACTAAAAATGCCAACAATCTCCCCTTTTGGCATTGATGGAAATACAAATATCAACGCCTTTGATTGCTGCTGAGATTGGTGAATAGGAATCCTGGTTTACATTACCAAGTATTCACCTTGCTTTCTTCAGCCTGCCATTGGTTGACCTAATCAGACACATAATTCTTCTCCTCAATCACATAATTCTTTTCCCTCTTTGACAACAATGCCAAAGTGAAAGTAAAATCATGTAATTCTGCTCTCACTGTGCATCAACAACATACTACAACTTGATGCTCCCCCTATGGAATACATCCATTTCTTCATCAATCCATGTAAGATTCTACAAATAATTCAGGGACTGATGCAATCAACATCATGCTCAATTAAATTCATGAAGAGAGTCAATCTCCAATTGACTTCTAAGATACTCAAAAGTGGTCTTAGGCAGAGGTTTGGTAAAGATATCTGCAAGCTGCTTTTTTGGTAGAAACATGCTCCAAGATGACATCTTTACTTTGAACTTTTTCCCTCAAAGTGATACTTCAATTCAATGTGCTTAGTCCTTGCATGCAAAACTATATTTTTAGAAATTTTTATTGCACTTGTATTATCACACAAAATCTTAATTGGTTCTGAGATTTTCATCTTAAAACCTTCCAAAATGCATCTCATCCAAATAGCTTGTGTGCAATTTATATAAGCTGCTACATACTCAGCTTTAGCAGTAGATTGTGAAGAACAACTCTGCTTTTTACTATTCCATGAAACTAGCCTTCCTCCTAGAAAGAATTTCCACCGGTAGTACTCTTCCGGTCATCACTGGTTGTAGCAAAGCCTATCTTCATCAGATGTGTATGAAGCCGTTCATACCATGCTTTGGGTGCCTACTTTAATCCATACAAAGCTTTATGCAATTTGCATACCATGTCTTCCTTATCTGTCAATGCATAAACATCAGGCTGCTCTATATAAACCTCTTCTTCCAATATCCCTTTAAAAAATGAAGACTTAACATCCATTTGGTATAGCTTGAACTTTTTATGAGCTGCAAATGCAAGTAAAGTTCTGACACCTTCAAGTCTTTCTACTGGTGCAAAAGTTTCTCCATAATCTTCTCCTTCTTCTTGCACATAACCTTTGCAAACTAATCTTGCCTTGTTGCGAACTACAACACCATCTTCATTTAACTTGTTTCTGAACACCCATTTAGTACCTATAACATTCTTGTTTATCGGTCGGGGTACCAGGGTCCAAGTGTTGTTCTTCTCAATTTGATCCAATTCCTCCTCCATAGCTTTAACCCAATGATCATCACCAAATGCCTCCTTAGCACTTCTAGGTTCAAAGGTGGAGATCTTGCAAGAGTCCTCTCTTATTCTCCTTCTAGTTAGCACTCCAACATCCTTATCCCCAATAATATGTTCAGGACTGTGATTCAGTCTCACATACCTAGGAATAACATGATCATTCTTTTTAGGTTCAACTTCTTCATTATCATCTTCTTCTGAATTTATTTGTTCCGGTTGAACAAGTACATCAGGATTTGCTTTACCGGTTTCTAATTTAACAGTTTCAGGTTCCAAAAGCAAAATGCAAGGATCTTCATCCTTTTTCTTTGAACTGGTTCCTTCAAAGGCTTCAGGACATTCATCTACACGAACATTAACACTCTCAACAATTCTCTATGTTCAATTGTTGAAGCATTTATAGGCCTTACTCTTGGTGGAATAGCCAAGAATTATGCCTTCATCACTCTTAGCTTCAAACTTGTTTATTTAATCACCTCTTTTAATAAAACATTTGCTTCCAAATATCTTAAAATAGCTAACATCAGGTGATCTACCATACCAGTATTCATAAGGGGTCTTGTCCTTACCTCTTTTCACCAGAACTTGGTTCATTGTGTAGACAGTTGTACTTACAACTTCTTTCCAAAATGTTTTCACTACACCTCCTTGTATCAACATAGTCCTAGCAGCTTCAACCACTAATTGGTTGTTTCTCTTTGCTATACCATTCTGCTGTGGTGTCCTTGGTGCAGAAAGTTGCCGCTTGATACCATTCTCATCACAGTACTTAGTGAATTCCTCAAAAGTAAGTTCACTGCCTTGATCTATTCTTAGACATTTTATCTTTTTGCCACTCTCTTTCTCAGCTAAGGCCTTGAATGCCTTGAATTTACCAAAAGCTTCATTCTTATCCTTCAAGAATGTGACCCACATCATACTTGAACAATCATCACTGAAGATCATGAAATATTTGTCACCTTGAATGCTTCTTGTTCTTATTGGTCCACATAGATCTGTATGAACCAAATCTAACAAGTGCTCTACTGAGAAGGACTTGCTCTTGAAAGTTGAAGAAGTCATCTTTCCTAACTGACATTCTTTACAAAGAGCATTAACCGATTTGTCTAGCTGAGGCAGACCTCTTACTGTCTTAGACTTGCTTACTTTAACAATATTTTCAAAATTTATATGACAAAATCTCCTATGCCAAAGCCAACTATCGTCTATCTTTGCAATCAAACAGTTGCTAACTTTAGGATTAAGATGAAATAGATTACCTTTGGTCTGTTTCCTGGTTGCAATCAATTCACCTTTGTTGTCAAAGATTTTGCACATACCATTTCTAAACTCCAGTGGATATCCTCTATCATTAAGTTGTGCCACACTCAAACGACTGTGCTTTAGGCCTTCAACCCAATAGACATCGTTAGCACCGCTCTTCCCATTAAGAGAAATAACTCCCTTACCTTTAACCATACATGGTGAGTCATTGCCAAATCTGACAACACCGCCATCAAATTCCTTCAAGGAAAGACATTTGCTCCAATCACCGATCATGTGATGTGAACAACCACTATCAATGATCCAATCATTAGAGTTATCCATCTTGGATACTAGTGCCTTCTAATCTGACATTTCTTCCTTAATAGCTACAAACACAATGTCTTCACTAGCATCATCATCAGATTCCTCATCAGTAATACCACTGTCAATAGCTACAAGACAATCTCTCTTGCCTTTACCTTTATACATCTTAAATTTGTCTCTCTTGTATTCATTTTCACCATTAGGGCAATTAGCTGCTATATGACCAATCTTGTTGCATGCAAAACATTTTAAAGGTAGCTTACCTCTATATTTACCAGTGCCTCTAGGCAGTCGTTTTTCCAACAATGCTTCGAGTTCCACTAAGCTGTCTTCATCATCAACATCTTTGCTGGATCTAGATTCATAGCTATGGCCGATATCTCTACTTCTCACAGATGGGTTAGATACAGAAGCTCTAAATGCAGATTCTAAATTTTGTACACTACCATCATAGCCATTTAATTCAAAAGCAATAAGTTTGCCAATAATAGAGTCAAGAGATACCTTTGTCTTGTCAATGAATTTCAACTCTTGAATAACTGCAACTTAGATAGCATAGACCGGTAGCAGGGTTCTCAGTATCTTACTGATCACTGTGACATCTTCCACTTTCTCTCATGCACTCTTTATTTCACCATCTCTTTTATCCTTTGACCATACTGCCGGATATTCTCACCTTCAGACATTCTCATGTCATCAAACTTTCCTCTTAGACTCTCCTCTTTAGCAATCTTAACATGTTCATCACCACTATAAATCTCTTCAAGTTTTTCCATACTTCATATGCAGTTTCAAGACCATGAACATCTACATATTCAACATCAGACATAAAACTGATAATAGCCTCTAATGCTTGATGATTTTCTTCTTGTTCTTTCTTCCGATCATCAGTCAGGGTTCCAGTCGGTGTAATATACTTAATTTCTATATGATCCCAATACTGACTACCAAGACTCTTAATGTAAATTTTCATTCTGTCGCTCCATATTGTATAGTCATCTGTGTTGAACTTCAGACCTTCTTTCTTCATCATGATCTACAAAATCTTTTCCTCAAGTTGTTAGGCTTTTAAATTAAAGAGGACCTGAGACACTCTGATACCAATTGATGGTATGATGAAAGAATAAGTATCCGGTAGAATATTGAGGGGGGGGTGGGGTGGCGTGAAACAGTATATTGAAAAACTGATACAAAGTTCCCAAACTCAAATTCAATCACACAAAGTAAACATATCACAGTTAAGATCAATATTCATAAGAATACTTGACATCAACTGGTTTGACTGTTATGACAACTTAACAGTAAACAACTCCAATCTTGTAAACATTAACAATGCTTAATCATATCTCAACATATTTATCTCTCAATGTTTCTAGTTATCATGCCTTATCAGAAGTTAATCAAATCAACAAATAAGATCATAACCGCAAAAACATTCACCACTTGACACAAATGTTTATACGTGGAAAACCCAAATAGGTAAAAACCACAGTGAGATGAGACTCACAAGGATAGCTATCTGAACTCTTCTGAAGTTCGCCCTGTTAGGAGCCAAGCCTGTTAAAGCTTTACAATAAGTCTCGTTAAGAACTAATTCCGGTTAGGAATCACCCGGTTAAGAGATTTACAAATATGCCTTGATAAAAAACATAATACTCTGTTAGGAGTAACCTCGCTGAAGGATTTAAGAATCCAAGCTAATGGACCACCTTGTTAGAGGATTTAATTAGTAACCAAACTTGTTAGAGCTTACCTGGTTAAGGGGATTTCACTTCTACTGTAATTGTTAGAAAACAACAAGTTTTCTTGATCTGTTTGAATAGCACTACATTTGCTTGATCAGATCCTTTTAAGCTTCAATCTGCCTTTACTCAAATTTCAGATCCATTCACCGGTTAGGCAACTACACACTCAATAGGTTTCTGCCAATCTTGCCAACAACTTTTACAAACAACTTCATCGACCTTAAATACAAATCAATTAGGTCGGTAACACAACAAAAACATAATTCTCATCATCGAGATTACAAACAAGTGGGTACAATCTTGACCGTTTAGAAATCATAACAATCTCTTCACATTCTTCAAGAAAATTCCAACCACTCCATGATCATCACTTCATCGGACTTTGTAACTCATCACACACTATGCATTACATGCAATCCACTTTGCTCCTTCCCTAGTCAACAAACAAACGTGCCAAAACAATCCAAACTTATCCTTATACAATGATCACACGTGTCTCCATCATTACCGCTCATCAGATAATAAACCAACAAACTTGATCGGTTAGGGTTTAACAACTGATAGTGTTTACTGGTTACATTGCATAGAAATGTTTAACCCTTTACACCGGTTTACCGGTTCAACTCACAAATTTAACATACCGGTTTACAACATCTCTCACAAAGCTCTTCCTACCGGTTACTAGCCAATATCAAAAACAACAATATCAGCAATAACATGAATACCATTACCGGTTAAATTGACATCAATGACAACATATCATTAATGCAATCTATATGCAAAATGCCAACAAACTAAAATTGCTAACATAGTCATGTGTAGGTTGATTGGCCAACTTCTCTAGGTGTTGGGCGGACTTTAACCTCTTCAAGCCATCTTTTCCTTCTCTTTGGTGAACTTGATCATTTTTGTGTCTATGCCAAACTTCATAGTCTTCCAACCATAGGTGAACCTCTTGAATATTTGGACACCTTCCTTAGTTGGGTAGACTTTAGGCTTGTTTCGCCATTCAACCTTACTTTCTCCTTGGGTGGGGCAGACTTGACAAGTGTTTGGACATTTTTCTTGACTCTTTCCGCTTCTTGCTTATGAAATTTCCTTAACACTTAACCAAAATTTGAAATTTTATTCTCCAAAGTATCAACACTCAGCCAATTTTCTGAATTTTTTCTCCCCAAGGTTTCAACACTCGGGCCAATTTTCTCATTTTTTTTTGACAGACTTCAACTTGTGCCGAACATTGTGCAACTTGGCTGAGTGGACTTCACAGTTGATTGGACATGTCCAAACCTTGGGCAAGAATTTTGGCAGGCTCTTCGGACAGTCTAAGGTGTACTTGGCAGTTGATCGAACATCTCCCCTTCGACGGACTTGGTAGTTGATCAACACTCCAAGGCGAACTTGGTAGTTATTCTGCCATCCTCCAAAGTTGCTCCCATCGCCATCTTCAAGTTTGATCTGCCATGTTTATGTTTGATTTGCCATGCCGCTTATCTGAAATATATGGAACAAAACCCTAGCTTGGAGATTTTACCTTGCTTTTTAGACTTGGAGATACAAATTTTTGATTTTGAAGACATGAACGCTGTCTCCATGACCCGTGGGACCCAATCCTAAGTCTACTTAAAAAAAACCTAGAAAAAAGCAAAATGCAAAAAAGCAAAATGCAAAAAACCAAAATGCAGGCCAAAAAAGCCGCTTCCTGGATCAAAGTGCCAAAAATAAAAGAAGCAAAAAAAGCAAAAAAATAGAATTCCTTAAAAATAGTAAGGTGTCAGAATTGACCCTAAGCAATTGTGATCTTCGTCCTTCGGGCCTTCTGAGCACCTTGACGATGTCCAGAAACTGATTGGGACATGATTTCTCTATTTGGCTCGAATGACCACTCTAAAAACTCTTTAACTCTTCATTGCAAAAAGGCATTTGTGAATTTTTTATTTTAATGAAACTGAAAGCGATAGCGATATCGCAGTTGTGAATTTTTTATTTTAATGAAACTGAAAGCGATAGCGATTTCATATGAAATGATATCGATATCATATTTGATATAATATCAAAGCCAATCTTTAAAAAAGAAAATGAAGCCCACGATATTTTTATTATTGAAGTTTCATGAGAGGCAGTGCTGCAACAATAGTTTTTCCCGACCGAGCTAGGCAAGAGAAGACTCAAGACTGTGAAGTTTTTTTCTTGATTTGTGTTTTATTTCACTTTTTAATCTAGTGCGTAGGGTTTGAAGAAAATAAGAAAATTTAAAAGAGGCAACAACAAGGCTATTTGGAGGATTTAAATTTCAGATTTTGAGCATTGAAGGCAAGTCTATGCTTCCATATTTGGTTTAATGATAATGATAATCGTTTGTTTTACATTTTTAATTTTTTTTTATAATTTCAAGTAAAAAAGTTCGATTTTATTTTATTTTCTTATATTTTAGAATTTTGAGCTTGCATTATACAGTAGAGTACTTATTAAACATGAGCAATAGTAGTAGAAGTGATGGTAGTGGTGAAGAATGGCAAGGGGAAGAAATTGCAATTGAGCTTGGTAGTGGAAGTGTTGGGGGTGAATCAATACATGAACCTAACAAATTCAAAATCCCTTCATCTATCTTTAAACCGTTTGCACAAGTCCCTTTAACCCTTAAAAACCTCTACTTTGTCTTGTTCATCGCTTAGATTTCAAAAAAAAAAAAAATCAGGTGGAAGTAGGGTGTATAATTGTCATGTATGCTAAGGTGAAATTAGAGGGAGCTACACAAGGGCGTGGTCTCATTTCTTGGGTGTTACGGGCAAAGGAGTTAACTATTGTAGAAATCTAAAGGAGGATGCAAAGATAGAGTGTTATAGGTTACACATGGCGGCTGAATGCAAGTCTAAAGGTCTGCCCTTCGTAATGCCTCAGCCCTCACAACCATCTACTCATAGTGTTTACCCTATGTCATCTAGTGGTAGTACCATTCATAGTGTTGGAGCCAAAAAAAAATGAAAAAGGAAAGAGGAAGGCTAGTGATAGTGAGCAACCAACGTCAATTACAAATTTGTTCAATGCACATGCACGTGAATTGGCAAAGCGTTTCGTTGCTGATTTCTTTTATGGTCATGCCATCCCATTTGATGTGATCCATTCTCCTTAAATAAAATAATGAAAGACAGAGGAAATATTGGTCCCTCTTTTGTACCCCTTGGAGATCATAAACTACGCTCTACCCTCCTTGACAAAGCATACTCGAAGGGAGTTTAGTGATGGAGGATATGAGACGTACTTGGATGAAGAGTGGTTGTTCCATTGTGATGGATTGGTGGACCGATATTAGTCATCAACCACTCATCAACATCATGGTCACATGCACAACTAGCTCTTATTTTCTTAAAGTCGTCGATTGTTCAAAGAAATGAAAGGATGCAAATTTTTAGTTTAGCATTCTGAGGGAGGCCATAGTTCAGGTGATCATTGATTCAACACGTGTGTGCAAATTGGTTGGTTTGATGGTGGAGGGTGCTTACAATCACATCTTTTGGACTCCATGTGTTCATGCATTGAACAATGCATTGAAGGACATGGGGAAATTGGATTGGGTAAAGGAAGTGGTGACACAAGGTAGAGATATTCAAATGTTCATTTGCAACCACCACACCTCACTTGCTCTCTTCGAGACGTTTTCAAAGAAGGAATTTCTCAAACTTGTAGAGACAAGATGTGGCAGTTACTACATTTTGTTAGAGAGGATGGTTGAGGTGCATGATGCTCTCTACAAATGATGGTAATGAATTCAGAGTGGAATAGATGGCCTATTGCAAATGCTCCTGAAGGGAAAGCCATAAAACAACAGATCCTTGATGACGATTGGTGGTCCATTGTGAGGTAAGACATGTTGATTGTCATATTTAATTAAAAATCAGAAATTTCGAAAGAAATTTCTGATTTTAATTAAAAAAATTCCGATTTTAACATTTTGTTTTTATTCTTATTGCAAATATGTTTGTTCCATCATCTCTCATGTTGTAGATGTCATTAGATATGCTGGTACAGATTCTCATAGCCTTGGAGAGATATATGAGACTGTTGACAACATGATTCAGAAGATGAAGGGGATAATTTTGGCTCACGATAAGTTGTTGGACTTATATGAGGAGTACATTTAGCCACTTTTCATGCAGAGGTGGAATGCTATGAACACTCCAGTTCATATGGCAGCCTTTGCACTGAACACAAAATGGTATGAGCTTAGGCCTGGAAGGTGCGCTCCTAGTGAGGATGCCGAGGTGAGATGTGGGATTATAAAGACCCTTCAAAAGATGTATTCAGTTGAGGAATCTAGTAGACTTCATGAACAATGGGTTGCCTTCACAAACCTTGATGGTCCAAACTTTAGCACACCAGAGGTGAAGATGGATAGAGCAATAATGGCACAAAAAAGCCCCGTTGGATGGTGGCAATGGCACGGGTCAAATGCACTAGAGTTGTCGTCACTTGCTATTTGTCTCCTCTCATAGGTTGCGAGTTCCTCTGCTGCAAAGAGGAATTGGTCTGGGTGAACTCACAATAATGGTTCCCACTTTTTTGCCACTTTTGACATTGAGATGAACATTTTAAAAATAATCTTCAACTTTCGACAACTATAACTTTTAAACTATTAAGAATTTGAAGATGATGTAAATTAGTGTTTTGTAGCATTTTGTCTGTAGATTATATATATTTTTTTTTTCAATTTTTTTTGAAGATTTTTTTAATTTTTTTTTTCCATCTCCCTCGAAAAGTAGTTTTTTACAACAAATTACATTTTTTAAGAGTGATGTGCCTCCCAAAACACATAACTTTTTTTTAAAAAAAATGATAAAAACTCAATTCTTTCGAATTTTGGTTTGTGACATCAATATCCAGGGTTGGCAGTTGGTTTGATAGTGATATGTTGAATATTTTTCATTTTATTAAGTTTTGAAGTCCGACTAATTATATTTTAGACATGTGTACGTTTGAACACATAACTTGTTCTATATATATCGAAATTATTATTTTTTTTGTTAGAAAGAAGACATCAATAGCTAGGGTATAGATATTTTTCAGATTTTTTTTTGAAGTAGTTGAGTATTTTTCCCTATGCGTCGAACAAAGAAATTCATGTTCGGTGAAAAACCTATGTTTGATAAATTTAATTTAACAAGTTCATAATAAACTCAATATGTAATAAAATTATAGTCATCAGAAATCTTTCTTCGAGGATTATCATACTACATTTTGGGTTGTCAAGATCGTTCCATTCGAGCCTTCAACTAGAGGTTTGAAGGCAAAAAATCTGCAAAAAATTGTAGAAAGCTTCAGAGAAGTGTAAAAAAAGGGGTTTGAACGAAGGGGGGTTCGAGCGAACCCCCCTTTTTTAGGGGGGTTCAAATGAAGGGGGGTTTGAGCGAACCCCCCCAATATAATTAAAAATCTACATAAACAAGCGTTAAAGGCGGTTCGCTCGAAAGAGGGGGTTCGAGTGAAGTGGGGGGTTTGCTTGAACCGCAAAGGGTAGTTCGTTCGAACACCCCCACTTTGCTCGAACCCCCTCTGGATTTTTTTTCCTACAATCGTGTTTTTCCTTCGTGGGTGAAAGTGGTAACCATTATTGTGAACTCACCCCTCTACATATAGCTTTATCCATTCCGTAAAGAGGAATATGCTTACCTCTAAACGTGTAGAGAAGTTAGTGGCTATGCATAGTGCTCTGCGACTTACGGATCGTAAAACTCCAGAGTATCGACAGACTCCAGCTTTATGGCAGGATATTAATTCCGAAGATGCCACCTAGGTTGATGAGGACGACACATCGCAGAGATTGCTTGGCATTCCATTGGATGACACAACCTTTGAGGCTCAGGCTGATAGTGACAATGACTTTGATGTGGATCAAGATTAGGGGCAACAACATACTATTTTTGTTTTCATTTCGACTTTGAAGTTTGATACTTTTGAGTCTTCTGACATTATATGATACATTGATAATTGAATCTTGATATATGATATGATACTTTAAGTCTTTAACTTCTCATTCTGTTGAAACTTGCAGCCTTTGCTTTATTGAATATTTTGATATATGATATGATACTTGATAGTGATACTTTTCATTGGTTCAATGAATTATGTCTATGAATGTATGAAATTGAAATTTGAACTCTTATTTGATTCATTTGGTCATGATGCTATCCTACGTTCTTAATCTTATTCTCTAATGATTCGATTTGATTTGTTTGATGCCATGTTCTTAGTTCTATGATGATTCTATGAGTGATCATTGATTCAATTTTTTTAGATTTAGAATCTAGATTTTGATTTATAAATGTTATTATGTTGCTATGATGAATGTTTATTGTGTTACAATGTTATATAAATTTCAGATTTCCCTGTATATATATATATATATATATATATATATATATATATATATATATATAGCCCCCCTCCCTCGTCTCAGAAACTCGGGGTAACAAAGGTACTTATCAATACCAGTTCATTTTACCTACGGTTGAATGGTTTTAAGAAATTTTTAACGAGCAACCATATATTAGCAATAATGATAAATACTATATATATATATATATATCCAAAATGAGAACACATAAGAAACAAGCCGAGTCTAGATATATTTAATGCAAAGTTGGTACAAAATCGCATCCTAATGAAAAATGCTGATGGCTAGAAACAAAATAGTAAATAGTTTTTGTAGAACTAAAAGTAAATACATCAATACGATTACATCTTCCTTTTCCCAACTCTAGTAAAAACTAAGGGAGAGGTAGAACTAGAGGGTCTAGTCCTAGAAGTCTGTTATGGGCGTGCTACGTGACTGTGCCTCCTTGCTCATTATGACTACTCAGGTTATGGTTCGTTCTCCATCCTGGATGTAGCTCTGCCTCTAGCTGCATCTGACACTGGCAATGACTCATCCTCCTCATCCTCCTCAAAGTCATCCAGTGTGAAACCAAATCCACTCCCTTCCTCCTCTGTAGCTTGCCTCGCCAAATCATTGATGTCATCCTCTGTAAACAATGAGGCTGCTCCTACGCTGTCCAATCACTGTAAGGATCTATATCATCCAAATCAATTGGACCAGTTGGTGCTTCCTCTACCTTCATTATGCACAATCGAAGATTATATTGCACAAAGACAAGGTCATTGAGGTGTTTTTGGGCTAACTTGCTCCTCTTCTTCGTGTGGATGGCCTTAAATAAGCTCCAATTGCGCTCACAACTGGATGAACTACAAGGATGACATAAGATTCTGAGGGCAAATTTTTTGAGATTTGGGGTATTTTCACCCCAACTTTGCCACCAAGCATCTGCAAAATAAAATTAGGTTGAGTGTAGCACCCCTCGTGGGGGTCTGAGGGTGAGAAAGAGAGGGGTAGAGAGATAGGTCTAGATCTTGGGGGAGAGAGGAGAGAGTGAGATGGAGAGTGGTAGAGAGTGGGATAGAGGAAGAGTGATAGGGAGATAGATAGGTCTAAAGTTCGGGACAGATAAAGTGAGTGAGATAGAGAGAGCGAGAGAATGCTAATAGGAGCCTACTGATTACTGAAATTTGACGAAGTCTGAAAATTTAAAAGATCTTCTAAAACCACTTTCAAACATCCTTCAATATATACATGAAATATAACTTAAAGTATAAGTCACATTTCAATATGTCTTTTTCCTTTATTATAAGTCACATTTCAATATGTCTTTTTCCTTTCTTATACTTAAATGTTATATTTCATGTATATATTTTGATGAAGAGAATGAGACTGACTTGAAAAAAAAAGAAGATAATTTTTGACATGTTTGGACCTTTTTTTTAATGCAGTCGAGTTTTTCCTAGAAACTCGGCAAGTTTTTCCTAAGAACTTGACAAGTTTCTTCTGCGAGTTAAAGTCGTAAATACTCGCCGAGTAGTCCATATATATATATATATATAGCCGTCCCCTGCTCTGGAAAAAAAGACGTCCTGAAAACTTGTCTCCTCGCCCCCCCCCCCGTCTCGAAAACTTGGGGTAACAAAGGTATTTATCAATACCAGTTCATTTTACCTACGGTTGAATGGTTTTAATAAATTTTAATGAGCAACCATATATTAGCAATAATGATAAATACTACTATGTATGTGATATGACATCAATTATTATAGAGCATGTAATTCTAATCATTTGGAGCAACACTTGTGGTAACTAATAATTACTTATAAGAATTTAAAAAATTGCTTATTGCTGCTAAGGATTGGTTTATATTTTTGGTCATTTTCGAGTTGATCTTTTTGATGGATCTCAAGAATTATAATGTCCGCATATGGGTTGCTATGTAACCTTAGTATACCTTATAATGACATAGGCACATGTAGTCTGTGTAATGTTCCCACTTTGAAATATAATTTATTAATAAATAATAATATCCGCAGGTGGTGGTGCATTTGTTGACTCGACAACATTCTGCAGATGTTAGTTGGCAGTTAGTTTTGATTGTTAACCGGATTCTTAATTTGTGTGTGTCTTTGGATTCTGTTACTTTCACTCATATTCCTTGGGAGTGGAACGAAGTAGCGAATTGTTTAGCCAAATGGGCTTTTGAACAAATGTTAAACTGGAATATTGTGGATAAGGGTCAATTACTCCTGGGTTTGTGGCAATAGTTAGATCACTTAGTGGAACTTGATTGGGCTGTTTGATGGCCCTGCTTTGCATTTCCTCTTGTTTGAATAAATTTTAACCCGTTTTTTAATTCAAAAATTTAAATATTAAAAAATACATTAAAATATAAAACAATATAATTAATTAAAATTTAATTAAGTTAATGAATGGTCAAAAGACATGGAAGGAAAAGTTGTGACTCTCTCAACAATGAGATATAAAAGGGAGAAGAGAACCTCATTTGAGAGGGGGATAATTTGGGAACGAGAAGTGCAGATCTAATTGTGAAAGGTTGTGTCCCTTTCAAAGGGCATAAATAATGAAGAGTTGCACTCTTTCAAAGGGCATGTCTCTTGCCAAAGGGTATACATGATGAAGAGGTGTGACCTCTCCCTCACATTAAGAGATATAAAGGAAAGGAATTAAAAGCATCCAATGACATGACCATGAATCATATCAGATTAGAACTGTTATTAAGTTACAAGCAGTGAGCAAACATGAAGACACAAACACCAATTTCCCGTGGAAAACCCTTTTGGGTAAAAAACCATAGTACACAATAGCTTTCATTAACAAAAGAAATGGGCCCCAACCCAGATTACACAGGCGAGCACCAACTCACTGAGAGCATCAACCCTCCTTGAAGCACCACCTTCAATGATGAAGCACCTACTCCACCAAACTAAGGCACCAATCTCAAACTTTCTATTTTTTATGTTTCTCTTCTTCAAATTCGTTATGTCGTCTTTTCTCAACCTCCATAATTTGATCACAGGTCTTTTATTGAACTATCTTCACTAATTTTACAAAATATTGCTTCCATATTGCTTATAGAAAAAGCTCAAATCCGAGGTCTTTTATTGAACTATCTTCACTGTTTTAAGAAAATATTGCTTCCATATTGCTCATAGAAAATGCTCAAATCCAAGGTCTTTTATTGAACTATCTTCATTGATTTAACAAAATTTTGCTTCCATATTGCTCATAAAAATACTCAAATCTGATCTCTGCTTGAAAGAAATGACCATCTTACTTACGAGCCTCTATATCTTGCAGACCTCTTGAATTTTCCTCCTCTTCTCCTATCAAATGAGAGGGTAAATCCCACATCTATACTTTCTAGTAGGATTAATTAATTAATTTTCTGGCATGAGCTGACATAGAGGGGTGTTTCCCGCTCACATTTGAGATGGGTCAAGGGGTCCAATTTAGGTCCCCTTTAGGAAGGACCATGGTGCCACGCCCTGGTCTTGCCCTATTTTGGGGTAGGATCAAGGTGGCAATGTGGTGCACCTTTGAGATGAATGGTGTTTTTGACATGTGTGAGCATAATCAAGTCTCTGATCAGGCCGAGGGGCCCAAAAACTAAGGTGAAGACCCAAATGTGATCGAAAATTGGGAGGGGTGCAATTTTAGGATGCTACATTTAGCCCCCACTTTAGCGGGAGTATGAGCTTACACAAATACTCACGGTAAAGTACAAGGAATTTAGATTGAAAGACTTTCACCATGTAAAAGAGGCAAGATACACCAAGCCCCCAATGGACTTTAGGATCTTATGACCTCAATGGTAAGGTAAAAGGGAAGATCATGTGAGAGAAAGAGAGAACCATGACCACAACTAGTAAGGTTCTCTTACTATGAGTCATGAAAAGACAAAGCACCAAAAATTACAAAGCAAAGACAAAGTTCGCTAAGTAACTTTAAGTATCAAGAGAGAGAATCATGAGTGGAGTGTATGCCCCCAAGTTAAAGCAATTGCACACGCCTTGTTGGAAGCAATTGCTTTAAGGTAGGATACACCCAAAAAGATAAGCACATTATCGCAATAATTTAGCCCCCAACAAAACCGGGGTTTGACCTAAATGCAAACCCCTATTCCAAACACATTTCCCTTTCCTTCTGTGTGCAAGAAGCAGGTGTGCAACGATCCTGACTTTTATGAGCTTTAGATCTAATTAAATTGATTAAATGATTAAAGGTAAATTTGAAATTGCACAAGATTAATTTAAATTTAGAAATTAGGGTTTGTTGCATAAACCGCTTAATTTAAAAAATTTAAATTTGAAAATTTGAATGCTGTAAGATGGGAATTTGAATTTTTGAAATTGAAGCAAGGATTCAAATTTGAAAATTAATTCAAGATCTACACAATCCACAAGTTCAATTTTAAAATTAAAAATTAGGGTTTTTTTATTTAACCACTTAATTTTAATTTTTTTGAAAATTGAACATGTAAATGTAAACTTGAATTATAAAATTGAACAATTCTTAGATCTAAAACAATCAATCCAATTTAGACAAATCACAAGCTTAATTTTGAATCTAAAAATTAGGGGTTTTGTGAATTTAACCTCTAAATTTTTGAAAATTGCAAGGAAATTCAATTTGTAATTGAAAATTTGAATTTTAAATTGCATACACTCAAATTTGAAAACAAAAATTAGATTTAAGGGTGTAAGGAGTTGGGTTCACCAAAATGTAAAGGGGAAAATTAGGTGACTTGACAATTTGCAACAATGAAGGAGAAATCCCCAAATCACCTATTTTCGCTTGGGGAAAATGATGCCTTTATATTCAAAAGAGGTGGTAAATCCACTAGATTTAGTCACTAATCAGATTAGGACTGAATACTAAGTAGATTGATTGAAATAAAATATGTTTGACCCTCTTTTGTAAGTTGACTAGTTGAATTAAAACTAAGTGCTGAAAATGAAGACAAATATGAGAAAACAATGAGCTATAGATTTGGGATTTCGTTGAGCACTTGGATCTGAGAAGTTTGAGATGATTCGGAACTGCTCTGCGAAATCTTCCAAAAGTAGCAGGGATTGTGTGTCCGGACCAAAATGTCCACCCTCTGGGTCCTTCGAACTTTCTGTGCATTGAAAAGGGTTCTTTCGTCTCTGCAAATAAAACTTAATTCCAGAGGTACAATTGCACACCTGCTTCCTGCACACAGAAGGGAAGGGAAATGTGTTGGGAATAGGGGTTTGCCTTTAGGTCAAATCCCAGTTTTAGAATTAGCCAAGTGGTTCAAATAATGTAATTGAAATGGCTGAAATTACATATATCCTCCTCTTTGAGGGGATGTTGAATTGATTGAAAATGAAATGCTTATACCTCCTTGTGAAGTTTTGCTTGCCTCCACATGGAATTATGACTTCATTAATTAGAATGATGATCTCCTCTTCAATGCTTGAAATATTGACTCTATTGCTGCTCCAAAGCTTGAAGGAAGATTGAAAATTCTCAATTGCTCTTGAATGCTTGAATTTTTGATCTCTTGAATGCTTGCAGATCTCTTGAATTTTCCTCCTCTTCTCCTATCAAATGAGAGGGTAAATCTCTCTTCTATACTTTCTATTAGGATGAATTAATTAATTTTCCGACATGAGCCAACATAGAGGGGTGTTTCCCGCTCACATTTGAGATGGGGCAAGGGGTCCAATTTAGGTCCCCTATAGGGAGGACCATGACGCCATGCCCTGGTCCTACCCTATTTTGGGGCAGGATCAAGGTGGCAATGTGGTGTACCTTTGAGCTGAATGGTGTTTTTGACATGTGTGAGAATAATCAGGTCTTCGATTAGGCCGAGGGACGCAAACACTAAGGCGAAGAACCAAATTTGATTGAAAATTGTGAGGGGTGCAATTTTAGGACACTACAACCATAAAACTAGCTAGACTTACTCATCGATACTCAACCTTAATGAATGATAATGCAATAGCAATTTTCTTCTTCTAAGACCACACAAATATACTATAACCAAAGAAAAACATAAAGTTAGAGTGGACTTCTATGAGTCAACATCACCTACCCAATTAGATTTAGTGAAGCCTACCATATTTGAATCTTCTAGTGTGTACTATATGCTAAAGTGTGTAGTGCCTTTGGTATACCTCAAAATGTGCTTTTCTTTCTTGCAATGAAATTGATGAGGATCATGGAAAAAATAGGAGATAAGACCAATAGAAAAGGAGATATCGGGATGAATGTGTGTCAAATACAAGATACTATCCACTAATTACCTACACAAAGTCACATGAATGTTAGGCGTGGTGTAAGTGGTAATCAATGTGATGACTAACTAAAATGGTATACGGTATGACTTACAATAAGACATGCTAAAATAGTAAAGAAGATTACTGTTATACTTTTTTTGATGAATGTCTATAGCCTAAGAAGATTTAAGGACTTGTAGACTAAGAAAGAAGTGCAAAAACCCAAGATATATCATGTCAAAGTTCTCTATGAATAAATATTGTATATCTTGAAACATGGAGAATGAGCTACTAGTGAGAATAAAATCATCTACATACAATAATGGTATCGAAATATTAGATCCATGTCTCTAAATTTGCATTGTGTGATTAGAGAGACAATGTGTGTAACCAAATGCAAGAAGGAAACTATTTGTATTGTCATACCAAGCCCTAGGGGCTTGTTTGAGGACCACACAAATAAAAATGTAGCTTTCAAACAAGAGAATATTCCTTCACAAATCTTGGAGGCTACTCCATGTAGATCTCCTTATGAAAATAATAATGCAAGAAAGAACCCTTCACATCCATCTAGTGAATAGGCCAATCATGAGATGCAACAAGAGAAATGAAAAGGTGAACATAATTCATGTTGGGATAGGGAAAAATGTCTCAAAATAGTTAATATACTTAACCTATTAAAAACCTTTAACAATAAGACATGCCTTGTAATATTGAATAGCCATTGGTCGTATACTCGATGTAGCACTCCACTAAACTATCTTTCTCCTTGGAGGGAGAGAAACCAAATACCATGTGGGATTCTTCATCAATGAAGAGTGAACCTTATTTATAGCATGATACAACTTTGGAATAAATAAAGCCTCCAAAAAAATCTATAGATTAGTAGATATAGAATTACTAAGAAGACTAGTGCTAGAATATTGACAATGAATGTGATGAGAAGCCATGGGATCACTAACTAAATATATAGCATCCTAAATAGTACAAAACCATATGAAGTATCCCCCAATGCTCATGTATGTTCATAAGTTAAAGAAATCAAATTAGGTAGTGAGAAAGAAGAAGCAAATTTAGAATTTAACTATGGGGAAGACTCTAGAGATCTTTACCTAAGTAGACATCTATTGTGGTAGGACCAAGCAACTGATGAGTCTCCACATCCTCAAAATGACTAGAAAAAATGAATGGTATCTAGTATGAATGTCTAGGCCTCACTATAAAATATATTGAAGAAAGAAACATCAAGTTTAATAATAGACCAAGCCTCCTTTGGAGTGATATTAAGAACTTGTGGGGAATGCAATTCTAAACATAATTAGCATAATTTATAGCCTCATCCCAAAAGGATGGAGCCATATATCATGACTAAAGAATACGATTGACCCATTTCCTTGAGTAATCTATTCTTGCATTCAACAACACCATTCTATCAAAGTGTAAAAGGAACTAAAAATTGATGATGAATGCCATGCTTACTACATTAGTCTTGAAATGCTTAGTTAACATATTACCCCACATTATTTATGTAGAGATGTCAAAAAGAGAACCTAATTAATTCTCCATGAACACCCTAAATGTCCAAAAAGTACAACATGGTAACAAATAGTGATGCCAAAAAAATTAGAAAGTTGTTACGCTAGATTTCTACACAAAGATAGTATGATATTATATGAGTTGTATGATTTGGTATGGATTTGTATGATTGTACAAAAAATTTCAAGTGAAATATGGTACTCAAAAAAATACCTCAAAATTTTATTAAACTTCAACGATTTGGTAGTTGATCTTAGAGTTTCTAAGTATTTTGAGAACAATGGTGAGGTATATTTTTCTACAAGATGCACCATTTGAATTTTCAAGGTCAGATATTAGATTAAAATTAGAAAATTATAGATATAGTGCTCTACTACCATGTTGGAGTTTATACTTGAACCTCACAGCTCTCAAAAATCACTTCCAACCAAAACACCAATCATAAAAGAGAAAAATTAACCGATTCGCTATGAAAGTCAAATTTTTTTATTGATCTAATGATGAATGATTAATATGAATAGTATATAAGAAATTACCCTTGATAAAAGATAAATAAACCATAAATGAAACCCTCGGTGAGGATTAAATGAGATCATGACATGTGTCATAATCTTACGATTTGATACAAAAATAACAACCTAAGTAAGCTTAAGTATGCTAGTGTAACAAGGGACCTAATGATTGATTAATTTCGTAAGCATGTTTTTAGTCTAACACATTGTCCATTTTTTGAGAAACTAGACTCTCATGCACCTTTTTTGGTTTTACACTAGAGACTAGGAGGTTTGAACTTCAATCCATAATTGTTTCAATCCTTTTAGAACTAACCCCTTTTTTGGCATATTGTTCTACTAGGAGATTGCCCGTGCCCCCCTTTCAAATTTACTTGAATTTGACATGCTTTTATGGTGGCAATTCTCCTTAGTATTTGGAAAAATATTTTTTTTCTTTCTCTTTATTAGATGTACTATTGATGTAAATTTTTTGTTGTATACTAAAGCTATGTTTCATTCTGAGGTGCTTATGTAGATTTATGTACAAGTAAATAAATTTGTAAATGAAGTTGTTCATTTTTATGTGCTTTTAGATAATTGGAGTAACAACCTTTGCATTATTGCTAGAGCATCATTTCCTTTTATTTTCCGGCAAGGTCATTCCCCATAAAGTGGGCATAGGTGTGGATGCAACTAGCCTACCAAAAGAGATCATGTCTCCCAATCTCATGATTCTTAGTCTTAAAGAACCAAGGATCTTATTGGCCACAATTGGTCACTTTCCATCTCTTTCATAGGTGTCTTGCCTCTAGGTGATCAAATTTTAATAAGTTTCCTCAGCTAGACTTGGTTGTTTCTCTTATTCGTGCTCAACAACTTGAAGATGAAGATTGAGAAGAAGAAGGTGCTCTCACTATTTTAGAACTGACTGAAGATGGTTTCATCATTGCTAATGTATGTGGTAAACCAAATGATTATGATCTGCTTTATAATAGTGTCACTTTTTCATTAGTTAGCAACTTTATTGTTTCTTGATGTTTGGACTTGGAACACATTTAGACTTTTTTCATCTTTTATTGTAAACTTAATCCTACTTAAATTTCAAGAATGTGCCTTCTACTTAAACTTTAAGATTGTGCCTTCTACTCTTCATGCATTTTTCTTACAAATAATATATTCTTTTTAATCTATAAAAAATAGTAAAAATGTATTCTTAAAAAATCAATACTAATCAACATACACATAGACATAAACAATACAAATCTACTTCTTAGAACAAATTTTCACCATCACACATCTTAAAAAGAATCTTCTTTCCATATAAACACATATTAATTTATACTCTTAGCCACCTTTGATCATTTCAAAGTAAAAGCCAAACAAAATATTATTAACCCTAGGTCTATACACACTAACTCTTAGCCTTGGCATAACTTGAAATTCTTAGCAAACTTATGATTTGTTCTTTCAATTAAAAGGATGCTACTCTTTCAATCTAAAAAGTAAGGTTTTCTTTGAGATTTCAATTTCCTAGAGCCCAAGTCTCTTGGAATTGTATAAAACAGAAGTATTGAAATTATAGATTCCGTATCACTCACTCCTTGCCCCACTTTTGTTCTGCATCATGATACTAGGTACTTGTCAACCAGCTCATCAGACGCCACACTATATTATGCACCTGTAAACCAGCTCATCAGATGCCACACTATAATTGTCCTTTCAGATTGGTACACAAGGGATGCTAAATTTATTTCGCAACAGTGCTAGTACAGGGAGAGGAGGGAGAGGAGGGAGAGGAGGAGGATTCTGATCATTAATCGGTAGAATCAATACAGGATACATTTTCTTTACCAATTGTCAAATTATTCACTTCCTAAAATTCTTGCATTGCAGATTCAAAGAAAAGGATGGGAAGACTGCTCAATCAGAAAAATTAAATCAATATCAAATTTGACAATTCGAATGCAGACAGAGATTTGAAAGACAAAATTTTCAACCCATTTTTTGTTTCTTACAGTGATTTGTATAAGAATGAATATAGTTAAGCCCATGTCCATTTGATAACATGATCTGTCCCGTCAGTTGGGTTTAAAATGCAGAATGTATCATATTGATTTGATGTAATTTGGCTGTATTTTACTATTTATTCACTCTGTTTACTGTCCATGTCAGAATGAGGAGAATGAAAGGAAATGAATTGTAATAACGCGTTCTCCATTTCAATCTGTCATCGAATCTCTGCACAAAACGTGTGCCACGAGTATGGCATTGAAAGAGACTCATTCACCATGCCTTGGCTGAAAAAGTCCCTGCTTTGAAATTTTTTCATTGTATCAATTCTCTAATGTACGGCTATATGTGCTGTTTTTCAACTATTGATATATTAGCTGGTTGGCTTTGACAAATGGAGAGCTAGGTACCACATTATAGCTTAGCAACATGAAAATGATGGGTACTCTCTCTTCAAATAGTAGAAGTTCATGGTGGAGGACATTTGTTTTAAACTATGTTAATATTTTATATTTGAATCCAATATATTGTAATTTGTATTTTTTTAATATTGAAATAATGCAAGAAAAATTACATTATATTGATAGTCTAGGAATTGTTAAGGAGAGTACATTGAGGATTAGAATCAAGATTAGTAGCAAACAGCTATAAAAGTAGCATAACATAAGGCTACAACTAGCATAATAGATAAAAAACTAGCTGAACAGACAATCTATAATTAGGTTACAAATGAAGTAAAGAACGAGGCTGTAATTTGTAGTTGATGGCAGTGGAATCATATGAGTGGGTTTTTTTTGTTTCTTTGTGGCGTTTTGTTCACTTGTTATCATTCATTTTGGTTTTAGTTAGGTTGAATTATTGTGTTATAAATTTAATATAGTGAAGTGGTAAATTATAGTCTTTATAATTTTTGCCACTTGGAATGTTTTTCAAAGAATTGGTTATTTTATGATGGTGTACTCTGTTTCTTTTGGATATTGTATGAAGTATCTCTTTATTAGGGGAGAGGACTCAGTGGTCGAGTGCCTCCAATAGTTGTTATAGACACAATATGACCCCTTAGGACACAATATGACCCAAAGAGACCCAATATGGTGTCATTAGGGGTCATATGGTGTCCTAAGAGGTCATAAGGGTTCATGGGACACCATATGACCCCTAACGACACCATCAGACCCCTTAAGACACCAAATCATGTCGTTAGGGGTCATATTGTGTCCTACGACCCCGTAAGACACAATATGACACCTAATGTTATGATTTGGTGTCTTAAGGGGTCCTATGGTGTCGTTAGGGGTCATTTGGTGTCTTGTGACACCATAAGACCCCTTAAGACACCAAATTGTGTCATTAGGGGTCACATTGTGTCTTAAGGGGTCTTATGGTGTCCCAAGACACCATATGACCCCTATGGACACCATATGATCGCTAACGACACCAAATCATGTCGTTAGGGGTCATATTGTGTCCTACAACCCTGTAAGACACAATATGACCCCTAACGACATGATTTGGTGTCTTAAGGGGTCCTATGGTTGACACCATAGGACCCCTTAAGACACCAAATCATGTCGTTAGGGGTCATATTTACACCATAGGACCCCTTAAGACATAATATGACCCCTTAGGACACAATATGACCCAAAGCGACACAATATGGTGTCATTAGGGGTCATATGGTGTCCTAAGAGGTCATAAGGGTTCATGGTACACCATATGACCCCTATGGACACCATATGACCCCTAACGACACCATAGGACCCCTTAAGACACCAAATCATGCCGTTAGGGGTCATATTGTATCCTGCGACCCCTAATGTTATGATTTGGTGTCTTAAGGGGTCCTATGGTGTCGTTAGGGGTCATATGGTGTCCATAGGGGTCATATGGTGTCTTGGGACACCATAGGACCCCTTAAGACACAATATGACCCCTTAGGACACAATATGACCCTAAGCGACCCAATATGGTGTCATTAGGGGTCATATGGTGTCCTAAGGGGTCATAAGGGTCCATGGGACACCATATGACCCCTATGGACACCATATGACCCCTAACGACACCATAGGACCCCTTAAGACACCAAATCATGTCGTTAGGGTCATATTGTGTCTTAAGGGGTCCTATGGTGTAAATATGACCCCTAACGACATGATTTGGTGTCTTAAGGGGTCCTATTATGTCACATGACACCATATGACCCCTAACGACACCATAGGACCCCTTAAGACACCAAATCATGTCATTAGGGGTCATATTGTGTCTTATGGGGTCGTAAGACACAATATGACCCCTAACGACATGATTTGGTGTCGTTAGGGGTCATATGGTGTCCATGGGGGTCATATGGTGTCTTGGGACACCATAGGACCCCTTAAGACACAATATGACCCCTTAGGACACAATATGACCCAAAGCGACCCAATATGGTGTCACTAGGGGTCATATGGTATCCTAAGAGGTCATAAGGGTTCATGAGACACCATATGACCCCTATGGACACCATATGACCCCTAACGACACCATAGGACCCCTTAAGACACCATATCATGTCGTTAGGGGTCATATTGTGTCCTACGACCCCGTAAGACACAATATGACCCCTAATGTTATGATTTGGTGTCTTAAGGGGTCCTATGGTGTCGTTAGGGGTCATATGGTGTCCATAGGGGTCATATGATGTCTTGGGACACCATAGGACCCCTTAAGACACAATATGACCCCTTAGGACACAATATGACCCAAAGCGACCCAATATGGTGTCATTAGGGGTCATATGGTGTCCTAAGAGGTCATAAGGGTTCATGGGACACCATATGACCTTTTAAGACACCAAATCATGTCGTTAGGGGTCATATTGTGTCCTACGACCCCGTAAGACATAATATGACCCCTAATGACATGATTTGGTGTCTTAAGGGGTCCTATAGTGTCGTTAGGGGTCATATGGTGGCTTGGGACACCATAGGACCTCTTAAGCCACAATATGACCCCTTAGGATACAATATGACCCAAAGCGACCCAATATGGTGTCATTAGGGGTCATATGGTGTCCTAAGAGGTCATAAGGGTTTATGGGATGCCATATGACCCCTATGGACACCATATGACCCCTAACGATACCATAGGACCCCTGAAGACACCAAATCATGTCGTTAGAGGTCATATTGTGTCCTACAACACTATAAGACACAATATGACCCCTAATGACATGATTTGGTGTCTTAAGGGGTCCTATGGTGTCGTTAGGGGTCCTATGGTGTCGTTAGGGGTCATATGGTGTCTTGTGACACCATAAGACCCCTTAAGACACCAAATCATGTCCTCTCTCTCTCTCTCTCTCTCTCTCTCTCTCTCCCCTCTCTCTCTCTCTCTAAAATATGACCAATAAAATCTGATATTCGATTTAATCAAATATCGGATTTCTGCCATGTGGCAGTTTAGTTCATAAATGGCGGCAACGGGAATTTTTTTTGGGGACCACATATTTTTGTACAAAAATCGGATATCGAATAAAATCCGATATCCGATTTTATCCGATATTCGATTTTAGTACTAAAAACCAAGAAAAAAAGGGTTCGTGGGCCATTCTGTAGATTCCAACGGCCGACAGTTTGGGTCCTATGTTTTCTGTCAAGGATCATGGGGTTTGAGACAGCTAGAGACAAATTTGTGCTTTTGGGAGATTCTTAAAGTGAAAACTTACATTGTCAATCACGAAGGAGCATATGTGTGGAGGGAAATGGGGAGTAGTAGTCGTCGGAAGTCTAAACGCAAAAGAAAACTTTCAAATGACCAAGTTGAAGTGTATGGAGAAAGAGATAGAGAATGTCATAGGAGGAGAAGACAAGGTATGTTAAATATTGCTAATGTTACTTCAACTGAAGAGGAAATTGAAATTGAAAATGTGCCACAAGTTATTGAAAATGAAAATGTAAATTTTGAAAGTGAAAATTTTGAAAATTTTGAAAATGTTGAAAGTGATAATGAAAATGCTCAACATGTGGAAAATTTTGACATAGGAGGTGAAAATGTGGAAAACTTTAACATTGAAGGTGGAATTGCCCCACCAAGTGAACCATATGTAACACCTAATTACTTTAGAAATGAAGACCCTCTCATGGATGAAAGACAAATTCCAAATCCAAGACCTTCAAGAACCCCAAAATGGTTATTTGAAATCGATGAGAACATTATTGCGAATCTTGAAGGCAAGAGGTCAACAAGAACCATTCGGTTGTGGGCTACAAAACTTTTCAACCAAAATTTTAGCAATAAGACATTGACCGAGCAATGCCAACTCTTTGTTCAATTGCTAAAGATGATAAAGATGAGACCATTGCTAAACAAATTGAAGATTCGTATGAGCAAGAAGACGGAGAGAAATTCTATTATTGCAAAAAATCTATTTGACGCTCTCAATTCTATTGGAAAGAATACCAAAGAAAGAGATAAGAGAGTTGCTCGAAGAGTGATTACAACCTCCTTAGTAAGCCATCAATTGAGGAAGGCTCGTCAAATGAGACAAACTTGTGTTGATTTTAACATAAACCGTAAAACTTTTGATAGAGCACTTGCACGAAGACAAAGACTTGACGATCCACTTCAACAAGATACATGGGCATTTGTTGGGAGGCTTCCACATGTTGATAGAAAGTTGACTGACAATGTGAAGGAAGAGATTCAACAATTTTGGCACTCTAATTCTAGAGTGTCACCCAATGTAAAGGATGTTTTGAAATTAAGAATCGGCAACTGAGACCGCACACTGCATCCCAAACATTTCTTGGAATCAAGCCAAACAATGTTGTACAATTTTTTTTGTGAATTACATCCAACTTTGCAAATATCACAAAGGGGCTTTGAATCTTTGAAACCATTTTATTATGTTCCTCTTAAGATTCACAATACCTGTTGTTGCAAGTACCATGTGGAGTTTTCAATGTACCATGAACTTTTATGTCATATTCGTTCTACGATGCATACTAATGAGATGTTGCAGGAGTGTGGTGTAATGCTATTTCTGAGATCATCAAGAGACTTGCAAGATCTATTTTTATGCCTTAGAGATGATGGCTACTATTTCTATAGAAATGATTGTTTGAATGAGAAGTGCTCAGAATGCGGTGGGTTGCCAAAGTTTGTTTCATGTTTTCATGAGGGCAACGAACACGAGTTTGGAAATAATTATGTTGAGAAAAAAAGATACGAGACAGTGAAATATAATTTGAAGAGTGGAGGTGAAGGTTCTAGATGCGAATTAGTCTCAAGAGAAGTGAGTATTGCTGATTTTATTTTGGATTTTAAGGAAAATCTTTTCTACAAGTATGCAAGGCACACCCATAGGTCTCAGTGGTTGGATCAACAGTTCAAGATGTGTAAGAACTCTTTCCCGGTTGGCACTATTGTATCGGTGGTTGATTTTGCAGAGAACTATACATTGCAACCACAAAATGAGGTATAGTCTCAGTACTACAATTCAGTCCAGATTGCTATTTTTGTTCACATTACATATAGACATGCTCCTGATAGTACAGAAGAGGATAGGAAGATAATCTAGCAGTAGCATCTTTGATGCTTTTGACAGTAGTATGAGTCAGATTAGAAAATTTCTATTTTGATGCTTCCCACAGGGCTTTGCAACTTCACATTGTGAGTGTGCCCCTGTTACAAATGAATTGTACTTTAATCGACATAGATGGTCTATGATGGCTTTTTTGTAAGACTATATGGTTTTACTACATATATTGTACTTTAATCGACATATAACAATATCCAAGTGGTGGTTGGCATGAGCTTGAATATGGTAAGTTGTATGCATCTTGAAGTTGAATATGATATGTTGTATACATCTTGAAGTTGAACTTTGATTAGACTTTGTCAGCATTTGATGAATCATAAATGTCATTTCATTATTAATCTTGTGAGTGTGAGGTGTAGGAATAATAACTAATTGAGAACATCAATTCAAATCCATAATATAGAGGATACTAATTTATTTATTGCAGTTTAGTGCAGAACTTATTTATTTTTTCTAATAATGAAATAGGTACAACTGTATTGAGATAAAATGAAGCTTTTCTCTGATATGAAGATGTCACATTGGCAAATTGGTCTATATTATAATACACAAGACCTAAGTAAAATCAAAACGCTCTTGTCAAATCCTTCCAAATTCTATGTTAACTTGTGACTCATTACTGTATGCTGGGAGAGGGAAGAGTGTGTGGCTTCAGGGTACAGTTTTGGACTTGAACCATATTGCATAAATCTCAAGGCTTCAACTTGATTATCATTAAAGGTTTCTGATTGTTTACAAAATATCCTTTCATATCCCTTCATGGATGTCACATGCGTAGGGTATGACCCCGAGCGTTCGATCGAGTGGGGGGGCAAAATAGGAGCATGCGTAGAGTAATAATGCCTAATTGGACATGTCGGAGCCGACGGTTTATCATCACGACGAGCAAAAGGAGAAATCGGCCACACGACAACATTCTATTGAGTGAGACTGACGATTTTTTCACCAACCAAAAAATTGCTGCCCTAATAAAATCGTAGGGCAACTTGAAAAACCAAGATAGGCTTTCGTAGGGACCCCTCTCGTGGCCCCGTAGGTTCAAACGGATCGTTTGCAGGTGCCATGGATTCCGAGTTAGGGCTCGTCAAAGTTTGATAATTTTGAGCACTTAGGGCGCTCAAGGGGCGACGCCGGTAGGGTATGACCCCGAGCGTTTGATCGAGTGGGGGGGAAAAATAGGAGCATGCGTAGGGTAATAATGCCTAACTGGACATGTCAGAGCCGACGGTTCGTCATCACGACGAGAAGAAGGAGAAATTGGCCACGCGACAACATTCCATTGAGTGAGACTGACGATTTTTTCGCCAACCGAAAAATTGCTGCCCTAATAAAACCGTAGGGCAACTTGAAAAACCGAGATAAGCTTTCGTAGGGACCCCTCTCGTGGCCCCGTAGGTTCAAACAGATCGTTCGCAGGTGCCACGGATTCCGAGTTAGGGCCCGTCAAAGTTTGACATTTTTTAGCACTCAGGGCGCTCAAGGGACGACACCGGTAGGGTATGACCCCGAGCGTTCGATCAAGTGGGGGGGCAAAATAGGAGCATGCGTAGGGTAATAATGCCTAACTGGACATGTCGGAGCCGACGGTTCATCATCGCGACAAGCAGAATGAGAAATCGGCCATGCGACAACATTCCATTGCGTGAGACTGATGATTTTTTTGCCAACCGAAAAATTGCTGTCCTAATAAAACCGTAGGTCAACTTGAAAAACCGAGATAGGCTTTTGTAGGGACCCCTCTCGTGGCCCCATACATTTAAACAGAACGTTCGCAGGTGCCACGGATTCCGAGTTAGGGCCCGTCAAAGTCTGACAATTTTGAGCACTTAGGGCGCTCAAGGGACAACGCCGGTAGGGTATGACCCCAAGCGTTCGATTGAGGGGGGGGGGCAAAATAGGAGCATGCGTAGGGTAATAATGCCTAACTGGACATGTCGAAGTTGACGATTCGTCATTGCGACGAGCAGAACGAGAAATCGGCCACGTGACAACATTCCATTGAGTGAGACTGACGATTTTTTCGCCAACCGAAAAATTGCTGCCCTAATAAAACTCTGAGCGTTCGACCGAGGTGGGGGGAAAAATAGGACCATGCATAGGGTAATAATGAATTGTATCAAGTATTGTTCATTAAATGAATTGTATTGTATTGTTCATTAAATGAATTGTATTGTTCATGAAATGTATTGTTCATTGAATGAATTGTATTGTATTGTTGATTAAATGAATTGTATTGCATTGTTCATTAAATGAATTATATTGTTCATTATAAAAACAACACTTACGATGAAATGAAATGAATTGTATTGTTCATTAAATAGCCATTATTAACCATTGTTAATTATTGGAATGAAGAGTAAAGATTTCCATGATAACACCACACACAGATGAGCAACAATTTATATGATCAAATATCAACTTCTGTATATATAAAAATGTCAAATGATTACAAATGTATGTCCATACACAAATATGGCATAAATGCCAACTGAAAGAAAGTGTATGTGTAAATACGTGAATGCATGTCCATATACAAAATATACATGCCAACTAGACATGTAAGCATCCCAAAACTATCTATAACATCCTAAGCTGTTGATAGATCATCAAAATCGATCCTCTTCGCCGCACTGCTCGGCTCTGAAGGATCTTGCACAAGAAAAACAAACCACGATTAATATTAGTTATATTATATAATTCACATTCGAAAAGTTAACATAAAAATGAACTATAATTGAATTATTCATGTTTACCTCATCTCCACATTTTCTTTTCAGCTTTGCAGGACTCTTGATGTATGTCTTCGATAGAGGAGGTATGTTTTGAATATTTTCATACACAACCTACATATGTTCAGAAACGTGACATTGATACACGTTAGCATATAATTGTCACTGATAATAACAAATTATATCTACTAATCAAAAAATAAAATAAAAACACATCTACTCGAGGCATCTCTTCTTCTTCTTCTTCAGGTATACTGGGTGTAGTCATCAAGGATGTGAAGCCAAGAATTCTTTGTATATATACACAAGTATATGAAACTATCAGTCTATGTCTAGACATGTATAATCACTATAAGTCATTTAAACTATTCATTCAATCATATTTGCATTCAATTACCTTTCCCTTGTCTCCACCTGCAGTACCAGATCCTAAATCACACTGCCCCACATTCATGCTGCTTGTACCCTACAAGAGTAAAATAAGATATACATGCAAGTTACTACATAATCTAATTAATACCAATATAAATGATGAGCATGTATGTACAACAAAATACAAACGACTAGGTGCAATAATATATGTACTGTGAAGCTATCAAGGCCAAATGAAATGGCCGACAAGGTGCCCTCCTAAATCTGTCTCAACTCATCCTCGGTCATCAACTGTTAAATAGACCATGTAAATAAAAATTAGTACTTAATATTATCTAATTTATAAATATTTAATTAAAATATAACATGAACTGTGAAAATACAAATCTTACCACTACATCATCAATGTATGATGACGGTGCCTCCTCACCTCTAGCATGTGAGGACTCCCCAGGGTATCCTCTAGTCTGTGTAATAACATCTGGTGCATCATGCATCTCATGCACCTCATAATTTGCACTGTCCACAGGATGATCGACAGGCTGTCCTACTGGACCCAAGCATACGTGCCCACACATGACACAACTATGGGGCACGCATATGTGTGGAGTCAAGGATGACATGTCAATGCCACCAGATGCACCGCTATCATCAAGAGTAGGCTGAGCTACTAACGTAGCCTGAGAAACCAAAAGGCTACTCAAAGAGTGAATAACCGATATGGTCCGTGAAGCTGCCTCACGAATGATATCAGGATGTTGCACTGCAGGTGGGGGATCAACAGGAGGAGGGGGGACATACGGGCCCTGGACTACTTTGACTGCCCCAGGTCTATTTTGGGGCATACCTAAACCTACACCCTGGAAAGGTTGGATGTCAAAGTAGTTCACATGTTTGTGTAAAACAAACTCAGCATACAATTTTTTTATAAAATAGAAGGGGATATCAAGATTGTTGTTGGGTGGTTTGTCGAAAACCATCCACCAACGATCCCAAAAGTTTTTCACAATCCCATCATTTGTGCACCATTTAATAGAAAGTTTTGTTTTTCTGGGATCTACGGGCTGACCAGTACGAGGATTGACAAACAATGAGGCGATTTCGACTTTGGATATCTCAAGATCCTTGATATCCTTATACGACAATCCATCTGCATATTTTTACCTCATATAATCTCGCCACAAAAGGGCGACATCGTGCTCCTCAGTCATGGTTTCCATACTTTTTATGATCGACGTGAGAGGATCAAACATTGGGTTTAGACGAGGGATCCTACGATATACTTCTGCAATCCCCCTCAATTCATTCAAATTTTGTGCAATCAAATCCTGAATTGAGGGGGGGTTTGGCAAATGAGGGTTTGGCTATTGCAGTTGTGGTTTGTCAGTGTTTTCATTGTTATCCCCCATTTTTAACCTAATTGAATGTAAACAATTAAATTTAGTTAACAAACTTAAACAATTAGGTATTTGATTTAAAAAAACCGAGTTTCCATTAAAAAAACCATATTTTAAATGAAAAATCAAATAAACATTAACAAAAAATACAAAAAATGAATGAAAATGAATGAAAATTATTCAAAACGATAAAATTCTTGCCTCTGAATCTATCTTTTAGCAATTTTTTGTCAAAAAACCAGGATAACGGATGGAGCGGATATCAGATTGTGATGAAATCGTGCGGCCCGTGAGTTAAAAATGACTCACGGGCTGCCACTGTCAAAATATAAAAGTCTTATAAAATCGGATATCTGATAAAATCAAAGATCCTGTGCAAACATGGAAACTATACAATCAAAGATCATCTACAGAGCTATTAAAGTTGGATGTTAAGTGACAATGACTTCTTATTTATGAAAGTGGCAAATAAGGGCTTGTAAAGGAGGGGTAAAATAGAAACACCCCTCCTGATTACCCTGGCCCGGGGTTTTGCTGGTTTTGTTGTAGTAAAATTTGGAATTATTGTTTACTATGTAAATTATGCTGGACTATGGTCCCGGGCAAGGCCGGAGGTTTTCTCGCCTCCACTCTTTCCTACCGGTGCCCGCACAAGTGGAGTAATGTACTGTAACTTTAAAATAATTAATAAAATTCTTGGCCTCGGCCTCTTACCGATCAAAATATATATATATAATAATAATAATAATAATAATAATATATTATATAATACGTATTGTATTATATTATATATATTATAATATATAATATAATATAATATAATATAATAATATAATATAATATAATATAATATTATAATATAATATTATAATATAATATAATATTATAATATAATATAATATTATATTATATAATATAATATTATATTATATAATATAATATTATATTATATAATATTATATTATATTATAATATTGCATTATTATATTATATATAATATTATATTATATATATTATTATATAATATATATTATATAATATAATAATAGATTATATATTATATAATATGTAACATATAATATATTTTTTAAATTAAAATTACAAATAAAAATTGGATATCCGATTTGCATAGGTAATTACCAGGCCAAGGTGTACTGACACCCAGGCCAAGCAAAAAGTCAACACAGATTTTCGCGTTTTTAGGCGAGTGAAGAAGGCTATTTTTTTCACATCGCCACTTTTTGTCCCCCCTTGATCCTGCACTAACCCTTACGCTAGATTTCTACACAAAGATAGTATGATATTATATGAGTTGTATGATTTGGTATGGATTTGTATGATTGTACAAATTTTTTCAAGTGAAATATGGTACTAAAAAAAAACCTCAAAATTTTATCTACTTAAACTTCAACAATTTGGTAGTCGATCTTAGAGTTTTTAAGTATTTGAGAATAATGGTGAGGTGTATTTTTCTACAAGATGCACCATTTGAATTTTCAAGGTCAGATATTAGATTAAAATTAGAAAATTATAGATATAGTGCTCTCATACCATGTTGGAGTTTATACTTGAACCTCACATCTCTCAAAAATCACCTGCAACCAAAACACCAATCTTAAAAGAGAAAAATTAACCGATTCGCTATGAAAGTCAAAATATTATTGATCTAATGATGAATGATTAATCTGAATAGTATATAAGGAATTACCCTTGATAAAAGATAAATAAACCATAAATGAAACCCTAGGTGAGGGTTAAATGAGATCATGATATGTGTCATAATCTTATGATTCGATACAAAAATAACAACCTAAGTAAGCTTAAGTATGCTAGTGTAACAAGGGACCTAATGATTGATTAATTTCGTAAGTACGTTTTTAGTCTAACACCTTGTCCATTTTTTGAGAAACTAGACTCTCATGCACCTTTTTTGGTTCTACACTAGACACTAGGAGGTTTGAACTTCGATCCATAATTGTTTCAATCCTTTTAGAACTAACCCCTTTTTTGGCATATTGTTCTACTAGGAGATTGCCCCTGCCCCCCTTTCAAATTTACTTGAATTTGACATGCTTTTATGGTGGCAATTCTCCTTAGTATTTGGAAAAATATTTTCTTTCTTTCTCTTTATTAGATGTACTATTGATTTAAATTTTTTGTTGTATACTAAAGCCATGTTTCATTCTAAGGTGCTTATGTAGATTTATGTACAAGCAAATAAATTTGTAAATGAAGTTGCTCATTTTTATGTGCTTTTAGGTAATTGGAGTAACAACCTTTGCATTATTGCTAGAGCATCATTGCCTTTTATTTTCCGGCAAGGTCATTCCCCATAAAGTGGGCATAGGTGTGGATGCAACTAGCCTACCAAAAGAGATCATGTCTCCCAATCTCATGATTCTTAGTCTTAAAGAACCAAGGATCTTATTGGCCACAATTGGTCACTTTCCATCTCTTTCATAGGTGTGTTGCTTCCAGGTGATCAAATTTTAATAAGTTTCCTCAACTAGACTTGGTTGTTTCTCTTGTTCGTGCTCAACAACTTGTAGATGAAGATTGAGAAGAAGAAGGTGCTCTCACTATTTTAGAACTGATTGAAGATGGTTTCATCATTGCTAATGTATGTGGTAAACCAAATGATTATGATCTGCTTTGTAATAGTGTCGCTTTTCCATTAGTTAGTAACTTTATTGTTTCTTGATGCTTGGACTTGGAACACATTTAGACTTTTTTCATCAAGTTTATTGTAAACTTAATCCTACTTAAACTTCAAGAATGTGCCTTCTACTTAAACTTTAAGAATGTGCCTTCTACTCTTCATGCATTTTTCTTACAAATAATATATTCTTTTTAATCTATAAAAAATAGTAAAAATGTATTCTTAAAAAATCAATACTAATCAACATACACATAGACATAAACAATACAAATCTACTTCTTAGAACAAATTTTCACCATCACACATCTTAAAAAGAATCTTCTTTCCATATAAACACATATTAATTTATACTCTTAGCCACCTTTTATCATTTCAAAGTAAAAGCCAAACAAAATATTATTAACCCTAGGTCTATACACACTAACTCTTAGCCTTGGCATAACTTGAAATTCTTAGCAAACTTATGATTTGTTCTTTCAATTAAAAGGATGCTACTCTTTCAATCTAAAAAGTAAGGTTTTCTTTGAGATTTCAATTTCCTAGAGCCCAAGTCTCTTGGAATTGTATAAAACAGAAGTATTGAAATTATAGATTCCGTATCACTCACTCCTTGCCCCACTTTTGTTCTGCATCATGATACTAGGTACTTGTCAACCAGCTCATCAGACGCCACACTATATTAGGGGAAAGGACCCAGTAGTTGAGCATGTACCAATTGTTGTGAGGGTTGTTGATACCTTTTGTTCCAAAAATTGAACAAATAAAATCTATTGTTTGAAACAAAAAATATCAATTTTTGTTAGGAAATTTACCAACGCTTGTTAGGAAATGTACCAATAGTTGTTAAGAAATGTACTAATATTGTAAAAAGTAACCAATCAGGTGATGCCATGTCAGCTGCACAACTATTGGGGTCTCTTTTGCACGCCTATTGGTCTCACTTTTTTTGGGGGCTGTTTTGGACACCTTGGCAAAAAGCATGCTGATGTGGCCCTGAAACCTTAGTTATAAGCAGGGGACTTGCCAAGTAAGCTGCTGTAAAAAAACCGGGGTGATTTGAAATTTCCAAGTAGGATTTTGAGAAGCACGAAGTTAGGGTGCACAACTACTGGGTCCTTTCCCCTATGCACCTGTAAACCAGCTCATCAGATGCCACACTATAATTGTCCTTTCAGATTGGTACACAAGGGATGCTAAATTTATTTCGCAACAGTGCTAGTACAGGGAGAGGAGGGAGAGGAGGGAGAGGAGGAGGATTCTGATCATTAATCGGTAGAATCAATACAGGATACATTTTCTTCACCAATTGTCAAATTATTCACTTCCTAAAATTCTTGCATTGCAGATTCAAAGAAAAGGATGGGAAGACTGCTCAATCAGAAAAATTAAATCAATATCAAATTTGACAATTCGAATGCAGACAGAGATTTGAAAGACAAAATTTTCAACCCATTTTTTGTATAAGAATGAATATAGTTAAGCCCATGTCCATTTGATAACATGATCTGTCCCGTCAGTTGGGTTTAAAATGCAGAATGTATCATATTGATGTGATGTAATTTGGCTGTATTTTACTATTTATTCACTCTGTTTACTGTCCATGTCAGAATGAGGAGAATGAAAGGAAATGAATTGTAATAACGCGTTCTTCATTTCAATCTGTCATCGAATCTCTGCACAAAACGTGTGGCACGAGTCCTGCTTTGAAATTTTTTCATTGTATCAATTCTCTAATGTACGGCTATATGTGCTGTTTTTCAACTATTGATATATTAGCTGGTTGGCTTTGACAAATGGAGAGCTAGGTACCACATAATAGCTTAGCAACATGAAAATGATGGGTACTCTCTCTTCAAATAGTAGAAGTTCATGGTGGAGGACATTTGTTTTAAACTATGTTAATATTCTATATTTGAATCAAATATATTGTAATTTGTATTTTTTTTAATATTGAAATAATGCAAGAAAAATTACATTATATTGATTGTCTAGGAATTGTTAAGGAGAGTACAAAGAGGATTAGAATCAAGATTAGTAGCAAACAGCTATAAAAGTAGCATAACATAAGGCTACAACTAGCATAATAGATAAAAAAGTAGCTGAACAGACAACCTAATCAGGTTACAAATGAAGTAAAGAACGAGTCTGTAATTTGTAGTTGATGGCAGTGGAATCATATGAGTGAGTTTTTTTTTGTTTCTTTGTGGCTTTTTGTTCACTTGTTATCATTCATTTTGGTTTTAGTTAGGTTGAATTATTAAGTGTGCTATAAATTTAATGTATTGAAGTGGTAAATTATAGTGTTTATAATTTTTGTCACTTGGAATGTTCTTTGAAGAATTGGCTATTTTATGATGGTGTACTCTGTTTCTTTTGGATATTGTATGAAGTATTTTTTCATTAGGGGAGAGGACTCAGTGGTCAAGTGCCTCCAATAGTTGTTATAGCCACTTGTTGATTTAATGCTTAATATGTTTTGACAATATTGCACCAATACTTGTGTCTTTAAAGTTGTTAGTGTTGATGATGACTAACCATAATTGAATGAAATGAATTCCTTAGATCTAAAAAGCAACAAATCATGTGATGCCACATCAGCGCACCAATAAAAAATGACTTAGTGCACAAGTATTAGTCTAACCTTTTTCCTCAGCCTTTTTGGGCACCTTGACAAAAATCATGTTGATGTGGCATTATATTTGATAATTGACCATGGAGCCTTAGTTATAAGAAAGGGACTTGACAAGTAAGTTGTTGAAAAAAATTGAGAGTGATTTGAAATTTTCATGTAGGATTTTGAGAAGCTCAAAGTTAGGGTGCTTAATTATTGGATCCTCTCCCCTAGGGAAGTGGGTTGTTTTCTTCTTTGTGGTTTTTTGTTGATATGCTATCACTTATCTTTGTTATAGTTAGTTCAAAGCATCATTAGTGCTCAAGATTTAATGTGTTTAAGTGGAAAAATATAGTCTCTACAAGTATTGTCATCTAGAATATTTCTTGAATGTTCTCTTATTTTTTAATGATGTAATGTGTTTCCTTTAGATTTGGTACAACATATTTTCTCATTAGGTGAGTGGGTTGTTTGCTTCTTTGTGGCTTTTTATTCATATGTTATCATTGATCTTGGTTATAGGTAATTGTGGCTTTTTGTTCATTGATCTTGGTTATACTTAGTTCAAACCATCAATTGTGCTCAAGATTTAATGTATTTAAGTGACAAACTATAGTCTCTACAAATTTTGTCATCAAGAATATTTCTCAAAGTTTTGGTTATTTTTCTGATCATGTAATGTGTTTCATTTAAATATGGTACACCATGTTTCCTCATCAGGAGAGAGTGTTGCTTACTTCTTTGTGGCTTTTTGTTCACTTGATGCCATTGATCTCGGTTACAATTAGCTTGAATCATCAAGTTTGCTGAAGATTTATTTTATTTAAGTGGCAAACTATAGTCTCTATAGTTTTGCTCATCTAGAATATTTCTCAAAGGTTTGGTTATTTTATGATGATGTAATGTGTTTCCTTAAGATATGAATATAATGTGTTTCCTTCCGTGGCTAAAGGATCTAGTCTTCAGTAAGATAACATGACATGTGGTTTAAGTTAGCATGTTGGGAAACTTCAAGTTTCTCCTTCTAGTTAACATATGGGTAATGCAACCTTACAAATCACACTGGGCATTAGATATTCACTAAAGAGGAATTTAATTACTAGTCCACAATAATGGAAGCCAAAATTTAGGGTTTATGGCATGTGACCACTACTTACTAAAAGGGCTCTATATATAACACTCACCCTAGTTTTCAATTCAACTTAGTCAAGTAAAAACAATCATGATAAATCTTCACCTTAGTCAATGAAAAATAATCAAGAGAAAGCAAAAGATATGAATTGTCTCTCTTGTAGTAAATTTGTTGAGTATACAAGATAGAGAGAGAAAAAATGAATTGTTTAACAGTTTGTATGACTAGGCAAAATATGTTATTGTTCAAGTGGATGCAAATGAAGGGTCAGAGTTGAGGCAACAATTTAATGGAAAGAGGTTGTGGTTTTGTGTGGGATTTAGGCATTTACAATGGCATGAAATATCCAAACCAAGTGATGACAAGCAACCAAATGTTTCAAGTATTTCAAAGTCATAATTATTATAAATGATTGATATACTAATAAATCATCCTAATCAACCAATCAAAATAAAAATTCACAAATATATTCCTAAATAACCTTTTATTTTAAACTGCACTAATCGAGTATAGCACCCCCTATCAACTCTAGTGTGTTTGGTAAACATTTTAACATGACTAGTGACATTGGCGAAACATGTCCTCTCGTACCACATGGGCTAGGGGGATATTGGACCTCATGACCTCGTTCTTTACCATAGGAAGCCGATCTAGGCCCCCAGTCCTATATTCCTAACTATATTTCGGTACCACATGGGTTGGGGGGATATTGATTGTAATTATGTGATTGATTTAGTACTTGGGGGGGACATATGGAGCTCTTCATGCTTAGACACATTTCCCTTTTCATTTATTTTTCTCTTTCTTATGAGGGGACATTCATTGTACTATCGTGGCAAAATTTTTCCTACTGAGTCCTTTCCTTCTTTCACTAGTGTAGTTATTTCATTCCCTCTTTTAGAGAGGAGTTTTTTCCCATACGATTTTCTCCTTTTCTCTAGTTGTGAGAGAGTGCATTGGTTTGTACATGGGTACCTAATCAAGCCTTGTTTTCGGGACCTATTCATGCTTGCATTCATCATTAGCTCTTTATCTTCTCCCTAAATTAATCTTAAGGGGGGTGTTGGATTAATTAGGATATTATCTAATTGATTATATAATTAGGTCCTTTGTTACTTTATTCACTTCAGCTAAACTTGGGTGCTTTTTTATTTTTATTAGATTAGGTTAATAATAGCTTATGTTGTCTCATTCATAATCATTGTGACATTTGACATTAGCCAATTTAATCTTCCTCTATGGCTTAGTCTAGGGTTGCATTCATCCTTTCTATAAATATTCATTTATTCATTGTATTCATTTGTATCATTAATCAATGTGCATCACTAAAATTCTCAAATTATTGAGCAAATCTATCTTGCTCTATCTCCATTTGTGATAGGTGTTTTTATCACAGGTGATTCATGGGCTTGTGGGGTTGAACAAATAAATGCAACAATAATTTTTTCATTTTATCACATCTTTATTTGTGCCCCTAAACAACCCCCAACATTTTTCTTATTCTTCGCATGTGTAGTTTGATAAAGTTGTATCATCATAATGTCTTAGTAGTCTTTGGGATCTTCTATGTAGGGATGACAACTTAGTGTGATTTAATCCATGTTACATGCAGGTTTCTGAGATTATATGGAGATCCTTTACCTAGTACTAGTTTCCTCTATCTTTGAGCTCTATTTTCTAGTAGTAGTTATATTTTTATTTCCTCTATAATAAAAAATATCTTAGTTTTACTTCCTTTCGACCTCTAGATATTTAATAAGTTAATTATTTTGTTAGCATAAATTATTTATTTTTTACTTTCTAGTGAGTTCTTTTCAATCTTACATGAAGTATTTTAGTTTTATTTATATCATTTGAATGTAACATTAAAATTTGTTAGTTGTCGTTATATGTTTTGTAAGTAACAAAATTATATCTTACAATCTGTTTATCTTAGTAAGTAGCATTTCATTAGTAGTTGTATGTGCAATTTAGAAGGGAAGGTAGTTGACTAAATAGTCCTCAAATTTAGTTACCATAAGTTAGGAACATGTGAAACTATCTTTATTTTCTATCTTAAATTGACAGAGTCATAGTGTTGTATGTTCTAAATCGTCAAGTTTAGTCTTGAGCTAGCTGGTTTTGCTCATTCTAGAGCTACTCATAACAATCCCAATTTAATTAGAAGTTGTCCCTTTTTAGTTCCGTACTATATTATTGCATTCAAGTCTTTCATTCACCATAAAAAGTAGGAATATATATACAAATAAAGTTTGTAACATTATTTGGACATGCATCTATAGTAGAAAAAATGGGCAAGAAAATACATCTTATATTCTATTATTAATTGTTTAAAGTTAGCTAGCTATGAAATTAGTCCATAAATACAATTTTTTTTAACATAAACATGCAATCTCTCAAATGATATATGGGGCATTATCATTGTCTCATCAAGTAGCAATGAACAATTTTTATGGTCATCTTTAGTAGTAGCGAGCAATTGCCATTGTGTTTCCTATAAGACCACTCTAAAAACACATGAGAGCCACACATCCTACTCCATGCTCCTCGTTATCTAAATAATAACTTCTCAAACCTTTAGGTGGTTAAACCAAGCTACATTCATAGTGAGCATGTACAACATGAATAGACCTTATCCTATGGATTCTATTTATAAGAAAGAGACTAACAAGCAAGTGTAAACTTATTATGTTTTTTTTCCATCATTATTTAATGCCTTGAGGACCAATAATCAATGCACCTAGTCAACCCAAATGTATCTCCAAGATGGGTGCTCAAGTGTACCACTAAGACCAAGTGACATTATGTTTTCTAAAGCATAAATATTAATCCCTCCATACCTCACACCCAAGTTTAACTTACAACATGTGACCAAAGCATTAAATTCTTTGACTAGTGACCTCTAATCATTAAATATATTGCTTTAGTGAGCCCACTAAACCATATCAAGTACTAAATGCATTGTTTGAATATGCCATTTATATTAATGCATTTGAAATGTTACAAACAACAATTCCCTAGGAAGATATTGAACTTGCCCAAAGTGTGGCTTCATATTTTAAAATGGAGCTCCACTTTATAAAATATTATATATTTATATGCAAGGTGTACAACATCTTATCCCTACATGATTTTCCCTTGTACCTCTATTTTTATTGGTTTGTCTCAAATTGAAACCAATGGGAATATTGGGGAGTGCTAGAGATGTTATGGTGAAGGATATTATCTTCTAACAATAGAAGATCGTGATGATGTACACTCACATAATTTTAAAATGTGCTATATAATTGTTGATTGTCAATTTTTTCTTGGGCGATGAATTAAATTTTATTCATAAATATATTTTGGAGCTCAAGTCTTTGGTAATCTAAAACTCATTTTAACTAAGATAGTTTAAAATTTGATTACATGATAATTTATATCTTATTTAGTCTGTATTTGTATTGTGCTAAGAGCGTGCATGTCATTGTAGGCTCACATATTATGTTGGAAATGATTTACAAAGGAATTAATTGAAACTTGAGGTAAAGAATAAAATTAAGTAAATATGTTGTTCTTTAGGCTTCTTGGAAATAATTTTGCAAGAAAATTCCTTCATAAAGTATTCTGGGCATATTGCATTGAATTAAAAAATGTAACTTAATAGGTCACCTCTACCATCATACATTGTAAAAATAGGTGCCACAAATCAATTTATAAGGACATAATAATATGTCATATACCAATAGATTATGTTGAAACTCACATATTATATATATTAGGATAATTTTATAATCATTGAGACAATTTGATCCTTTGCAATTCACTCATGATGGTGATCAAAATTTTGGGTACCTTAGGAGTGGTCAAGGAAGGATTGAGAGAAATCAATGATGTATTCTAGATAAAGTTGGAAGTATAGAAATAAAAGGGGCATGTATAGTTAGAGGGGGAGCCTATATAGGTGTAGACAAGGTTAGTATGAATAGAACTGGCTATATCGATGGTTGTTAAAGGAGTGGGAAAGGATTGAACAATGTGGGAGATGGGTGAAGATTAATCACAGTTCATTAAAATAGGAGGGGTAAAAATATACATGAAGGGTGATTCAGAGCTTAAAGTAAAATTTCATGTATGACTAAACATTTAATAAAATATGGGGGAAAGTAACACATAATTAATGGGTAGCTTCTCTATCACAACAATTTACCCTATAGCCTTAGGAGCACCCATGTTGTGTGTAAGAGACGAGGAATATGTAATGGATTGATCAACAATGGCTTGGACACCATCCTAAAATGATTCAATCAAATATTGAAATAAATAACCATTAGATTTAATGGGATAACATGGTAATCATGTACATCAAAGTTTCAAAAATATACATGATGAGAAGGAATAACATGGTTCATAGACGTTATTATAGGTGTCTAAATATGTTGTATCAATGTGAAACATAGATGAATGCATAATATATCCTAAGGAATGGTCACTAGAAGTTAAAAGATTAGAACCACAATATAATTGCACTCTAGGGAAAAGAGTAAAGTAATATATGCAAGCATATAACAAAACATAGAATGATGTGTAATAGACACAAAATGAATCAAACCATCACTTTGATCTATCTATTAAAATTTCTCCAAAGGTATTCACAATTATGTGGTATCCTCATGTGTGTGCTTATAATATAAAGGTAAAATGATGATCTAACATGTAATATTGCATCTTTATTTCCACTAAATGCATCTATCGTTAGATTTTTAATAATATGTTCCATAAAAAATTGCATGAGTCAAAACATCATGAAGTAATGAATCATCGAGATCGTCATGTGAGAGAAAGGATAATGTATGTTCATTTATTGAGTAAGAATCACTTATCTCCCATCTGTAGACCATAAATACAAAATTATCGAGGCATGACTGTTGTGATTTATTTGAGGGTTGGCATCTTTGTTAGGTATAATGATATCATATGGTACACAAGAATAGTAAGCATGTATCATGAATACACTTGGAGATGTCCATTGTGGATTTTAGGAAAAGAGCACTAGAGGATGAAGGATGTGAAACATCAAATGAACATATGCTAGGCCACCTAATGAATACATGCACACAATATTACTCTAAATAATGATATAATGTAAGATAAAAATCAATAAACATATTATGTTGTTTTATGAAGTAATAATCACTTGTCTCTCATCTATAGACCATAAATACAAGGTTGTTGAGGCAGACTATTGAGAGTTATATGAGGGTTGGCATCTTTGTTAGGTATAATGATATCATATGGTATGAGAGAATAGTAAGAATGTACATATCATGAATAAATTTGGAGATGTCCTTTGTGGATTCTAGGGAATGGGCACTAGAGGATGAAATGAAAAATCAAACAAACACATGCTAGGCCACTTAATGAAATATGCACACAATATTTCTCTAAACAATGATGTAAGATAAGATTAAAAAAAAAAAAGAATATTATATTATTGTGAAGGAAGGAGATTCAATGAGTTAAACATTTTTATAAGTATTCACATAGGGTCATAAAGTGTTTTGGATCATTGCACTTCCTATAGCTTTTATTTTTTTCTCATTCAACTAAAGAAATTAGATTATTGCATATTCCACCTCAGTTATAGTTTTCTAGTTTGAACTTACCTAGTTATTTGAAGTCTTATATTTTTATACAAACCCATATAAGAAAGTAAAATAAATCTATGCATGTGTAAACAACATTAAGCCAATCCAAGTTATAGTTTTGTAACATATGTGCATCACAAATAACATGATCTTAACCAAGTAAGGAAAGAGGGGCATCAAAAATCAAAGTAGCATAGACACACAATCATACCAACCAAATAGATAGAGGCATCACCATGAGAGTATGATTTGATTGGAACCAAACTATTATGGTGGATCATACACACAAAAAAAATATCATCATTAATCAAATAATGTTTATCCATCATGGATGAATATGTCAAAGGGATTAATTTTTTTATAGATATAAAGTAGAGATGGACAAATTCATCAAATCAAATCCAAAAAATATGAGCATTCTACCTAAGAGGATATATAGTCAAGTTGTGGGTTCATCAAAATGTAGGGGTATTATATAATAACCCTATATTTATATTTTTAAATTAAATTTAATTAGTTGAGGTTGATTAGCTAATAAATGAGAAATTGATTCTCCAACCAAAAAATGAAAAATGTTGAAATTGACTAAGATGTATTAGGACTTGTTCAGAAATCAACACAATGTTAACTTTGATTATTGAGATGCTCTGATGGAGACTTGGAAACTAAAATATCAAATTGAATTTTTGTACATGATTTTTGAAGAATGAACTTGAGATCTTTGGAAGTTGAGATAGGATCGCAACCACAATATTGTCCAATGGCATGATTGTGTCATGTGTGTGTGATTCCATTTGTTACATAATTTTAGCTAAAAAACTTGTTTGCCACTGTGTACCTACATTTGAGAAAGTGTCGTACCAAAGAGCACTAATGGGTGCCTATTGTGTACAAAGGAAAAACATGACTTCCTTGATGACAATAAAACCCCAATGTTCATTCAACAAGATTAAAATAGAGAAAGTTGGAAGTTGGGTAAACTACAATTGTGTAATTTGAGAAAAAGTTGTCACTAAGCTTGAAATTGATTGAATCTATAAATAGAAAATGCTAATAATCAATTATGTGATGATCTAAAGTGACCTAGGATGATGTCCTCAAATACACAACCCTAAAAACATAATTAGAGACTTTTGCAATACATTTTAGGTCACAACCATATGCCAAGATTATTGGTTTTGAAAATAACAAAAACAAAATCTTGAAACTAGAGGATTAGATCATGACAACGAAATTGTACGTGCATTCCAATCTACGAAGGTAAAATTCTTAAAAACATGGAATGATGTCTTGGGATGAATAATTCAATGTAGTAAAATGAGATATTCAAGTTTAGAATTAGTGAGTGTTCCAAAAAAATGTCAAAATGAGTGACAAAATCATTCATTAATAACATCCACATGAAACTCATTAATTATATTCTATCTAGCATATTCTACTAACAATCATTCTATTATTTTTCTCTTGTCTTGTTCTCTTCTTCCTAATCATGGATCATAGAGTTTGATCCGAAACATTGATGAAAAGAACTCACACAATTGATTTGAAAAGCTACGCACAATAACATCATGAACTGTGGAAATCGTGTCTACAATCCACATAAAATATAAATATAAACTTTTCTCTTCTACACTATATAATTTCCTTAAAATAAATAAATATCAAACCTTAAATAAATCCACTTGTAAATCTGGCATATTTTTTTTCATAATTTGATGGAGCACTAAGTCAACACAATAAAGCATGAAGATCCCCTTGCAAACTCTGCATATGCAAGCTTCGAGTGAAGTAATATAACACAATCCAACTGTTTAGACCTCAAAAGATATTTATATAACGCATTAATATATCAAAAACTAATGTATTCCAATTGTACTCTTCAAAACCAATATATTCTAATTGTATACTAAAACTAGTGCATTCCATTTGTTTACAACTAATAAAAAAACTACTTTTATTTTCCTGTCGATTTGACTTCAAATATTTATATAATTACGCACTAATTCCAGTGAATTAATTATATGAGATCATCTTACAAGCTCTGCCAATCAAATACAAAATAATCCCAGTTGTGTGAACTTTAGAGCATATTTATATGCAAAAGAAGAAAAGAAGCCAAAATATTCCAGTTGTTTGCTTTAAACTAGAATGCCCACATTGCAGGGTGCTTCTAAATGTTTATTTAATCACAAGTGCAGTGTGCAAAACATTAATAATGTGATGTAATTGCAAAATAATTAACTTTCGAATTAGGGCACAAAAGTATGGGAATAAGGTCATAGAGTCGGAAACTGTTATCCAGTCATAGGATGTATCATGATATCCATGGTTGGATGCTGCATAACTGAAGTTTTGACTTTTCATTGATGAGGATCGTTTGTAACTTGTTCATTGTACCATGTCTCGAATGAATAAGAGATGCCCTCATCCATGAAAAGTCGCTTTAGTTATGTAGCATCTAGCCATAGGTGCCATGGTGCATCTTGTAGCTTGATGGTATGTTCCATGGTGTTTTGGTGATAAAGATGTTAGGCAAGTAGATGTGAAATGTTAGGTGTAGATTTTTTTTTTTGTTGGAATGATAGTAAATGATATTGAAAAAAAATATGTAAAAAATTTAAATTATTTATATATTATATATTTATCATATTTATTATAAAATTATATTATATAATACTAGAGCTGGATTGTGATTTATATTGAGAGCGAGATATTTAAATTAATTATGTTTTTATTGTAAATATGTATATATAACAAGAGACACAATGTGTCAAGTTCCTGCAAATAGTGTGTTTAGTTTAGAGTAGAAAGTAAAAAAGGAGGAAGAAGAAATATATAGAGATAGAGAGGCAAATAGATATAGATATAGAGGTCTAGGAAGGGAGAGCAAGAGAGAGAAAGATAGAGGTAGATAGGTAAATAGAGAGGAGAGATAAAGAGACATAGAGAAAGAGGGAGAGGGTGAGAGATAAAGAGATATAGATGGTGAGATAGATTAAGTGCGGAGATATAGAATAAGGTATGTAGAGAGGGATATATAAATAGAGGGAGATAGAGAGAGAGAGAGAGGAGGAGGGAGAGAGAGAGATATGGGAAGATTCTTTTTGTTATTGTTACTATCCTCTCACTAAATATAGCTTACTACTTTGTGGAAAATTTTCATATGGTAATTATTAATTGTTGGTTGCTATTTGCAAAGAAATTTATTTGTTTATTAGGGTGAGCTTTAAATAATTGCCTTGTCAGTCAAGCAGGTATTAGCTTAATCATTTGCAATAATAAATAACACTAAGTAATTAGACATCTAAGGCTATTCCATATAATGTATAATAATAAATATAACTTTCATATGGATTTTTGGTCAAGGGCTACAACCGGAGGTTTTCTTTGCTTGGTTCTTTCTTGCTGGTATGCTTGTCCGAACCACGCTCTTGTAAAATTTTATATATATATATATATATATATATATATATATATATATATATATATATATATATATATATATATATATATATATATATATATATATATATATATATATATATTCAGTGGCTTTGCCACTTTTATCTGTGTGTGTGTGTGTGTGTGTGTGTGTGTGTGTGTGTGTGTGTATTTAATCAATATTATATGTAAACATTATATATAATAATAAATATAAATTCTATATATGAAAAATAAATATAAATAAATTGTTTGAACTGTCAATTAAAAATAAATAAATTCAATCTAATTTTGTATAACTTTAAAATGTGTTACCTAGTAATATTTAGTAATTGAAAAACAAAATCCAATACATTTGACCATAAATATGAATTATTTAAAATTCAAAATTCAATATATTTGATCAAAAATATTATTTAGTTAAAATTTAAAATTCAATATATTTGATTTTATGAATATTGATAATTTTCAATTCAAAAACCAACATAAAACATGAATTTGATAATGAAAAAATATACAACAAACAATTATAAAGAATGAAAGAATACAAAAAGCTATTAAAAACCAATTTACTATGAAATGTTAAATAAGTATTTAAATATTAAAAATAAGTAGAAGAAATTCATTAATATTTTTCCAACAATTAAAACTTTTTTTTTTTTTTTGATAAAAGTGGACAAGCCACTAAACTATATTTTATTAATTCTGAATTTTGAAAATACAAACGGGTTCAAAGGGCATACCGGCAGGAAAGAACCCGCAAGAAAACCTCCGGTTGTGGCCCAAAAAAGTAAATTTAAAACCCCATAAACCCAATTACATATCTGATTATGATCCCTCACCCATTACATCGCTTTTCAAAGATATACATATCAATATCCAAAAGAAACCCCCATATACCCAATTACATGTTTGAAATTGATCACGCACCCATTACATGGCTTATCGAAGATATACATAACATTATCCAAAAAATTATGAGGAGTAATTTGTAGAGTAATCTTGCCATGAGGATATATCAACCGATCAGAACCCTGCATCAAAAAAAGACAACAACATATCTGCACACAAAATTAGTTCTGAAACCAAGAGCTTGAGCTCTCAACAGGGGGCTCTCTATCCATGATCAAAGGAGGAATGCTCTGCAAGGGAGATTCCAACCGCGGAGGAGCTAAAGCCAAAAAACCAAAAGAGAGCAAAGAATGCAAACCCGTAAGCACCACTAAGGCTTTATCCAAAAGCTGTGAGGGAACTGATTCTAGCAAGGATTCAAAGGCATGCAGTGTGTCCCCCAATCTATCACATAATAATCCCATTCTCAATTCGAACAATAAAACTCCACAGTTCCCAATATCTAGCAGATCAGAGTGAGGAAGAAAACCCCCATAATAAAAAGAGCCCAGCTCAAAATGATAATTGTCCAATGCAGAATTAACAAGCTCCCAAGAACAAATCAAGGGAGAGATAAACGTATGAACCAAGAGGTGGAGTAAATCTTTATCAAGCAAAATATCATAACAAACAGTAAGAAATCGAGGCAAAATCTCAGAGCCAGAAAAGAAAAGACTAGATTGCAACCAGAGAGATCCCAGCAACCTACGAATCTCAAAATCCACCTGAGGAGTAGGAAAACATAACACTTCCCCAAGCAATTTAGAATTATTACTGAGAGCCTCATTTTCCCATTCAATCGGGCATTCAACAATGACCTTGTATCTTGCAAGAGAAAAAACGCTCGACATATGAAACAGAGCTCGAGAGAGAAAAATCCAAACATTCATTGTTGAATTGAGAATGAAACCGTCTTTTAAAGAACAGTCGCCCCCAAAAACGTGAACCGAGATAATCATGGTCCTTCAAAAATATAAATAAAGCATTGAAGCCAGATTAAAGCTTATACAAGATAAACCATAAATAATGGACTTCGCACGAGGATGGCGGCTGAAACAAGTACTCTATATCCCAACCGGTGCCACATAACAAGCAACACACTCCTTACCATAATAGCTTCATAAAAGTTGTTGATGGTTACCAAAACACATTCCCTTTGTACGTCATGAAATAGTAAAGTTTTTCAAAAAACACACGAGCGAGGATAAAGCAGATCCAAAATACCAAATCATGACCATGAAACCAACCTGCTGACGGGGTGCCATCTTTATACCATAATAGGCACCACCCTTGCTGCTTATGACAGATCATAAGCATACTCAATAGCCACCTAGGAAATGCCTACTAAGCATGCTTACCACCTACGCATAAACCCCAAACATGCTACCTTCTTAAGGCATAAGGGCACTGAAGGAATTTTTTATGAGAACATACTTTAAGAAAAACCAATAAAATATAATGCAAATGTTTCATAAGGGAAGGCGGGAGCTCATTCATACTTCTATCCTACAAGTTTGCATTAGTGTAAATTTGCCAAAAAATCTGCTATTGTATTAATTTCTCTGAAACAATGGGTGATCAAAAAGGAATCAAAGAAAGCCAAATGTTGTAAAATTAACTCCAGAACATATTGTAATTCCCAACAATTAGATTTCTTCTTCATAACACATTGGATGGTTACCATCGAGTCCCCTTCAATTACCAAATCCTTGATACCCAAGGATATAGCCATGTCCAAACCTAGTGACAGGGCCTTAAATTCTGCGAAATTGTTGGACTTATACCCAATAGCATGGCATCTAGCCTAAACAATATTCACATGATGATCAAAAATCACCATACCTACCCCTGTCGAACCAGGATTTCCATGAGAAGCACCGTCAAAATTTAATTTAAAATGCTTATTAGGAGGGGGCTTCCAAATAGCTAAATGTCTTTTGGTTAAATCATTGCTCTTTCTCAAAATGGAACCAGGGGAAGGCAAGATAGATAATAGCTTCCAGACCCTAGTCACCCTGCTATCCCAGTGCGAAAAAGAAGAGAGATTTTCGAGGTTCTTAAATATATAAGACAGGACAACTTCTGAAATAGAAGATTCAGTTTTGAGTAAAACCTCCTCAAGAGAAGAGCTATGGTTTTTAAAGATCCTATTATTCCTTTCTAGCCAAATGTTCCATATTAATATGGAAGGGGAAGCAATCCAAAGACAAGCATAGAAAGATGAAGCAAACAGAAGAGGCCAAGCTCTGAAATGTGAAATAAGATCTTTCCCTATTACAAAAGATAGGTTCAATTTGTCAAAAAGCCACTGCCAACATTGAAATGCAAAATCACAGTGAAGGAAGAGATGAGAGGAGGTTTCCAAATTTTTTTTGCATAACACACAAGAAAAAACATTAGCGATACCAAGTCTATCCGAGCGCATGCCTGTAGGAACTCTATCCTGGACTGCTAACCAGGCGAAAGCACCGGCTTTCGGAAGACAGGCCGAATGCCAAAAAAGCTTGTATGGCCAAGAGGAAGAGTTATTTGCTGACACAAGAGAGTTATATCCATCCTTAACTATGTATTTGCCCGAGATGTTCCTAGTCCATATAAGTTCATCATCAGAGTCAATTAGGATAATCGTTCTTTCTTCTAAAACCTTTGCAAAGTGTAGCTAAGATCATTCTCAACATCCAAGAATTCAATGGATTTCCATTTTGCCAATTTCAGATCACCATTATGAATTAACTCGAAGTAATCTGCCACAAAAACCCCCCAAAGGGAAGAAAGGATAGATATCAAAGGGGACCAGTCCCTTATATTTTGCAAGGGAGTATGACCATTCCACATTTCATCCCAAAATCTAACCTTTTTCCCGTTATGAACAATCCAAGAAAGATGTGGCAAGATAACATTCCGACATTTGCAAATAAAATTCCACGTAGCTGAACCTAAAGGTAGATTAGATAACCGAAAGACATACTCCCTAGGTCCATTATTCAAATATTTTGCAAACATTACTTGTGCCCAAAAAGAATCAGGTTTCTCATACAACTTCCAGACCAATTTAGCCCCCAGAGCCAAATTTTGTTTATTCAAATTTCTAATACCTGTACCACCCTATTCCTTGGGCAAACAGACTCTATCCCAAGCTACTAAGGGCAGTTTATGCTTCCCATCTTTATTGCTATTCCAAAGAAAAAACCTAAGAGTGTCCTATAGGCTTACTAATACCGATTTTGGGGTGCTTACAACTGACATAAGATAAATAGGGACCGAATTCAACACAGATTTAATCAGTACCAGTTTTCCTGCAAGGCTCAACCATTTATGACTCCAGGATAAAATCCTCTTCGGGATGACCAAAATGAGCTTTTCCCAAAAGGATAGATTGTTATTTTTAATGAAAAAAGGTGTACCCAGATACTTACAAGGAAGAATACTAGGATCAAAACCCCAAAAGGTCTGCAATCTCTGCTGGACTAATTGAGAAGTGTTAAGGAAGAATATTTTTGACTTCTCAATGTTGACTTTTTGGCCTGAAAAAGCCGCATACTGTTGGATAACCCCATTTATAGTATTAGCCTCCTTTAAGGAAGCTTGACCAAAAAGCAGAGTGTCATCGACAAATAAACAATGTGAAATATGAAAAGGAACCCCATGAATTGCAATCCCCCTCCAAAGACCTTTTGATTTCGCAACCTTAATTGCCCAGCTAAAAGACTCTGCTAAAAGGATAAACAGGAAAGGGGACAAAGGATCCCCTTGCCTCAATCCTCTTGAGGAGGAGAAAAAACCACAAGGAGACCCATTAATTAAAACTGAGAATATAGCAGTGGAAATAACAACCTTAATCCATTTGACCCAAGCCTTAGAGAAACCTAATTTGAGAAGAACACAAACTAAAGCCTCCCACTCAACCCTATCACGGGCCTTCATCATATCTAGTTTGAGAATCATAGACGGGACCTTCTGAGAATGGATAGAATGCAACACTTCGTGCGCCACGATGGCACCCTCTGGAGTTTCCCTACTAGGAACAAAACCACCCTGCTCTAAGGAGATGATTTTTGGAAGAAGTCTTGCCAATGGAAGGGAAATTGCCTTAGTAAATATTTTATATAGAGTATTGCATAAAGCAATAGGACGAAAGTCAGCAAAGGTCTTAGTTACATCTTTCTTTGGGATAAGGGCAATCAAAGTAGTATTAAGTTCTTTTAACATTGACCTATTTCTCCTAGCCTCCTCAAGAGCCAAAAGGACATCTTTACCCACAAAGTCCCAACACTTTTGGAAGAATAAAGTGGTAAACCCATCAGGCCCCGGAGCCTTGTCAGGATTCATATCAAAAATTGCATATTTAACCTCTTCCAAAGAGAAAGGAGACATCAACATCTTATTATCTTCCAAGGACACTAAAGGGGGAATATTTGAAAGAAAACTATTCGATCCACAACCACCCTCCGAAGTCGATAATGATTTAAAGAAATTAACGGCTTCTGAAGTAATGTCTTCTGGTTCAGTAAGCAGCTTCCCATTAGGATCCTCTATGCAAGAAATCCTATTTCTACTCCTTTTTAGCTTGGTGGAAGAGTGAAAATCCTTTGTGTTTTTGTCCCCATCAGAAAGCCACACTTCCCTGGATTTTTGTCTCCAATAAGATTCTTCCCTAGCTAAAACTTCCTCTAATTCTGATTTTAAGGTTTTTAATTCATCAAACACATGAGAAGCCATACCATGAGAAAGCACATGTGTATTTAAACATTCAATCATATCTTGAATTCTTTGCTTTTCATGACAAATATTCTTAAAATGTGAAGAATTCCATTTTCTGATATTTTTCTTCAAAAAACTAAGTTTTTTAGCAATCTGAAACATTTGAGACCCTGGACAGAAGGGGGCAGAATCCCACCATACCCTCAAAAGGGGTAAAAATGAGGGGTCCCTGAACCACATAGGTTCAAATTTAAAAGAAGATTTAAAATTAGGATTATCCTCCAAAATAGTTAATGAGATCGGAAAATGATCAGAACCTGACAAAGGCAAAATAGAGGAAAAAAACTCAAAATCTGATTGTAACCACGATATTGATAGCAAGAAACGGTCTAACCTCTCTGCTATTTGAGAAAAATTTCTCCTCATATTTGTCCAAGTAAAAACCCCACTTTGAAACTTACAATCAAAGAGGTCCATGTCAAAAATAAAATTCCCAAAGTCAACCATTGTTTTCTTAGCCGGAAGGATGCCTCCTTTCTTTTCACTAGAATCTATGATTGCATTAAAATATCCTCCAAATATGACTAAAGATCCCTGCCCTAATGGAGAAGTAATCCTTTTTAAATCACCCCATAACTTACATTTCGCCTAAACTGTAGAAGGAGCATAAACATTAAATAACCAAGCCTTAACCTTTGAAACCTTGCTAAGAATCAAAAACAACATCCAGTTTGTAGTTGAAGTTACTAACTGGACATCTATATTGAAGTCATTCCACAATACTGCTAGGCCTCCAGAAGCCCCAGTAGCTGGGTGAGAAACAAAATTCCACCTTTTCCAAGATGAAAAAAGCACATTAGCAGAATCTTGAGATAATTTAGTCTCTTGCAACATAATTAAATCACACTTAATTAAATCCATTTGGGATTTAATCAAGTGGTTCTTGTTAGGGGAATTTGCGTGTTATTACCAAAAAAACTCTGCAAATTTCTTTTAACAGCCCCTGATCTAGTCACAGGAGGACTAGTCAGCAAAAGATTCTTCTTTTTCGTTTTCCCCTTTAAGGGAGTCGAGGTAGAAATTATAGGTCTTCCTAAGGAAAGTGCCTTACTCCCCCGACCCATGCCAGGAGAGAGGGACAAAGTTTTTTGTACCCTAGCATCAATCTCTATTTGAGTCTGAGCTTTCTTAGGGGGTCTACCTCGTCTGGGCGAACCAATTGGTGGAGTTAAAAGCAAAGAGGTTTGAACAATTGGTAAAGCTTACTCTATTTTGGAGAAGCTAAAACATCTGTCATAACAGGCCCCAAATCCTTAGAAGTCAAGAGCTCAAAAGGATTAGATATTAAATTAATAGGAAGGGAAGAATGAATCCTACCCAAATCAGTATCAATTGAATCAATAACTTTATCAACAACATCCCCTACAGACTGAGGGGCATACTTAATAAACAAATCATTCACCTGTTCAACCAATTCTGTATCAGGCACAACCACTTCCGACATCATAGGACAATCCAAATTTGCTTCCTTACTACCAACATTGTGCCCCTGATGGGCAGGAGAGGAAACAAGATTCTGAATTTCAGATATTAGGATCGCATCCTGAGGAGTTACAACATTTGGAGCCTTAGGACTGGGTGGAACACCTATATCTTTCCTAGGAGGATCCAAAGGCCTGGCTTTTGAAGGTAAAACATTAACCTGATTCGGATTTAGGTGCAAGCCTAATTCAAAAACAGATTGTCAAGGATGGAATAGAGTCTCAGGATCCCCTAGGGTGGGCTATGTGAGATTTTTAACTGATCAGGAACCCTTGGGAAAGTTCTAACATCAAGATTATTCTGAGGTATATTCAATGCATCCACACCCAAATGATCCAAATGCAATGAAGAAAAAGTCTTGGAAACAGATTCAACTGGGGAACAATGTTTCTTAAAATCCATAAACAATGGTGCATCTAAAAGAAGAGGGGATGAAAGAATCTCATTATCCAACCATTCAATATTCTGACGCCAGATACCTTCCTCAGATTTGATATTACATGTACGGGGATACACATAACCAGTTTTAACCAAAACACATATTTTTACCAGAACCTCCCCCTCCAAAAGGTCCATTCGAGAGGTTATAAAAGAGCCAAACGAATTCCCAATTTGTTGCAAAACATCAGGATCCATAAATTCAAAGGGGATCTTTGGTAAACCAAACCAGAATGGAGTAAACTTTTTTTTCGAGCAAGTAGGCACAAAGAAAGGCTTCCATTTTGACACAGACACAAAGTGATTTCCAAACCAATGATGCCCTAAGCCCAAAACCTCAGTGCAAATCGATGGTGAATCAAAGATAATAACAAAAGACGATGCTGAAATTAACTGAAAATAATGCAAATTTTTCTGCCGTTTTTGCAATTTCAAATAAAGCTTAGACAATCCCAGTTGATCCCCCCAGACTTCCCCCAACACAGCATTTGAATGCAAGCAATGCACTTTTTTGTCAACAAGGGTGCCTACTAAATCAATGCAAGTTATCAGCATCCAAACAAAAGGAGATTTAATGGGTTCGAGAGGGATGCTTACCGATTCCACAACTTTAGGGTTAAAGATTGTCGTATTCTTCAAATGTGTAGAATGTAAAGGCCCCAAATGTAAAGAACCCGACATGGAAACCCTAGTTCCTGCATTCACAATCATTTCCTTCCCTGGGGAAACAATTTTAGGGTTTAAATTTACTGTATTCTTTGCAGAGTGTGAAGTTCCCAAATGCATAACTTGAACAGAAGAACCACCACGGAGTCGAGATCTTTTAGTTTTCGAGATAAATTATTGTCGAGGTTGTAGTCCCTGAGTGTACAAACGATGGGAAGACGATGAAGAATACTAACGATGAGAGGAAAAACCCTGTTTGTGAAAGAAGCTCTGAAAGTAATGCAAAACCGGACGATATAGACCCTTTCGCCCAGCCTTGATAATGTGCCAAGCTTTGTCCTCCCAACGTCCATTCGTGAAAACCCACTGCGGAGTGTGTGGAGGATCCTCCCAATCGACATCTGCCCACGAACCCAAGCGACGACTGTCCTCCATACTCGCGAAAAATTAGTCGTATAATTTATTTTTTGCTATCTAAAACAATTAAAACAATTAAAACTTATTATTTTAGTATTAAAAAATTAGTTTTTTAATTAAAATTGAAAATTATTCAATTTAGCCATTTGAGCCAACATTTTAAGGGAAGAAAGCATAAAACGATTTTGCAATCTTTAAAAAAGATTCAAAATAGAAAGTCTATTATTATTATTAATGAGGAGATAAATATATTATTTTACACCAAAGAAAATTGAATTTTCTACCCACTATTTTAAATATGAATCAATAGAAATAAAGAAAAATGACATTTTTATAGATATGTAAAACCCTCCTTACCTTAATAATAAAAACAAGTACAATATAAGATCCAAAAATTAATACAATGCCAGATAATAAAGTTCATAATTGAAATTTTCAAGAGAAAAATGTTTCCGAATATCACATTTGCACTTACAAAGTCCACCAAAATTAGTGATTTTTGAAAAAAAAAAATTCTTCATTATTCACAAAACACAAACAATAGATTAATTATACTATCACAAAAAAAATTATTAAATGACAATAATTTTCAATCAAAATAATGAAAATGTTATTATTTATTGAAATAGATTTATTTCAAGATCTACATTAGCTTGCCCTTTTATGATCCTTAACATCTTTTATGCCTATGCAAAGATCAACCTTAAGCCTTACAAGCAAATCAATTGTGCTATATGTAACTAAAAAGAATGGAAGCTTACTTAAAATAGTAAATTTTATAAAGATGTGACACTAAAGTAAAGAAAATGAATAATAATACTTTGAAGATGTCATAGATGGTTAGGAATAACTAGGTGTCTCTTCTTGCCCCCCTAAAAAGTTATATGATTGATGTATGATGAGGATAAGGATGACACTAGGGATATTTATGGGATTTTGAGGTTTATGAGGCATGCCTTCATCCCAAAATAGGATGAGGTACACAAACTCAAGAAAAATTAAATTATGGGAATACATTTTTGTGTATTATTATTAAAAAACATATAAGGTCAAATATTTGGAAAGAGAAAAAATCACAAGTTTCAATTGGCTGCTTTCAAACGAATAAACTAGGGAGCTCTATAGTGAATGATTCATAAGATGAACACTTGTTGAATATAAATGGGTAAACAAGTTAAGTGAAATTCAGTAAGAGATTTTATAATTAATCAATGTTTGAACCAAAAGTCATACTGAGGTGGATGATGTCCCCCAACATCCCTTATATTTAATCCTTGTGACCATCACTTTGATGCAATAATTAAACTAAAATGTTATATCTTAATAAATTATTATGTAATTCATATGTATAATTATAAATAATATTGTTATGGGAGAGGGACCAATAGATGTTAGGGCTAACTTTATGAGCATGTAGTAGTTGTAGGGATCTTTGTCTTTTTTAGAAATGTGAGTTGGCTACTAATCTATCTACAACTAAGATTTGGAGGTGTGACACATCACACAATTTGCCACATCTACTTCATGATCCTCATGATCTCAATAAGAAACTCAAACCTTTAGGCTATTAAATCAAGCTACACTCATAGTGAGCTTGTACAAGATGAATAAAATTTATCCTCTCACTTCGATTGATAAGAAAGAGATTAAGAAGTAAGTGTAAAATTATTATATTTTCTTGCCACCATTAATGAACTCCTCAATTACCAATAATCAATGCACCTAATGAATCCAAATGCATCTTCAAGGTGGATGCTCAAATATGCCACTAAGACCAAGTGACATTATGTTTTGCAAAGTGTAAATATTAGACCCTCCAAACCTAGCAGCCAAGTCTAACCTACAACATGTGACCAAACCATTAAGTTCATTGATAATATTGAAAACATTTCATAATAACCTCTAATTGTTAAAGGTATTCCTTTAGTAAGTCCACTAAACCAAAACAAATGCATTGTTTGAATATATCATCTATATTAATGCATTTGAAATGTTAAACACAACAATTACCTAGGAAGATATTGAGTTCCCCCAAAGTATAACACCATATTTTAAAATAGAGCTCCACTTTATAAAATATTAAATATTTATATGCAAGATGTACAACACCTTATCCCTACATAATTTCCCTTGTATCGACTATTTTTATTAATTTGTCTCAAATTGAAACCTATGAAAATATTGGGGAGTGCTAAAGATGTTATGGTAAAGGATATTATCTTCTATCTATAGAAGATGATGATGATGTACACTCACAAATAATTTTAAAATGTGTTATCATAGTTGATTGTTACTTTTTTTCTTGGTTGATGAATTAAATTGTATTGGTAAATATATTTTGGAGCTCAAGTCTTTAGTAATTTAAAACTCATTTTAACTAACATAATTGAAAATTTGATTACATAATCATGTATATCTCATTTAGTCCTTGTTAGTACTTGTCATTAGGCTAGTACTATTGAATTGGGTTGCACCCACTTTTCATTAACTTGTTATTATTCAATTGCTTTTTCACCAATTATATCTATGATTTTTTTCTTTCGATGTTTTTTATTCAAATTTTAAATAGTTAAGATGCATGATTTTTAAGTTTTCAAATTACAAAAATTGTTTTTCTTCAATTTAATTGGCTCAAATAATTTTCATCTTATTACCGGATTTCCCGGATCCACTTTCTACATGAATTTTTTAATGCAAATTTTTAGGTACATTAAAATAATATTTTATTTTCAAATTATTTAGAATATGTATCTAAATCTTTAAATCTTTTAAAGCTTTATTTTAGTTATCCTCATGCAATTTGATAATAAACCTAAACTTTTTTTATTTGATATATGTTACAAGGTAACTACCATGACAAATATATTTTACAAATTAATTGATTATTAATTAATTGTGAAAATCTTTGTAGTTACCATTACAAGGTAACAAATCTTTTTTTTTTTTTTGATGAATAGGCCTTCTCTATTAGAAAATAATATTAAAGTACATATTCACAAAAAAAGGTCGGGGGATACAAGATCACCCCACGAGAGTCAAACGGTAAGAAGTCGGAGCCACAAAACAAAGCTATTCATAAAAAGAAACTTCCTCAAGCAGCCAAAGAAGTGGCAGCCGAGGGGGGAGGATCTTGATCATCTTTCTTGCCCCATACATCAATAGGGCCAAGAGTCGGGTCTGACACAGACCATCCATCTTTTGGGTCTTTTTCTCTTCTCCTTCCTCCCACCTGGGAGGCGAAATAACCAGAGCCAGGTGAGAAAATTTAGAGGTGGTGGCAGCAAGCCACCCAGAACCATCACCAACAGCAGAAGCCAAAGTAACAGGAGCAACAGAAGGCCACCCCAAGGCAGAGCCACGATGCGAAGGAGAAGTCAAGTGGTGCCTCCATGCGTCGTCTCCCCCACCAGAGGAGCGACGAGGAACCTGGGACCGCGGGGTCTGAGAATGTCGAGCAAAGGAGCTTCGGCCACGGTGGCAACCACGAGGTGGAGTGCAGTCGGCAAAAACAGAATCTGGTGGCACTCTGGCAACCGCACAAGGGGCATTGCCCCAATGCTGAAGGAGCTAAGTGGCCCACCTCAAGAGACACTTTATCGGTTTGTACCTGAATCTCCATTAAAACATTATTACAAATGTAAGCTTTAGCATACAGCGAGACATTAGTATCAAAAGAGTTGTGAGTAAAAAGAACAATATTTCTATCTTTCCAAAGAGTAAATAGGATCTCCATTCTGAAAGCATGCCATATCTGGGAAAACTTGAAGAGGATTCTAGTCAAATCTCCTAGAAGAGGCATATGCCAAGAAAAGGGCTCAGGTTGAAAAGGCCAAAAGAAATAATGGATGTAGCTCCAATACTGTTGAGCTCTTCTATAGAACCAAAAAATGTGCATAAAAGTTTCTAGATGACCACAAAAAGGGCACCGGGGATCAGGAACCCCCAAATGTTTAAGTCTTGAACCTAAAGGCAACCCTTGAAAAAGAACACACCAAGTAAAGTGTGTGATCTTGGGTTCAGTGGTGGTAGACCAAACAAAAAGAAACCCAAGTCTCCAGGATTTCTGAGAAGACTACAAATGCCACCGCTGGTTAAGAATATGAACCATAGGCAAATGGGGTACCAATTAGAGATAACCCATTTTGGGTTTGTAGCTGGTGAAAGGAGTCCAAGGATACCACTTCCAATCCTTCCACCAAGGTCTGATAGACTGAATGCCAAGCTTATGTAACAAATGTGGGGGTAAGGCCGAAACTAGAAGGTCATAAGTATGTCGATCAGGTCGACACAGATGAAACTAGACCTAGAGGTCATCCATGACCAGAGAGACTCATAGAAACTCCGGAAAACATATCCTTAGGTATTCAAATGTCGCGTTTGTGAAAATGCAAAGCACTAACACCCTGGATTTTGGCATGCGGTAACCCTTGCACTTGAAAAAGAGGTGACCACCAGAGGCTATGTTGATTCATGGAGATCCCATCACGAAAAACATCACCCGCCCACCGAAGCCAAGGCTTAATAGCTTGCCAAGCACGCCAGATGCTTTTAACAACAAAAGTACCTTGGATCTGAATTGGGTCTTTCACAATGAGAAGGGTTTGAAAACCAATCCCCTTGTAAGCCAAACTATTGGCAGGAAACCCCAAAGAAATGCAATACGGAAGAACGATTTTCCAAGCCTCATCACCAGATAAGACTCCAATGATCCATTTAGCACATAAAGAAAGCCCTTGTTTCTAGGTAGAAATAAGGTCGAGCCCTCCAGACTCCTTGGGAAGGCAACAATATTCCCACGTGACTCTGTGAAAACCTTGATGGTCAGAACTAGAGGCCCAAAGAAAAGTCTGCAGAAGTCTTTTCAACTTCATGTAAGAGGCCTTGGAAGGAGCCCAACATGAAGAGTAATAGATATGAGTGGCAGCCAAAACCTTCGAACAAATTTGAAATTTACTAGCCACAAAGAGAGGCTAGGTTATCCAATAGGCTAATTTTTTCTCAATCCTAGATAAAACAACATTCCAAAGATCCACAGGCAAAGCTTGAAAGGCAAAAGGAATGCCCAGAAAGTGAAAATTTTTGCCATGATGAAGCCATTTCTAGCCATATTGAAGAATCCAAGGTGGGGAGGGAAGAAAAGCCTGCCTATAATATTGCGTCTTGTGACATTGAATGGCCGAGCCGGAAGCCAAGAAAAAATTCTCAAGATATTGAAGAGCAACCTGAACATTATCTTCTTCCTCAATGAGAGTGAGAAAGGAGTCATCCGCAAAATGACCATTGACAAGTTGAGAAGGTGACTCAGATAGGGAGATTCCATGGACACGCCTAGCAGAGATGGTGTTAGTAAGTAAGTACCCAAAATCCTCCACCACAAGAACATATAAAGCAGGAGCCAGAGGATAGCCCTGGCGAATGGATCTGAAAAGACCAAAGGCCTTAGATTGACAACGATTGATGGTGATGCAGGTCGAGGCATCTCCAAATAACATCTAGACAAACTGAATGAATCTGGGGCTGAAGCCAAGAGCTTTGAGAATAGCCAAAATAAATGGACACTCAATGCGATCATACGCTTTAGCCAACTCAATCTTAAGGAAGATTGCTCGCTGTTTGGAGCGTAGGGCCTAGTCCATCCCTTCCCAAATAACAATAATATTATCCAAAATAAACCTGGACTTGATAAATCCAGTCAGCTCCGAACGAACAATGAAGGGAAGGAGATGATGAATCTTGAGAGCCAAGACTTTGACAATGATCTTATACGAGACATTGAGCAAGGTAATAGGCCTCCAATTTCAAATGTCCTCCGGATCCCCAACCTTAGGGATAAATTTGATGTTGCCCCGATTAAGCATCTTTCCAAAGGACTGGGAGTGAAAAGCTTCAAGGTGGACCTTATGTAGGTCAGGACCAGCACAAGGCCAAAGGGCTTTGTAGAAATCACAAGGGAAACCATCACACCCAAGGACTTTATCATCTGTCATAGAAAAAATGGCTTCCTTGAGATCATCAATGGTCAGTAAGAGATCATAAAAGGTCTGCTGAGACTCGGAAAGCCTTTTGGGAACAACAACTAAGCAATCTTTCAAAGCTTGGGCTCTTGCTGGAGAGTTTCCCTCCGCTATGAACACCTTCTCATAATGACAGACAAAGGCTTGCAGAATATCACGCAGCTGAGTGACAACAACATGCCCCTCTTTGATTTTCTTAATTCCTATAGAGGTATGACGGGCACGCAAAGCCAAGAAAATTCTTTGGAGGCCCTGTCACCCACCTTGAGTGAATGTAACCTGGATTTGATTTGAGCTCCTCTGGCATAGTAGTTATCTACAACTTGTTTTTTGTGACGGAGCTGGGCTAATTGAAGTTGTAGGTTAGAATAAAAAGGATTCAAGGCCAGAGCTTCTCTAACAGCACAAAGATCTTTGGTGGTCACATCATACGAGCGTCTATGGTACATGGAAAGTTGTCTACCATAAATGTGCATAAACCTCGCAGAACAAGTAATGGCATGATTCCACCATGCAATCCAACCAGTGTGATGATGAGGCCTTGGTTCCAAATTCCAAATGTGGCCCATCATGGCTTGATGATGTAAGAGAGACGTGTTGAGGTAAAACAACATCTTGGAAGGACGCGACCTAGCTGGCTGCCATCCAGTGCTAAAATTTGTGGGGAAGTGATCGGACATCGTCGCATCAACAAGAGGAGTGATAGACAGATCTTGATCTTTAGAAAAAGGAAAAAAAGATTGTGTAGTTATCATAGCACGATCAAGCCTTTTAAATATTCTGTTTGAACCAGCTTTGAAATCAGACCAAGTGTGCCAGACTCCACCTAGGTGGCGGTGGTTGGTGTTGGGGTCGAAAAGACCCAGCTTATTATGCATATAGTACCAGGCTTCCCTCTCGCCAGTTGTCCATCGAAAAGGCAAAATCCCATCCTTATCGGTCGCCACCTCAACCATATTGAAGTCACCACACATGACCCAAGTTGCAGGTGGCAGAGTATCAGCAATCCAGCGCCATAAGTGTGATCTATCAACTGCATCATTGGGAGCATAAACATTAGCAATCCCAACGGAATGATTATCAATTGACAGCAAAACCCATACATCACGCTGCATGGGATCAGAACTGTGAGAAATAACTGCAGAAAGCCAATGAGGTGAAAGGAGAGTAGCAACTCTACCTCAACCAGCCTTATGCTGGGAAGCAAAAACTAGACTATCCAGCCAAATAACACGACATGCAGCAGTAAGCATGAAATCAACAATTTTAACTTCCTAGAGGCAGAGAACATCCAGGCCTAAAACACGTTGACTAACATCTCTAACATAATACTTTCTAGTGAGGTCTGTGAGACCTCGAACATTCCATGAGATGTAATTCATTAAAAATATTGCATGTCATCCTCGTCCCCAAGAGAGGAGAAGCCATTGCACAAAAAATCTGAACTGAGACCGAGAAGAGAGTCCCTATCGGAAATAACTCTTCTTTTCTCTGAATCACCATCTTTTATCTTAGCACGCCCAGAAGGGCTGTGAGAGCAACACAGAGAGTGTGGAGCAGAAATCACAGATGCAACCTGAGGAGTGTGAACCCAAGGGGGTCGAGCGACACCCTCAGAAGAATCCTTCCCCTGCTGGCCAGGGTTTGAAATCGAAGCGGACGACGTAGAGACCACTTGGGCAGATGGTGCCTACGTAGGAGACTCCACTGTCAAATGAGAACTTGATCCGATGGTTGGATTTTGGGTAGAAACCATAGAGTTCTTGCCTTTGCGAACCACAGTGATCCATTCATCCTTCTTAGCTCCCTCCACAAGTCAAGAGTTGGTCTCCTTAACAAGGGGTTTTATTTTTGGTACAACCAAGGGACAATCCTTGATTTTGTGCTCCGCTGACTGGCACTAATAGAAAGTGTTGGGAAGGTTCAAATAAAGCACCTCCTGGGTGAAGGTATTGCCACCCACTTGAATATCAACAGTTTCTTTCAGGGCGCAGGAAAGGTTGACCTCAACGAAGACCCTCTTTTGAGGGCGAGCATTAAAAAACCGGCTTGGTTCAAGACAAATGACTTTGCCAATAGACTGAGCAATAGTTTGCATGAAAGGCCAACAAGGCAAAGGAAGACCATGAAACTCAACCCAGATAAGGACTCTCAACTTTTTATCATCTGAGATGGAAAAGTCTCGAGACCAACGCTGGAAAACCAGAAGAAAAGATCTAATAGTCCATGACCCATGAGAGAGGATAGCCTCAACATGGGAAGGGTTCAAGAAGCGAAACAAAAAGAAACCCTTGGTGAGGCTTTGGATGGACTCCATGAGGAGACTAGGCTTTGGCGACCCAATCACGAAGCATGCTTTTAGGAGGGATCCTACCCACAAAATAACCTATCAAAGTGCATTTTTCAAGCCACTCACATGCATTATCAAAATCTTGAATAGGAAGCACAACATCAGGCGAGGACATACCTCGTGAAACACTTTTGGAACAAATTTGCAATGGTGTTTGTTCTGAGGCGCCATGAGGGTCCGTCGCAACAACTCCAGCACCAACAATCAATTGTTGGGCTAAAGTTGGTTGGAGCCATAATAAACTCTAGAATCCCACAGTAAATGCGGTCTGAAAAAAGCAGTACACAACCTCAAACCCTAGTAGAGCTCATTACCCACCGTGTTACAAGAAAATTATATCGATTTTTTCGGTAACAAATCTTTTAGTTTTTAAGTAATTTATAAATAGCTCTTGGTTAGGTTAGCATTATGCTCACCTAATTTAATAGTATTAAATTTTGATAACATAACAAGATTAGAACAATAATAGAATAATAACATAAATATAATATAAAACATTATTAATATAGTCACAAAAATTATAAAATAGTAATATAATGTTTAAAATAAAAATTTAATAATTAAAGTATTAACATTGATAATAATATAATAAGTCAACAATATAATATATTAGTAATTAGAATAATAAATAATAATAATCGAATAATTTTAACATTAAGAATATAAAATTAACATTTTTATAATACAAATAAAATATAAGATTAGATTATGTTTAAGATTGAATGTCATTTCATTGAATAAATATTAATGTAAGATAATACAAAATAATAATGCTTAAAAAAACAATATAATGAATATTAACACAATGTAATATAAATAAAAAAAATTCTCAAAAAAATTTATGATTTGTTCACTAATCACATTCTCAAATAAATATTACATTCTAGAAGAGTTATAGTATTCTTAATTGAAAAAAAATTAAATAAATTGATTCTAGATAGGTAATTGTATGAATCTTTTAATTAATCTCTTCTATTTGCTAATTGTTTGAAATAACATATTCAATTATTATTACAAATAGAGTTAGGATTATAGTTCAATTAGGGTTGGATTTATAAATTAGGAGTAGGTTCTAGGATTAGGACTATAATTCAATTAGTGTTTGATTAAAATTATAAAATAAATTTTTGAGTTAGGATTAAATTATGCTATCACTTCAAACATGGTTAGGGTAAGGATTTAATTAGGGTAAGGGTTAGGTATAAAGTTAAATTGGAGTTAGGGTTAAAGATCAATTGGGCATATAGGTAAAACTTTTGATTTAGTGTTAGGGTTAAATAATGGTTAGGATTCAAAGAGGTTTGGAATACAATTCAATTAAGATTAGAGTTGTAATTGGAATTCGACACAATACTTTTATCAGAGTTAAAATAGGGTTAGGGTAAGGGTTAAGATTAGTGTTCAATTTAAGTTAGGGATTATGCATTAAATTTAAGATTCAATTAAATTTATAATTAACATTTAATTATTATTATAGTTAGGTTTCAAATAAGATTACAACTTAATTAGGGTTAGGATTCAATTAAAGTTACTTTACAATATTATTAATCTCTTCTATTTGCTAATTTTTTGAAAAAAAAAATACTCAATTAGTATTACAAATCTAAACGGCAAGTACTAGCCACTACGTGACACTTGTTTGTATGCTCACATATCATGTTGAAAATGATTTACAAAGGCATTAGTTAATTCTTTATAGGAATTAATTGAAACATGAGGTAAATAGTAAAATTAATCAAATGTGTAGTTCTTTAGGCTTCTTTGAAAAAAAATTGCAAGCAAATTTCATCATAAAAGTAGTCTAGGCATATTGAATTGAATTAAAAAATGGCAGCTAATAGGCCAGATCTACCATCATAGATTGTAAAACTAGGTGTCACAAATCCATTTGTGAAGGACATACTAATGTCATATGCTAATCGATTATGTTGAAAATTCACACTCGATTTGGAAATTATGCACAATAATATTATGGACTGAAGAAATCATATCTACAATTTACATAAAATATAAATATAAAATTTTCTCTTCTACACTATATAATTTCCTTATAATAAATATATATCAAACCCTCTTAATTAAACCTTTACATAAATCCATTTGTAAATATGACATAATTTATATATATATATGATCAATATAAATTGATATATAGAGAAAGAAGTCAACACTTCATATAAAAGCTTTCAGTGAAGTAATACCAAAAACTAATGTATTCCATTAGTTGTTCATGGCTTTACTTTATAACTATAAGTCTCTGTAATGGTAATTAAAAAAAAACAATATTTTTTTTTTCCCTTTGGATTTGACTTTAAATATTTATATAACTATGCACTAATTCCATTGAATTAATTATATGAGATCATCTTACAAGCTCTGCCAATCAAAAATAACATAATCCCAGTTGTGTGAAGTTTGGAACATGTTTATATGCAAAAGAAAACCAAAATATTCCAGTTGTTTGCTTTAAACTAGAATGCCCACATTGCAGGGTGCTTCCAAATGTGCAGTTTGCAAAACATTAATAATGTGATGTAATTGCAAAATAATTATATTTCAGAAACAAACTGCAGTTTTGGTTGTTGAACAAAGCTTAGTACACAAGACAGAAGGGTCCCTGACACTGTTTAACTTATATGGAAAACTTATAATTTATTGCTAGAAACTTAACACATGGAAGAATTGAGGTTATGCCCACTTCCTCAATGATTATGAAGTCCCAGTTTTTGGGTTGTGTGTATTTGAATTGTAAATGCCTGATTGGGCTGACTTCTTTTATGTATTTAACTTCTACTGATAAACTTTCTGGTCTTGAAGCAGCAAAAAAATATGTCTCCTTCCTTTCAATTATAAGACACTTTCTGGCCATAACCTGTCAAATCCAATGCTTAAACTTGTCATTAGGATATCTACAGTTGTCACTGATATCAATTTTCTTTCCAAGATTTGGCATGTGGTTGGTCATTTTGAATTAGGGCACATGAGTGTTGGAATAAGGTTATATGGTGTTTGGGAATAGGGAAGTAATTTTGTTATGGGAGAGGGACTAATAGTTATTAAGCTAATTTTGTGAGTATGTAGCGGTTGTATGGAATATCATTGCACCTCCATTTTCTTAGAAATGTGAATTGATCTTTTATCTATCTACAACTAAGATTTGGAGATATGACACATCAGATAACTTCCCACATGAACATCGCTAGTGAGAAGTGTTCTAAATTTGATTTTTTAAAGACTCAACCAAGAATTAATCATGATATCCCTAGTAGTTGAACAAAAAACTATCATTTGTTGTTAAAACAATATAATATTTTTATTTATAATATAACTTACATTTAATGAGAAGTGTCCTAAATTTGACTTATTAAAGACTCAACCAAAATTTAATCATGATATCCCTAGTAGTTGAACAAAAAACTATCATTTGTTGTTAAAACAATATAATAATCTTATTTATAATATAACTTATATATATCTAAATAATTTCAATACCTTGTAATAACCTTTTTCTTTTGTATTGAAGAAGATTTGAACTTAGCATCATCTAATTGCCTACAACATGAAATTATATATTACTCCAATGCATGTACTTTGTTACCGGAATAATTGAAAGCATAAAAATAGTATTTTTTCACTATGATAACAATAGTGGTGTTGCGGCGGGAGGAGGAATTATTAGAGATAGCCTGGGCAACCTGATTCTGGCCTATGCGGGGAATTTTGACTTTGTCTTGAGAACATGGTTGAAGCCCTTGCTCTCTTTTGGGGGCTTAAATTGGCCCTCGACATCAATGTTAAAAGGTTGATCATTGAAGGGGACTCTAAGCTGGTTATTGAGGCGGCTAAAGGAGTTGCATGGATTAGCGGACGATTAGCAACATTATTAAGGACATTTGGTCCATGATTATCTGACTTGAGGAATTTCAAATTCAACACATTTACAGAGAAGGTAACTCGGTGGTTGAGACTCTAGTTGTGACAGGCCTTGAGTTAACTGGTATGAGGTGCTAAAGACACCTTGATTCTCTTTCTGAAAGACATAAGTCCCTAATTGGGAGAGACCAGAATTTCTCAACATGCCAATGATGTGCTATGTCCTTTTTTATGGGGGGTCATTTTGGCTCGTCTGCGCTAACAAGATTCGGGAGGGAAATTCAAATTCAATTTGGGTAGGCTACGCCAAGGTGGCTTCCGGTGGCCCCCACCTTCTCCAGCGCATCGGTTCGGTGATGACGTGGTCGGCCACTGATAGTTGTATTATGGAAGGATTGAAGTGCCCACTTTTAATCATTAACTTGACCGAAACTTAAGATTTCTCAATAATGAAGATCTTTGCAAGTTGGTGGATGAATTAAGAGGTGTCCCTTCACATGCTTATTAGAGCTAGCGAACGCATGCCTCGGGAAACACCACTAAAGATAATGATAGTAGCTCACCTCAACTTAGCTAATTCTCGATCGAGTTTTTTTATCTTCTGCTCTGGTTTTTTTCTCCGCATAACCATTTTCTGGTTCGCGCTGCATCCCAACATCACTCTGGAGGAAGATATTATGGGGGGAGATTTAGTCTGGGTGGAGTCGGACACTATTGACGACTATTTTCGCAATGACCCCTGCATTTGGATGTACGCCAAGGAAGGGGGCATCATCCTGTTCATGGAAGCCATGACTGGGTTTGACGAGAACCTCTCCATGCAGTTTGTTAGTAGTTGGAATGACAGGAGAGTTGCTATGGGAGATATATCGTTTGAAATTAGTGAGGACGTCATTGCCCAGGCCACAGGTCTTTCAACTGAGGGAAGGAAGTGGAAAAAAACCAGCAGGGTCGCAAATGAGACCAGTATGAACCGCTTCTACAGAAAAGATGAGGAACCTATCAAGATGCAAGGGGGTTTCAACAAGGAATGCCTTCCATACCCGTGGGACCAGGTGTGTAAAATCATTATGAAATACTTTACCCTAGAGGGAAGCTATGGTGTTTTCTATTATTACCCTTTCCCGTTGCTTAATCACTTTCACAACCATGATTCTATTTCTTTCTCGTTCTTTTTACTGCACGCCTTTTGCATGACTCAAGATAGCAATTACACCATCCTCCACTAGGGTCTGATGTTTCGGCTTTACAACTTCCACAGGGCCTTGTGTCCCCCTAAACCCATCTCTGTTCAACCTGCTCCCTCCATACATGGCCCCCCTGCTGGTTCTAAAAAAGGTCTCAAAAAGACCTCGAAAAAACCTATTACGCCTTGTCAGTCCCCTGACCATGCCCCTCTCATTTCCCCCAAAATTGGGGAGAAGAACAAAGGCAATCCCTCCGCTGCTAAAACCTCCTCCAAGAAACCCAGGAAAGATCCTAAAATTCTATTAGTCGAGTCTGAAGCGGAGGATGGTGTGACCTCGAGAAGATCCCACAGGTTTGCTGGCAAACCCCAGATGAAACAAATTATTGTTAGAAAGAACTATGTTAATGAGGAGGAGGAAGAATCTGAGAAAGTTGAAAGTGATAAGGTGGAGGATGAGATGGAGGCTACGAAAGGCTTGAATTCCTCTAAGCTGGGTAATAAGGCCCCTAACTTTGAGATAAACAAGGATGATAATAAAACCGCCTCCCCTTGTTCTAACTCTCCCCCCCCCCCCGCACATCTCTGAGGAGGATGGAAGAAAGTTTGAGGGCGGGCAGACTGTTGCTGAAGGTGGGGAGGAGGAGGTGGGGCAGTGTGCGGGATGTAATGCTATCTCCGAGGACCTAAATGGAGTGAAGAAGAAGCTGGAGAATCTCGAGTCCCATGTCGACAAAATTGGGAAATTCGCCATAAAGGTAATGCACTCTTCGGCTACTACAATGAGCCTGTTGCATCAGGAGAAATTGGATCAGGGTGAGCTGGAAGGTGATACCACAAAGGAACTGTTTGGGTTCCTTGCAGAAGATTGGACTGGGCTCATGCTCTCACAACACTTGGGAGCTGGAAAACATGTTTAATGGTGGAAACTGTCCCTTTTTGTTATAGTTTTATTTTCTGGATCAGTTGGATCCCTTTTAAGTTTAAGACTCTTCCTTCCACAGTGATTATACTTTGAACAATATGTTGTGTATCTACTGTTTAAGGGGCTAGTTGGACGAGATTGGTTTCAATCTTGGGTTATCCAATAGCTAAAGGTGGTTTTTGTTTTTGATGTTTAAGGTAGGGATTGGTTGACTGTTGATTGTTTGTTGTGTGTCTGCTGGTTTAGCTCTCTTTTGAGGCTTGTTGTTCTTCCAGGTCAGCCCCCTGTTTTGGCTGCGAATGTTTTTATGTTTTTTATATAAGTTCTCCCGTGTTCAAGTATGGGTCTATCTCTTGGCAGGTGGCTATCTAGCCAACAAAATGGACCATTTCCTATCTCTTTAAATATAGGTCCATCTTCACCAACATTTGATTATTTTTTCACTTACATGTGAACTAATTATTGACAATATATAATATAAATACCACAAATACTATACCAACAATCCAATCCAATCCCCCTCCCTTGAACAATCTTTTATATCAAACTTTAAGAGTTTTTCTGCCAACACATCTTTAACTATTATTTGATTATATCATTTTTTTTAATATAATTTACAAATTTTATTGTATTTACCAGGTGAACTGTTACTTTACTTTTGCCATATTAAGGCTAGCCCATTGTTAACGCTTCTTAAGAAAACTCGCTACTATATATATGGAGCAGTAATCCCATGAAAGGGGGCTAGTGCTACCATAAGTTTCTGGATGGTTGACAGACAACCTCCTCCAAGGAAGCTATCTAGTCTCCCACACGCCTCTGAGACCAATGAGCAGTTAGTATGGAAATCATCATGCACTGGTGATTTGGTAGGCCCTGCTGATTGTTAGGTTGTGGGTTCAAGTCTCACATGGCAGGGTGGAACTGTGGATGGTGTGCAGGTCTCTGAACAAATGATGTCAAATATGATAAAATATTGAGAATCTTTTAATGTTTTATCTCACAGTTTTTTAGGCTCAACCATGCTGGACAACTAGCAAATTGACTTTGGGGTCCAGTTGGTGAGACACAGATATCATATACATAAATGCTTACTCGGTCGCCCACTTAAGCACCAAGAGTGTCATATATCAGTGATGTCTGCAACTCACCAAACATTTGCCTATTTCATATAAAATTCATTAATTACTCAAGTTGAGAATCTTTACATCAGTACTTTTGAATAAGAAAAGCTTTCCGACCATGCTGATTATTGATATATTATTTTGTTTTCAAAATTATATGACTGAAAGAGGGAGAATATTGGTTGGTTTGTTACAACATATAAGCCCAACATATAAGCCTTATCATGCTAGGTTAAAAGTCAGCTTCTTTTTGTTAACAATCATTTGTACAATTTTGGTTTCTTGTTTTTTGAGGCATGTCTTACCCATTTTCCTCTCTTTATTTAAAGTAACCACTTATATTTATCTGAAAAAAAAAGCAGAGTTCTTATACTCAGGTCAGAATTCTGTTTTATATGTGGCTATGACAATAACACTTTTTTTTTTAGGTGAGCAGTATTGATTCATGGCTTCATGACTTTTCAAAAGAGTAGAGATAACTCCAACTCAGTAAGACATATTTGTGTAATGTTTAATCTGAAGCATTTACTGCTAGTTTTTCTAGCATAACAAAGCTGGTGAGAGGAATTAACTGCATGCTAACCTTTTGGAAGAATAAACTGCTCAAGGATAGTCCGTGTGAGTAGTGGAGTTGGCTTGGGTTGTGGGTTTGCTCTCCATTGATTCTGGGTTTGACTCCGAAGCTTAGGCTTACCCAATGCACATGGTTTGTGGGCAATTGCCCCACTGGGTTGTGGGAATACCCTAGGACAACCAAAAAAAAAACTGCTCAAGGATGGGTGGGTGGTTGTTAAGGCATGGATTTTCCTGTTTCATCTTACCCAGTTGTGCATGGACAAAAAGTACTTGCCAGTGGAAGCATCTCAGGTAAAGTAGAAATAAAAAGGTTTATGATGATTGCCTCCAGAATACCACTGACATAACATTACTGGAGGAAGAAAAGGATCTCAGAAAAAAGAAAATGATATTTTATTGTTTGACAAGTAGATTCTATCTAATGGAGAAAAGCTGTCCAGAGAAGACTAGCCAAACAATGGGAATAAGGACTAAATCTGACGGTCAGACCAGACCTTTAGCTAAAAGGGATTTGTTAAATAACGTTTACAAAATCCATTAGCATGTATGTTAAGCTCAAAATACTCCTGTATGCTATCTTTTTGGTTAACTTATGGGTTTATCCTCAGTTCGCTTTTTTTCTTGGTGTGTTAGAATCTAGCATTGCTGCTGTTTATTGCAGGGCAGCTTTTTGTGTCATTGTGGAACAAAACATGGAGGGAAGGCATTCAAATTTTCAAGTAGAGACTTCTGGAGTTAAAAAAGCAGACAACAACCTATTAGGAAATCTTAAAGTAAATGGGTATTTTTGGTACAGGGACACTTTTATTTACAGACTGAATGTGTCAGAGGTTTTGACTCTGTATCTTAAGGTAGTTTCTTCGTAGAAAATTTGATGTCTTGTTTGGCTGAGAGTAGATGTTAATTCTGGCAGCTTGTTATCTTTTAATGTAGGGCACCTTAAGTTCCACAAGTTTTTAAAAAATAAATAAACAACTTAATTCAAGCATTCAAATTCACCATCCATCTTCCATTTACTTTAATTATTAATATGATACATAAATACACTAAGGGATTCCATTCTTCAAAATTTGTTACTCGAAAGCATCAAGTATATCCATGCATCCGTCCATCAAGAACTTGTCAAGTTATTGCTTCTCTGGTTTCACATGACTCCTCCAAATCCGTTGTACAATCACAATAAGAACAATGGTAGAAGGAATCCACTTCAGCTGCAACAGCAATGTATGTAACCATCAAAGACAATGCACTTCTTAATGATCCGTCATCCCAATTATTTTTAGCTAAACTTTGATACCTACAATACTAAGCTCCTTATTTCCTCCCTATATGAGAATTATTCTTATCTGCATCTACTCAAGTTATCCCTCCTAAATTGTAGCCATTCCAGAAATTGTGAGACAATTCCATCTTCAGTTCAAGACCAACTCAAGTGGTTTCCTCTGGAGACAACATTGTATATTGTTGTTAAATATGTACCAAAAACCATAAGTTTCCAAATGTAGATGCTATTTCCATGGTCTCAAATGATAAATATGATAGCAAGTCCCATTGTTTGTTTCGGACTTTTCAAATGGGCTGAATGGGAAGCAGGACCTGACACAACCCACTTGGGAACTAGAAATTCCATTAAACAAGGTTGATTGGTTGATTGATGTCAGATCAATTTTGTACTTCCGTAAAACCCCCCATCCAATGGACCAAAATTAAGACAATCAGCTAAAACCCGTCACATGGATCAAATAGATGACAATCAGCTAAAGACCCCATCAATGGATCAAATAGATGAGAATCAGCTAAAACCCTTGTCACATGGATCAAATAGAAGATCTCCAGGTGAGACCTCCATCAAATGGAACAGATAGAAGATAACAAGCTCAAACCCTCATCCAGTAGATCAAATGGCAGATACCTTCACAAGCTCATGTAGCAGTTAATACCCGTTAACTCCATGGCAAATAGACTGAATATTCAAGAGACCAAGAGACATAATTCTCTCCCATAAGTGACCCTTGGCTTGGAAGTAGACATTTGAAATTAACATCTTCACTTAATAAAACCTGCAATTTTTAATTAGAAAGGAAGGCTTTTGGAGCTGGAGGTTGCTGTTAAGGACTTGAAACGGTCAGATGGAGCAAAATCTTGAGGAAGATTTGCACGCTTGATGATACGCTGCATATTATGCTGCAAACTCTGTTGAACTAGACGGTTTACAACTTTTCTCTCCTCGCTCATATGATCACCATATTCATCTTTGTTTATTGGTTCCAGGTCTGTATGCTGGCCAGATATGGGTGCAGACATGGTTGAGTTTTTTCGAATTTTATCATCTCTGAGGCACTCAAGAATTCTAGAGGCTCTCTTCTGAGCCAGTGTAGTGCCAAGAAGAGTGAGTTCTAATAGAGAAGAGACCACACCAGATTCTACCATGGTTCGTCTGTGGGACCAACTATTGTGTGCAATGATCATGAGAATGAAGGCTGCTTTCTCTTGGCATTTGGGTGCATCAACCCAATTGAGCACATCTATTAATATTGGAAAAGCATCATTTGTTTGTCCTATGGCTTTTCTCCCTTCCTCTGTGGCTGCTAAATTGCTCAAAATCCCCAGAATCTTCTCTGATACATCCATGTCATCAATTATATTCAGTAAAAACTCAACAACATTTGTATCCACAATAAGTGCTGCATTTGCGGGACAAATTGACAGATTGTAAAGAGCCCTAAGTGCATCTCTCCTTCCCTGTGTACTTCCATGCTGCATAATGTTTACCAAGAATGGTATTGCACCAGATGAACCAATAATAGGTTTATTCACATCCAGAGCTGACAAGCTTAGAAAATCAGTCACCACAGCTTCTCTAACAGACTCATTTGACCCCTGCAAAAGGGTTACCATCTTCTGAACTGCACCAGCTTTAACTATTGCTGCTTTATTTCTGCAAAATATAAATTGCATATGTTCAGATCTTATCTTCTGTTGATCTATTTTAAAGCAAACTTCAGGAAATAACATACATTTTGAAACAGACATCTAAATGGGATATTGTCCATGAATCTTACACCGTTAATACTAAAACTTTGCAAGTGCAGATATCTATCCACAGGATTGAAAACAAAAATCAACATAACATCCTAGCTAACTCAATGAATTTATAAACACTGTACGAATTTATAAATTAGGAGCTCTGATTAACATTATCAGGAGGGTGAAACTGAAAACAGACAGGTACTTCAACATTGAATTTGGGGAAATTGTTTAGTGTACTCCAACATTGAACTCTGGAATTAGTGGACACATACATTGGGGACGGGAAAATTAAAGACCTTTTATTCATGGATTCCATTATAAGGATTCCAAAATTTTCTACAATGCTTCACAACGATTGCTCTGAAAACAGATTTCGAGATTCAAATTCCTAGATTTCCATGGGAGGATCTTTAAACAAGCACTTAATGATACTCAAAAAAGCTAAGAAAAATACTCAGTGCAAATGGAAATCAGTTTCAGTGTAAGAAAGCTTACAGATCGTTGCCGATGGCAAGATTCAGAAGAGCAAATAAGGCAGAGGTTTGCACATTTGCCTCAGATGAATCTAGCATTCCAACAAGAGGAGGAATTGCACCAAGCATGGCAAGAGTAACTCGGGCATGTGCATCATCTTTTGCGAGTTTCCTGATATCAATGGCAGCCTTTTTCTGAGCAATCTCATTACCAAATTGCAGCGACTGTACAACTGTTTGAAGCTCGTTGAAGGCCCTGATCTTTCTCTCCACATGCTCAATTTCCTCCTCATCTCTGCCTATAGTTGCTTCTTCCTGGGTCACAATAGAACGCGCAGATCTGCATTCTAAGATCTTAGAATCATTTCTCAGGCTTTCCACAAGCTGTCTCCATTCAAGATCTTCAGTGGTCTTGCGACTGCTGCCCTCTTTGGGATCAAGTGCAGACATGTTCTTCAACTGTTTTCCTGTTCGTTCAACAGACTTGAGACTCTGATCCTCGTCGCGAACATCGATTTGGATGCCACCGTGACTTCCGATCTCCTTGTGACCTACATGCAGATTTTCTCCATCAAATCCGGATTTCTGCGGCTGTTTTGGAACCTCTTGAGCTGTAGTCATTGGCGAACTTCTCTTATGATGACCAGAAGAGGAACCTCCACAGCGCACGGTATCAATGAGCCTCCTTCCTAAGGTAGCTCTGCAAAATGTAAATGAGGCCTTTGCCACAGACCTGCTCCTCTCCACCATAACATTGCCATTGCTTGAACTGTTTGGCATTGTTACTTATATGGTACCACACAAAGAATTAAATCCAAACCTCCAGCTAAGACCTTAGATTTCTTGACTCAACTCTTCTTCACAAACCCAAGACTTGTGAAATTAGATAATGTTTAAGTTTGATGACTTGAAGCAAAGACAGAGTCCTGACCTGGAAGAGGTCCCTGTAGCTGATCAAACTCAATGCTGATAGAATACGATAACATTGTAGATTGGCTTTGCTGCTAAACTGTACTCCAAGCAAACATTTGTCATAGCCACAGGTCACAGTACAAATCTTCTGATCATCAAAAAGTGAGAACTATTAAGGCATCTGAAACCCATCATGATACTTCATTCAGCTGTGTCGATGATATATTCTTCTCAGGCCTGCTCAAGATTATGTGATCAGATTCTTGATCTCCAAGCTATCTGGCAGCATTGTTCTTCATTTAACCTTCAACCAGAGTCTGTAAGTGAAAATAAATAGAGAGCAGAAGCTGTATGAACTAGTCTAGTGCTTTCAAGGAAAATCAGATGTATCTTCTGCAATGTCTTCAATCTAAGGTGAACAATTAATGCCTATGATCATGTACATTGCATCTTCAGGGGCATGCAAACGTTCTGCAAACAAATGACATTAAGCACCTCTAATCAGTAATACTTTTCAGAGATATAATTTTTGCTCTCAAGCTTTCAATCTTTTCAATCCAAGCTTTCTGCTTGAACTTCAGTCCCACTTACAAGACCAAAGATGACATGTAGCCAATACCCAACGTGGCATAAACTCACCGCACCCAAATGACAAATGCATCATACACTCTACAACCTAAGAATTTACCCCCGAAATCACTCCTTGATTTCCGGATAATCAAGCCTCTGCCTCTGTCTTACTTTTCAATATGCCAGCATCTCCGTAGTCAATTTATTCCTAGATTGAAGAGAACATTGGGCATTCAAACTTACAAACTCAATCAAATCTAGCCAATCGGCTACAGTTTCTTGGAATCCAGGATACTTTCCACAATACCCAATTGAAGATCTCAAAATATACATAGATAACAAAGCACCTTATATCAATTTTGCCGCTGCACCTATTTGCATTATAAAGAGAGCCCAGCCACCATCAAATCTACAGCAAATAAACAAACAATACACTTTGTTTCAGTACCCCACATAATAACCACAGGCTCCAATAAAATTATATCCATTCACGAGGGCCTTGCAAAGAGCATTCATTCATTCATATTCTTTCATGGCACTGACACTACCATGATCACCATATCATCAGAAAATCAAATAACCACATTGGGAAAATACTAATTCTAAGAAACAACCATAATCATCAGAAAACTGATATCCTTAATCATCCGAAATCTGATATCCTTAATCATTTATGCAACCCCATTTTGAAAAAAGGAAAGAACAGAGTAATGTGATCTGATTTATACTTTCTAAGCCTTTTGATTGAGTGAAACAAATGCAGGATGAGAGGAAATTTAAGACAGGCAATGCAATCCTACCTTTGTTACAGTCCTCCGAGGTGGGTTGGGAATATAGCTTTTCTTTATGTTTTTTTCTCCTCGTGCTGCTGAACAATTGTACACTGGCTTGCTGTACTGCAGTCTGCTTTCCTGCTGTGCGTGTTTGTGTCCCTTACAATAAATACCACTCACTCATGATTCTTGCGCTCCAAAACGATTTAAATTCACTAAACCATTTGTTTATTAACTTGGAATGAAATAGATCTATATAGTAGTGATAAAAAAATGATTACAGTCATGTCTTACAAATTCGGTAGAATTGTAGAGTCAAAGTACCAAGTTTATCAGCGGTGCTCAAAAATTAACTAATCAAGATTCTTTGTTACTTCGGCAATTTTGTATTTGCAGTTCTCAATCACCATAAAGGTAAGACACCGACACAGCAGTTTTTCACATTGAAGATCAGATTTTCACAATCGTTTTAAAAATTGCGTATTAATATTTTAATCTTTAGTCTTTTGTTAAATTTTATAACTAAGCAATTGCACCTTGGTGTGCAATGGGTACGCAAAAGAGGAGTGGAAGAAGTGTGAAAAGTCAATTAACAAAAAAATTAGTGTAGTTTTGCATACATTTGTGCAGTACATGAGATCAATTGGTAAGTTATTTAGTAAATGATATTGTTTGTGCAACAAAGGTTCTAATGGAGAAATGAAAGCTTCAAATTAACAATGTATCCACTTACAACAATCCAAACATGACTTAAAAAACTTCTACATCAAAATGATAATCATGCTCCTATTACCAATGCAGAATCATTTTATGCTGACAAGAGAGAGAGGGGGGTAGGGGAGGGGAGGAGAAGGTGCGTATATATAGAGACGAAAGAGATAAATATATAGAGAGATATCAAGATACAAATTGAGATAAGAATTGATGTATGGAGAGAGATATAGGGGTAGAAAGATAGAGAGATAATAAGAGAGATAGATGGAGAGATATAGATGTTGAGGTCTAGGAAGAGGGAGAAGGATGGATGGATAGAGAGAGGGAGACATTGCTAGAGAAAAGGGGAGAGAGGAAAATAGAAGTAGAGATAAGATGGAATGAGAGAGAGAGAGAGAGAGAGAGAGAGAGAGAGAGAGAGAGAGAGAGAGAGAGAGAGAGAGAGAGAGAGAGAGAGAGAGAGAGAGAGAGAGAGAGAGAGAGAGAGAGAATAAACTATATTAAAATTGTTAATGCTAAAATTTTAAATTTAAAAAACTGAGGATAAAAATTCAAATCATAATTAATCTATTTAATTCAACTTATATATGATAATAAATGATATAATAGTAATATGAAAAAAAATGGCGGGGATAGCAGAGGTAGAGTGAGAGGAAGAGAGAAGAAAGGTAGGAGATCTCGAAGGGAAAAGATGAGGGGATGTCATGGATGTTAAAAAACCAGAGGTGGATGATCAATAGGGATTTTTGAAGGGCCACATCCCACAGTGGGTATATGAAAACAAGCAATGGATTGATAAATGGGAAAAGGTCTACCAAGGAGCGAGTAGCAGGGAAAGAGACAATGGTGAATTTTTAACTTGGAGGACATCCAATGCATGGGAACAAAATCATCAAGGGTGCATTGCAAGCATCCTTGATAGGAATGGGTGCAATAAAGCAAGGAGGGGGTGGTTCTAGCAAAAGAAGTCAGATAAAACAATCAATCTCATCGGGTGGAGATCAACAAATAGGGCATCTTGGAAGGAAGATCGATCAAGCTAGTGGCATAAAGGGACAAGAGAATCAAAGGAGAACAAAAATGTATTCGCGATAATAGGCTAGCATGATTGCCCTATTGCAATTGAATTGGACAAAAGGGGGGTCACTACACAACTTGGATCCAAAGTCCTGAAAACCCTAGGTACAAAAGGAGGGAATTATCGAGAAGAATGAAGTATTCGAACCACGGTACTTCTTAGAAAAGGAAAGAAGGGGTTAGAGATCTTGTGGAAAGGCAAGGACCTCTAGCAGAGGAGGCTGATTCCAAAGTCACTTATCACTCAAGAGCTTGGAGGATAATAGGCTAGAATGATTGTCCTATTGCAATTGAATTGGACAAAAGGGGGGTCACTACACAACTTGGATCCAAAGTCCAGAAAACCCTAGGTAAAGGAGGGAATTATCCAGAAGAATGAAGTATTCGAACCACGGTACTTCTTAGAAAAGGAAAGAAGGGGTTAGAGATCTCGTGGAAAGGCAAGGACCTCTAGCAGAGGAGGTTGATTCCAAAGTCACTTATCCCTCAAGACCTTGGAGGAAGGTCGGTCTGGAACGAAACCCAGGGGCTCAAAATTTTAGGGGAAATAGGAGGCAGGGCATAGGAAAAGGATGACATCTGTAAAGGAGATCAAATCTAATTGGGAAGAAGAACAATGGGAAAAGCTCTGGTAGTAAACTATTTAGATATATCAAATTACTACAGTTCATGTTAATAATTGTAGTTGATTTCTAGATTCAACTATGTAAGCACTTTTACATTAACGTTTCAGATCACAATCTGTGAACCATCATCAGGATAAAAAAGAACAATTGAGGGAGAAATGGTTTGCAGACTAAGACTTAATAAAAAGAGAAGGGAAGGAGGAGTAGAGGCACACGTTTCAAGGAAGAAGGAAGAAAGAAAAGAAAAATAAAATAAAAGAATAGTAACAAAAAGGACAGAAGAAGACAATAAGACTTAAACAAACAAGGAAAAAAACCTAGCTAATACAATAAAATAAAATAACAAACAAGTAATAATTAAAAAAACAAAGACACATAGATACAAAATAAATAATAACTATATATATATATATATGGAGAATAAATAATAAGTAAAATAAAATGTAACATAACTAGAATTAAAAAACCAAAAAACAAAATTAAAAAAAGGAAAATAGAAAACAAGGGAAAACACAAAAAGTAAATATAAAATAATGAGAAACCAAACAAGATAACTATATCTCATTATTAAGATATAATAATAAGGTAAAGTTAAATAAAAAAAAAAACTCAAGAAAAGAAATAGAAACAAAAGAGAAATAAAGGGAACAAGATAAGGAAAGACAACAAAGAGGGAACCAAAAGAAAAGAACCTAAGAAAAGAAACAAAAACTTGAAACTAACAAAAAAATAAACTAAAAAACTAAAAATAAAAATAAGAGAACAATAATTTGAAAAAGGAGTATAGATGATAACTAAAAAATAAGTCTTAAGATGAGACATAAACAGAAAGGAAAAACAAAATGAAATGAAGAACAACCCACCAAGTACAAAGGGAAGTAAAGAGCAATACTAAGAAAACAAGAAGAAATAAGACGAAGGAAAATAAAGAAATGGCAAGGAGAAAAGGGGGGCTTAGCGGTGGAGAAAGGGGAAAGAAATGAGGGGGGATCGACAAGGAAGAAAGGATACAACTAGGAGTGGAGGAGGTTATGGGTTCTAAGGTTATTTAAAAGAGGAAGCCAAGAGAAAGTAAGGTTCAAACCTTCATCTCTATTAAGATTAGATGGGTGGTTATGTATTTCAATGGATTCCTTAAGTTTTCTCTTGAAAAGTTTATCTTCTTTATACAAGATTTAGGTGCCTTCTAAGCAAATATGGTGCTTGGTGGAAGAGGAGTGGTCAACAAGGGCTGATTGGAATGCATGATCATGTCTAATGTCAGCACTGTGCTCTTTCAATCTAGTTCTGAAAGAGCGACCAGTTTCACCTATATAGGGGATGTTGCAAGAACAAACAACTTTGTAAACACTGAACTCAAAATAGACATCTTTGGGGTCTTTAAGAGAGGGGATGAGGTTTCTTAAAGTAGAGAAAGGCTTGAAGGTGTAAGGAAACTTGCAATACAACTATGGAAAGCCTTCGAAAACCCAGCCATAACCAAACACTCCATGTGACCAAGCATGAATCCACACATCCAATGCCATGTTTCCTCCTTCACAAATTCTAACCTAGCTAACTGACCAGCCCAGACAACTACCCTTGTGGTTGCTTTTATAAACACAATCTCCCACAAAACCACCAAGTGGTATTATATCAAAACCATGCGACAATCAAACATAATATTTTTCCTACCTACCCTTGACCCACATTTAATATTGGGTACTTCATCACAATTACATTCCCCAATGTTAAATAAATACAACATAATAATACCAATGTGTCAATACAACTCATCAAGTGGTTACAAGAATATTCCAAGGGAATCTCTACATGTTGCATGTCCATCTAGGTGCTCCTAGGTGCAACAATATAATATGATATTACAATATAATTCCATGTCCACCTCACACAATAATAAAATAATACAACAATGAAACATTATTATGCAAGGTGTACAACACCATTTTCCCAACAAAAGGCACAAGAGAAACCTTTCTTACGAAGGATTTTTGAAATTTTGTGGGAAACACCTTCAATGTGAGGAAGGGATGCAATGGGTAAGCTAGAGGGTTGGATTGAATTGGGTTTGGAGGAGAAACTAGACTTGGTTTGGTTAAAGGTTTTGGAGATGATTTTATTGCTATACCCATTTAGAAGGAATATTTTTCGGAGATAGGACAACTCTTGGGGTAAGTTTTCTTCATCACATCTACGAAAGGCTCTCATGGTTAAAGTTTTGAGGATACTTGCTTTTTGGGTGGGATGATGGCAGGCAGAAGAATGGAGATAGAGATTGGTGTGGGTGGATTTTCAAAAAACCTACTAAGACAAGTACCATCTAATTGCTTAGTGAGGAAAATGTCAAGGAAGGGAAGTTGGTTGTTAGACTTTGTTTCTTTGGTAAAAGAGAAACATGGGTCTAGACTATTGAGGTGGGCATGAAATTATTCTAATTTCTCCAAGCCATGTGGCCAACACATGTTGGTGTCGTCCACATAGCACTTCCACCACCTCAGTTTAAGGGGAAAGGAGCAAAGGGACAAATCTTTAAAATGTTCCATGTAAAGGTTAGAAATAATAGGAGAAAGACGAGGTCCCATAGCTACACCATCGACTTGCTCATAGATCTCTCCTTGAAAAGAAAATAAAGTCAACCTAAGACATGAGTCAACTAAGGAGGCTACTTCCTCATTCATCTTTCTTTTGACAATATTGATGGCATCTAGGATACAAACTTTAGTAAAAAGAGACGCCACGTCAAAACTCACCAAGATGTCCCCACTCTTTAATTTCTTATCTTTGACAAAATTGACAAAGTGGCTAGAGCCCTTGGTATAGGAACTAGATTTTCCTACAAGGGGAGAAATGAGTTTGGTAAGGAAAGATACAAGATTGTAAGTGGGAGAGCCTATGGTATTGATGATGGATCTAAGGGGGATACCAACTTTATGAATTTTGGGGACCCGATAAAAGCGGGGGGTAATTTCTTTAAAGGGGACATGAGATTTCTTGTGGAGTCATCAAAAGAGGAGCAAGAGATGGAGTACTTGCAGCCTTCCTTACAAAACTCATCTCTCCACTTGTAGGAAAATCTAATTCCTATATCAAGGACTCTACCCACTTTGTTGATATTGTGAAAGATAAGAAATTAGAGAGTGGGGACATCTTGGTGAATTTTGACGTGGTGTCTCTTTTTACTAAATTTCCTATCCTAGATGCCATCGATATTGTCAAAAGCCAGACGAATGAGGAAGTAGCCTCCTTAGTTGACTTATGTCTTAGGTCTACTTTCTTTTCTTTTCTTTTCAAGAAGAGATCTATGAGCAAGTTGATGGTGTAGCTATGGGATCCCCTCTTTCTCTTATTATTGCTAACCTTTACATGAAACATTTTGAAGATTTGACCCTTTGCTCCTTTCCCCTTAAACCGAGGTGGTGGAAGCGCTATGTGGACGACACCAATGTGTGTTGGCCACATGGCTTGGAGAAATTAGAAGAATTTCATGCCCACCTCAACAATCTAGCCCCTTGTATCTCTTTTACCAAAGAGAGATAGTCTCATAACCAACTCCCCTTCCTTGAAATTTTTCTCATGAAGAAATCACATGGTACCTTGTCTCAGTGAGGTTTTAAAAAATCCACCCACATTGATCTCTATCTCCATTTTTCTTCCCACCACCACCCCACCCAAAAAGCTAGTATCCTCAAAACTTTAACCATGAGAGCCTTTAGTAGATGTGATGAAGAAAACTTACCCCAGGAGTTGTCCTATCTCTATAAAATCTTCCTGTTGAATGGGTATAGCAATAAAATCATCTCCAGAACCTTTAACCAAACCAAGTCTAGATTCTCCTCCAAACCCAATTCAATCCAACCCTGTAGCTTACCCATTGCCTCCCTCCCTTACATTGGAGGTGTTTCCCACAAAATTTCCAAAATCCTTCGTAAGAAAGGTCTTTCTTGTGCCTTAAAGCGATTCTCTACTTTAAGAAACCTCATCTCCTCTCTTAAAGATCCTAATGATGTCTATCTTGAGTCTGATATTTACAAAGTTGGTTGTTCTTACGACATCCCCTATATAGGTGAAACTGGTTTTTCTTTCAGAACTAGATTGAAAGAGCACAGTGCTGACATTAGACATGAGCATGTATTCAAATAAGCCCTTGGCAACCACTCTTCTTCCAGTAAGCACCATATTTTCTTAGAAGACACCCAAATATTATATAAAGAAGATAACCTTTTCAAGAGAAAACTTAAGGAAGCCATGAAATACATAACCACCCATCTAATCTTAATAGACATGAAGGTTGGAACCTTAGTTTCTCTTGGCTTCCTCTTTTAAATAACCTTACAACCCATAACCTTCTCCACTTCTAGTTGTATCCTTTCTTCCTTGTCAATCCCCCCTTTTTTCTTTCTCCTTTCTCTTATGGTAAGCCCCCGTCCTTTCTCCTTGCCATTTCTTTCTTTTCCTTAGGCTTGTTTCTTCTCATCTTCTTAGTATCCCTCTTTTCTTCCCTTTGTACTTGGTGGGTTGTTCTTCATCTCATTTTTCTTTTTGTTTCTCTTTACGTCTCACCATAAGACTTCTTTTTTAGTTATCATCTATACTCCTTTCAAATTATTGTTCTCTTATTTTTATTTTTAGATTTTTAATTTTTTTTTTTGGTTAGTTTCAAGTTTTTGTTTCTTTTCTTAGGTTCTTTTATTTTGGTTCCCTCTTTGTTGTCTTCCATTACCTTGTTCCCTTTATTTCTCTTTTGTTTTAATTTATTTTCTTAGAGTAATTTTATTTTTTTATTTTTTGTTCTTTAACTTTGTCTTATTATTAAGTTTTTGTTTTCCTTTGTCTTCTATTTTCCTCTTTTTAATTTTGTTATTTGATTTTTTAATTCTAGTTATTTAATTTATTTTTGTCTCTCTCTCTGTTTGTGTGTGTATATATATTACTTTGTCTCTTTTAATTTCTTATTCACTCGCATTCTTTTATATTTACTCATTGCCTCTTTCATTTTATTATTTTATTCATTATATATATTCTAAGGGTTCAAGTTTTCATAAGATTAATTGGACACAAAATTTTGACCCTACAAAACACAATTTCAATAAATCCCATGTGGATTAGCCTATTGGACTCTCTGCTAAGTTCTGGAATGCAGAAGCGTTGATCAAGATAGGAGACACTATAGGGTCTTTTTTGGGGGTGGAGCAAGACTTCTTGAATGACAAGACGAGGGATATAGAAAATATTTATGTAGAGATTGACATAGATGTAGGTTTCTATAAGGAACTAGAGATAATATCAAACTTAGGTAGATAGAGCCAAAAATTAAGAGTGTTGGTCGATAGGCAACCGAGTTGTTGCCTATTAAAGTAAAAACTTATGGTAGAAAGATCAGGGGCAGGAGATGGACTAATAAAAGATTTGATGAAAAGCATGGAGATAGGCAATAAATCTCTGAATATTAGTAAGGGCATGGGGTGGCTTATAAATGACTATAAAGGGAAAACACCTCTGTTTGGAGATGGGGACGGGGAATCCAATTCTTATCTAGGTATAGAGGCTAAGAAGGGGATGAAACCAGAAGAGCTAATGGTCCAAATAAATATCAAACATCAATCTTCATTAGACCAAGAAAATTTGGGATTGGGGAGCGCTGGCAAGGATGGACAAAGGTCCACGTGATCAAAGGATTTGTCGCTAAGTAGAGAGGATTGTAGATAGAAGGAGTATGAAGTTCTAACAAATTTACAGACAAAGATAAATGTGACCCATATGCAACAGAAAGATTTGCTTTTGTGTTAGAAGAGACACTAACATTTCAAAAGGATCTAAACCATTAGATCAGAGGGCTTCCTTTTTATGTTATAGCATAGGTAAGAGAAGGTGGTCTCAATCCCTAGGAGAAGTGAAGTTGAGGGAATATTATGCATACCAATTAGAGGAGGGAGAAATTAGAGAGGAAGATCAAAAGGATGATGAGCAGCAAAGAGGATTGGTAGAAGATGATAGACAAGAAATGGACAAAGTAATGATTATAATTGAATCAACTTGGGATCCACATAAGAGAAAAAATAAGAGAAGGAAATGCACTAGTCAGAGTTTGAAAGTGTAGCACCCTAAAATTGCAAAGGTTGCAATTTTGAATGCGTTTTGGGCCCTCACCTTAGTGTTCTCATCCTCATGCTTGATCGGGACCTATTTATGTCTCTGCCATGCAATAAATGTCATATTTTTATCTTGTAGCTTGTTGGGACCCCTTAACCCTGGCCTAATTTAGGATAGGACTAGGGTGTGGCACCTTGGTCCTCATTGGAACCCTGGCGCCATGCCATGGTCCTCCCTAATTGGGGCCTAATTTGGATCCTTGACCCTATCCAAAATTTAGGCGATAAACCTTCCTCCATGTCGGCCTATGTCAGAAAATTAATATGTTTGACAACAGGAAAGTATATAAGGGGGTCTTGCCCTCTCATTTTGATATACAATCATAAGGCAAGGAGAATTATAGTCAAGAAATCAAGCATTCAAGCATTGGATCATTCATCATCAAGCATTCCTAGAGGTCTTCAAGGTTGCATATTCCTCATCTATCCATTATGGAGCAACATTACATCATTCATTTGCAAGCATGCGTGTGTGATTAGTGTTTTGTCATGTTCATGCCATTGCATGCAACATATGTGATTACATTCAAGAAGTAAAGCATCATCTTCAATCATTGTAGATCTGAGGTATACATTTCCATTATTTATTCCAGTATTTGCAACATTTCACTCAAGGTTGATTCCTCAACTGGGGTTTGACTTCGGCAAAACCCTATTCCCAACCTATTTCCCTTTCTTTCTATGTGCAGGAACCAAGTGCGTAGCTATACTTCTCATAATAAGCTTCGGACACAGAGACGAAATAACCCTTTTTGGTGTGCAAAAAATTCGGAGGATCGTGTTGCCGCACTACGATCCCTTCTTTTTCGGGGCAGGTCTGAATCAGCTTATATTGTTGAATTCCAGGTGCACAACAAAATCCCATATCTGTAACTCACTATTTTCTCAGTTTTGTCTTCAATTCTCAATAATTTTACACTAAATCAACACTTCAACTCACAAAAGAGGGAACCCAAATTAACCAAATCCATCCAATCCACTTAGTATTTAGTCCTTATATAATTTGTGACTGGATGTAGTGGATTGTAACCCTCTTTTGAATGTAAAGATCTTAAATCACAAAATTAGCAGTTTTCATCCTCCTTTGGGTGGAAACCCTAATTTTTCACTCTTTACATTTTGGTGAACCCAACTCCTTACACCATTAATTCTGATTTTTGTTTTCAGATTTGAGTGTATGCAATTAAAAATTCAAATTTTCATTTACAAGTTTGATTTCCTTGCAAATTTTAAAAATTTAGAGGTTAATTTTACTAAAACCCTAATTTTTAATTTCAAAAAAGAGCTTGTGAACTGTTTAATTTGGATTAATTATTTCACATCTGAGCACTTTTTCAATTTAAAAAATCATAATTTCATCTACAAGTCAAATTTCACAATTAAAATTTAAAACTAAGTGGTTAATTTCAAAAATCCTAATTAAAAAATAAAAAATAAAAATTGAGCTTGTGCATTGTTTAAATTTTGAATTTCCCTCTTCAAATTTGGTTGTTAATTTCAATTAAAATTCAAAATTGCAATCTTGGATCAAAATTAAATTTTAAAATTAAGTGGAACTAATTAAAAAGACCCTAATTTTTAAATTTAAATTAATTTTGTGCATTTTTCAATTTTCAAATTTCAATCCTAGATCTAATTTCAAATTTAAATTTTAAAGTCAAGTCGTTCTTTTTACAAGGCCCTAATTTTAAATTTAATTCTCTTTTGGGTAATTTTAATTTGAAATTAAAAGATTATTTTAAATTTAATTGAATAATCATTTGTTTAAATTTTTGCATTATTCAAGTTCTAAATTGCAAGTTTCAAATTCTCATTTTCAAATTTCTTTTTTCAAAAAATAAAAATATATATATATAAAAGAAATCAATCAAATTTGTGAATCTCATCACTTTAAATAAATTAAGAGGTTTTAATAATAAAATCTTAATTTATTTTGATTAATTTGCTTGGATTTAAATTTAAATATTCATCATGGCAATTAATGGATTGGATTATTTGCTATTTCACATATGATTACATTGCTTTTTACGTACATTTATTACAATTATGTGTTGGATACTGGCTTCTTCCACTTCATCTTACTTCTTTTCATTCATAACACTTGGACATATTGCATTTTTATGGTTTCCAAGTTGTTTTCTTTTCACCAATTAGATCTCAAAGCTTTCATTCATCATGTATGTTGTGTTATGGTGATATTTTGGGGAAAATGTATTTCATATGTAGATCACCTCAAAGATTTTGTAGATCCCAATCCTAGAGATGTTCATAAAACACTTAATACTTGTACCTCTCCTAGGGTATCTAATGTAGATGAAGAAAGAGCTAATACTCCTATCAATGATCTCTCTAATGGAGAACAAGCATTGAAGAGTAACATGGCCTCGTCTTCTTCTCATACACATACCCTTGCGCAAGGGGGGCAAGATCAAAATATTGGTGTTTCCATCTCTCTAGATCCTCCTTATTCTCCCAGAGCCTATCTTAAACATCAAAACATTTGTAGAGAAGATGATATTATGTATTTCATTAATGATCTCTCTCCTCACATAACATTAAGAAAATATGATGCCTTGGATGATGAGGACCTTCCTTCCCAATCTATGAAAGAGGATATGCACGATGAAAGAAAGGAAAATCCTCCTCCACAAGATATTCCTTCTTCATCTACTAATCCTTTCATCCTTTCTAAAAATCCTTACACTACAAACTTAAAATAAATTTATTACAATGTTCCCCCACCTTATCAAGTAAAAGATTCTTATAGGAGTGGCTTTCACATAATATCAAAACAAGGCTTTAGAGGACAAGGACTTGGAAAATTTGAACAAGGAATTTGAGCCCCTATAAACCCTCCTACACAAATCACCACAGAAGGCCTAAGAAATGATAATAAATCTCCTATGGATGACCTCCTTAGGATTTAAGACATCAAAGATCATCTTGCAAGACAACATGTCATTCATTCTCATAAAAGTTCTTCTTCTTCAAAACTTCATTTTTGCTCATTTCATCAAACTCATGATCACCATGCTAATGATTGTCCCGATTTTTAAAATTCAATAAAAGTACTTATCGATAGTGGTAAAGTTAAAATCATGAATGACAATCCTTTTTATTCTAATAACAACTCATGTCCCCAATCACAAAAGAATAAGCCTACACTCATTACTGATCAAGAAAGATTAGCAACTAGAATCTTTTGGAAATTGAAGTATGACAAGAATGTTGTCTTTCCTTTTGTGAAGTTTAGCAATAAACATAAAGAAGGAAATTGATATTGTTTTTTTCATCATGGTGGTTCTCATTCTCTTGGAAAGTGTAAAGCATTTAAGGAATTTGTCCAAGAACAATACGATCGTGCTCGTATATGTCTTTTAATAGATCTTGCTCTCTTTCTAGGTGAAAAGGTAGTGCCTTAGTACCCCTTGCACCCTCATGTTGCTCCTCACCCTATAACATAATTAGTTAACTTAATTGGGGGCTCTTTGTAATTAGAGGTGGTTCTTTTTCAACTTCAAACATCTTGGGGTAGCAACATGCTCCTCTTTTACCTCTATCCAATCTCTTATCTTTTCACCATTTCCTTTTATAGATTGCATTATTCATAAATTGATGTCCTTTCTTGCATGGAATTATCCTTCATGCGAGTACATGTTTGTTCCTTGGTTAGGACCTATTCTTTGCTTGAAACGATATATATTTTATGAGTGATCTCTCCTTAGAGAGGTTTTGTGATCCCTCTTCTATCCCACTCTTTCTCTTTGAAGATATTGCCTCTTCTTTTGTGTTGCATTATTCATAACATGATGTCCTTTCTCACATAGGGTTATCCTTCATGCGAGCACATGATTGTTCCTTGGTTAGGATCTATTCCTTGTTTAAAACAACATGTCTCTTATGAATAACCTCTCTTTAGAAGATGTGTAGTTCTTCTCCTTGTTCTCTTGCTTGGGGGCCAAAGATGGATTTTTCTATCTCTCTCTTTATATCTAATGTATCACTATTCCATTTAAGGGTTGCATTTTTCATGTGTTGGTATCCTTTCTTTCAATGGTATGTCTCTTATGATTAATTCTTCCTTAGGGGAATATGTGATCTCTCTCTCTCTCTCTCTCTCTTTGAAGATCACCTCTTCTCTTGAGTTGCATTTTACATATACTAATATCTTGTGCATTTTCTTATGCCTAATCTCTCCTTAGAAGATTGTGCAATTCTTCTCATTGTCCTTACACTTGTGGGACAATGATTTCTCCTCCTCTCTTCTCTCTAAGGATCTACTTTTCCTTTGTTGAGTGGTATTTGTTCACTATTTGATGTCATTCCTTGTGTGAAGCTATTTTTTTCTCAAGGATTATCTCTTATACAAGAGGTGGAAGTCCTTGGCTACAACCTCTTCTTCATTTCATGATGTACATCTATCATAAACTTACCCCTCACATTGGGTCAAAAAGTGTTTCATCCTTCATCAAGAATATCTTTCACCTAGAAATAGGAGGAATGTATGAATTCTTGTTCTCCTTCATTTCTTTTGGTAGAAGATGTTATGTTTGTTCAAGATAGCTCCTCTTGGAGGTAGATTTCTTTTGAGCAAAGATCTCTTCTCCTCCAAGGATTTCCTTTGCACTTGTTGTGAGATATCTCTTTTTCAACTATATATCCTTGTTTGAAGAGTATTCCCTCTCTTGTTTGTATTTATGACATCGTTGCCTAAAGGATATCTCCTTGGTGTTGAAGGTTAGGAATCCTTGTTTCTAGCTTCCTTAAGACATCAACATGGGCTATGTTGATATCTTAAGGGGGGGGGGGGGGGGGGGCATCCATATCGCTTCCTTTGTATCATATTCTACTATACTTTTTGCATGTCTTAAATGGGGTGTTCATTCTCAGAACTAGAGTAAACAAAATCTTAGAGCGAGATGCTTCACACTTGAAACAAGACACAACATTTGATATGTGCCTTAAATGGGGTTACACAGCACCAAAACCAGAGAAAAGCTCTTACATGGATGTCCTCGAAACTAGGCATGTATCTGTCATTCGACCCTTGGAATTTGTATTTACATTACATGTCTTAAACAGGTTGAAGCACACTCGAAACCAGAGGAAACAAACTCTTATACGGGGTGCTATACACTTGAAACCACACATCACTTGCACACACACATGAGGATGAGTGGAACTAGTGGAATAGGGCTAGACTATTCCTACTCTCCTCTCCAACATGGATCACCTAGATAAATACATCTAGGGGCAAGTATTCCATGTCCTTTATCATCATTCTTCTCATGAATCACTTGGAAAAACGCATCTAGCATGTATTCATGCTCTCTCTTCTTCCTCTCATGAACTCATAGTTTTTCTATTTGATAGTTCATGGATGATGATTGTTTTTCTCTTTTATGTGATCACTTGTGTTCATGAGATGACATTTTTCAAGAATGATATTAATTTTTGAGATATTTTGATATTGAGGTCTCTTCGGCTAGTTGACTTGAGGTCTTGTTTGTTTTGGGTTCTTAGCTTTTGGTTGTGTCTTTTGACTGTGTTTGTGCTTTTCTCTTTGTTTGCCTTTTTGTTTCTGTCTTGTTTTGTGTGCCCTTGGATATGTTTTAGTGAGTTGAGAACCTAAGATTGGGGGTTGGTTCCTCGAGATTAGTGATATCTTATACCCCTTGTGATTTTGCTCTGCATTCCTCATCTTCTTCATCTCTCTTTCTTCTACTTTACTATGAGTATTTGTGTAAGCTCATATTCCTGCTAAAGTGGGGGCTAAATGTAGCATCCTTAAATTGCACCCTTTATAATTTTGACCGCATTTGGGGCCCTCACCTTAGTGTTCTCATCCTCATGCTTGATCGAGACCTATTTATGTCTCTACCATGCAATAAATGTCATATTTTTATCTTGTACCTTGTTGGGACCCCTTAACCCCGACCCAATTTGGGGTAGGAATAGGGTGTGGTGCCTTGGTCCTCACTAGAACCATGGTGCCACACTATGGTCTTCCCTAATTGGGGCCTAATTTGGACCCTTGGCCCTATCCAAAATTTGGGCGGCGGGAAAGCTTCCTCCATGTTGACCTATGTTGAAAAATTAATATGTTTGGCGACATGCAAGTATATAAGGGGGTCTTCCCCTCTCATTTTGATATACGATCATAAGGCAAGGAGAATTATAGTCAAGCAATCAAGCATTGGATCATTCATTATCAAGCATTCATAGAGGTCTTCAAGGCTGCATAGTCCTCATCTATCCATCATGGAGCAAAATTACATCATTCATTTGCAAGCGTGTGTGTGCGATTAGGGTTTTTTCAAGTTCATGCCATTTCATTCAACATATGCAATTACATTCAAGAAGGAAAGCATCATCTTCAATCATTGTAGATATGAAGTATACATTTCCATTATTTATTTTAGTATTTGCAACATTTAATTCAAGGTTGATTCCTCAACTGGGGTTTGACTTAGGAAAACCCCTATATTCCCAACCTATTTCCCTTTCTTTCTATATGTAGGAAACATGTGTGCAGTTGTAATTCTCAGAATAAGCTTCAAACATAGGGACGAAACAACCCTTTTTGGTGTGCGGAAAATTCGGAGGACCATGTTACTGCACCACGATCCTTTCTTTATTAGGGCATTTTCAATGGGTAGGTCTAAATCAGCTTATACTGCTAATTTCTAGGTGCACACCGAAATCCCATATCCATAACTCACTATTTAATTAGTTGTCTTCAATTCTCAGCATTTTACACTAAATCAGCACTTCAACTCACAAAAGAGGGAACCCAAATTAACCAAATCCATCCAATCCACTTAGTATTCAGTACTTATCTGATTTATGACTAGATCTAGTGGATTCTAACCCTTGTTTGAATGTAAAGGTCTTAATTAGTGGTTTTCATCCTCCTTTGGGTGGAAATCCTAATTTTTCACCCTTTACAGAAAGGAAGGGTGGTGAAATAGGAAGGGGGTGGTCCAAAGTTGTGTAGAGAGGAAGATGAATTTTGTTGTGAAAGGAGAGCTATGACAAATATAGTATCTATATGTGAGTGTTTAAGACTCTCAGAAACTTGGGACATAACTCACCACTCAGACTTAAATGCAGAATTAGAAAAGAAAGCCCTTATTCAATAGATCTTAGAAGATGATGACAAAGAGAGGGACAGATTGACCAAGAAGGGTTCTCCAAGATATTAGTAGCTAAAGAGGGGAGTCATCAAGGAGGGGACAACATACTGGGGATAAAGAAAATTCCTTCAACAAAACCCAAATTGGATTATGGATCAAACTCTCATAAGAAAATTGGAAGAAAAAATATGCAAGAGCTTATTGCTAGAGCAAGGAATGCCAAGGATTGGAGGAAGATTATAAAACTAATGAAGCCAGGGAAGGTGAGCCCCATTCCCCAGGGGCCATTATTCTACTATCATGGAATAGTAGTGGCCTAAACGACCCTAACAAGAGGATCTTAGTCAAGCACAAAATTAGCTTGACCAAGGCTAAAGTGGCAATGTTCCAAAAAACCAAGTTAGCAAGGAAAGAAGTAATTTTTTTTATTAAACTATTCAAGAGTTGGAAAGAAGTTGAGGAATAGGCAAAAGGGGCTTATGGGGGTCTGGCAATCCTTTAGGACAACTTGGTGGTGTAATGTGTGGAAAAGGCAGTGGTAGGAACTGGATATGAGGTAATGTCAGGTGTTTGTGCTCGAGTCTCCAATTTTAGATAGTCAATATGTATGGACCAAACAATTTGGTTAAGAAAAGAGAACTATGGGGAAAGTTGAATAATTTTTTGGATGATCATCATGCAAAATATAACATTATTGGGGGAGATTTCAAGGCTATCCTAAAAGATGATGACAAAAGAGGGGGAGTAGTCAGAAATCGGTCTCAAGTAGACTTCAGTTAGTGGGTAGCAAGAAATGAATTATTTGACATTGAGCTAGGGAGCAATAGATATACATAAAGTAATAAAATATTGGGATTCAGTAACATTGCAGAAAAGCTTGACATTTTCTTCTTTAAAGGAGATCTAACAGCCTTCCCTTTTACTTTTGAAGGCTCCATTCTCCCGTGCTTTGGCTCTGACCATTTCCCCATTCAGCTATCAATCATAGGTGATGTGAAGCCCTTCTGACCCCCTTTTACATTTGAAAATATGTGGATGAAAGATGATTTTTTTTTGGATATGATAAAAGCATGGTGGTCAGAGGTAGAGGTGGAAGGATCAAAGTGTTGGTATTTGATTAAAGATATGAACTATTGTGTTGTCATTGATGTCAATTGTAATCGGTAATGATGTTGTTTTGCAACTGGTAGTTGAGCAAATGAAGGAAACCGGTATTACTTTAGAAGCAGTGAGATCAACCGGTAACCCTACTTGTTGATGTGCAAAACCCTAACCGATGGAGCTTGGTGAATCAGTTGTATTGGTTTATGATCAAATTGTGATCGGTAATGATTATGCCACATATGCATGTTGTATGTGATTAGTTTCAAGTGGTTTTTGGCACGTAGAGATAACGGTTTTATCTTGGGAATGAGCGAGTACATTGCATGAAGAGGAAGCTGCATGATGAGTTACATGATTCAATGAAGTGGTGATCAAGGAGCGGTCGAGGTTGTCTTGAATAATGTGTTGATGATTGCTATGTAATTTGACGGTCATGTTTGAACCGATTTGTTTGTAATCTCTATGAGATCTTAGGTTTGTGATGTGTTACCGACCTATTGTTTTGCTTATAAGGTCGATAAGTTGTTTTGTTGTAGTGTTGGCAATTTTTGTTAAGTGTCAGAGTGATTGATTGCTGAACCAGGAGGAGTATTTGTAGTATGTGTGAAGGAAGATAGGAGCATGAAAAGGATTTGATCAAGCAGAGTATTGTTATTTTAAAGATCAGCAAACCCCTGTTGTTCTCTAACAATTACAATAGTTAAATCCCTTAACCGGGTAAGCTTTAACAAGCTTAATGCTATCTAAATCCTCTAACCAGGTGATCCATTAGCTTTGATTTCAAATCCTATATCGAGGTTACTCCTAACAGGGTATTGCTTCTAACAGGGCATTATAGTCAATCCCTTAACCAGGTGGTCCCTACCAAGATCTGTTCCTAACAAGACATTTTGTAAAGCTTTAACAGGCTTGGCTCCTAACAGGGCAAACTTCAAAAGAGTTCAGAAAACTTGTGGGTATTCATCCCCACGTGGTTTTTCTCATTTGGATTTCCACGCCAAAAATCATTGTGTCAAGTGGTGAATGGTTTTGTGGTTATGTTTGATATGGTTAATTTTCTTAACTGTTAAATCCACATAGTTATGTTAAGATGACCGACAGTAATATGAAAGTGCTTTTACTATTGTTAGTAAAGTATTTTGATATTTTGGTTAAATGGCTTGGGAGTTTCAGAGTTGTTATACTGTTATTTTTATATGCTAGTCAAACTGGTAAACTGTTAGTGCTATTGCAGTTTCTAGTTCAGTATTTGAACCAGTTTGTTCAGAGATTGACTTGAGAGATTGTTTTTGAGTTTGGTGAAAGTTTAGTCAGTTTTCTATCTACTGATTCACCCCCCTCTCAGTAGTTTTCCATATCCTTATTGATTCATCATATCATCACAAAGCTATGTTGCCTTGTGACAAGGTTGAGTCAAGTTAAACAACGACTAATCACCTAGGACAAAGGAGAATTTTAGGGACATATTTGAAGCAAATAAAACTATAGAATAATAAATAAAGAAGTCGAATGATCATGTCTTGGCCAATGATATGAACCAAAATGACTTCTTATAATAAAAAGAACTGATGAAAGATTAAGAGGACATTATGGCTAAAGAGGAAATATATTGGTGACAAAAGTCTAGAGAGGTATCGTTGGCCGATGGAGATAAGAACATTAAATAATTCTACAATTTAGCTAAACAAAGGAGAGTTCATAACAAATTTTCAAATCTGAATCTGAAGGAGTATTGTACTTTAACTAGGGACCCTAAGGAAATAGCCTCGGTAGCAATCAAATTCTTTAAGCATCTGTTTAACAATTATGAAGGATCTAATCTTGGTGAGTAGAGAAGTGTAATAGAGATAATTACCAAAGTGTTCAGTGAATATTAGAATAAAGTTCTCAATGGATAAAATTTAGTAGATGAAGTAGCTACAACAATTAAACAAATGCTTCCAGATAAAGCCCTAGGACCGAATGGGTTTCTTACAAGGTTTTTTCATAAATGTTGGGATATAATTGGACAAGATCTAGCAAAGGCATTAGTGGGTGTTAGGCATTCAAGAAGGATTCTTACATAAATTAACAATACATTCATTTCCCTAATCCCCAAAAAGGAAAAAGCCAAAAATCTTGGAGACTTCGGGTAGATTTTAAATTATTTAACACAAGCTAGAAAATCTTTGCTAAAGTAATAGAAAACAGATTGAAGGGAATTTTGCCTAAAATCATTTCAAAAGAATGGTCTAGTTTTTTTCATGGCCAATCTATATTGGATGGGGTAATTATAGCTCAAGAGGCTATTCACTCACAATAATGGAACAAGTTGTTAAGAATGCTCATCAAACTAGATACAAGGAAGGATTATGACAAGGTAGACTGTAGATTTTTGTGCAAGATTTTAGATGCCTTTGGATTCAATAACCAATGGTTTAATTGGATATATGCCTGCATTTCCACACCTAGGTACTTGGTTTTGACTAATGGTAATCTGGAAGGCTTCTTTAAGTCTTCAAGAGGGGTAAGACAAGGGGATCCCTTATACCCTTTCTTTTTTAACATAATGGTGGAGGCATTAGGAAGGGATATAAAGTAGGCCCAAATTAGTGCGCAAATTAGAGGTTTACAGGTGGCCTTGCAAATAGATAATATTACACATCAACAATTTGCATATGATACCATGTTATTTGAAGAAGCGAGGAAAAAGGATGCCAGACAGTTCAAAAAGATCTTAAAAAATTATGCATTGGCTTCTAGGCAGGAGATTGGTGGGGAGAAGCTGCAAGTCTTTTTTTTCTTTGTTCCCCAAAGAAAAGAAATGGAATTGTTAAGAATACTAGGCTTTAAGAAAGGGAAACTACCTTGCATCTATTTGGGGCTTCCAATAGATAAGGATCTAAGGAACACCAAGTCATGGGATCATTTGAAGAGCAAAGCAGAGAAAAAATTATCCTCTTGGAATGGAAAGTGGCTTTCATGGGCTAGGAGGATAGTGATGTTTAAGGTAGCGGTTCTTCTATTCTGATCTATTTGCTTACCTACCTTGTCCTCACTATTGGTGTGAACAATTTTTTATGCAAAAAGATAGGGAAATTCTTTTGGTAAGGTAATGCAAAAAAGATAGAGTGGCTCTTATATCTTGGGAAAAAAATTGTAGACCAAAGGAATCAAGTGGTGTGGGGTTAAGGAATTATGCTTGACAAAATAAAGCACTAGGGACTAAATTGGCCTAGAAAATGTACATGGAACCGGATCTAAAATGGGTAAACATATTGAGAGATTAATATATTAATAACAATGATCCAATGGATATTATGAGGGTATGTAATCCCCCCCAAAGCTCTAGAGTTTGGAGCTTTATGTTGAGTTATAGATCCTTAATCACTAGGCATCTATCCTAGGATGTGTTTGATGACAATTCAATTCTCTTTTGGGAAGATTTGTGGGGGATATGAAATTATAGATAGTAAGTCGGAGGTGGAAATCATAAGAGGTTATTTGATTGAAAATTGGGGCAGATTACTCAAAGACTATGTAGTTGTTGTTGACATTAATTTAGAACTAGGATGGAAGTGGAAGAAATTCTCAAATATCTCGTTACCAAGAAGAGAGATTGAAAAGTTAAGGGAAGATTTGAGTAGAAGAAGAGTTACCTTCAAACAGGACAACGATAGGTTGATTTGGACTATGGCTAAGTCAGAGCAGTTCAATGCAAAAGATGGATACAAGGTATTGGAAACAAAAGAATAGAATGGGAGATTGGAGATCCCCACCCAACTCTATTGGAGTAAATATTTTTTACCCAAAGAAGGGGTCTTTATGTGGGCGGCGATATAAAAGAAGTTCCTGACAACAAATAGATTCAAAAGCATGGGGTTTGAGGGCTAGTCAAGATGTCTGTTGTGTAAAACAAATGAAGAAACAATGGAAGACTTGTTAGTAGGGTTCCCTTATTCCCAAGAATTATAGAAGTGGATATGTGCAAAATTGGGTTGGATAATAGTATTACTCAATGACATAATGTGTCTATTCAACATATAGTCTACCATAATAAGATTGGGGCTACTAAGAAGCCTTTGGATTACATGTCTGTCCCTTCTAGTCTTGGAAATTTGGAAAGAAAGGAACATGAAATTTTTTAAGACAAATCAATGGAGTTAGGATCTTTTCTCAATAAACTTGAGCCAGTGAGAGTGGAAACTACAAAAAATATAACTACAATTCACCCAAAGCAAGGTAAATTCACAAAGTGGGATGGCAAGATGAGATTGAGATGGGTTGGCTTGAATGTTTCACCCTTTGTGCATGAGGGTGGAGTAGAGTTGACTTCAACAAGAGAACAATCCAAGTGGAGACCTCTGAATCGAGGGTAGTTCAAATTTAATTTTGATGGGGTAGTAAGGGGAAATATTAGACCATCTAGAGTGGGATGTAGCATCATGTTGTGGGATGACATGGTAGTCAAAAGATTGGCTTTACCACTAGATGCAAGGACCAATAATGAGGCAGAGTTTTCAGAACTTACACAAGAGCTAATTTTCTATAAGGATTTGGAAATAGACAAGTTGTAGATAGAAGGAGATTATGTGTTGGTTGTAAATGCAGTTAGAAGAAGGGAAACACAAAACTAGTAGCTTGGAGCTATGGTGGGCAAAGTTATAGAAATCTTAATTTTTTTTTATTCGGTTACCATTAATCATGTCTATAGAGAAGCAAATAAGGAAGAAAATGAACTTGCCAACATGGTAGCTGACGGGGAGGAATATGGGTCCATAGGATCAAAGTTGTGGCCCCCACCAAAATCTTCTTCATAGAATTTGTTTACGGAGGGAAATGATCTTTGAAAAAGAAATAGAAATACTATGTCCCATCAAAATCATTACAAATGTTAGGGTTCAGGCATATCCAGAGAAAATACAAATTAACAATTATATGCTTTTAAATACACAAAGATGAAGAAAAAATACACAACATAAATAACAAAGATTTAACGTGGCTCACCTAAGATGGGCTACATCCATAGAACATAGTCATCCAATCTGTTCTTATTATCCAACAAAACAGTACAACACCATTACAATGCCTTTTACATTCCAACCACTTATAACATTTAGTTTTTAGGGAAACATAGAAAGTCGACTAAAAATAACCCTAACCCTAAAAGAATATTCTCGTAATATTTTTCTCATACTCGTATTCTCTTACCTGTACTTGTATTCTCGTACACGTACAAGAAAATTTTTGGGGGGAGCCCTTTGGGCTCCCCATTACGTCAGCCCTTCGGGCTGACCCCTCCATCCAACGAGTGTACAATACTTGCATCAATCGCCACATACCAACAATCTCCCACTTGGAGACTGATTAGGCTCCATACCAAACAATCTCCCACTTGGAGACTGATCTTGGACGACACTACTGCACTTGCAACTCTCACTGGATAAAACACCTGGACTCAATTGTTCCTTAATTCCATGATTCTCAGTCAAGAAGTCCAAGAGAATCTGATGAGGAAATCATCTTCTTCCGTGTGACTACCTTCATGAACATATTTGCAAGATTGTCACTTGTGTGAAACTTTTCAAGTCGTAACTAGCCATCCTTTAAAACAGACTGTATGAAGTGGTACTTGAGTTGAATGTGTTTTTTCCTCGAAAGAAGAGCATAATTATTTGCAAGATGAATGAAACTCTAGCTATTAGTGTACAATGGGCTAGCTTCCTACGCCTAGCCCAATTCCTCCAGAAATCATCGTAACCAAATCATCTCCTTACTAGCTTCAGTAACAACCACATACTCAACCTCAATGGTTGAAAGTACAACAACCTTTTGCAGTCTATAAATCCAACTAATTGCAATCCCCCCTACAGTAAAAACATACCTTGTAGTACTCCTCTTGGTATCAATATCACTTGCTAGATTAGAGTCAACATATCCTCATAGAACAACATTTGATCCTTTAAAACACAATGCCTTGGTAGTACTACCTCTCAAATACCCGATAATCCATTTGACAACATTCCAATGTTCCATTCCCGGATTTATTATATACTTGCTCACAACTCCCACTGCATGGGCAATATCTGACCATGTGCATACCATCGCATATGTCAGACTGCCAACAACTAATGAATATGAAATATTAGACATTTTTTATTGGACTTGAGGAAAAATCAACTCTACAGCTCCCAAAGATCACCTACATGTAAACCTGCCATAGAAGGAGAGAAGCAAAAAAGCTATGGAGGCCAGAATTCAAAGATCCAGAAAATTGATTGTGCAACAAGAATTCAATTCAATAATTACAGTTGTTATGAAAATACAAAGAGAGAATCCTTATAAAAGGATACTCAAAGCCCTAAAGGAGAAAAACCCTAAATATTTATAAGATTCATAAGTTTAGCTTAAGAATTGAGTATAATAGACTAATAATTAAATAAATAATTATTGGCTAATAAAAGATAACTCTAATACCCCCCCTTAAGATGAACTTATGGAGTAGCTAAAAAATAGCCAAGGACTAAAAAAACATGTAAAAAATGCAGGAAAGCAACAATGGGTCCCAACAACTGGGCCTGATGAGGTACCCAAGTACAATAAAATCTTTGTAAAGTGGAGAAAAAAGAGAAAACCCCGTGGGAACAAAACTCCTCTCCAAGAAGAGATGAAAGCTCAAGTGAAGGACTAAGAAGCCTCCAAACAAGAGTGTTCCAGAAGATAGGAACAAAAAGAAGAGAAGAATACCACTGAAGCATGAAATAGTGCAAACTCTGTCAAAGAGTAATCGTTGAGCTTAAGAACCTCCACTGAACTAGAACATGACCAGGTAGAGAAGACTATAATCTGCATGAGTACCCTCAAATGACACTACTCGAATCAGATGGCAAACAAGTGAAATCGAAGATATAGATGACATGAAACACCAAAGCCTGAAGAGCTGATCAATCTAACCAAGGAAGCATTAGAACTAATAGGACAAACCTCCCCATAATGTTGAAAAGGGAGAGGGACAGGTACACTGAAAAGAACAACCAATAAGAACTAGGAACATCAAAGGTGCAAAGAAAGTACATAGTGTCATGGAAGGAACACTCACTTGACACACATCATGAGGCTAATGTCGTGGAAGGAACACTCACGTGACAAAGGTGGATGGAAAATAAAGACAAATATCAACCTCCCCATGACACTTTATAAGTAGTGCATGTACAATAATAAGGCACAAGATGTGTAAGATCCTAAGTATACAATGCATGGTGGTACTTTATCTCAGTACGTTTGCATAAATAAAATGCTACAATGATAAGAAGAGACAGAAGACTGGAAACATAAAGAACAATCAAAGACGAGACATCCTACTCAAAGAAAGAGATCCTAAGACCTGAAACATCCAAGATATTCACCAAAGTGCTGAAAAACAAAAAACTGAATAAAATATACCTGGAGCATAATATGAAAAGAAAACCCATATGAATGGAAAGAACACAGAACAAGTTTTCCAACGATATAATTTTTTTTTAAACAGAGTTTGGATACACTCAAGTTATGTCTCCCAGAGTGCAAAAATGAACCTGTGGATTTGAAAGCAAAAAATGCCATCAAAAAAAGAAAAATAAAAAGTTCAAACCTCTAGATCTGGATAGATCTCAAAAAGAGCTTTCTGATGATATAATATTTGTCAAAAAATGCTTCCGTATGCCTAAGATACGACCAAAAGAAAAAAAACAACCTCTTTTAGGGCATAAAAAGGGTAAGAAAAAAAAAAGAAAAAAAAAAAGAAAAAAATTTATTTTTTTGATGAAATTTTTTTGACGCATTTGCAGGTACAGTCTTACGGATTTTCATGCCTTGAAAAATGTGTCAATAAAAAATCACGTCCCAGATGCCCCTGTCACCAAAAATAGGTAAATTATATATCAAAATTCATGGAATCAACCTTCTAAATCCAACTATGAGATCCTTTTGACACCAAAATGTACCAAAAAATCATCTACCCCCAGAAATGAAAAACAAATTGCACAAACCCCCGAATACACAGATCTAAAGAACAAGGCCCAAAATCTCTCATGAAGAAAATAGGGGCATGCAAATCTAGAGCTCTGATACCATATTGGAGTTGAGGAAAAATCAACTCTACAGCTCCCAAAGATCACCTACATGTAAACCTGTCATAGAAGGAGAGAAGCAAAAAAGCTATGGAGGCCAGAATTCAAAGATCCATAAAAGAGGAGTCATATTGATTGTGCAACAAGAATGCAATTCAATAATTACAGTTGTTATGAAAATACAAAGAGAGAATTCTTATAAAAGGATACTCAAAGCCCTAAAGGAGAAAAATCCTAAAGAATTATAAGATTCCTAAGTTTAGCTTAAGCATAGAGTATAATAGACTAATAATTAAATAAATAATTATTAGCTAATAAAAGATAACTAACATTTTTTTTACCTCTTCCTGTGTCTCTAGACATATCTCCTTAGTCAATTTGAACTGACTAGCCAAAGGTGTACCTACTACTTTTGCATTCTACATGTTAAATCTTTTCAACACCTTCTTTATATACTCACTTTGGGACAAAGTTAATGTTCCATTTTTCCTGTCCCATGAAATCCTTTTACCAAGGATCTGCTTAGCTGCACCCAAATCCTTCATAACAAATGACTTTGCTAATTTCTATTTAAGTTCATTTATATGTTGCATATTAGACCCAACAAGAAGCATGCCATCAAAATAAAGTAACATGATAATATAACTCTCATTATCCAATCTTTTAAACTAAACACAATAATCAGAATGACATATGTGGTAACCTTGTTCAACAATGAAACTATCAAATTTCAAATACCATCGTCAAGGTGCTTGCTTTAGGCCATACAGACTCTTCTTCAACTTGCACACTAACTCCTTCTTACCTTTGACCTCATATCCCCGTGGTTGTTGCATGTAGATTTCCTCCTCCAAAACCCCATGGAGAAAAGTAGTTTTAACATCTAGTTGTTCAAGATGCAAGTCTTCTGCAACCACAAGACTTAGAATAGTTCTAATTGAAGTCATTTTTACAATTGGAAAAAATATTTCATCAAAATCTATACCCTTTTTATGTGCAAAACCTTTTACCATGAGTCTAGCCTTATATCTTTTATGTCCTCCATCCTTCTCCTTTAGCCTATAAAACCATTTATTTGTCAAGGCTCTTTTTCCTGTAGGTAATGAGACTAAGTCCCAAGTTTGATTCTTCATCAAGGAATCCATTTCCTCTTTCATGCCTCTCTCCCACTGTTGTTTGACATCCACCTGCATTGCTTCTTCATATCCTTCTGGTTCACCAGAATCAGTTAATAAAATAGAATACAAAGAAGTAGAAAATCTTTAGGAGGTCTACTTAACCTCATAGAACGTCTAACACTTGCAGAAGTTTGTGGGATATTTTGTTGTCATTGAGCATCAGATACCAATGGCATTTTATTTTTTAGGAATTTCATCTAGCACCACATATTCCTTTTTGACCTATTCATGCTTCTTTTCTTGCATTTGTTCTTTAAACATGACCTCATTGAATATAACATCTCTACTTCTAATTATTCTTTGATTTTAAAATCCCATAATCGATAACTAAATTCATCCATTCCATATCCAATGAAGGTAAATTTTTGAGATTTAGCATCAAGTTTGGTTCTATTTTCTTTATCAACATGGACAAAAGCTTCACAACTAAATGTTTTCATAAAATAATAATTTACCTTTTTACTAGTCCTTGCCTCCTTTGGAATGTTGCCATCCAAAAGATTTGAAGGTCCTTTGTTTACCAAATAAAAAATACTATGTACAACATTTTCCCAGAAATGTAGGGGTAGTCCAACATGCAATCTCATGCTCCTTGCATGCTCCATGATGGTCTTATTCATTCTCTCGGACACACCATTTTCTTGTGGGGTTCCTAGAACGGTCTTCTTCCTTCTAATTTCATTGAAGGAATAGTAATCTTCAAATGATTTGTTGCAATACTCACCTCAATTATCAAATCTGAGACACTTCAACCTTTTTCTTGTCTCATTCTCAACCAACGATTTCTATTTCTTAAAGTTTCAAAAACATCTGATTTTTGTTTTAAGAAATACACCCACATTTTTGTGGTTGCATCATCTATAAAAATAACATAATAACAAGAGCCACCAAGAGATGATACCTGAGTCGGTCCCCATACATCTGAATGCATAAGCTCTAACTTCTCATTTTTCTTCTCTTTCCCAACCTTGAGAAATTTGACTCTTTTTTATTTACCATAAACACAGTTTTTACAAAACACTAAATCAATCTGCTTCGTTCCTAGCACCAATTTTTAGAGTGAAGGATTTTCATCCCTTTCTCACTCATGTGTCCAAGTCTATGGTGCCACAATTTTATATCTGTCCTTGCTGATGAATACTAAGGGGGGGGGGTGTGAATTAGTATACCAAAAAATAATGAACTTAAACTCTTAAACAGTTTAGTAGTTAACCGGTATGACAGATTTACTAACAAATCGGTTAAGACAAATGCAAACCAAACAACAAATAAAGCATTCACCCACAAGAGCACAATCACCATAACACAAGAGGTCTTGACGTGGAAACCCAAATGGGAAAAACCACGGTGAGCAGAAACTCACAAGTAACTATCTGCAGAATAGAAACTAGACCGATTAAGGTCATACAATGTTCTTCACTAGAACAGATCCTGTTAGGAAGCTAGATCTCTGTTAGGAGATAAGTCCTGTTAGAGACTACCTTGTGAGAGGATTTCAAATTCACGGTTGTGACTCACCTTGTTAGAGGATTTACAAAGGCTTTGCTAGGCCTACCCGATTAAGGGTTTCAGACTTGTCAAAGATGTGAATAATCAACAAGTGAGTGATTTAGATACTAGCATAGTATGTGTGGTTAGTTCCATGATAGCTCATTGTTAATGCACATTTAGCATTACTTCAGTCTTCAATACTTCTACACTTTGTTTCTTCACACAGACCTAATCTTCTCTTCTATTGTCGCACATACAAAAAACCCCATCAACTAAAAACCCCTATCCACACTTCTAAAACCCTAGACATGATGTCCTTATAAGGGAATCTGATTTCATGTCGTCCAATAGGATTACATTGCAAGTTCCTAGGTTCAGTGCATCTAGACACATTGGGTAACATGACACAAAATCACCGCCAAAGTGTCGGTGGATGATAACTCATCACAGAGATGCTGGGTGGTAACTCATCACAGAGTAATACCGGTTTATTGATGAATACTAAGAGGGGGGGGGGTGAATTAGTATGCCAAAAATCTTTGTACTTAGACACTTAAACAGTCTGAAGATAAACCGGTAAAATAGTTTAACAGACAGACCGGTTATCACACATGCAAACCAAAATGCAAATAAAGCATTCACCCACAAAAGCAATACAACCATAACACAAGATATTTGACGTGGAAACCCAAATGGGAAAAACCATGGTGAGATGGAACTCACAAGTCACTATCTGCAGAATAGAAACCATACCGGTTAAGGTCTTACAATGTTCTTCACCAGAACAGATCTTGTTAGGAATCTCAATCTTTGTTAGGAGATAAGTCCGATTAAAGACTACCTTGTTAGAGGATTTTAGATTCATAGAAGTGAACCACCTTGTTAGAGGATTTTACAATAGGCTTTTGGGCCTACCCGGTTAAGGGCTACAGACTTGTCAAAGATGTGAGTAATCAACAAGTGTTTGATCTATCTAATAGCACAAACTACTTGGTTAGATCCAATATAGCTCACTGCTAATGCATTCTAGCATTACTTCAGTCTTCTCTATCTCTCTCTCAGTTACAACTTGATCTTCTTAGATAAGATCGCTCTTCCAACAACTCAACAACCACCTTAAACCCTAGTCACAACATAAACCCTTTCAACAACAACCTAAAACCCTAGACATGATGTCCTTTTAAAGGAATCTAATTTCATGTCCGTCCAATAGGATTACATTACAATTTCCTAGGTTCAATGAATCTAGACTTACTCAGTAACATGACACAAAAAGCACCGTCAGTGTGTCGGCACTGTCAATCAATCGGTGGATTGGTAACTAATCACAGAGTATTACCGGTTCATACAAAATACCGGTTGCCAGTTTGACAAAAATTAAGACTGGTAAGAATGTGTTATGCCACTTTTCTCCCTCGTACCACTTGAGATCTACGAGCCGATTGGGGTTGACATGCCGCTTCAGATCGGGAAACACATTCTGCAAAATCACCAATAGTCTAAAGACTAGAATACAACATACCGGTTGAACCAAATACCGATTGAGCTCTAGCTCATACATATAAAGGGGATCTCAATACAAGTGTGTGTCCATCAATGACAATCACAACATAAACATCAAAAATGCCAACTATCTCCCACTTTGGCATTGATGGAAACACTTAGGAAAATAAAATTTTGACATCTAAGTGTTTTACAACAAAAACCTACCATTAACAAAATTGCTCCCCCTAAGCATATACACTATCCTTTAATCAACACAATGTATAGCAATTTTGCATACAGAGCATAAACATTGAGATATCAGAGCATAAAGCATATATCAAAACATATATCAAAATTTTAAAACCAGATACTTCTCCCTATTTGTCTCCAAAATAGATAGAGTACTTCTCCCCCTCTGCCAACAATGACAAAGTACCGCTAAACAACCCTGTTTCCATTTGGTATTGAAATAATAAAAGTTTATGACAACAATGAATAATACTTGTTAAAAATTGATTTATAGTCCTTGTTTCATGGATAGAGACCAGGACTCAAGTAGGGAGGTGGCCACTTCTTTCTCTATTTGCATCTGGGATACATGTTCCTCCATGGCATCAACTGTGCTCAGCTCCTGCGTAACTGTCAAGGCATCCAGGTTCAGATAACACTTTTGAAGAATTTGCAGACGTGGAAGTAAAACTAGTTGTAGCTCTTGCAAATCTCTAGATCATGCACTGATCTCTTGCTCCATTTTGGCTGACTGGAT